>NC_092821.1:155164458-155829458 GCF_023375885.2 Dermacentor andersoni
CTGCCTCGCACGAGTAGCCCAGGAAGCAGTAAATGCCATTCAGGGCCACTTGACAACGCTTCACTTATTACTATCAGCAGAGAAGTCATCATACCTACTATTTCCTGGAATTAGAAGAAAATCTACACGCTTGAAGCTGAGTTTGAACGGGTACCAGATTCGACAAATCACCAACGTCTGATTTCTTAGCATTACTTTGGACCACAAGCTACTTTGGCCCCGCGCTGTTGACCACGTTATGGCGTCGTTGTCACAGAGGGTTCATGTGCTCAAGCGAGTCGCTGGCACACGCTGGGGCAACCACCCGATGTCGATGCTATGGCTACATACAGCCTTAGTTACAAGCCGGATCCTATACCAGCTACCTCTGATGTCACCCTCAAGCGCTTAGAAATCATACACAGAAAAGGTATTCGGCTGTGCTTGGGAGGCCCTTAGCCGACAACGAACAAATAAGTGCTCTGAGAAGCTGAGTCACGCCCCTTGCGACTTCAGGCTTCCCAGACTCTCATGACCCAGCTACTGAGTTTGAGTGAGTCTCCGCCCGGCAAGGTCCTCTTAAGACGTGTAGGTAACAGGCCACGCTCACATTTTTATGGAGCACTGAACACGTTTTGAGTCGTAGGATTACGCTGCTCGAGACAGCGGGAAAAGATAAATTCAACCTGGACATTCGAGCATATCACATGCAACTTCAGTGTACCACGACTGCAGTCAAAGAGCTGCATTCCAGCTGCGGAAGCCAAGTCACTAGTTCTGGAACATTTGAGCGTGACTTACCCTAATTACCTCCAAGTATACGCAGATGGCTCTGTCAAAGTAGACGAAGACCACTGCGCAGCTGCATTCTATATTCCATCTCTGATATATTCGTGGTCTTACCATCTGGACTGTATAGCTTCGTCGACAGTTGTGGAAGGCGTGGCAATAGCTGCTGCTCTGCGCAAACTAAAGACAATGCGTCCACAGAATGTAGTCCTCCCTACGGACTCAATCGCCGCGTTGAAGCAACTCTACCGTGGCCTACCGTCTATCAAGTTCCCGCGCAAATCGCTAGCCCTCGTGAAAGAACTCGGCAACAAGGCTTCACAGTAAACTTTCAGCGGATTCCCTCCCACACTGGCATTGCTGGCAACAAAAAAGCTGATGCTCATGCATACGCAGCGCTCCGTCATCCTCTCAAAGTCAAGGGCCCAAACAGTAACCAAGTTAAGAAATCTGACATTCGAGATCACTTTGCGTCACTTTGATTTCCACCAAATATGTCATGCGTAACCAAGAAATTTCGTCGAGAGGAAGCTTCACTTCTATATCGAATAAGGACAGGATCTGCTAGTACACCAGCACATCGGGCCAAAGGAAACGTCGATGCAGGCGCACGTTCGTTATCCTTCAGTACGTCGTGCCATGTCTGTGGCCTTCCTACCGGACGGTCTCGGCATATGGCGCTAGCAAAACGTGCCAAAAGCATACTGACCAAATATCGTTGTATCTACGCCACGTAAGCTGGCTATGAGAGAAATGCTTGGCGCATTTCTTGGCTACCAAGGAAACCCCATTGTGTGAAGGAACATGATAGATCTTATGTTACGTGCGCTGTTGGCGGCGTACGAAATTCCGCTTACATGTGGAAAGGTCTACATCGCACAGATAGGTCGTTGTATCAATGATCAAGCATGGGAACATGGACTGTCTATCAAGAATAATGCCATGTCGCAGCAAGGAAGAAATGCTTTTTTTTTCAGAAAGACTACGATAATTTGTTTGTTTGTTTTCATTGCATGCTTTTCAAGATTACACTATATGTCTGATCTATTCTGCACGGTGCGGTCTGCGCACCTGCATTGTGTGTGCACACATATAAACGCATGTGGCCTCCAATAGAGTTCGGCTGCGAGTTAGCGCCCCTCCATCGTCTGTCTCCCTGTCTCGTCTAAATTTTGCGCTTATTATTCCACGCACGAATAAAGCAACAAGCCCTGCAACATACTTTATTAAAGCAGTATAGTTTAGTTGCACATTCGAACTGCTGCGCCGTCTCCAATCCTGCGCTGTTTCCCAATTAGTCCCGAAGAGCCTGCCGCTCTCTTACTTTAAGCTAACCTGTCATCGCAGATTTGTCGTGTGGCAGCGCTCATCCTCAGTTAGCCTCTGGTTTTTACTATAGACACGCGTACACTGTTTGCCTCTTTTCTTTTCTTTTTTTTCTTTTTTTTTTTTTACTGGTGAGCGTTTTTCAGCGGATTTTCACTGCTATCCTGCGAATGACACTCAATGCAAGGCAAAAGCACTGTATCTGAAAATTCATCGTTTTCGTCGATTCGATGGCGAAAGAGTCGTGTTTAATCAGACCACACACGCGACGCGAATCGCGCCGTAAATATTGGAATGTGCGCGAGCACCGGTGATTAATCTGGAATGTACACGGTGAAACACGCATAAAATAGTTCACGGACTTCACCCGCGAGATCAGATTCGACGAGTGATTACCGCGCTCGCTGCAGTCGTGGAAAATCTAAATTGAGTGATGGGGTTTTACGCGCCGAAACCACAAGCTGATTATAAGGCACGCCGTAGGGGGGGACTACGGAAATTTGGGCCGCTTGGGGTTCTTTAACGTGCACCTAACTCTAAAAACACCGGTGTTTTTCGCCTCCATCAAAATGCGGCCGCCGTGGCCGGGATTAGATCCCGTGACCTCGTTCTTAGCAGCCCAACACCATAGCTACTAAGCAACCACGGCGGGTGGCCGCAATAGTTGTGACTTGCGTGTTCCAATATACGTCATGGTAAAAAAAGCACAGGTTCGGAAACAATAAAATAACAGTGCATTAATTTCCAGTCAATTACAGAGACACATTTAAACCTTTGATACACGGACGAACTAAAGTCTCTTGAAGTAAACCCTTCTATTAATTTCATTTATTCATTTAATTACTTTTTGAACAGTACAAGGCTTTGCCCGCGGGTCAGGACAAAAGGAGGCGATTAACCTCCTGACGGGCTCCTGCTCGAGCTGCAGGGGCGCAACAACAGTGTTCATGTTACAAAATTAACAAAAAATGTTTTCTAGAAATATGGAGAGTAGTTCTGACACAAAAATGTCAAAAATACCCAGTGTCCAGTTACAGAATAGCCATGTACTAATAGTAACATTTCACACACGTAAGCAAAACTTGTTTCCACACATTGTACAGAAATTTATAACGTAAAGAACAACATAAGCAAAAGTCGCAATACGTTCTAAACATATGAGAGATGGCAGTACACACATTTAGCCAAAACCAAGCTGGACCATATTTTTCTGTATTATTTAAAGATTGATATGTGAATGAACATGATATATGGGGGGGGGGGGGGGGAATTTGAACAGTTGCACTTGTTTGTGCCAGTTGAACTAGAGCAGGGTCCTCAGAGTTAGGTCTATCGATGTTGCTGAGGCTGGAGGCCGGAAGAAAGTGGGACTTCCGTCATTGGCCACGCACAGGCCCAAACTGTCGATAACTTCTACAAGTGGTCAACTGCACCTGACCGCATGGGAAGTGATCACTATCCAATTTTAGTGTTTACTGCCGACTTCCATACGCGCGACGCTAAAAGGAGCCATGTTGTTAATTGGGACAAACACACGGAGCAACTTGCAAGTGTTTCTGGAGATGTGATAGACAGAATGATTTATGGTAAGATGGCTGCTACCATGGCGGTCAAGTTGCGTAATCATTTTCCGACTCCGGATTTAAAACTCAGAAACCTTTGCGCAGCGCGCAGAAGGGCGGAGCGACAACTGATGCGCAAGAAGGACGACAGATCCTTGAAGACGACCTTCAACAGGCTTAACTCTGCCATTCGTCGCCATACGAACAAGCTCTGTAGGTCGCAGTGGGCGTCCTTCTGCGCCAGCTTGTGTGTTTTTTCACCGATGACGAGAATTTGGCGAGTCATTGGTAGCCTTGCTGGTGATTCTCGCCTAGTAAGCCTTTCGAAGCGCTTGCACTGATCAAGCAGAAACCTCTCGCTTGCTTGGCAGAGGAATTTGCATATGCATTTGTACGTGCAAACTCAGGAATTCATCCATGTGCTCGGCCTGCAACATCTACGTCTGTTATGGACGCCCCGTTCACACTTCGAGAGCTACAGACAGCACTCAGCAGCCTGCGGCGTCGATGTGCACCAGGTCCTGACGGCATTACCAACCAGATGACGCAGAACCTACCTCTAGAACACCGGAAGATGCTCCTAAGCTTTCTCAATCGAGCATGGGAGACTGGCGACGTTCCTCCTTCATGGAAGGTGGCTTGTGTTGTCCCAGTGCTGAATCCCGGCAAAGAAATTACAGACTTGGCCTCGTATCGTCCTGTATCATTGACGTCGTGTGCTAAGCTCATGGAGAAGCTGGCAAGTAAGCGTTTATCATGGTGGCTCGAAGATAGAAAGGCTCTGCCAACATGCATGACTCGATTCCGCACAGGTTTAAGCGCGCAAGATAGCGTCTTGGACTTGATAAGCCACATTCAACATCAAAGAGCTTTCGGCCTCTCAACCCTAGCTATTTTCCTAGACGTATCAAAGGCTTATGATAGCGTCCTTCAGAGTTCAATACTAAATAGCTTGATGGACATAGGCGTACAGGGCTATCTTCTGAGATTCATTCACTCACTTATTAGTGATCGTAAAATTCAAGTGCGGCTAGGAAGTACCATAAGCACCGAAAGGGCGGTATCGCGAGGTGTACCTCAGGGAAGTGTTCTTTCCCCGACGCTGTTTAATGTTGCAATGGCTGGTCTTCCCGCTGAAGTGCAAAAACATTGCAGGCATATCAATATGTCGATATATGCGGACGACATTTGTATTTGGTTAAGCGGATATAGACACAAGCGTTTAGCTCTGATAGCTCGACAGGCATTACTTTCAGTTCAAAATTACCTTCAAGGTGTAGGGTTGACTCTCTCGGTGGAAAAATCTGGCTTCATCATGTTTCCAGGTAGAGGAAGACGGCATGCGCGGCTGAAGATAGACCTTGATCAATCTTGCCTTCGTCAATTGAAGCACAAGCGCTTTTTGGGCGTCATTATTGACTACCGTCTACAGTGGCGACGAGCTGTGGACTCTATTGTGACATCACTATCTCCGCATCTCAATGCGATCCGTAGAGTTGCAAGTGAGCAATGGGGAAATCACCCTTCTTCAATGATCAGGCTGCACGATGCACTAGTGACGAGTCGAATAATGTACCAGCTCCCTTTAATTTCCCCCTCACTGTCACAGCTGGTACGACTTGAGGTTTTGCATAGAAAGGGCCTAAGGAGGGCTCTTGGCGTTCCGCAGACTGCTCCTAACAATGCAGTACTTTATGAGTCTCTATCGAGACCTGTTAGCCTAGTCGCTACACAAAGGTTATTGATGCAAATTGGCCGCCTCAAACAGACGATAGCCGCTCGAGCCCTTATACAGAGCCTTTGAAAGAGATCCGAGTCCCGAGCGTACTTGGCCCTTAATACACTTGGTTACCTGGGTCTTGACGCTAGAGGTCGAACTAAGAGGCTGAAACCACCTTGGTCTTTCGCGAGCCTCGATTAATCGTTGACAATTCCTCACGTTCGTGCTAAGCGGAGTTCTCCTTTGGCGGCAACGCGTTCGCTCGTACTGGAACATCTTGAGACTGAATATGCACGTCCTCTTCAAATTTTTACTGATGGCTCTGTGGACAAGGTCAGAGGATCTAGTGCAGCTGCTTTTCACATTCCTTCTTTGAAGTATGATTGGTCGGTTCGCTTCACTGCAGTCGTGTCCTCCACAACGGCCGAAAGCGTTGCCATTGAGGCAGCTCTAAAGAAGCTACTGTTTTGTACGCCTCAACCCATTGTCATTCTTACAGATTCGAAATCCGCCCTTCAAAGGTTACAGCATGGGTTCCCTACTGGTGCTTTATGTCTAAGCTCGCTACGCTCGGTGCATAATCTCCATATCAAAGGCTTCTCCATACGATTCCAATGGGTGCCCTCGCACATAGGTATTATAGGCAACGAGATGGCGGACAGCCTCGCCCATAGAGCGGTGTCTCTGAATCCTTTGAGAAAAGTGCCTCAAGAGGACAAGAGACTCTTCAGGGAATGATGATGATGATGATGAAAAACGTTTATTTGCTCTATTTTGCAGTGATTTTTGCGGCTTCAGATGGAGTCTTCCATCTTCTCTCCAGGGTCGGTTCCCCTAGTCCAGGGCTCCGCTGAGGGTAGCTGCCCTGCGTGCACGCCTTACTAGTCCTTGTTGGACTTTCAGGATGTCGCTGGATAGCATCCTCTCCCACTGTTCCGCACTCGGGTTTTTTTATTATGGCTAGCCCATCTATTTTCTGGCAAGCCCATGTGGTATGGTATAGGGTTGGTTTGTCTCCACACCATGGGCACTTGCTCTCGTACTGCGTGGGGTAGATCTTGCTTAGCATGTTTAGGCACGGGAATGTTCCCGTTTGTAGCTGCCGCCATGCTACGGCGTCTTCTCTATTTAGTTGTTTCTGAGGGGGCGGGTATTTTCGTCTGATGCCTCTGTAGTAGTTTAGTATCTCTGAATAGCTTTGGGCTACCGGCTCGGGTTCCTCAGCGGGGTCGGGATTGTTGGATGCTCGGTTTGTTGCGTGCCCTCGAGCTATCCTATCCGCCTCCTGATTTCCCGTAATGTCGGTATGTCCCAGCACCCAAACTATCGTGTGTTTGGCCTGGTTGTTGACGGCGTTGCCACTTGAGCGGGGGATGCGGAGCGCGCTGTGGCTAGCGGTGTCGTGCCACTGCAGCTCTTTGTGGAGCTCCCCTCACAAGCCATGTGTGACTAAGGGTCTCAAAAGAAACCAAGCCACATTACTGCTCTGCATTCGCACGGGCTCTCCTCGTACCCCTGCGTGGATGTGTAAGACTGGCCTGGCGTTGTCTCCATTATGTTCAACGTGTGATGTGTGCGGTGACATAGAACATTACCTTATGTGCTGTACTCTGTATAACGCGGAAAGGAGCGTGTTATTCGGGTCCCTCAAGAAGACAGGAATTCCCCACAGTTCTCTTCAGGACATTGTTTTCCCGCGCGGGAACCAGTTAGATAGGAAGGAGATTTCTCGCCTTCTTTTAAATTACCTGCAGGACACGGATTTGGCCTCCACATGGTGACCTTAGGAGTGACTATGTGTAGTTGTGAGGTCTGTGTCTGATTTATATGATTTCTGTATTTTAAGTGTCGCTACGGTGGAGCAATCGCCGGCAGCTACTGCAAGGCTAATCCCACCATGCAGTAGCCTACAACCACTCAACTCAACTCAACTCAACTCAGGGTCCTCATTACACAATTTCATACTTTGATAGTCTATTGTTTGTCTTCCATAATTTGTTTGCGCTTTTCTACAAATATGCGTGGAGTACGTTTACCTAGGTCAACTAATCACAGGGAACCCTGACAATGAGAAGGAAATTCACAAATGAATAAAAATGGGTTGGATCGCATACGGCAGACATCGTGAGCTCCTGACTGGGAGCTTACCGTTATCATTGAAAAGGAAAGTATACAATCGGTGCATTTTACCAGTGCTGACATATGGGGCAGAGACTTGGAGACTGACAAAGAAGCTTGAGAACAAGTTAAGGACCGCGCAAAGAGCGACAGAACGAAGAATGCTAGGCATAACTTTAAGAGACAGAAAGAGAGCGGTTTGGATCAGAGAGCAAACGGGTATAGACAATATTCTAATAGACATCCAGAGAAAAAAATGGCGCTGGGCAGGTCATGTAATGCGCAGAATGGATAACCGCTGGACCATTAGAGTGACAGAATTGGTACCAAGAAAAAGGAAGCGCAGTAGAGGAGGGCAGAACACTAGGTGGTGCGACGAAATTAGGAATGTTGTGGGTGCTAGTTGGAATCGGTTGGAGCAGGACAGGAGTAATTGGAGATCGCAGATAGAGGCCTTCGTCCTGCAGTGGACATAAATAGGCTGATGATGATGATGATGCTGATGATGATGATGACGACGACGACGACGATGATGATGATGGTGATGATGATGTATTTGGGCAAATAATGTCCAGAGTTCCTGCTTAGGAACAGATGATAAGAGGCACTGCAGTGTCTCGATACTTCACAATATATGCACATTGACAATTTAATTTTACATATAAGGGAAATATGCAGAATTATATGATTTCACACAAAGGCCAACGTATCAGGGTGATCTGCGTTGAGTAGTCTAATTGCTTTCCTTTGTAATGCAGAAAGTTGATCCTTATTTCGATACTATCCTTATCCGTTTTAATACCCGTTCCCCATACCAACACGAAATAATTGAAATTAGAATGGATGGTTTGCTTCTTTAGCCTAGTTGGTAAGAAATCACGTGGACCGTTGAGCATGCCAAGAGAATTTGCGAACTTTATTCTAATGTTGTTTACGTGCCGTGATCAGCATAAGTTAGACTGAAAAGAGGCCTAAAAAGAAATGATAATCGACAAGGTCAAGTAACGAGTCACCATAATGAAGTTTTACCGCATTTTCTAATGTTTTATACTTAGGAGAAAACATAAATATTGTCCTTTATACATTCAGTTTCGGTTTGTTAAACGAGACACGTAAACTAAGTTCCCAAAGCCATTTGCTTGATGTCGCTTCGAGCTCCGCCAAGTCAGCCCCGTGGAAGACGCTCGTGACATCAGCATACATTAATAGCTAACCAGTAGTAGGAATATCAACAATATAATTTACATACACTAAAATATAGCAGGTGGCCCAATACAGAACCTTGGGACGCACAATATTTGGTTGGGCATCTGTCAGATTGAACATCATGGATACAAATGTATTGCAGTCGATTGTGTAGATAACTACTGATAACGCTCTGTGATTTTTCTCTAAAGCCGTACGCTTTACGCTGAAGGACCCCTCGTGATCAGGAGTCTCGCCGCTGACACAACGCGGTCCCCTTTACTCGTGTGCAGTAAGTAATGCGGCAAATGCTTTTGCTTCTTTCAATGGAGACCGGCTTAACTTAAAAGAGAAAGCGTATATGGTCAAATTACGTCACTGCTAACTACAAAATCATTTTTGGCAAGCACTAACATTATTAAAAGGTCACCGCTGTGTTCGTCAAGTTTTGTGTTGTAGAATAGCTGCGCACGAGATTAGTCCTTTATGCCTATAAAGAAATCCTCCCTTTCCGTAAGGAGCCGAAAAGGAGCGACCTCTTTGTCGGGTGTCACCCTGTGTGAACGCCGTTGCGGTCCCCTCGTACAAATGTGTTTGGGGTGTGTAAGAAGCATAAGATGCATACAAAAACAAAGTACTTTTTTATTGCAATAGCAATTACAGGGACACTCCAAGCAATTTTTGTTGTCGACACCATCGACTTCACCGTGAAGTTCTGTATATATTTAGGTATACGTATGCTAAATGCCAGGCCCTGCTATATTACATGCGGTATATGCTGGTTATATTGCCATACCGTTGAATCACTAAAGTTGCTCATTCCAGATCTTACATTCTTGTCAACATTATTCCTCAATGAGGATAGCAATAGGGGTTTGTTGGTACGGCATATCTTATTTTGTTATAGCGCAAGCTTGACACGGACAACAGAAGGCCCATCCGACACAAGCGCTGTGTGTGTCAGATGTTCCTTCTGCTGTCCGTGTCAAGCTTGCGCTATAACAAAATAAGATTATTCCTCAAATTTTTGAGAATGGCAGCTCATAAACAAATATCATGAAACAAAATACCGACAGCACATGCCTTTCATCTTAAATCTTCTCAGACCTTATTATTAAAAGTGGGCAACAATAATTGAGCTGAAACCTAGAAACGATGTCATTTCACTGGCGCGGCTGTGCACCACCTCCGGGATCAGCCCACAAAAGAGGCTTGAAATATACCCGGTAGTGGTGGTAAACTCGCTAAGACAGACGCTGGCTTTTATTAATAAACATAAATGAAACTGTCCGATGGCATCACCACTAGCACAACATCTAGATTTTACTTAGCTTACGTTTACTTCTATCCATACTGCCATTACACCTATATTTCATGTAATATTCCAACATGCTGCCGTCGCATTCATAGCTTCACCCACATGGCGAAACTGTGACATTTTTTTCTTTTGTCACCTGTCAAGCATTCGCCCATTCATCGGATTACGAACGCTGATGAAGCTCGTAACATTTTCGTGAACCTGAAGACACAATTATATAGGTGTCATCCCACCCCCCTCCACTCCACTAAAGAATTAATAAACTGAACACTACCACAAAAATTAGAAAACCATGGATAACGCCCGACCTGTATAAAAAAATATGGTGCGAAAACAAGTCATACCATGAACTTGGTTAAAACACGTTGGTGGGCTGGTTGGTTAGAATTCATAATAGAACCCGCCGTGGTTGCTCAGTGGCTATGGTGTTAGGCTGCTGAGCACGAGGTCACGGGATCGAATCCCGGCCACGGCGGCCGCATTTCGATGGGGGCGAAATGCGAAAACACCCGTGTACTTAGATTTAGGTGCAGGTTAAAGAACCCCAGGTGGTCGAAATTTCCGGAGTCCCCCACTACGGCGTGCCTCATAATCAGAAAGTGGTTTTGACACGTAAAAACCCCATAATATATAATATAATAATATAATAGAATCCATGATAGAGTGTATAAGCGCGACTGAACGAGGACGTAGCAAGGAGTCTAACACACAGGGCCTAACAAGTCTCTGTGTATCTGTTCCTTGCTACGTCCTCTTTTCAGTCGCGCTTATACACTCTATCATACCATGACTTTATCGAAACTAGACAACCTAATGTCTTAAAGCAATGATGGGACCCACTGCAACAATATAAAGAAGTAAATCAAAGCGAGTGGTCATGCAGGTGTCTCTGGTCTTTGGTGCGTGTCATTTCATTCTCTTAGTCCTTACAGCTAGTACCGACGACGCTGGGGTGATAAAAGAAAGCGTCGCAGTGCCATCTGGCTATCGCAAAGTGAATATAGTAAATAGCTGCAAACCTGGCGAGGCACAGCAATTCACGTCCCGTTATAACGAACAGAAGTTATTTCCATTTTTTCAACGCTGTGTCACCAACACCACATATCCGGTAGCCCATCGATGGCAGGCTGAAATCTGAAAGTACTACGAAGAAAGAGAAGCTTGAAATAAGCAGAACATCAGCAGCTTGATCCACGAATTTCCTTCGGTGAACGCCAATGGCATTCTTCTGCCACACCAATCGGAAAATACAAATAGCTCAAACTTTCACGCTCCCTGTATATATGCGATGTGTACCCAGCTCCTAAGTCTGAGCCAAAACTTTACCTTCCGAGGACTTGTGCCTCCCGCTTATGTGTCACGTGTTCTCAGATTTCCTGCTGCTCTAACTCGACTGTCACGTTCGTCTAGAGCATTAGAGCGACATCACGCCCCTTTCTCGCCAAACAAACGACCTTCTCCACGATGATAGCGACGCGATGTCTATGGCTCAAAGCGATCTTGGAATCGCAACTGCAGGGCGAAAATCTGTTCTGACAAAAAACGTCATAGCGTCGTGGGGAAGTGCGCTTCGACGATGGCTCATTTGTGGGGCGACCGTCCCGAACCCTGCTTCCTATACTGATCGCACTCTGCTGCGTCACCTGCAGACCAGTTCCGCAAGGAAAACACGAATAGAAGTGTGAAACCAAGAAACGAAATAGGCAGATAAAAGAAAGACAAGCGAGCAAAGAAGAAGATGTCGCGCCGAAGTCTCGGTGCGATGTTGTCTCCGTTGCTTTATCCCCGCTGCCTTCTGTTGTTATTATTTCGAGCTTCTGCAGTGAGACACGTTTCTTCTCCACTCGCCGATCGCTGGAGAGGAGGGTACGGGGTTGGGCGGTTTACTTATGCATCACGTAGCCGGATCGCATCGCTCTTATACGCGAAAGGAGCTCACGCACAAGCGCACTCCAAACACGCCGTTCGACCTCCCTGCCTCCTTTCGTTCCATCCCTACGAGGAACGAAGGACTCTCTCAAAACATCGTCGGCGCATCAGCGACACCGCGGGGAGAAAACGCCGGTACGTGACTCCAGGCTCGGCTCAGAGACGTGCCTCGTGGGCGCCGAACCCACCCACTCTATCGGTGGCCCTTTATCTCGCGCGTTTAATCTTTCTGTGTTTTCTTTTGAGCGGGCGTTCGGTCGCGTTCTAGGCCCTGTATTCACAGACAGCCAGGTTTTTCACATTGCCGATGTTCGCATACCTCTCCTACTCTCTATATATTTGCGTCCTTATCTCCCTCATTGTATATGCTGCACCCCCCCCTTCTTCTATTTTTTTTTTTGTATATATAGACACCCAAGTTCCTTCCTTATCGATGTTCGCACATTACTTCGTCTTCATATATATACCTGTGTATTGATGCCTTATTTTACAGATCCTTCTCTTTCATTATTTATGGAGGCACCGGTCACGCTTTTCACACCGTTCAACGTGTTTCCTCGAATGCAGCGAAACCTTTATTACCTTCTGCAATCTTCAGCTAAAGCAATTCCTAACGCTCGTGCTTCGAAACCTGCCAAAATTACAGTAGAATTAATTTTTTATTCTAGACCATCGAGCTCGATCATCTGTGGAACAAACCGAACCGCCTAAACTTATCGCGAGCGCCAACGCAGTTATGCTTTCGAAGTGACCGTCACCGCATACGTGCGACGTAATGTGATGTAACATGCCACAACACCGACAGCATGACAAACAGGGTGTGACATTGTTAGCTGGCGCCACTCAATAGCGTTCAGCAGAAGCTGCCTGGAGGTTGCCTGGAATCTACGAAGAGCTGCCAGCTTCACCATTCCTCGCGCGCCTGCTACGGCTAAACTAAGAGCTCCGATTGCTGCACGCTCTGCCTGGCGCCAGTCCTGAACACAGATGTCGTTCGCTTGTTACGAACGCCACCTGGACTTTATTTTCATTCAGTCTGTCAGCGCCATCTTTGCCGCATGGTCTTGCACCAGGACTGCCCAACAAAATCCCGCCAACAAACGAATACGCCTCTCGAGACAAGCGCAGGAACTGCAAAAATAGGTGGCGAATCTCGTCCCAGAATAGCCGTAAAGCAAGTACAATATTTCAACTATTTATTTATTCAGTGTTCTTCTAACCCTATGATAGCAGTCATAGCAGACTGGTGCAGATCATGTATCAACAGACAAGAACAATCCATATGTAACGAAAATATTTCAATGCAAACACAATTGCTGGACGCTTGTATTTAGCACTGAACGATATCAAAATTAGTTTTCAAAGGCACCAACTCTCAGAGAAGACACTGGAATTGATCCCATTTTTATTGCTCTGCCACATTTGCACCCAGTAGTGTTTCTATATTTGAATGGCAGGAAATTAAGGAAGCGAGCTAGGCTAATTGCATAACCGGACGAAAGCTTGCCATACTCAGAAGTTCGGCTGCTCTGCTCACCTTTCTCCTTCTTTAACGCGAAGGTCGGGCGGCTTTCAGATATTTGTTTCGGAAAATCAGGAGAATGTCATTAGGAATCAGGCTCAGTCAAATCAAAAGTTCACATTGCGGTCTGTATTTCCATAGACATTTTTAAAGATGACTGCATCTGTTTTAAAGCATGCGAAATAATAAAAGAGTCGTCATTGTGGTCGCCATTTTTTTACTGCAGACAAGCCGCAAAGCGTGGCGTCACTGAGATCCAGCAGCCATGCCGTCATGTACCATCCAGGCATATAATATGTAAAAATTGGGAAAGCTTTACTAGCTCCAATTATTTTATTTGGAAAACAAGAATAACAGAAATGTTGCCGTTTCAAAAGTCACTGGACCAAGGCTGTTATTCAAAGTGGGGAACAGCCAAGTGCAGTGAGCCCTTTGGATAGCATAAGAACGCCTCACGAGCTTCTAAATAAACTGTTGCGAAGTTAAGCCTAAGCGCGTCCTGTCACTTCTCGTATCGTTTACTGCTCACAATGGATCAGCGACAAGCCCGAATTTCCGCCTCATTGAGCAGGGATAAAGACGAGAAGTGTCAAGGTCTGCTCTTTTGCCTGCGCGATACCACTTCGTTTACAATCATGCGGCTTGTGTATAAAATGATAACCTTTGGGTGTATGTTCTTACCTACAACCCCAGCTACACACCGAAATAAAAGCGCCAGAAGATACTTATACGGAGGATGCAATGTGTACATGAAATTATAATTTTACGATGACAGCAGTCGTCCGTACCTCCCTCTTTTCCGTTACACAGACGACAGCAGCATTATTTGTCAAGCCACTGCAATTATCGCATCGTCGTCATCGTAAGGCAGCCTCCTCACTCTTGCCCTAAACCGCGTTCACACGAATGCGACAACTGGCATCACAGAGCATCGCATCCATGTAATCAGAACTGATGCGCTAGGCAAGCGCGTCACATTAGTGCGCCAAACAGTGGATTGGAGGCGCATAAGACAACATCCACAGCGCATGCGTAGGCGATCGCATCTCATTAGGAATGGCGCAAAATTCGCTGCGGATCTGCTGCGCTCGGCGAGCTGCGGCGGGGCAGCGTGACGCCGCTGCTTTGGCGTCGACGCGCGCCGTCGTGTGCCGCCACCATCGCACCGGTAGGGGCCGAGTTCATAAACGCTGGCGCATCGCATTACTCGTGATGCGCTAGGAAATGCGATGCGCTACTGTCGCATTGCCATGAGTCACCGGCAAGACCTGTACGACAGTGTGAAAAAGAGGAAGACGCCGGTCGACGAAACGCAGAAGGGGCCCCGCTGGCGAAAAGCACGTGAAGCGTGAGAGAAAAGAAGAAATGAAGAAAAAATCTAAGTGCCCTTCCACTCTGTCAAGAAAAATGACCAGCGAAGCTGTGTATGTGGGCCCCTTAGTGCCGAACTGCACCTCCACCGCGGGTCGGCCCGGCATTTCATATCTTTGGGATCGGCCCACGTATGGGGAGTGCTTAACGCCTGCTTCACCTCCGCCGCGGGTCGGGCCGGCATTCCACTATCTTCGGGATCGGCCCACATACGGGGAGTGCTCAACGCCTGCTTCACCTCCGCCACGGTTCGGCCCGACATTCCACTGTCACCGAGATCGGCCCACGTATGGGGAGTTTTTTTGCTTACAACGACACGAAAATTTCCTTGGACGGTAGAGGTATACTGCTTCACTGTAAAAAGAGACGCAGGCGGAGATGAGCTGGCATTCCTGGCGTGGTCGGTCGATAAGCAAGACAGTGGCATCTCCAACTGTGCTCTGCAGACGGGAGGCAGCAGCATCGGGAACCACGCACCGGAGTGGGGACGTTCGTGAGTAGGCCAGCGACAACTCGAGCTCCCGAACCTCGACTGCGTCGCCATGGCTATGGTCCGCGGCCCCGGTCCAACCCCACGCTGCCGTAACCCGTTGCTGTCCCCTGCCACGAAGGAAATCGCCTGGCCACGTCAGCAGCACAACGGCCAACTGGCCCCGACAGCGTCCTGAGCCACGCGGGTCTCTGCGGAAGACCACAACCTCATCGCTTTCGTCGGAGGTCGATGCCCATGCTGCGTTGGAACCACGCAGGCCAACGTCCTTTGCCACGCTGGGCCAGAGTCCGACACGACTGGCGACGGTCAGAACGTTCGTTTGCTCGTGGCGTCACGTTGGTTAGTCGAGCGGAGGGACAATGTGTAGTTGAGGGCTTCTTTGTTTTTATGTGTATAGCTAGTTTTTGGAGTGTCTCGTGTGTGTATAGCGTTTATAGTGTGTCACGGTAGTTTGCTGTTTGTTTGTTTTTTTGTTACATTTATTTTTAGATAAATTTTCTTTAACATACTTTAATTGTGTCTCGATCCATTTCTGGAGCGCTGAAACTCGTGACAGGAATTCTGTCGCATTTATGCAAACGCGGCTACAAGGCGATTAAAAAGTTACGCCGAACTGATGCCGCTGCGGCAATGTGCCGTTGTGAATAGGGTGCGCTAACTACCGCGCCGCTCTGGCGCTTGCTGAGTTACAGAGTTTGTGTGGTCTTCGAACCTGTGTGGCCTCCGAACCGCATGCCACAACAGGCATGCGGTTCGGAGGCCACAACGAGAAATGCTTTAGCAAACGAGGACGACGTTGAGCCTCAAGCAAAGAAGACGTCCTTGGGACGATGGTGGTGAATGACATGGTGTTGTAGCGCAAAAACTGGGAAAGGAAAGATTTTAAAGGACAGAAAGAAAGGAAACAAAAAAGGCGCTATACTTAATAGTGTCCGCTGTGAAAGACTGCTGTCGTCGCAGCAAATGAGTTCGCAGCCGGAGAATTGGCTAAAGTCTGATGTATGCTATTTCTTTCGAGAGCTGAACGAAAACAAGTGCGAGAAACCACGGCAAGCAGCTGGAGAGTCTTATGAGCCAAGCTACCATTCCCAGATCTGCTTCTTATAAGCACAACTGGTCAACCTGACTTCCATACCAGTCGACCAGTTGCATTCGCTTGAAGCGCAACGCTCGCACCAGTACTCACTCCTGAACTTGATTCAAGAATTAGGACGTCTATCTCACATCTTGCTTTGTCTCCTTTTACTTTCTGTGCGACATAGCGAACTGACATATTATATAGAGCAAGAGATAGATGTAAAAGAAAGAAACATAGGATAATGAAGGGCTCACTACTTATTGCGTTAGTTTTGCTCATACTTATTATTAGTTTCTACCCTATTCCCCCCTTGTAATGAAAGGATAACTCTCGTCTGCTGACTTGTACTGGAGAAAGAGGCAAAAAAAGCGAGAGAAAACAAATGAGAACGAAGGAACTATTTCAGCAAGATTAAGCCAACAGACAATGAAGCGAAAGCCCCCGATTCCTGAAAATTAATTTGGAAGTCAACGTACCACCACACACATTCTGTTCTCAAATAACCCAGAGGTTCAAAGCAAGATGGAGGACTTGAAGTGGTCGAATTGCAAGGCATGTCTGACGTAGACCACGAAATTATTTCACCGTTTGTTGGACAACTGTCGAAGTACCTGTCAAAGATGCACAGTGTATCAAATATCTTGCAGTGTCACACAGAGCGAGCAATATAAGAAGGAAAGAAAAATGCAGCCAGGTCAAGCATAACAAAAAGCCGTTTTAGAGCAATTATACTGCGAACGCTACAAAAGCAATGGTAGAGAAATAAGACAATTCTGGCAATGTTTGCGTGAAGCCAAACACAACAGTCTCACAAAAAGACCATGACGTGATGTGGTTCGCGATACTTAGCGGGGACCTCGTAATCTAACAGATGCTGTTTACAAAATTATGTCCGTTTTTGGTGCATAGCAATTGACAAGAAATTTTCTCTTTCAATTTCTTTGATTGACGCAATAAATCAATATCTTCATTTAACAGTCGGTAGAACGCGACTTTCTCTCTCCAGAAAATGAAAGCTAGAAATTTTGTACAGATTGATTTAGCGCACATTCAATGACAGCATTTCTACGTTTCACTGTTATTCTGACGACGACATATCGGGCGAAATTCAGAAAGGTTTTCCTTCGCAAGAGCTATTCGCCATTGGCCAGCCACTGTCATAAACAATGCACGTGTGACCAGCATCCTCGTTGGTTGACACTTGCTCATACGAGCAGCTCCAGCGTAAGTACACTTTCTGCGCGTGTGAGCATACGGACCCTAAGTAAACTCCGGGCTTGACTTTCTTTTAACATTCGTCAACGAGTAATAGGGCAAAGTAAGAAATAGCCTCCATATCGCACTGCAGCTCGAAGTGAACAGACAGGCTCCTTCCGTCTCCAATCCAATCCAATTCCGTCTCCTTGTTATCGTCGCGTTCTACCAGCGCAAACACGGTTCGTAGTCGGCTCGCACTTCCCTATACGCACTGCGGGTACGTTCGCGTCGATCTGCCGATAACACGGAGTTGCGCCACGCCGCACCTCTTGCCTTCGAGCCTCGTCGTCTATCGCCAACAATGCCGCCGAATGAGAGATTCGCAACGAAAGTCGGGGCGACCGAAACGCGTCGTTCCTTCGTGTGTATAGCGCGGTACGCGCTGGTGCGACGAATATCCCGATGCCTCCTCGAAGACTTCTCCTTCCCGGTTTCCTATCTTCCTCGTCATGCACTCCTATCTTCCTGCTCTCACTGCGGGAAGGCGCAAGGAATACGAGTCGCGGTGGAAAAGACGGTGCTCCTCGCAAAGACCTCAAATAAAATGGAGCAAAACGTTTCTTGAAACGCGATGGGTATGGCGCAACTACGCAGGTATAATATCAGTCACTCGTCGGGGTTGGTGATTGGTGCTCAACCGTTTGTACATATCTGTATGCACACTGACTTTTGGGATTCCTGATTTCTTTTTTTTTCTCAGCGCCTCTCCCTGTAATGCGCATCCTCCTTCGTGATCCCCGCTTCGCCGTGTTCTGTCAGTTACTTGCCCCAGCTACAGCAGGTGGGGGTTTTTATTCCGACAAGATTGTCACAATTCGACATACAGACTCTTCATTTGAATAAAGGGAAAGTCAGACATCCACCCGTTCGTAGCAATTGCTACAAAGGAAACCCATACGGGTTCCTCGAAAGAAAAGCCTCATAGTTGAAGAAAAATTCGTCCTGGTCTGGGACTCGAACCCGGGACCACCGCCTTTTCGGGGCAGCCGCTCTACCAACTGAGCTAGCGGGTTTCCTTGCGGGTTTCCGCAGAACTACTTCGTCAGACTCTTCATTTCTTTCTCGACTCCAAGGAGATATATACTCAGATGACGTCAGGCTCACCTGCGCCGCCGGCATCCTACGAGAACATTGGTTGGTGTGTTCCATTCTGGCCGACATGAAAGCCGATTTACTTTGTACGGCTAAGGAGACAGCTTCCAGCCCTGGAATACATTTGAAATACGCTGCCGCGACTTGACGCCACCTAAGTATTTTGACTTCGATGCTGCCTTCGAGAAGCTGTCTGTTCTTCCGGCTTCGCCAAAATTGTACCGAGAGGCAAGTCGGCTCCTGTTCACTTTGCTTTATATTTAGCCGTACGGCGAGTATTGGAACATAGGCAATCTAAACGGAGAACGTTAAAAACTTTTGCAGTCAGCCAATGCGCTCGCGATGTCAGCTTCATAAATTTTCATAAAAAAAAAGAAGCAGAATGTTGTCGCATTCGCAAACAAATTCATGAGAACGCAATTGCCGCCATCCAGCTTACCATCCGCGCTTTCTTTCAGCGGTAAACAATGGCATCTATAAACATAGCACCACCGAAACAATTAACAGAAAGAAAGACTGCTATTCTTCTACAGTTAATATCCGGTCTTTATTACGCCGTTTACATTAATAAGATGTAACGACCGGCATCCGACTTAATTAAGCCAGTAGTGCAAGTGCTGTGACCCCTGGGTTCACAGCCGCCTACAAACACCTCATTATTGAGCTGGCTGACCGGATGAACTGTATATATGGCGCGTTGTATATTACCCGTTGAACCACGGTGGCGTCTCTACTTCTGTGTGCCTCGCTGTCAGATTAAAGCTAAAGCCCATGCGAAGTTAGCACTTGTAGACACTAGTAAAACGATGACGCGTCGTGGAAGCCGCAGCTGCGAATCGGGAGAGCCCGTGTGCGCACTTCCGATGCTTTTGGGAACTGCAAACATACGACGGCTCAAGAATGTGACGGCCCACCGAAGGAGTCAGTACAACGAGGAGAATTTCGATTAGGCAGCAACGAATTAAGAATTTAACCTACGGAATTACTTCGGGGAATTATAATCAGGGAAGCGAGCCTGTACTACCAGGATCCTTCTCGTCAGCATCGTGAAATTACTTCGCGACTACATCGTTCATTTTCTCTTAATAATGATAAGCAGACGACGAAGCAACGTGATTATGTCTTGAACGAACTGATAACGAAATAATGACACATTATCGCGACGAGGTAAGGATGGTAAATTTGTCTTGGAACAATGCAAATACGATGTTCTGGAGATTGTTGGTCATACCTCTGGCCTTTCTGCTACAAATATCCACATATCATCGTTATCAAATATAACATTGAGTATTCAAATGTACTAAACGTGCCTAGCGCACGAAGCTGAAATCAAGTGTCAAAGATTCCAGCCGAGTACCAAGATTCAAGGAAATAAAATATAATGAAAAGGCCTTAACCCGCCGTGGTTGCTCAGTGGCTATGGTGTTAGGCTGCTGAGCACGAGGTCGTGGGGTCGAATCCCGGCCACGGCGGCCGCATTTCGATGGGGGCGAAATGCGAAAATACCCGTGTACTTAGATTCAGGTGCAGGTTAAAGAACCCCAGGTGGTCGAAATTTCCGCAGTCCTCCACTACGGCGTGCCTCATAATCAGAAAGTGGTTTTGGCACGTAAAACCCCATAATTAAATTTTTTTGAAAAGGCCTTAAAATAAATAGATACGCGTTCGTACACAGCTGCGGTGAATAAAAATTCTTGTTGAACGAATAATTCGGTGACGTATAAAGAAAGCTCTATAAACAACACCAAATAAAAGGGCACTTCGCTTGTGCGCATGCGTAAAAGCACTACGCTAAATAATTATACAGACTGCATAACGGCCGGTGTGATGCTGATGTTGACTCCACTATCTTGCGCTCACTAGTGACAGCGTTAAAGTATTTTCACGGTAGTACCACAGCAGCACTACTCATTTCTTCAGCCGTGGTTCGCGCTTTCATTAGAGAGAGTAAACTGAAGTTTAGGCAGTGCCCTCTTAACTTCCACCAGGCTGCACCGATTTAAGTGGGGCGGCGTTTTTGCAGAGCCCTCTGTAGAGGGATGCGCGACGATTCACGGCCATCCGGGGAGCCGTACAGACGCCGTTCCATTTGCCAGGCATTCTATGACTTGGGCAAGCGCCCCGGGCAACTTGTTGCCGCCTAGAAACGACACCGCCGCGGATATTTCGGCGAGTGCAGATGCTGGAGTGAGCGGCGGAGGCGTCCGGAGGGGGAGGCCACCGCAACCAACGGCTCGTGCCCGGTACTCAATGCAGCCAATTTGCATGGCCGCGCATTGAACGCAACGTTCGTCTGGAAGTCGAGATTCTGGAAATGCCGTCGGCGCCGGTGGTGCGCGCTGTCTAGTTGCTAGGCGACCATGAGGACACACAGGCGACGCATGGCCGCCACTTCCTTCTACGCTACGCTTAGGCCGCCTGTCTTTATTTAGCCTCTGCAGAGCAGTAAGACGTCAGGAGATATACTTGGACTGGGCCCTGGAATTTAACGAAATCTCGCCATGATTTATCCTTACGCGAGAAAAATAAAGGCTGGACGCGAGAGAGAGAAAGACAATTTATTGAGGAACCGCAGGGAGGTCGGCATGATATCCTCCTTCCTGCCACTCTGCTCAGATGGAAACATAGTGAAGGTGAGGGTAGACAGTAGACTGCCATTAAATACACGTTCGTGTCCAAAGGGCCCGTTCCCAGCACTGGATCTAGGCCTACGTTACCTAAATATTCTTAAAGAGCCGCTCGCTTCGTGGATATTATGACCGGCCAAACACCCAGTAATGTTCTTTCACTCAGCGTCCCGTTATTATGTGACGTTAACGAAGAGGTAATTGCCAACCGTTCAGCGCCAAATAAAAGAAAGAATGACGTCTGGCGACTGCGTGTTGATGTAATTCTCCCAACGCGTTGAGTTATGAATCAAGTTTATGCTTTCCATAATGCACTTTAGCCACCGTAGACCTCCATAAAGAAAGCAACAAAATCCCAATAAAGAAAGACGTCAGGCAGGGAGATACGATCTCTCCAGTGCTATTCACAGCGACTTTACAGGAGTTATTCAGAGACCTGGAGTGGGAGGAATTGGGGATATGAGTTAATGGAGAATACCTTGGTAACTTGCGATTTGCTGATGATATTGCCTTGCTTAGTAACTCAGGGGACCAACTGCAATGCATGCTCACAGACCTGGAGAGGCAAAGCAGAAGGGTGGGTCTAAAAATTAATCTGCAGAAAGCTAAAGTAATGTTTAACAGTCTCGGAAGAGAACAGCAGTTTACAATAGGTAGCGATGCACTGGACGTGGTAAGGGAGTACATCTACTTAGGACAGGTAGTGACCGCGGATCCGGATCATGAGACTGAAATAACCAGAAGAATAAGAATGGGCTGGGGTGCTTTTGGCAGGCATTCTCAGATCGTGAACAGCAGGTTGCTATTATTCCTCATAAGAAAAGTGTATAACAGCTGTGTCTTACCAGTACTCACGTACAGGGCAGAAATCTAGAGGCTTACGAAAAGGGTTCTACTTAAATTGAGGACGACGCAAGGAGCTATGGAAAGAAGAATGATAGGTGCAACGTTAAGGGATAAGAAAAGAGCAGATTGGGTAAGGAAAGAAATGCGAGTTAATGACATCTTAGTTGAAATGAAGAAAAATAAAAGGTCATGGGCAGGCCATGTAATGCGGAGGGAAGATAACCGATGGTCCTTAAGGGTTACGGAATGGATTCCAAGGGAAGGGAAGCGTAGCAGGGGGCGGCAGAAAGTTAGGGGGACGTATGACATTAAGAAGTTTGCAGGGACGACATGGCCACAATTAGTACGTGATGGAGAAGTATGGGAGAGGCCTTTGCCGTGCAGTGGACGTAACCAGGCTGATGATGATGATGATGATGATGATGATGAATGCACTTTACGCTATAAGAAACATGTTAAGAATGTTGTTAGATACGAACCATTATTTAGCATCGGTCACGTTATCCGTGCGCAGCCACTCACCGTCGCATTCCAATTATGGTGCGCCGGTGTGCGTCGACCAGGTTGCCGGACCCGTTAGACGGGCTGGATATCCCGCCCTCGTGTGTCGCGCGTAAAGCTTTTGTCTACTCCCCCCCCCCCCCCCCCTTTTGAGACGCTCCTCGAAAGTGTACCTGGAGGCCGGCACGGTTCGAGGTAGTTCCGCTTAGTCCCGAGAAAAGCTGCCTGGAAGGTCGTTCAACGTCGTTCAGGCGAGGAAGCAACGCCCGACGGAAGCGGCCATCGGAGGATAGAGCCCACGGAGTGTCCCCACTGGCCGAACATGACGCCACTCGGACGGGCCTTACGATTGGATGAAAATGACGACACCTGTACGGGTTCGAGGACTGGCTGAAAATGATGTGACCCCGAGGCACTGAAGGGGTTATAAGCCAAAAAACCATCGGAAAGGGAGAGACGTTCTTGCCAAGGGCCGCAGCATACGATTTGAAACCGGCCGGGGATGACCTTTTACTGTTATTTCACCTGTTTCTAATCCTGTACATAATGTAAATAAACCTTCTTTTCTCCAAGTCCCCCTCGACGTCGGCCAACTCCCGCACTCAACGGCAAGATCTAATAGGATGCAATAGGTGTCCAATAGGTGTCCTAAATGGGATGCAGTGTTAATCGCTCCGTAAAGGCAAAGTTGCCATGACAAGAGCAGTTGTGGCAACCAGCAGTGGGTGCAAGTATGTCGTGCGAGAACAGTGTACTCCTTAGCCTCTTATAGTTATCAGAGGGGATAGACGCTAATTAGTCGACTTATATGCATTCTATTGACGCGTTCCTTCATTCGCATGCCGCAAGTTTCGAAGCCGCCACATTTCGGCCATGCCGCCGCAGGAAGTCTTTTTTGTGACACGTGCGTTAACAACTTAAGCCAAGGCACAGATGGTGTGGCCGTCTCCTTGCTTGGTAACCTTAAGTGCACACACAGTTGGTGATTGAGACGCACGATGCAATACGGCACCGCCTTCCCCATCACTATCGCAGCAGTCCCCTTTCACTGGTAAAGATCTCTGCGACGCCTGAGAAGCTAGACGGATGCAGAATTTTCGCGGAATTAAGAAGTGGTATACGCCACCAACCACATTGCAACCAGAGCTCACAGAAAAAAAAAAGACAGCTATGGGAATTTGGTGCTGCACGTTAAAATGTGAAAGGTTATATTAAGGCCCAGGAAATG
This sequence comes from Dermacentor andersoni, assembly GCF_023375885.2. NCBI lineage: Eukaryota > Metazoa > Arthropoda > Arachnida > Ixodida > Ixodidae > Dermacentor > Dermacentor andersoni. The sequence continues at coordinate 155,188,400 of NC_092821.1, forward strand.
TGCATACTCATTTGAGAATAATGAGTCTGTGGTAGTGACTTCCATAAGGTGAAACAAACGAGAATCAGTGCCAGAACTAACGATATAGTAAAATGGTTCTGACGTGTAACCAGCGCAAGGCGATCTTTCTTACTAAGGAGCAAGAATATATATATATATATATATACATATATATATTGCGCTCACATTGCAGCTCGGCCTCCTCCTTAAGAGGAAGCTTTAGCTCGGGTGCTCCTATCTGAATACATGTAGAAGCAGAATTCGTTTTCCTCGGCAACCACTGCACCAAATTTGACGAGGTTTGTTTCATTTAAGATAAAAACTTAAATTCTACTGACTTTTGGTTTCGAGTTTTTCATTTAGGTTCTCAATTCTTTACTAAAAATTGGAAAAAATCCAAAATTTTTAGAGAGCGGGACTATCAAGTTTACAACTCTGTAACTCAGCAATGAAAAATGATATCACAATTATGTGAATTGCAGCTAATAGTACATCTAAAGCGGACAAAATTGATATGCCACACATGAATCTAAAAAAATTTAGTAATAAGGAGATACAGCTTTTGCGAAACTCTTGTACACAACGTGACAAGCTCACGTAAAATATAAATTCATGTATCGAATTTGTCCGCTTTGAATGGTCTAATGGATACCTTACAGAACCGCGATGTCTGTTCTTGATACAGAGCTATTAGTTTTTGAACGTCGTGCTTCTGTGTTCTTTAACTTTAGAATTTTTCGAAATATTGTCACCCAGCTATTGCAACTAAAACAGTTTACCATCGACAGAGTGGCAAAAAAGCGTCTGCCTTTAGCGATGGCTGGTCCTCGGAGAGCGCGCGCGCAATCACGAACTTCGTCGTTCTCGCCTTAAGGGTCCCGTGTCATCACGTGCAAACTTATTTCGCGTCAATACTTAAACAAAATTCGAACTCTAGATCGTAATTACGCTTCCAACAGCCACTAGAATTTAGCTTTATTTCTCAAGTGCAACAAATTTCAATAAAAGCGATTAGCAGGATTATCTCAGAAAAGCGTTTCTGCGTTCTACGTGCACTTGAATAGGCCACGTCGGAGTTGGGCCCGAGCTAAAGCTTCCTCTTAAACGATTTGTCGAGCGATTAAATGCATGAACAATAACTGCATTACTATTGCCAAAGATGCTGCAAACGAATTCTTGAACGCTACACCCTCACAAAACAAGTAAAATATATATTTTTTCATAAAATAATATACTCGTATGTGCCAAATATTGTGCCCAAAATACCTGATATCAATGCTTCCATGTTTTTACTCTATTTAATAAGTAAAGAAAATATCACACGAACTTGAGAACTATATCAGTTCGAAACCAGCAAACCAGTGCATGTCGCTGATATGAAAAACGTAAAGGCCATGAAATGAACAAGTTGAGGACAAATGCGTGAATGAAACTTTGTCATTCAAGAACCTTGTTCTGTGAAAAATCTCAATAACGCTGCCATTTGTTCGAATGTATTACGCAGAAGCAGCTGTCACCAGTCGTGTATCGTGAGTAATTGCACCGAAATTATAGTCGCAACAGAGAGCACGTATAAAAAGCAGGAGTTCTGCAAAATATACGAGGGCGAGTCAAATAAAATGAGCCAATGGTAATACATGACAAACGGGGTACTTTATTTAAAAGTAGTCTCCATGAGCATTTAGAGATTTGCCCCTTTGACTAGCGAGTCGCCTGATTTCCGCCTCATAAAGCTCCTTGAGTTGCTGCTTCAAAAAGCCTGCAATTAACTCGTTCACGTCCGACACGAAGCTGGTTCCCTTGAGTTGTTTGTTCAGTAGCCCCAAAATGTGGAAGTCGCAAGGCGACAAGTCTGAGCTGTATGGCAGATGTTTCAGCGTTCCCCACTTGAACTTTGCAAGTTTTACATTAACCACATCATCAACGTGGGAACGGGCATTGTCGTGGAAAAAGAAGATCCCATTCGTCAATTTTCCACGTCGTTTGTCCTTGATTGCGACTCGCAGCCGATCCGGCGTTTCACAATATTGAAAATAATTGATAGTCTCTCAGCATTTAGCAAATTCTATCAGTAATGACCCCTGAAAATCGAAAAAAAAAGCTCAACAGCACCTTTCCGGCGGAGATGACGGCCTTTGCTTTCTTTGGGGGTGGTGAATTCGAATGTTTCCACTGTAAGCTTTGCCGTCGTGTTTCAGGCTCGTAGTAGTGGCACCATGGTTCTTCCCCGATGACAATTGCAGACAAGAAGTCGTCACCCTCATTATGATGCCGGATAAGATGAGTCAAAACAGCGCCGAACTTCTCCGTCTTCTGGCGGTGGTTCAAAATCTTGGGCATCCATTGCGCACCCAAAAGCCGATAACTGAGATTTTCATGAATCATGGCGTGAACCGAACCGTGACTGATGTCCACACGCTCTGCCAATTCATCGATGCATATCCTATCAACCCTTGCAATTTTGTTAGGGTTGATTGCACGATGCCTTTGGCCCGGTCTGGGATCGTCTTTGCAACTTTCATGTGCTTCTTTGAACCGTTTGTTCCAACGCTTCACAGCGGCAAATGAAATGCAATGTTCAATGTACACGCCATACGGCGACTAATTTCTTTTTGGGAAACGCCTTCATCTGTCAAAAGCCTCACGGCACGACGCTGCTCAACTTCTGGAGCGTCCATTACGGCACGCAACCATGTTCAACCCAGAGTATGAGAGCATTAAAGAACATTTATCCTCACACCTGCGTGTCACTTTTGTAAATGGGAGATGCCTGTGTGCTACGCGCAGGTCTTGCAGACAATGAACAGAACCATAATTGCGCGGGGTGGGTAGGCTCACTTTCATTTGACTCACCCTCGTACATTAGAAATGCGAAGATACAATGGAATATACAAATGCGAAGATACAGCTTGATAAAGGGCAAAAAACTATCACTAGAAACAAAGTTCACTGCACGTATACGCAAAACCTGGCAACAAGATATTCAACTATATAAGTCTCCAATAAATTGACCTATCTAAGAAAAAGTCCGTGTATATAATGCGTCAAACAAGGCAAATCAACATGATGCGCAATCACACATTCACAAAATCCTGCATCTCGCCCCCATTCCATCCACTCCCCCCGATGTATCGCGCGTGACGGAAGGCGCCGCACTTCCTCCCCGCTTTTCTCCCTTGTGCACGCAAGACTGAGCGACCAGCGTCGGCTCACCCATTCCATCTCCCCCCCCCCCCCCCGCCCCCGCGCTTTCACTCACACATGCATCATGCGGCGCGCGGTCACAATGTTACCGCCCTTGGACTTTATACGAAACATGAGGGCGGCAGTGACGGCAGGAATGCGCCATGAGTGTCCATATAATTGCTATCGCAATAATATAATAAGAGTATCCGGCAATTGAAGCGTCCCGTGGCTAATTACTTTCCGCAAAAGAAGTAACAAAATCCGAAATGCGAAAACACCCGTGTACTTAGATTTAGGTGCACGTTAAAGAACCCCAGGTGGTCGAAAGTTCCGAAGTCCTCCACTACGGTGTGCCTCCTAATCAGAAAGTGGTTTTGGCACGTAAAACCCCATAATTAAGAAGTAACAAAATCGAACTTTCACCATGCCACAATTCACTGCGCCGCAAATGTACTTTTTTTTTTCTTTTGTGGACCGGGGCACTCAAATGAAAAAAAAACGCAAGGGAAAGTATGTTGGTCACAATCGAATGCCTACTTTTGGCACCTAATGTGGCTACCGAAGGAATATCGAAGAAAACGTGAGACGCTTGGTCCACCGAGAACCATACGCATACTGCTCGGTATCCTACGCCGGCGAGACAAGAGTTTCTGGAGAGGTTGCGCTCAAGGAAACGCGGTGCAATCCGTTTAGTCACCACAGTGATGGCGGCGAGCGACCATTGTTTCTTTTTCTCGTCTGCTAGCCAGAAAGCGTCCAAAACTCTTCAGGTGAAAATCCGCTCGGCAAGAGCAAACCGAACGCGCCCCGAAGTGCGCCGCGCGGTGGTCGGGGCAACACGAGAAAAACGCATGCGCTCTGGCTGGCTCTGGCAGTCCGCAGGTAGGGTAGCGAGAGCAAAAAAATTGAAGAGGCTCAATGTGTGCTCGCGAATAAAAGTCAAAGTAGAAAAAATAAATAAGAACGTAGTTACCTTGGCTGGCGTTAGTGTCTTGACATGGATGCTTTGGCGTAGGTGAAAAAAAAAATGTTGATACTTTTTGATGATCCACCACAACGCTTCGTCTCATCGGACCTCGCTGCGTGCTTTGTCAACTTGTCTGATAGTATGTTGATTAGGCTTGTCTCGTTGTATGTTCCGATGTAGGACTTTAGAAAACTGAATGGACCTTTGGCGTCAAATGCTTATAACAGCATTAAACCCACAAAGTTCCGCAATTGAAAATCTAAAGCACAACTTTGGAAATGTCAATGCACCTTTTCCATCAAAAGCATATGTGAACTTTACACCCATGAAGTTTTGGAATTTACATCCATGTGCTCCGTAGATTCCGCGGCCTCAGCGAGGTACCGCGGCGAGCCCGTTCGCCATCAAAACGCCCTTGAAACTTGTTGCTCGGATGGGGCTCCTCGCGTTATGTTTCTCCAGTGCATGGGCGTTGCCGCGAAATGCAGCCCGAGTTCGCAATGTTCGCGGTGAAATGTCTTTTCGAGCGTAAAAAGGACATTCTAGAAAAAATTCAGAATGATTTCTGGCGCCGGAGGTTGCTTTGGTCGGCCGTGCATGGACAGCACGAAAACATTTCGGGGGGGGGGGGGGGGCTAAAGACCCATACGCCCCCCCCCCCCCCCCCCTGGCTACGCCCCTGATGTATATGTATATATATATATATATATATATATATATATATATATATTGTTACGAGGCGCTGCAGTATCGAACGATGATGAGGACTGACGAAGACGATGATCGCCGAAAGCCGTGCGCACGGGCTCCATATATATATATATATATATATATATATATATATATAGCCCTATCATGAGAAGAGAGAGAGATAAGATAATGCAGAGAAAGGCAGGGAGGTTAACCCGAGGTAGTTCCGGTTGGCTACCCTGCGCAGGGGAAAGGATTAAGGGGGATAAAAAGAGAAACAGAGTGGAAGGGGGAGATAGAAAGAAAGAGAGACAAGCACGAACAAAGCGCGTACACTACAGAGCGGTAGGGGGCGGCATTCTTAGAGTCTGTCGTGAAGCCCCGTAGACCGCAGGAACCTTAACAACGCGAGTAAGGCCTCTAGCGTGGATGTTCTGGGGAGCATTGACCTAAAGCTTTTAGTTATGACAATGGACGATTGTCTAACTGATCCAGTACTCTGCACATCACTTGTCTCTGAGCACTATATCGCGGGCAGACACAGATAATATGTGCGAGCTTCTCGTCGATGTTGCATTTGTCGCACGTGGGTCTGTTGGCCATTCCAATGAGGAAAGCATATGAGTTCGTAAAGGCAACGCCTAGCCACAGAGGGTAGATCATGGTCTGTTCACGTCGTGGTAACCCAGGCGGGAGGTGCATCCGTATGTCCGGAGACAACGAACGCAACCGACACATGGTGAAAACATTTGAGTCCCACAGGGGCAAAGTACAGTCACGGGACATCAATCGCAGCCCAGCCGCAGCGTCTGTTCGCGAAAGCGGAATGAAGACTCGTTGACCACTTTCATGCGCAGATCTGGCGGCTTCGTCGGCGTGGTCATTCCCGCTGATGTTACAATGTCCTGGAAGCCACTGAAAGATTATGTTCTGTCCCTTGTCGTGAATTTGATGATATATGTGCCGAATTTCTGAGGACAGTTGTTCACTGGTTTCGTGGCGCATTGGGCTTAGTATGCACTGAAGGGCTGCCTTGGAGTCACTAAAGACTGCCCATTGTTGCGGTGGTTCATGATTAATGAAATCAAGTGCAGTACGAAGCGCCGCGAGTTCTGCACCCGTCGATTTGGTCACACATGAAGTTCTTTATTTGATTTGCTCAGGTTTTTGCCGGGAGGATGACTGCAGCAGCAGAGCTGTTGAGTTTTACTGAACCATCTGTGTATACATGTTGCCGGAATCTGTGCACGTTGTGAATAAGCTCCAAGGTTGCTTGTTTCAATGCTTGCAATGGCGCTCCAGCTTTCTTTCTGATTCCTGGAATTGTCAGTTGCACTTGCGGCCGGTGCAGACACCACAATGGATCTGATAATCGTGGAGCGGGCGTAAATTCTGATGGCAAATAGGACTGATGTCTTACAATAGTTTTGGCAAAAGTTGAAAGTGGCCTTTTTGCTGGCAAGCAAGCAAGATGGTGGGAGGGGATCCGAGTCGGGTGTCGGATGTGTGGTCTCAGGACATCTGTACCATTGTAGACTGTCAAAGGAGCGTCTCTGGCTATGGCCTTGTCGCAATCGACGACGTAGTTTTGGGGAGAACGAGGCAAGTCCTGAGTGTTTGGGCTTGCACGCTCTGGAGCTTGCGGATATTCGTTGTGCAAGTATTTCCTAGTACAGGTAAGCTGTACAGCAGGAAGCCCAAAAACAGTGCTTTATATAGTTGCAACATTGACGGTACCGTTGCGCCCCAGGACTTCCCGCCGAGAAACGCAAGAAGGTCCACAATGGCGGCCAAACGCTTTGTCATGTACGAGATGTCAGGGCTCCAAGACAAGTCCCTATCAGTGATGACGCCAAGAAATCGGTGCGTTCGTCTATATCGTATAATTTGGTCATTAATCCGCAAAGCATACGGGGCTATCGCTTTGCGAGTAAAAGCAACGAGTGTACATTTCTCAGCGGAAAGCTGCAGGCCTTGTCTTCTTAGGTATGTTGACACAACCGTTGAAGCTTTATGAAGTAGTGCGCGGACTTGCACATTTGTCACGCCTGAAGCCCATATGCAAATGTCGTCTGCATATACGGATAGCTGAACGGTTTGCGGTAACGAATCAGTGAGACCAACGAGCACCAGGTTGAAAAGGGTAGGGCTGAGTACTCCGCCTCGCGGTGCACCACGACTGGTATAGCTAGGCGGCGTTGGTCCGTCTTCAGTTAAAATAAAGAAAGATCTGCCATTCAAATAGTTGCCTATCCAGCGAAAGGTGTGTCCACCAATCCCTACAGCTTCTAAGGCGGCCAGAATTGCACGATGGCCTTCGTTGTTGTACGCAGCTTTAACATCAAGGAATAGGGCCGCAGTGATTCGTTTCAGATGTTTCTGGTGTTGCACGTATCTCACAAGGTCGATAACGCTGTCTATTGACGAGCGGCCGCGTCGAAAACCAGCCATTACCTCTGAATAGACGTTGTAAAATTCCAAGTACCATTCTAACCGTGTAAGGATCATTCTCTCCATTACCTTGTCGACACAGCTGGCCAGTGCTATTGGACGGTAATATGACAATTCCAACAAGTATTTGCCAGCCTTGAGGAGTGGAACAAGGCGACTGGATTTCCACGTTGTAGGAACCAGACCGTCACGCCATGATGCGTTGTATAGGCCAAGAAGGGCATCTCTGGCCTCCTGACCAAGGTTTGCAAGCGCAGAGTATGTGATGACATCGTGTCCTGGTGACGAAGATCGCCTGCACCCAGCAAGTGCGGCCTCCAGGTCTTCGGTAGAGAAAGGAGCGTCCATACGACGATCTCTGGAGCAAGGGAGGACAATGGGAATAGGTGCGGAAGGTGAATACATGAGCGCCAGACCCGCGATCCTTGCGCAGTAACCTTCGGCTACCTCGACTTCACGGCGCCCTTGATGTAGGGCTAGAGTCTTAAATGGACGACGCTGTTGAGGAGCTGTTCGAAGTACACGAATTGTTCTCCAGACAACCGACAAGAGGTTTACGCGGGTCGAGAGACTCACAAAACGATTTCCAGCGTTGATTTTGCAGTACAGCAAGGCGACGCTGAATTTTCTTTTGAATGCGTCTGGCCTCTCTAAGGTCGTAGAACGATTTGGTCCGTTTGTACCGTCGCTCCGCTCGCCGGTGGATTGCACGGAGGCTCTGTATTTCCGAATCAAAATCCGTGTATTTCTCTAATGGCCGAAATTAACTTATAGCATCCTGCATAGCCTTGGCGATCTCTCAACCTTCCGTATGCGTATATGTCCCCGGCATGCTATAGAAATCATTGGTTCCCGTCAGTGGACTACAACAACTTGCTCTTGCGTGCATCTGGTCAGAATACCAGACATATGTTCATGTTTACACAGACGGCTCCGCGTCACCAAAGGCATCAACAGCAGCTGTGGTGATACCAGCCCAACAGATGACTCGAGGTTTCATACTAGACCATAATTCTACATCAACCGCTGCAGAGCTCGTGGCTATTCGGGAAGCGATTCGCCATATACCTGCGGGGAAAGACCTCGAGAGTGGTGCATTTTCACGGACTCAAAACCCGCGCTGCAAATTTTGGGATGCTTCCTGCGCCACACCGCATATCAGGTTCTGGCACTGCAGATCACCGAGCTACTTTCATGCGCTCAAGAAAAACGCCACCACATAGTGTTTCAATGGATCCCGGGACACTGTGGGCTCAACGGTAATGAGATGGCCGATGCTGCAGTGAGGCGCGCCCTCAGCAATGGCCTGCGAACTGTAGTGCCATTCTCCAGACCGGACATCACATGCCTCCTGTCGGAATTAATGAGGAGTGCGACGAGAAGATACTGGGCCCAGCCAGAGGCTCGTCACGTCCGCCTTAAAAGGCTGGATACCGATATGAAATTTCCTATTCTGCGTGGAATTCCACGCCCTCATACATGCCTGATACACAGACTGCGATTAGGCGCCGCCTTCACGCCCAAATATTTGCACATTATTGGACGGACAGACTCCCCGGACTGTTCAGTGTGTGGCGCTGCAGAGACTATAGAACATGTGCTCGTGGTGTGCCCTGAGTATACGCGCGAAAGACTGACAATGGCAGATACCTTGAGACATTTACATAATGGACCACTGTCGGAGGACCTCTTGCTAGGCGCATGGCCACAGAGTTGGCAGACGACAGAGACAATGCGTGCTCTTTCACGTTTCCTAGGTGACACGGGCCTGGACTCATGCCTGTGATACCAGTTGTGTAATGTGTCCTTCACCTCGTTCCTCCCATTATCATCCCCCATTGTGACCCTTTTTCTTCTCCTCTTCCCCTTCGCTTACGTACAGTAACGGGCCAGATGCTCCATTATCCGGCCGACCTCTCTACATTTTCCAGTCATTAAAATACTTCTTCTCTTCTTGGCAATCTCAAATTCTAGTGTGGACGAAATGCCTTCGTTTCATGCGTCTTTCATAAGTGATTTAAACACGGGCCAATCTATTGTTTGTTTAAAATTTGATGGAACGGATTTGGTGAGTCCTTTTATCTTCAGGTAGGTAGGAATGTGGTCGCTTCCGTGGGTTTCTATAGCTGCGAACCAATGGACGCAGTGAGTGAGGCATCGCGAAACAAATGCTAAGTCTAAACAACTACTGTACGTCTGGCCGCGCGGAAACGTGGGACTGCCATCAGTTAGACAACAAAGTTCATGGTCGCAAGCAAAGGACACGAGGTTTCTTCCTTTGGAATTTATCGTGTTGCTTCGCCAAAGTGAATCATGTGCGTTGAAGTCCCGGACAACAATCCATGGACCAGGTGTCGCATCTATAATGTCACTCAGTCTCTGCCTATCGAAACGACTTGATGGAGAAAGGTAAGCGCCCACTAAAGTAAGCGCAAGTTATTGTTTTTTCACGGTCAAACACACATACTGATTACTGCCATGTGGCCACGCTGGATGAACAACGTAAGTCAGTTCACACCGTGTGTAGATTATCACTTTGCTAATGTCATTACAAGTGGATGACACATGAGATTCGTAGCCTCAGATCCGGACCATAAGATTCCGATCATAAGAAGCTAGCAAACAATGACACCAAGAAAAACAGCACAGGGGAGGCTATCAGCGGTTCTTGGCAAGTTGGCAAATGCACATTAACGAAAAAAAGTCCGCTCTCTTATCCATAACTAGCAAAAAAACATTCATCCAACTTTAATTATGCCATTAATTCAATTAACCTGTCTAAAGTTAAGGAGCATAAATACCTAGGTGTCATATTGTCACAATATCTACGATGCGATCCTAATATACAATACATCACATTATCTGCACTAAAAGGACTGCTTTTTCTAAAAAGAAGATTACAGCTAGCAAAACCAGACACTAAGTTACTGGCCTATAATACACTTATCAGACCCATCGTGGAATACGCAAACACTGCTTGGTTTCCGTACACACAAAAAAAGAAGTAACCGACAAACTCGAAGGAGTTCAAAGAGAAGCGCTTAGGGTAAGTCTTAAAAAATTTAACAGAACAGATTAAGCCACGGAACTGCTTAAAAAGTCTGGATTACTAACAATAAAAAACCACACGAAATTGGCGCACTTAAACGTAATGTACCAACTGTTACACAACTACCTAAATATAGAGATGTCCCGTTATATTAAGCAATCCACAGCAAGAACTACCCGCCAGAAACATTGCCAGACCCTTGCGTCTTTCAAATTCCATTTACAGATGCCCTCAAATTCTCGTTTTTCCCCCTGTCGATCAGAGAATGGAATAACCTGACCACCTCCATTACCAGTAGCACATTTTTAGCTCGTTTCTCTAAACCAATTGAAAGCGATTTGCTAGCCTAGCTATCTTGAAGCAGTGTTATCTTTTCGCCTTTGTCCTCATATAAGCCAAGTGCCAATGCCATTTGTCTGTGCAATTGTCTGTGTCTGTGTCTGTTGTATGCCTTAGAGCCGTAAATTGCGCGATATTTGGTTGTATAAAACTTTTCTTCCCTTCTTTTTTCTTGTACTTGCCCTTCTGTTATAATCTCTATTGGAATTGACAGTATCTACAAATAAACAAATTATTAAGTAAATGAATAATTCATTAATTAAATAAATTATGAATAGCTGGAAATGAAAGTGGTTGAAAAAACAACTGGCCGCAGGTGGGATATGAAGCCACGTCTTCGCATTAGTTATGCGATGCTCTTACCGATTGAGCAATAAGGGAGGCTTGGGCTAGCTCGTAATTCATAGTAGAAACGACGTACAGCCCGAAGGACAACGAATGAGTGAGACGGCGCACACAGCGCAGTGTGTAATCTCTCTCAATCTTCCTTCTCGCTGTACATCGTTTCTACAATTGAGCTAGCGCGGCGCCGTTTTCCCATCCATTTTCACGGTAATTTATATCTGTCTACTAGAACTAACCGTGGGAGTGTTGGCCAGCACCACCACTTATGGCCTTGGCAGCGGATGTGGGACATCCTCTCTGCCGCCGGTGTCGCACCCAGGGAACTTCATGGGTGAAGGCGACTGGTCAATAAACCCACACATGCTACTTGAAAGCATCAAAGTTGCCGAATTAGAGACCCTCGCTATGTAACGAACGAGACGAAAGGAAACCGAGGGGCCCAATTTTTTAAGGCGAACGCCTTCGATGGCTCATGGGTCGGAAAAATGACCGTCCGGCGTTACTGCACCAAATTCAAGCTCATGCGCCAATATTTCTTTATCAATAAAAAAAAAGTTCGATTACCTGTCTTCGCGTTGAACGGACACCCTTCTATATAATCAATGTGGCCGCAAAATTGTCTGCGGATGGTTTCCCGGTTTTGTTCATATTTGTCGAATAATGTTCACGTCTCTTATGACGTTTTAAGGAGTATAAGTGTGCCTGCGAGAACCGCAAATTAATCTGTTGTTGAAAGTTAGCGCTGTGTGTTTGTTTAATTTCACTTTCCGTGTCCCTCAGATTCTGCTTGTGCAACAAGAATGTAGAAGGCACCCCATATGCAAGCCCATGTCGCTACGCTCGTCGATTGAAGTGTTCAAAAAATCATTGAATGAACCTACGGATATGTCATAATGTTCTTCATAGACGTTCCACGACCGTTCCAGCATGGCATTAACCACGCGGAACCAGTGGCGATGAGGCGACTGAAAAAAAAAGAACCAGTGCAAAACAAATAAAGGGAAAACAACAGGAAGTAACAACGCATTCGAATGAGATCGCCAACAAAATTTATTCAATGTCTTGTGAGCACGCAGGTTTCCGGCTTCATCCTCTTTAGCGTATGCTAAAGATATATAGGATGTTATACAGGATGTCCCACGTTCCTTGAGCCAAACTTTAAAAATATGCAAATGCCACGTAGCTGGACACAACTGAGGTAATGTTGTTTGCCGTCGCATGGTGATAGTCATATTATTTTTTTCATTCTATATAACTGCTTAATTAGTCCTAGCAAATAATTAATCAACTTCTAAAATATTACAAGTAGATGAAGAGTGTCAATGAGAAAATTGTAGAGCGACAGCTTTCTTCTGCTCAACACGTGCTACATAATATTGTTCTGCCGAGCGTGAAAGAAGCCCGCAAATGCACGCAATATTGCCGCGCGACTGGCCGCTCGAGAAACTTTGCGTGTATTTTCTGGCTTCTTTCCCGCTCAGAAAAACATTTTCATGTAGCACCTATTGAGCCACATAAATTTGTATCGGGAGTTTTTCATGTCGTTTTATAATTTTCTCATTTACACTTTTCATCTAATAAATTTTGAGAAGTTTATTAATTAATAACATTAATTGGGTAACTAGGTAGAATGAAAAAATATAGTCTGAGCATCTCCGAGCGACGACAAACAACATTACCTCGGTTGTGTCCGGTTACGTGGCTCACGCATATTCTTGAGGTTTGAGTAACATAAGGATGGACGCCCTGTATACACATAGCAAGAATTTCGAGGGAAAACGCAGGAGCGTAAGCAAGTTGCGCCAACCCCGAAATTTTTTTCAGGCAAGTAGCGTCTTGCTTTTTGTTTTTTGTCACTCACAAAAATAAAGTTAGACGATTATGTCCGATTGGAAATGATGCTCTCTTCTTTTCTATTATAAATCGGCTGCTGTGAAGAGGTCGAGGTAGAAAATATCTCTACTCTTCCACATATCTGTGTTCAAAATAAATAAATAAACTAGGGCAGTACTTAACGCTGCTAAATTACAGCTTATGATGGCGTCTCAACAGCTCCGTGCGTGCGCGTCACGGGCGATCTTCGGCACACGCTCCTTCGTCGAAGTGCCTCGCACCTCGTTTGCCATTTCGTGCACACCATGACGCGATCGCTGAACGCACTTCGAGCTCTCTGCGGGATGCCTGCAAAGTGGGTAAAGTCGGCGACTTTACGTGAGCCAAGGTGGGACGGAACCTCTTCCGGGACGCACAAGCCCTCGCTCATTGTAGGAGGCCACGATAAACTCCGCATGATTCACTCGGCGTGCCAAAGTCCCTCTTTGAAACGTACACGGCGTGTGCGTCACGTGCCAGTTTCTCGCGTTCTTTCCCCGTGACAGCTAGCGCTTTGACACGCTGTGCGAGAATGCACTGCCTTCTGGATCGGCCCACATCTCAGCGTATACCTGTCAGAAATACCCTTCCGAGAAATGTCGCAGCCTCGCAGAGTAGCAATAACTTGAACCGGACGAGTTTGTTCATCCTGCGCGTGTGAAAAGTTCATTTTCGTTCATCTTGAAGATTTCATGAAGCAACGCGACGGGGCGAGAATAAAAAAAACACGCAACCAGGCTATATATAGCACTCACTGCACTGAAACCAAGAACGGTTTTCTCGTTTTTGACATGACAATAAATGGCTGGTGCTTAGTCCAATAAAATTTAGCTGGCAGTAGTCGGCGCTAGTCCTGTTGCGCATGTTTTTGTTCTCGTCCCATCGCGCTGCTTTTAGACGTTCCTTCTGGTGGGAGAGGATATCGCAGCCGCGCAACAAGGCGGCGGCATCGCGCTGGTGTGCTCTCCCGTACGAAGCACGATGGAGGCCGTGCGTCATCTCATCTGCCTATCTCTCTCCCTCTCTCTGCACGCTCTCGGTTTGGAGACGCAGTGAGAGAGGGGGGAGCCTGTCTGTAATGTCCCCGGCACGTCTCGTCTCCTCCTCCTCCTCCTCCTCCGAGGCTGGGCAGTTGTTTGCGCATATCGATATCGACGCGCCAGCTCGATTGAGAGGAGAGCAGCGAGACACTGCGGCGTCTCCGGCGGCCTCCTTCAGCAGGCGCGTGTGCCGCAACGCCCCCCCCCCCCCCCCCCCCCCGCCGTTTTCTTTCTTCTTTTTTTTGGTCGTGCAGCGCGGAGGCCAGGGAACGGCGACGAGACAGTGCGCGCTGTTTGGCCAAGCACCGCTCGGAAAGAACCAGGGCACTCGCACGATCGCACTGTTCCTTCGGCTTCGATTCCTGCGCGAGGTCGAGAGCAAGGCTGGTCGGAATTGACGAATAGCGACGTACGCACAAAATGGGACAAAGGGCGCCGAGAGGGCTCGATCTTGTTCTTTACAATCGCATAAAGGTACACAAAGGAGAAACACGTGATCCATTGGGACTGATAAGGTATTGTCAAAACTATTTTCGTTAATTTCGCAGTAGGAGGTTGAATACTAATAGAGAAAACGAAGACTGTACTTGGGATTTTTTTTTATTCACTTCGAAAACCCTCAAAAAAATATTTTACAGCAGTGTTTCTCAAAGTTTCCCAGTACCAAACCTACCACGACAACCCCCTCCTCCCCCAGACACACACACACACACACACACACACACACACACACACACACACACACACACACACACACACACACACACACCTTTATAGGCCATCTTATCATGTACTATCAGCGTCAAATGAAGCGCGAACAGCGGAGAGCGTGGCCCGAGCATTAGTGAAGGTATAGTGCGAGCCGTCCAGTCATCACCCCTGAAAGGCGCGCACATCCGATTTCGTCGCACCGCGCGATCCACCTATAGTGATATATTTTCGCTTCTGTTCTGGTTGTTATATTCGAAAGGGAGAGAAGAAAAAATAAGGAAAACAGAAGCTAGAATATTGCAGTTTACGGCGAGTATTGTCGCACAGTTCGCCGAAGCCATAAGTGCTATCGCGTCGAATGAAATGCGAACGGTGCGCGTGGTGCGGTTTGCACCGTCATCATAAGAGAGAGATTCGCTCATGCAGTTCGCCGCTTGCGCACCCCATCCGCTCTTTGGATCGGCAAACTCGCGCAGCGCGGCACCGCTGGCAGCCGCGACGGCGGCCTACGTGCCCAGCGCGCTTGGCTGCTCGACTCCCAGACGAGCGCAGTGCGGCAAAACCGGATGTGCGCGCCTGATGACACGGACGGCGCGCACTGTACCTTCCCCCACTTATGCTCGGGCCACGCGCTCCGCTGTTCACGTTTCATTTGACGCTGATAGTACTTTTCTTTTTTTCATTGACGCGGATACATATACATTTTAATTTATTTGATGATGATATGTGGTGTTTAATGGCGCAAGGGCCAAATATGACTAAAGAGCGTCACGACACATGTTGAGGTGTTAGCTGTCAGTGAATTGTGAATGAAGTGAGAAGTGGAGTGCTCATGGCAGGTGTTACCTGGCTCTAAAAAGATCTAAATATATGGGGCGGTAAGATGCACACAATATAGAGCTTTTTAAGTAATGGAAACAAGTAGTGTGCACTATGACAAATAGAATTTCGTTAAGAATAACTGATGCAATAAAACATGTCGGTGACAAGCAACAGTGCTCCAAGAAGACCGTTACAGGCAATGGCTTATAGGCATGTGCGAAAAATGTCCTGGCCAAATGATTTTCAGGATGTTTGTTCTGGCTAAAAAGCTTAAGACTATATTCAAGTTAAAAAACTGTTCATTATTAAAGAAAACTGCTGGGTGCAGAGTTTGTGTTCGCGATATGCGGAAGGGAAAAATTGCTGGCTCGCCCGTAATCGAGAGTAGATGTGTGCGTGAAATGGCTCCCGGCAAAGCAGACTGGGTGGACTGGCCGCAATATTGGCGCGGCGCATGTTCGCCATGGCCCACCGCGCCACATCACACCACACCCCGCCACACTGCTCCACATGGACGCAATAGGTTCCTGTCACAGAAAGGACCTCGTCGCAAGTATATCGTCTCGGTCAAACGGCCATTAGCGGCGCCACGGACGCGCAGACGAACTCGCGGACCGCTGGCGTTGAAGAGAGCACTCAAAGCCAAAAGACGACAGTCAAGTGTATAGCGCCCTGTATGTACCGTTTGAACGTCGCCTATTGGAAATGACAAATAAATCTTCAGCGTACTAGAAGTTACAGTTTGAGTGATATTGTGAACAAACATTAGGAAGAACTCGGAAGCAATATATTTTTGTAACTTGTTTGGGAAGTAACTAGCGTAAGTAATGCAGTCCTGTACAAAAGATGAGGGGATCTCATTTTGTTCTCGCAACTTGCACGGATGTTCTCGTCTGAGTGTCCGGATAAGGGCTCTGGCTTTTGGCTCAAGGTCACTTGAATGTCGCCGACAACGGCAGCTAAAAGCAATTCATGCTTAAAATACCACGTGGTCACAAAGACGCGCTCGTGCCACTGCTCGCGCGTTCGTCGTCGTCTTCGTCCACAGCTGGCTTTCGCCTTCGCGTCTTTTAGGCGATAGCTAAGGACACCTGGGAGTTTTTTACAGCGAAGCTGTTTATTGCTAGGTTCTGGCGGATCCCGTCTACGTGGACATAGACGAAAAATTTTGCATACGTGCGCCGATCCCGAATATACTGCAATGCCGGGCAGACCCGAGGCGGATGTCAAGCAGGCTTTAATCAATCCCCATATGTCGGCCAATCCAGAAGACAGTGCAATGCCGGGCCGACACGCGGTGGAGATACAGTTCACCATTGAGGGGCCCACATTCACAGATTCGGTGGTCATCCTTCTTCACCGTGTGGAAGGGAACTGGTTTCGCTGAATTCCTCCTCTGGAGCATTATTCAGCCACGGGAGAATGTGCACGCGCCGCCTCCTTTGTGCTGGATTTCCACGGCAATGCGACCAGCAGCAGCACGCCGCCGCCGGTGGTATTGTCGTTTCTTTTCCCTTTGCCGCTCCTCGTATTCACGCTGCTCCTCGGGAGTCGTAACTATGCGTTGCCTACCCATAGCGGTGCTGCAACAACAGGGTAATCAGTTGCTAGACTGGCCTTCCTATATGTGAAAGGCTAGCGACGACACTCCCCACGTCGCAAGCTGCCGTCGCCGCGGCAGCTTGCGCAACAGCAATCTTTGCTGGGAAACGTATGCGGGGAGCGCTACGCGCTTCGCACTGTTATCAGGAGCGCCTTATCATCCGTTATTTGGTTTAAATGCTTGTTTCGTGGTTGTTGTTTATTGACACGAATGCTGTGCCGTATGTTGTACGCGTGATACCAAAGATTGTATGCACTTTTCGCTTCAATCGCCGAAGATTTTTCTTTGCGCAAGGACGACGCGGCGAAAGATCCCGACCGAATAGAGGCTAACATATTCGCTGTGAAAGGTTCTGGCGCAACTATAACTTCGCTACCAAAGGTCAACGAAGCCAGTGGATGCACGCTCCCCTCAATCAGCTCTGTAGCGGAGTGAGTTCTACGTTCTGCTGCCGGCATGACCGCTGTGTGCGCGCGCACTGTCGTTCCCGCGCGGCAGCTGTGCGCGAACTCTTAGGCTGCACTTGTCGGAGGAGAGCGTAAACGCTCGGCCAAAACTGCCTCTCATTCGACCTTCCTGCATGGGCGTCGTGTGCACGCACTCTAGCCTTCCTGCTCAGCAGCGTTGCGCATAAGCTGGTCATAACGGAGAATAACGGACCAGTAGACGTCAACTAAATTAAGTTGTAGGATTTTGAGCGCCAGAAACTGATCTGATCATGAGACACACCGTAGTGGGAGGACTCCGGATGAATTCGGGCCACCTGGAGTTCTTTAACGTGCGTCCAATGCACGCGGTACACAAGCGTATTTGCACGTCGCCCCCATGGAAATGCGGCTGCCGCGGCCGCAATTACATACCGCGATTTGAGGCCTCGTGCTTAGCAGCGTAACGCCAAAGCCACGAAGAAACCGCGGTGGGTAGTAAACGGCAAGTTCACTGGTGCTGCCTCTGCCCGCGCACCGTCGAAGCGCGAGGCAGACAACGCCGTTGGCGGCGTCGCGAGACACCGAGTGCCTTGCGCAGCGGCAGTGCTGCCGCGCACCACGCCGGCGTATCTCGATAGCGTCACGGTTGGCTTAAACATTATTTGCATAAGCGGCAGCAAAAAGTGGTTCTGAACGGTGCGACGTCGAAATCGGTTAATGTTTTATCAGGTGTGCCTCAAAGGTGGGTCCTCGGGCCGTTGCTGTTCCTCATATTTATCAATGATTTAAGTGAAAGCTGTGTTTCAAATAACAGACTGTATGCGGATGATTGCGTTGTGTACCATCCTGTCTCATGTGCTGAACATACGAGTGTGTTGCAGTTTGATCTCGAAAAAATTTGTTCCTGGTGTCCTAAATGGAAAATGAATTTGACCGTAGCAAAGTGTTATCATGTTAAAGTTCCGAACAAAAAGAAAAAGGTGCCCAGTTCATACTCTGAATTATGTTTTAGTGCAATGCGTTGACAAAGTCAAATACCTGGGCGTCATTTTAACTGCGGCGATTAGACTGGATATCACAGATGTATTTGTAATAAATAAATAAAAAACACCATGCGTGGAGCTTGAGCGCTACGCTCAACCTTCTTACACTTCGTCGGCATTATGAGTGTCAACGTGGAAAATGTGTGTGTCAAGACAGGTACTGGGTTCGAATCCTGGTGGCGCCGGAAACCCACCTATTTTTTCCTAATGGGTAGATATATACCGCGACGTGACACTCTGTTGTTTATATGGGATCTCATCTCGAATGGGGGCCCTATCAAGATTATCGAAGGTTTTTTGGGCGGCTCTTCTCCCACTACAACTTTGGTGAAACAGTGTAGCACCCGCCGCTGCTGTGGGAGGCAGACGAGCGCTACCGCCGGGTACCTATATGCGGCTGAAATAGGTACATGCGTAAATAGGTAGGTTTCTTTTCTTATGGAAATGAAGATACAGAGAGATATATTCACCTTTCAACGGTGACGCCAACTCCTTTTCATATAATTTTGAAAAACACTCTAACTTTAAAAAAAACGTGAATAGGCGAGAAATAATATGTGAATGAAATCTACCTACAGTGCTAGACACTCTGAAACAAAGACAAAAGGCCGAGGACCAGTCATACTGTTTCGTTGCGAACCTGCCCCAACCGTCTCGATTTTCGAGCTTCACAGATCAATGTGCGACGAAGAAAGCGTCGGACACCTATCGCGCACATGTACCCAATACTACGTCCAGCGAATCCCCATGCAGACCGTTCTGAACAGAACATTTTTGTGCGATAAAAATTTGTCGTCTATAGGCCCATTTGTTGCTGAAAAAAATAGAAAAAAAGACAGCTATTCGTGCGCTGCTGCTGTAGCTTTAAGCCCACCGGCTTGAATGATCGTTAATGGTATCTCCGTGCGCCCTTCCTTCTGTGTACGCCCGTAAAAAGAAGAGAGAGAAAAGAAAACCTGATTTCGTTTCATTGAGCTCACTGTCTCCTCTCTATTTTCTCTCTCTCTCTCCATTGCCTAACTTAAGAAGGAAGTGCTACTCACGCTTGATGCCGCTCCACAGTCTGCTAGATCTGCCGTGGGTCCTCTTGCGCATGCGCACAACCACATCCTGGACACGGTAGTTGACGCCCTTTTGACCGGAAGTGGGTAATTCTTCGCTTCCGGCGGCAGCACCGGCGCTAACTAAGCCTCGCCGCGAAGGGGCGCCACAGGAGGCAACATCACCAGAGCCGCCTAGCGACGCCGACAGTCGACCACTCCACAGGCTCCGCGTGGTGTCATCAGTGATGTATCCGCCGCGTCTAGGCGGTGTGAAAAATAGAGAACATATGCTAAAGGCCCACTTTCAACATCAAAGACGACAGCCGACACAATGATAGATAGATAGATAGATAGATAGATAGATAGATAGATAGATAGATAGATAGATAGATAGATAGATAGATAGATAGATAGATAGATAGATAGATAGATAGATAGATAGATAGATAGATAGATAGATAGACAGACAGACAGACAGACAGACAGACAGACAGACAGACAGACAGACAGACAGACAGACAGACAGACAGACAGACACAGATAGATAGATAGATAGATAGATAGATAGATAGATAGATAGATAGATAGATAGATAGATAGATAGATAGATAGATAGATAGATAGATAGATAGATAGATAGATAGATAGATAGATAGATAGATAGATAGATAGATAGATAGATAGATAGATAGATAGATAGATAGGATGGACGAATGGATGCATGGATGGATGCATGGATGGATGGATGGGTGGATGGATGGGTGGATGGATGGATACTATGAGCGTCCCATCTGAAACGGGGTGATTGATTGCGCCACCAAGCTATTGTTCTTATTATTTTGCCTAGTGTCCTTCCTGTCTTTTGTGTAAAGAAAACACTCACAAATAATTCCCAGCACCAAACTTTCTGGACCACTAAGGCAACTTTGTTTTTTGTACGCCTCCGCTCTTTGCGGTCCCTGCTTTTTTGCCACCAAACCTCCAACCACCTCTTACTAATCTATTTTGCGGATATGTTTACTTTCCCTCTGCTATCCAGGAACCCAGAGGCTTCAAGGATGCCAGAAGGACCTAAATCAACAGCTTGGAAGATATCTTCACATTGTAATAAAAACATCATCATCAGCAGCAGCAGTAGCAGCCTACTTTATGTTCATTGTAGGACGAAGGCCTCTCCCTGCGATCTCCAACTGCCCCTCTCCTGCGCCAACCGATTCCAACTAGCGCTCGCGAATTTCCTAATTTCATCGCTCCACCTAGTCTTCTGCCGTCTTCGACTGCGTTTCCCTTCTCTTGGTACCCATTCTGTAACCCTAATGATCCAACGGTTATCTAATCTGCGCATTACATGACCTGCCCAGCTCCATTTCTTTCTCTTAATGTCCGTTAGAATATCGGCTATACCCGTTTGCCCTCTGATCCAAACCGCTCTCTTTCTGGCTCTTAACGTTATGCCTAGCATTCTTCGTTGCATCGCTCTTTGCGCGGTCCTTAACTTGGTCTCAAGCTCCTTTGTCAATCTCCAAGCCTCTGTCTCATATATCAGCACCGGTAAAATGCACTGATTGTACACCTTCCTATTCAATGATAATGGTAAGCTTCCAGTGAGGAGCTGACAATATCTGCCGTATGCAATCCAACCCATTTTTATTCTTTTATGACTTTCTTTCTCATGATCAGGGTTCCCTGTGATTAGTTGACCTAGGTAAACGTACTCCTTCACAGCCTCTAGAGGCTGACTGGCGATCCTGAAATCTTGTTCTTTTGCCCAGCTATTCATCATTATCTTTGTCTAGTGCATATTAATCTTCAACGCTACTCTTACACTCTCTCAGTTAAGGTCCTCAATCATTTGTTGCAACACGTCTGCAATGTTGCTGAACAGAACAATGTCATGGGCAAACCGAAGGTTGCTGAGATATTCGCCGTCGATCCTTACTCCGAAGCCTTCCCAGTTTAATAGCTTGAATAGATCTTCCAAGCCAGCAGTGAACAGCATTAAAGAGATTGTGTCTCCCTGTCTGACCCTTTCTTTATAGGTATTTTCCTACTTGTGTAGAATTAAGGTAGCTGTGGAATCTCTGTAGATATTTTCCAAGGTATTTAGGTAAGCGGTCTGTAACCCTTGATTGCGTAATGCCTCTATGACTGCTGGAATCTCTACTGAATCAAATGCCTTTTCGTAATCTGTGAAAGCCATATGGACATGCTTATTTTACTCTGCGGATTTCTCGATTACCTGATTAATGACATGGATGTGATCTATTGTAGAGCATACCTTCCTGAAGCCAGCCTCTTCCCTTGGTTTACTAAAGTCCAGTGTTGCCCTTATTCTATTGGAGATTATTTTGGCGAATATTTCATATAATACTGGGAGTAGGCTAATGGGCCTATAATTTTTCAATTCTTTAACATCTCCCTTTTTGTTGATTAGTATAATGTTTGCATTCTTCCAGTTTTCTGGGACCCTTGCAGTCGATAGATACCTCGTATAAAGAGCCGCCTGTTTTCCAAGCATTATATCTCCTCCATCTGTGAATAAATCGACTGTTATTCCATCTTCTCATGCCGCTCTTCCTCGTTTCTTGTCCTGTAGTGTCCTTCGCACCTCATCGCTAGTTATAGGAGGATTTTCTTTTTTCTGTTCGTTACTGTTTCTAATGGAGGTATCCTGACTCCTCTGCGTACTGTACAGGTCAGTATAGAATTCTTCCACTGCTTTTACTATACTTGCGAGATTGCTGATGATATCACCCTGCTTATATTTCAGTAGATAAATCTTGTGTTGTCCTATGCCAAGTTTCCTTCTCACTGATTTTAGGTTGCGTCCGTATTTTACGGCTTCTTCAGTCTTTCTGACGCTATAGTTTCGAATATCACTTATTTTCGCTTGTTGATCAGTTTTGACAGTTCCGCGAATTATATCTTATCTCTTGAGTTGGACACTTTCATTCTTTGTCGTTTTTTTATTAGGTCCTTTATTACTTGGGAGAGCTTACCTACTGGCTGCCTTGGTGCCTTGCCTCTCACTTCAGTTACCGCCTCTG
The DNA here is from genome assembly GCF_023375885.2 of Dermacentor andersoni. Lineage (NCBI taxonomy): Eukaryota > Metazoa > Arthropoda > Arachnida > Ixodida > Ixodidae > Dermacentor > Dermacentor andersoni. The sequence goes on from NC_092821.1 coordinate 155,211,036, forward strand.
AAGACAGTCTAGTCACCGTTTCATTAATTACCTCTATGTCATCATCATCTATCTGTTCTAGGGCTGCATATTTGCAAGTACCAGCCTGAACTTGTCTGATTTTACCCTTACTGCCTCTAGGTTGACTTGTTTTTTCTTGCCCATTTTTTCTCTTTCTCTCTTCAAATAGAGGTGAATCCTATCCCTCACTAAACTAGGATCACTGCACTTTACCCTACTTATCACTTCTACATCCTGCACTATGCTGGGGTCGGCAGAAAGCATGCAATGAATTTCATTTCTTGCTTTGCCATTGGGGCTTTTCCAGGTCCACTTTCTGTTGCTACGCTTCCTGAAAAAGCTGTTCATAATTCGAAGCATATTCTTTCCTGCGAATTCTGCAAACATCTCTCCTCTAGCGTTCCTAGAATTGATGTCGTAGTTTCGAATTGCTTGTTTCCCAGCCTGCTTTTTCCCCTCTGTTGCATTGAAGTCGCCCATTACTACCGTATACTGAGTTTGCACCTTTCTCATTGCTAATTCAACATCTTCATAAACTGATCTACTTCCTCATTGTCGTGACTGGATGTAGGAGCGTAAGCTTGTACTACCTTTAATCTAGACCTCCTATTATTAAGTTTGATAACGACTACTCCTACCCTCGCATTAGTGCTGTGGAATTCGTCAACGTTGCCCGCTATGTCCTTATGGATTAGGAATCCGACCCCGTATTGCTTCTTATTTGTGAGACCTCTATAGCAGAGGACATGGCCGTGAGCCAGCACTCTATAAGCCTCACTAGTTCTAATCTCGCTAAGGCCAAAGAATATCCGATAGTTTCTCAGAGTCCTGCTAAGCTAGCCTCACTGGACAGAGTTCGGCTGGTAAAGGTTGGTGAAATAAAAAATTACCGACGATTACGTTACTTCCTAATGCGAAATTTGAGCGCAGCAAATAAGCTGTTTCACCTTTTCGATAGATTGAGGCAAAGAAATCGAGCAACACATGTATGCGCTATCACAGAATTTTTTTTTTTATTTTTCACACGTATTCCTTTAACAAAGACTCCACTAACAGTTCTTGACAGTCATGAAGGAAGCTTTGTGGTCGGAGAAATAGACTGATATATGTTCGACTTGGTACACCAATGCTTGATTCTCAAAGACGAGATCTATACAAGTGCCTCGCGAGGTTGTCACAGCCGTGGGACGCGTTACGAGCGAGAGGAACGGGATGTTCTCCCGCATAAGTGTTAGGAAATTGCTGTTTGTCTTTATGTCAACATTAAAGTCCCCCACTACTAACATCGGTGTGGATCGATGGACGGTTAATGCGAGTTGCAGGAAGTGCACGACGTCTTTCGTGAGTGCGGTAGGGGCGAAGTAGGCAGCTACTACCAGCAAGATAATTTCGCAGTGGCGAACGGCAGCGGCAATTTCGGCTCGGGCGGTGCACATATACAGATCCGCCGCCACCGATCTGGCTCTCTGATTGCCACCGCACAGGGCGAACGGCAGCGGCAATTTCGGCTCGGGCGGTGCACATATACACATCCGCCGCCACCGATCTGGCTCTCTGATTGCCACCGCACAGGGGTTGCATTGGAGGAGGAGCGAAGAAAGGAATTAAGTTCGAGCCGGCGCTTTGACAACCGGAGACTCGCAGGAAGAGGGGGGAGGGGGGCGGCGTGTACACCCAGCGGCAAACGATGGGGGCAGAAGCGCGCGCAGCAAGCGGACAACACGATAAAGGGAGGAGGGAAGAGATAGCAGCGACTGATTGATGCCGCTGACGCCGATAGTGAGTCAACCCCAGCTGCGGAGTTGGTTTCAGGGACAACGCCGCCGATGCCGACACAAACAATATGATACCCTCGCTTCCGCAGCGCTAAGAACCAGGTCTAGCCGTGGGAAGGTGGTCACGTATTCGTCGACGTGCCGGGGCCTACGTGAAATAACCGGCGCGTCGGCAACTGAAGAGCACCCTATCCGCCACACAAGAACAGGGGGGGGGGGGACCCTTTCCTCCTCTTTCTGCATGGCGGCGACGGTGTTCTATGCAGTCACGTTATCTTGACTCTCTAGCGGCGTCAGCGGCATCCAGCGGTATCAGTCGGTCGCTGCTAGCGCTGGGGGGATGAAAGGGGGGCGGAGCTGGTTACGAGGCCGACGACAACGCCGACGACGACGCGAAACCCAGGAACGGACGCCAAAGAGCTGCGCTCTAAAACATGTTCCATCGTTTTTCCAGCTTTACCGCAGCAAGCACATGCTTCTTCCTCGGTATACCTGGCTTCATAACTACGCGTTCTAAGGCATCCTGATCTCGCTTCGAAAAGTAAGGAGCTTCGCTTAGAATTATTATAAATTGTTTCTTTCCTGATGTTGTTTTCTCCTCTTAAATAGATGTTTATCGCAAGTTTCCTTTCCATTGCCGCCACCCGTGAGGATTGTCTGTCTCTCTGACTTTGCGCTTGACGTTCTTTGTTTCCATGTTGAGCCAACAAGTCTGCAGTAGCAGACTTGTTGGTAAGCTTCCGAGTTCTTGCCCTCAACTGTGAGTCAATGTTCTTTCTGTACAGATACCCGAACACTCTCGCAACCCATTGATTTTCTTTCATATTCGTCAGTCGATCAGATGGAAGAAGAGAAAAGGCAGCGCCGTCTGATATTTCCCTTTTGCACGTCCTCCCTTCCCCTAATGTTCCGAGAATCAACCTCACTCAATAAGAGGCGTTTGAGCGGGACAGTTCAGCGCTCCTTCCATGCTGCTCGGCATCAGAGCGCCGCGGCCCGTGAAGGACGGGAAGTTCGCGGCACTTTGCCGCAGACACTGACCGTCGTGCATCGAGTGACTCCTCGTCGTCCAGCACGTCGCTGGACTCGAAGGCCGAGTCCGCGCCGCCAACCGTGCTCGTCGGTGACGCCGGCGGAGTGCGTAGGGAGAGCACGCCGTATTTTCCCGTCTTGGACTCCAGGGGGTCCAGCATGTCCACCTGCAGGAAAGGCCTCGTTGCTACAAGCTGTGGCGATAACGTGTTTCGGCGAGAGCAGGCCAACGCGGAAGCGGAGGTCGCGCTGCGGCGCGTTCTAGTGTCAACAGGGCGCGAGTTGGAGCACAGTTTCCGTTGTACTCCGACGTTCCCGGAGTGCTGCTTTGCGTCGGCCGGAGCGAGTCACGTCGTTCCGGTTGCATCACACACCCACGCACGCCCAGAATTTTACTGCTACTCGGCTGGCACGCGCTGGCTCCCAGCAAGGGTTGCGCACGCGCAGGCCATTATCTACGTTATTTGCGCGCACGTGTACCGCTCAAAAACAAAAGTGGAGCAAGAAATATGGGCAGCATTTGCGATAGCAGAAGAAGAAAGGAAGTGCGCAAGCACTCCGTCTATCACGCTCATCGAAGCTGAGGCCGGGTTTGCCGGGGCGAACGGGTGCAAGAGAACGCTGTTGTTCCGGCCAGCCGCATCATCACATGTCGTCACATTGTCGTATATTATATTTCATCCCATTCCGCCTCCCCCCCCCCCCCCCACACCACCGTGTACATAAAAGCATGTTCTCTAACAGTACTATATGAGTTGGCAGTTTTGCGCCACGTGTGTGCGCGTGTTTGTTCTTTTTATATGTCCGTCCATTAGTTCTTCCGTCAGTGTAACACTAAGCGCGATACGATCATAAACCACCCCACTAGCCCCGTTCATTGCTTTACTAAGAACACAAACTTGAAATACATTAAGCGCTAGGCAGCCACAACAGCATGTTCCCTTTTATGCGAAGCATACTAGCCGCACAACCACGCTCTTCCTTGCTGCGCCGCGCGCGGCCGCGTAGCTACCATATGACGTCATAACAGCTGCAAAAGCGGAGGCTCAACTCGTGCGCTCGCTTGCGGCCGCGTAGCTACATAGCCGGGTCTCAGCTCGTGCGCTCGCCTGCATGAGTTGTTTCTTCGTCTAGCCGAACCAAATATAGCGAAGCAACAGCAGTTCACCAGGCTAAACAGTGGTTCAACAACTAAAATAAAGGCTAGTATGCTTCGCATCCTGGGCTTAACCTTAGCTAAGCCACAGCCGTTTTTTTTCTATGCGGCGTTCACTCGCGCACTAAGTCATTGGTTTTGTTTGCAACATATTCATTGCGATTTGCAGAATTCAATCCTTCTCAATTCACAGCACGCAAACCTTTCTTCCAGGGGCCCTTGTGCACCGTTACCAGTTTAAATCGTTGCGCGACTGATTGAAATCAGCCCATCGAGGCTTACCTTGTGACTTCTATCTTCAGCGTACATTATGTGGTCGAGTGAGAGCGCAACGGTGACAAGTCCTTCCACCACTGCTCGCTCGCTTTCACTTTCCTATCTCTCACAATTTCTTTCATTGACATCACTAAATAAAAACAAGATGGCACCAAGATATGGTGCTGGCTTGTGATTTCATTTTTTTTCACCTGAGTATCATAGAAATATATCGCAAGAAACACAACATTACAAAGGCAAGAGAAACACATGATGAAACCAACACAGCAAGTGCTCCGAACACAATTATGTCAGAACAGAGAAAGCAACACTTAAAACGTAAGAAACATTATAAATATCTAAAATACAATATGTTATGAAATACAACAGACACGTTCAACTGCTCATAAACAAAAATGAAATAAAATACACAACCTTATCGCCGGTAACGAAACACTTTCTCCGGTGATAATGTTACGCATTATCACCGAGAAAAAAATTGCAGTCACTTGTTACCGCAGTATTATTCGACATTGTGTGCGGCCTCCAACTCCAAACGATCCTTTAGAGCAACAGATGTTTCAGTTGAATTCATTAGCGAGAACTACAAGCACTACACAGATGCTAAACATCTTGCCCAACGGCACGGTGGCATGCGTAATGACCGAAAATTTAAAATATATAGCAGTCATTTAAAAAAAAATGAATAACGCCGACACTGTTCCCGCATTCGTCATCAAACCCGCGCCTCCCAACATTTGAATCTGCCAATCACGTAGGATATCTACTCGTAAATGTGCTTCGCCTACAAATCCCCAATCAGGTTCTCGTCTTCGTTGAAGTTATAATGCAAGCTCAAACTCCTAATGGGCGTTCCAAAGACGAATTATGCGCTCTCGAAGATTACCTTGCTGCCTCTGCTGGTACGACGAAACATTCCAAGCAAGGGTGGGCACTCTGAAGGCAGTACCTACGCCCGTGCCGCCTAGAGTAAAAAAAAAAAAGAAGAAGGCGTACCTCCAGTCGCAACCAGAGTCAATTAAGCCATTTCCAGAAACTGCAAGCATGCTGTTAGGACGGGCCCTGCCAAAAGATGACACGGCTACCGATCGTTTAAAGCGACTCCTCATTCTGGGCACGTGGCCCTCGCAGAAACCGTGGACGTCAGATGTTCCCGAAGCACCGAGATTAGCTCTTTCGAATAGTGGGGCTGTCTGATCACCCGCAGGAAGCAAGTGCGGGTGCTGCGATTAATAGGAAGGAGCGGCGTCTGACATTACGCGCAAGAGAGTCGCCAAAGCATGCAAGTAAAGAAGCGAAACCAAGCGAGCGTGCTGGCATGCACTCGGGGACTTCCGAAGACGAAAGTAATCGAAGCGAGGGGAAGCGTTCTGCTCAACACGGAACTGGTGTAATCTTTGCTTCGGCTCTCGTAATGAGTGCACCCGGCCGCCGAAAGCTGCTGCCTTCCTCGGGGTCTCGGGGCTTCGAGCATTAATCGAGAACGGGGAGAGGGTGAAAGAAAGCAAAACGGGTACGCCGGTACCACCGGACTCCGGGTGCCTGTAACTTTCACTCGTTTTACTTTCATTTCTTCCTCTTTTCGTCTAATCGGCACGAGCCAAAAAGCAAGCCGACTTTGGCCTGTTCCTAATTGTTGATCATTTTCGCATCGTGTCTACTTGCCCTTCGAATGAGCTGTATGCGTACGAGGCCGTTCGGACTAGACCAGACTGCGAGCATGCAGAAAGAACATGGAAGAAATCGGAATCACGGACTCTTTATTTACAAAAGAATCCTATCTGACTGCAAACAATCTTGGCAACAAATTGCCATGCTCACAAAGCCCCGTGTGAGTTCAGGCAGTTCATGCGCTAACCCTCCTTTATTCATTTTAATGACACTCAAACAGAGCCTTCTCCGAACCATTATTATTTATGATGATGATGTGAATAACGATTATGATAGCCGAGATGGGTGCTGCGAGAGTGAGTATTATAGTGAGGTTGGGTCCAAAATTAGATTAAGTTGAAAGCTTGCACTACTGGGAGAGGGTGAAAATAAAAACAGCTCAACGCACAATGCGTTGCCGCCTTGCAAGGTTGTCTGTCTCTCTCTCTCTCTCTCTCTCTCTCTCTCTCTCTCTCTCTCTCTCTCTCTCTCTCTCTCTCTCTCTCTCTCTCTCTCTCTCTCTCTCTCTCTCTCTATCTATCTCTCTCTCTCTCTCTCTCTCTCGTACAATATTTGTACATGCTAATAGAAGGCGAAAGATTCGCCCGAGGATTTGTAAAAAAAAAAGACTCCGCTCCCAGTGCCCTTCCAGAATCGATCGTGTGAGCCATGCCATTTTAAGAGACCAACTCGCATGTTATGGTCGTCTGGTGCCCCGTGAACATCGATGTTAATGAGCGCTTGAAGCCACATAAGTATACATTGTAGGCTCCTACAGGCGAGACATGAAGACGAAAATTTCACTCTTTTTCTTTCCCATCAGTAAATTGCCCTTGAGGGAAGCAAAATGTAAGCAACAGACCACGAATGATTCATTCTCATCTTTCTCATACTTTTTTCTTTTTCTTCGATGATCGCAAACTCACCATTCGCACCACTTTGAAGCCAAATAGACGACAAGATTTTTACGGAGAGTACTTCAACATCTCCACCTAAACCTCTAGCTTAATCGACCTAATTCCTGGAAGCAGGGGGTCCGTGCGCCTGGCAACGCATGTATCCGCCAAATAGGCCGCTGCATGCTTTTTTTGCTATTTTTTAATCTGTAAGCTTATCTGGTCCTTTTGTGACTGAAGGACTAACACATGAATTTGTGTAGCTGAGTGCTGTGAACTTCTCATCGCTGTTCCTTCTCGTGTTTTCCTCTTGCTTTTCTTTTCCTTCTTTGGTCCGTTTTTCCCCGTCCACTAGTAGCCAACTAGGATCAGTCTGCTTAGCCTCCCTGCGTTTTTTTTTCTTATCAAATTATTTTCCTTTCTACTTTATGTTTACCAAATCAGCTACATAATAAAAAAAATGTAGCACGTCCAAATTCCAGACTCACATTATTTCCCAACATTTCTTGTTCAGTACATATCTTTAAAAAGTACCGAAGCATATAATCGAAGTTGTAGCAATTCCACCACACACTACTCGTTCCTAAAAGGACGACAGTGAGCAAGTCCGATGGTTCGGAAACACTCACATGACACCCGAATTTGATGTGGTCGCGAAGCGTCCGATCTGACGTCTTCGACGTTATTGTGGCATCAAGACAGAGCTAAATTTGCTGACTCTTGTAGAAATAAATGTAGGCACTGTGGGTGGCAGTGCTCGTAAAATATTATACGAGAGTGCTGCGCACATGGTGTGTCGTGGCGCCATGTCGTCTCCACTTTCTGGGTACCGAAATCGAAACGTGCTCGTAGAAACGAGCATTATGGTAAATTATTTAGGGCGCTCTCGCGCTTGCTGATATTTCTTGCGGGGACGTAGAAGGCTTGGACCTCCGTTCAACACAAATGCACAAAAATGGCGAGTCTAAAATGCCAGCAACTCAAGCCCGCTGGCGTCTGCGGTGTTGCCCACGGCAGAGACCGGCGCACATAGAGAGTCAGACAGGTTGGCTTTGGAGCTCAACCTGGCCTTCGCACAGCCGCAGAATGAGAGCTCCAGTGGATCCCACGACACTCTTTCCGCGCGTGACAAACAGGTTTCGTGTTATCCGTGCGCCCTCGTCTCAGTCACACTGACTTCGAGTAAACGTGCACAAACTGGTTACGAGCACGACACTCGTGCGTTGCCTTGCCACGTGGCACGCGCACAACAGGTCGCAAGGAAGCAAGCCAGGAGCGACGAAGGGAAGCATTGAACGAAAATCGCCAGAGATGCAGAGCTCAAGGACGCGGCAGAATTGAACAAGCGTAACCGGTGGCGCACGGGCACATTTTAATGAAACAAAGTCATTAATAACAAACCGCGTCATAGCTGGAAGCCAGAGGAGCGGGTCGCATACGGAGGCTTAAAAAGGGAGAAAAGTGACAGTGAGGGGAAAACGGCGGTTATGACCGAGCTCCCGAGGCGGAAACAAAAGGGGCACACCGACACTCTTTCCCCGCAGCAGGCACCACGCACGCACGCGCGCCGTCAGATAGCGAGGCGCCGGGCGCCGCACGCCATATTTCACGGTTGCAAACAATAGACGCGAACCGAGTGCCCCCAATCGGCCGCCGGCCTCATAGTCCCCCGAGCGTGATGGTCCTGGAGGTTTTTCGAATCCTAAACCACTTCATAACTCAAAGAACGGAGCTTCTATCCCTTCATGACATTTGGCTCCTTTTTTATTCGTGATTTTCAATCATCGCTGCCGGTGAGCTGGTAGCTGCCCCACCCCCCTCCTACTCCCAACTTTCCCTCGGTTTTCCCTAGAGGCGGCTAGTGACGTTCTTTCCTGCGCAAGCCCGGAGCTGCTCGGGCCAAGCCGCAGATATGACGCTAGGTCCCGCAGGAGTGCGCTGGAAGTGCGCGACGATGTAAACAATGCCAGAAGTTAAAAAAGAAAACAGCGTTCGGAAAAGTGGGGATAGTTGGGGAGGACGCTGGGAATGCGCGGCGTGCGGTCGGCAAAAGCGATTTTTTTTTCTCTCTCTTCTTTTCCCCCACAGCCCGACCTCCCCCCTACTGCCTTCTCCTGAAACCACTGTCCGCATCCCTCTCGCAAATTCGCGTCCCGAATCCCGGCTTCGCATTCTGTCCCCAGACAGCCTCTCACCCTACCCCCCGATTCTTATATGGGTTTTGCGCGTCGGTGGCCGTCCCTATAAATACGGGAGGAAAGTGGCCGGATGAACGCGTGGCGCGAACGCAACCGAGGGATGGGTGAATCCATGGCGCGGCCCCTCGACGACGTGTGTTGATCCTAAAATGCTGCCGCGACAGAGATCGTAATCGCGGACGAAGGAGAGAGGTTGTCAAAGCAGCGTTGCTTGTTTGCTGCGCCGATTCTTGCGGCGTTAATCCTTTTACCCCGAGAAAACACGGGCGGAGCAAGAAATTATCAAATCAAACACCCAGGCGTAATGTGGCGATGGTGGGTCGCTTGGCGTTTGAGGTCTGATTAACCTGAGCTTTAGGGACGACGCTTCGCTCTTTCTAGAGATACCATTTGCCAAGGGCACAGAGAGAGATAGAGAGATTATCACGCGGCGAATGCAGATGAATCGCCAGACATTGGACGCATTCTTTGCATTCGAGAAGACAAAGAGCACGCATCTGCCTGCCCCGTTTAGGGACCGTCAGCTCGCAGGGTGCATCTGTGCTTAATGCGCCACCACGGTTGCACTCTAACGCGCCGAGCTTTGGCGCTATGTACGCCGCGAGGTGCTGATCACGTATTCAGAGCGTCATTGCGCCACTATCACACCATCTGTTGGGTCTGTCGCCGTCACGAGAGAGCCAGATTGCGCCTGAATGTAGGTGGTGTATGTTCAGACAGACAGACAGACAGACAGACAGACAGACAGACAGACAGACAGACAGACAGACAGACAGACAGACAGACAGACAGACAGACAGACAGACAGACAGACAGACAGACAGACACGCACGCACGCACGCACGCACGCACGCACGCGCGCACACACACACACACACATTGCATAGTTCCTGTGCGCAGTTTTAAGGACGCTGACGATATATGGTTGAACATCAAATGAGCAGAAAATTGAAATGAGTTTTCAGAACACCACGTATTTTCACGCTGCAGTTATTAAAGGGACACTAAAGCTAAAGTATGAATCAATTTAGGCTGATAAGGCATTCTTTGAAAACTTTGTTTTCGTCAATTTCACAATAATAGGTCGATTATTAGAGGAGAAAATGAGCTTCAAGATCACCCACCGTGGTTGCTTACTGGCTATGGTGTTGGGCTGCTAAGCACGAGGTCGTGTGGTTCCGATCCCGGCCACGACGGCCGCATTTCGATGGAGGCTAAATGCGAAAGCACCCCTGTACTTAGATTTAGGTGCACGTTATAGAACCCCCGGTGGTCGAAATATGCGAAGTCCACCGTTACGGCGTGCCTCATAATCAGATCGTGGTTTTGGCACGTAAAACCCATAATTTAATTTTGTTTATACTTCAAGATTTCTTTTTGTTTTATTTCGTGCCGAAACCCCAACGCCGGGACGTCAATGTAAAATCAAGGATTTCAAAGTATTTTGGAGACCGCGTTGGCGGAGTAAGGATTCTCGAAACTTGCCATATTCGATCTACGACTCCTTTAGAAAACACAATATGCAGTCGATCTTTACCGCTGAAGAAACCAGCTGGACCCTAGCAGAAGTTCTCAAAATCTGCGACGTCATGGTGAGCATGAAATTAAAGGCGGATGCGCCTTTAGTTCCTTTAGTGCTTTTCGTTTTTGCTGGCTTACCAATCGTCTTGTCGCAGTAAGTGCGGTGTTTTTGGTATTTCAGAAGGGTAGTTTACTTATACAGAAGAAATTATTTTTCTCTTTAGTGTCCCTTTAACAAAGGAATACCATTTATTGCTGATTTCACAATTGTCACATCACAAATGCCAAAGAAGCCACTGGTCACACAATTGTAATCGTCAACGGCCATGTCGAGGCAAGAGCACGATCACACCGTGACAGTCCCTTGTCGAGGTTTAGCGACACTGAAAATGTGCAAAAACCTCCAGAAATACTGAATGAACGAAAGTACATCAGTGGGCTCGTTGGTGTAGCATTTTGCAGTTTGTTGGAAGTTAGCGCCTGCGTGTGTCTGTTTTCTCTTGTACGTCCTTGTGCTTTTTTGCGCTACAAGCAAAAACTGCAGAACGAAAGTAACTCTTTATTGGCCAGACGTGCCCAGAAATCGAAGCAACGTTTAACTTTGGAGCCTACAGCTGACGGCTAACTTGGGTTTCCCTTTTCAAAGATATGTAAAAGACACAAATTCCCTCGTTACACAACCGCTGTACAGATAGAAAGAAGTATGTTGCATTTAGGAGAGAAAACTTCAGATGTGCCGAATGAATTGCAGAAGGCTAGTTTGAATTCATGGTTGAAGCCATAGAGCCACGTGACGCGCCAATCTTCCCGGTTGTATAGCGTGGGGTGAGAACTGCTGCCGCCCGAGTGGCCCCTCCCATGTAAAGAGCCATGTTTGGCCTGCAAACTCTCAATCCGTTGAATAAACGTTTTTCATCCATCCTCGTCGGCGCTCCTGGAGGTGCGTGCCGGGTGAAAGTGCGTTGCGGCGGGACGCGCGCGGACAGCGCCCTCGTACGTCTTCTGCCATTCCTCCATTACGTAGTTTAATCTATAACTAGACCTAGGCCTCCCAACAGCGGAATATTTTTTTATTGTTTTTGGCCTCATAGATTTTACTAGAACTGCCAAAAATGGGCAAATTAAAAGCAATTGAAGCACAACGTTTACAAATGCGTAGCTGCATCAAACTTGCACCAGTTGACTCCTCTTTAGACGTCTCGGTAGTCTCAGTTCACAGAACTATTGTGTCCTCTTTAGTTGCTGACTTATACAATTGTAAATTTCACATTTTAACTTATTCCCAATTTTTACAATATTAAATAACCTAAATGACCGATGACCTAAGCAAAAATGTTCCCCATAAGGTGGATCGTATAATATTTTTCTTCTTTCATCTGCATCAAACGTCACCAAATTCGATGCAGCGGGTGCCGAGCAAAACGACTTCTTTGTTCCCAGCTATTTTTATATCAGCTGCTGAGGTTGAGCGTCCCTTTCGTAAAGCTTGCTCTTCGACGGACAATACGGTCGAGTCTGTCGCATGTGCACCGCCCCGCATTCCAGAGCGATCGCTGCTGCTCGCGTGGAGCCAGCATTTTGCACAGCAGTGCCCGCGTCACGACTGCAATCCGCCAACACACGCCGGTCTCGCCATCAAATTTGAAACAACGTTCGCGGAGTTTCGGATGCCGCAAGCGCTTCTTGCGCTGAGTGATAATATGATAGAAGCGATAATCTGGCGCAAGTGGTCCCAGAAAGAAGAAAGTAAAACCACAGGTGGCAACATCGACACATCAAGCTCGAATAGTACATAGGTTCTTGCATGCGATATGCCGTAACAATGCCAGCGAGAAACACCCCCTATAGGATGTGTTAGACTGCAATTCCTGCTTCATTCACAGAGCAGCGAAAAAGCAGAAACAGAATGTATTTACCAAACGCATTCTCTCGGCAATGGCGGTAAACCAGAGTGGAACACTGTTAATATAAACAATTTTATGTTGCAAAAAAGAATGCGTCACACGTAGCTTCGTTGAAGGCAGTGAGGAAAGAGCGTTGTTCCTGAGCGCAATCGCATTAACTATATGTGCAGTTATCAGCAGCTGCACCACCACCAGCCTATATTTATGTCCACTGCAGTACGAAAGCATCTCCCAGCCATCTCCAATTACCCTTGCCCTACGCCAACCGATTCCAACTAGCGCCTGCGAATTGCCTAATTCCATCACCGCACCTAATTTTCTGCCGTTCTCGACTGCGCTTCACTTCACTTCCCTTGGCACCCATTCTGTAAATCTAAAGACCCACCCAATATCCACGCTGCTCATTACATGGCCCGTATGCCCAGCTCCATTTCTTTTCTCTTAATGTCAATTAGATTATCGGCTATACCCGTTTGCTCTCTGATCCACACCGCTTTGTTCCTGTCGCTGAACGTTGCGCCTACCATTTATCTTGCCATCCTCTTTGCGCGGCTCTTAACTTGTTCTCGATCTCTTTTGCTAAGCTCCAAGTTTCTGCCCCATATGTTATCACCAGGAGAATGCAACGATTGCACACTTTTCATCGACAGTGGCAAGCTCCCAGTCACGATTTGGTAATGCCTGCCGTATGCACTCGAGCCAGCCCATTTTTATTCTTCTATAAATTTCTTTCTCGGTATCAGCGTACCTTGTGGGTAATCCACATAGACAAACGTACTCCTGTACAGACTCTATAGGCCGATTGGCTATCATGAATTTCTGCTCTCTTGCCAAGCTATGGAACATTACCTTTGTCTTCTGCGTATTAATCTTCAACCCCACTCGGTTAAGGTCCTCAATTGTTTGTGGGAATTCATCCCCAGTGTTGTCGAACAGGACAATGTCACACGCAAAATGAAGGTTGCTGCGATATTCGCCGTTGATTCTCACTCATTAGCCTTTCCAGTTTAATAGCTTGAATACTTCTATTAAGCATGCAGTGAATAGCATTGGAGAGATTGTGTCTCCTTGCCTGAACCCTTTCTTAATGGGTAATTTTCTACTTTTCTTGTGCAAAAACAGGGTAGGTGTGGAATCTGTGCAGATATTTACCAAGGAATTCACGTATGCCGCCTGCACTCCTTGATTACGCAATGTCTCTGACTGCTGGTATGTCTACCGAATCAAATGCCTTTTCATAATCTATGAAAGCCATATAGAGTGGTTGATTGTACTCCGCATATTTCTCAATTACCCGATTGATGGCATGGACCTGATTCATTTTAGTATGTCCCTTCCTGAAGCCAGCCTCTTGGTTGATTGAAGTTAAGGGCTGCCTTGATTCTATTTGAAATTATTTTGGGGAATATTTTATACAATACTGAAAGCAAGCTAATGAGCCTATAATTCATCAATTCGTTAACGTCTTATTTCTTATGGATCGGTATAATGTTGGCATTCTCCCACCTCTCTGAATGGTGACGTTCAGAGAAATCCTCCTCCACTACCGCAGAGAGCGGTTACGCTACCCCCCAGCACACAAAACACTGAACAAATCTCAATCCACCACTTGGCGACTATTCAGACGCGAACTTTCCCGAACCCCGTGCTGTACAACCGCATTTATCCGGATGCATACCCCCCACTCTGCAAAGCGTACGTGTGAGGCCCGTGCTGACCTCGATCACATTATCTGGAAATGCCCCAAAGCCTCACCCGCCAACACCCCACCACTCTAGCACTACACGCATCATAGCTACGGCCGAGCAGTGGGAGACTTTGCTGCTCAGCTTGGACCCAGAGGAGGAACTGTGGGCCATCCGGATGGCCGAAGACGCCACCAGAAAGCAAGGACTGGCCGCCGTCTGAAAAAAAAGGGGGGGAGGGGACTAGGGGTTAGTCTCCCAACCCCCACCACCCCTAAACCCCATCAAGGACATAATAAAGTTTTATCTCTCTCTTTCTGCTACACTTGAAGACGTGAGACATTGCCTGGCCGCAAGCTTTTCAAGTATGATATTTCCTTCATGTTTTTATGAATCATCTGTTAATGCATCTCTACTGCCGCTTTTCCCTGCGAGATGTCTTGCAAGGCCCTTCTAACTTCATCGCTTGCAAAGCCTCTGTATACTGCAGATCACTACGTGTATTTCCATTGAAGGTTGCGTGGCCGCTCCGTGTACTGTAGAGGTTAGCATAGAATTATTCTGCTGCTTTTACTATATCAAAGAAATTGGTGATGCCATTGCCCTGCTTGTCTGTCACTGCATACATCTTGTCCTATCCTATGCCAAGCTTACTTCTCACTGATTTTATGCTGCGACCATTTGTTACTGCTTCCTCAATCTTTCCGAAGTTATAATTTCGAATATCGATTACTTTCTTCTTGTTTATCTGCGTTGACAGTTCGGAGAATTTTATATGATTTCTTGAGTTAGACACTGTCATGCTTTGCAGTTATAATGAATGTATTTTATGTCAGTTTCATGTTTTTCTACAGGCCTAGTTGTAAACGTGCGTTCACCTACCTAAAAGAAAAGCGGCAAATTGTTCAGCATTCATTGGCACCGGAGAACTCCCGAAAGCTTACATAGTGCTCACATCAAGAGTGTTTTATGGCTTTTTGAGTGAATGAGAAAAACTATTTCGAACTAGAACGATTCGCGTCCGGCCAGTTAGTGGACTGGGGCACCCTCTGGGGTTACGGCGCTAAGAGTTCTTGTCTTCCGGCGGCTCCCTTGGCCCACTGGACTGCAAAGAGTTGGTCTTCCAGGTTCGAGCTGAGCAGCGCGGCCTGCCATCGCGCGCGGAGGCTGTCGGTGGAGGTCTCGCTCTCATTATCGTGTATTGGTCCCTGGCATTCCCATAGCATGTGTTCTAGCGTGGCTCTGGTGCCGCACACTTTGCATACATCTGTTGCCCATATTTCCGGATGAATAGCGTGCATTGGTGTGGGACTCCTGTGTGATTTGGTTTGTAGCTCTCGCCACTGGACAGCTTGCGATCTACTGAGTTGTGGATGGGTTGGTGGTTAAGTGCATCTCTTCATCTTGTAATGGTTGGTGAATGAGAACCGTTGAACCTCGTCGTTCCGTCTTCCCATTCCCTAATCTTCCCTATTGCATATTTCCCTTCCCTATTCTTCCCATTCCCATACCTCGGAGTGCCCTGTCGGGGTGTCTACGTTCGTCGCAGCTCAGAAAGTGAGTCATCGAGCTACGTTGTGTGTCGCCGCGTTAGGGCTGTCGTCTTCCGTCGAGTCGAGGGGTCTGGGCTGGTATCCATAGAGCACGCGCTGGTGGGCGAGTTGGTTGAAATTGAAATTGAAATTGATTTTTTTCATTATAGATTACAGGTTATAAAAACAAATAATATACAGAAGGAGGTCTCATAGTCAATGACTGTATCGGGACCTCCTGTTATTTATAAATATGCGCTTTCTAAAGCAACGAATTGAATTAAAATCATATATAAGCAAACATGGAAGAAAGTAAGTACTCGCGAATGCTAAACAAGATTACGAGTTAGTTACAAGAAATCTAACGAAGGAAATTATACAATTGCAAGGAGCAAATGCAGTAAAACCAAATGAGCTAAACGAATTGAACAGTAACGGAAATTTTACCCAAACATGCAATACAAAAAAAAAAGAATTTCAAATATGCATGACCATAAATGCAACAGTAGAAACAACAACAAAACAACTTCGAAATACACATGACTATTAATAAAAAGAAAGGTATCAGAACAGCGGAATATTTGAAGTAATAAGGGTGAAGAAAAAGAGAAAAGAAAAGAAAAAAGAAGTTAATGTTAAATATTTTCTGTTAGAAGAAAATTCTTCAGATGTTTTTTAAATACGGATGTTGAACGTGAAGTTTTGACGCAAAATGGTATGGAATTCCAAAATGAAAAGGCAGCAAAATGAACTGATTGTTTGCCATAGTTGGTGCGCACCTGAGGTAAAATTAGATTATTGTGCAAAGCAAATGTAGTGACATTAGTGTTTATCAGGCAGGTTTTAGGAATTATACATGCAGGAACTTCATTATTCAATAACTTAAAAATAAATATATCCAGATTATACATCACAGTTTTTTTGACAGACAGAATGTTATTACGGTGTAGCAATGGGAGAGCGCTAGTATTATAGGGACTAGAGGCGACTATTCTAATTGCTTGGTTTTGCAAAGTTTGAAGTGAACTGAGGTGAGTATTGTATGTATTTCCCCAACATATTAACGAGTAGTTAATGTGTGAGTGTATAAAAGCGTAATATAGCGACACAAGTGTAGAACAGTTAAACAATTGGCGGGCTCTAATTAGTAACCGAATGCCGTAAGCAACTTTCTTTTTAATATTCGAGATATGATGATGAAACTTGAGGTTAGAATCTAGTTCTACCCCTAAGAATGAGCAATGAGTGCTAGAAGGGGTTAAATGGGAACCAAGAATCGGCAATGGAACTGAACAAGATGGTTTCTGGGGGGAATTAAATACAATAAACTTGGTTTTCGAGGGATTAATAACAAGATTATTATTTATACACCAGTTTGTAACCATAGCCAAGTCATTATTTAGTTTAGTAACTAAGGACGAAATATTTTTATCGTAGGTAATTATGGTTGTGTCGTCGGCGTACAACACACATTGTGAGGATGTTAGACAGTCAGGCAGATCGTTAATGTAAATTAAAAATAATAAAGGTCCCAGAATAGAACCCTGCGGTACCCCTAGGTTAGTAACCTCAGCTTCAGAAAAAACATTAGAAATTCAAATACGTTATTACAACGAAGGCGCCAAATAAAACAACGGACAAAGGAAGGAGACACGAGACAACCACGTGACGTGGTTGTCTCGTGTCTCCTTCCTTCGTCTGTTGTTTTATTTGGCGCCTTCGTTGTAATCATGGTATCCATAGGATTTCGACGCATCTGTCTCCCCTTGTTGTTGTGCCATTTCTGAGTATGTTGAGCGCCTCAGGTGAGATCCGGCCGTTCGCGAAGTTGCGTACAGCCGTTTGCGAGTCGCTAAAATATAGAGTATGCCTTGGTTTGCACTATGGCTAAAGCTATAGCCGCTTCCTCCGCCATTTCGATGCACACACAAAAACACAAACAAGACAAAAAGAATGTCGGGCACGTCAGGTGCGCTCTGCCCAACGTTCCTAGACTACGAACAAATTTCAGCGCAGTTACGAAACATTCGGCATAAAGAAAGAAAGAAACTAGGAAAGAAAGAACGAAAGAAAGAAAGAAAGAAAGAAAGAAAGAAAGAAAGAAAGAAAGAAAGAAAGAAAGAAAGAAAGAAAGAAAGAAAGAAAGAAAGAAAGATGACGGCCTCGAATGCTTCAACGGTTCAGCGATCCTCGGATCGGCGAGCACGTAACAAGCATCGCCAGTAAACGGCATTTGCATACGACAGCGTTTTCCTAAGCAGTGGTTACATGGCCTACAGTATAGATGGCCGTGCAATATTGAAGAGGCGATCCTCAGGGGGAAAATTAATAATAATAAATAAGCAAGATAGTGGGTCAGTTTTTGAGAGGCAGATAATCACAGACAGAAAAGTAAGGCAAAAAGAAAAAGAAAGGAAGGAGGGGGCGGCCTTCGATAAGGTCCTTCCTCTTGGCGCCAACCCAACAATACGCGAATCACTGCAGGTCACATCCTGAAAGAGCCCACTAGCCGATTTCTGAAAAGACGCATGGGAAGGGGGCAGTCGGGGTCCGGTGCAATGGGAGGAGGGGGGGGGGGAGCACTCGGAGACACGTGCTCGCATCAATCACGCTTAATCTCCGTGACAACCCCCCCCCCCCCCCCCGCCCCGCCACCCCGTTCTCGAACACAGCTATACAACCTCCTCGAGCCCAGCCGCCGCGTCTGGTGGGTCTTCACTCAATTCTCTGCCCCCCTCTCTACCGTCCTCCTCCAGCCGCACCGACGGTTTCACAAGCTAGCATGCGGTGGTGCTGGACAATGCGGCGCAGTTTCGCACGAACGGCTACGACCACCGGCGTTACCACCGCGGCTGTCATGACACAGCCCTAGTTTGGTGCTGCACTGCGGAGCTTGCGATTGGACTGCGCAGGCCCGCATTGTAGCTCGAACCGAACAGCCGCGTAAGGTGTGAAACCTCCATGTTTGTGTTTTGAACGACCTGTGAGGCTCCATTTTCAAGCCCCAGAAAAGAAAGCACGCGCTCCAAACTCGGCACAATAACGTCGATTTTCGAGCAAGGACGGTGCTTACACAAAGAATTGTGTTAGCTAAACTCAAAGTACTGTCGAGATTTCGACGGCGATGTCACATGCATAACGGTGATGTCGCATGCAAGATATCTAGAGATTCGCAAAAATGCTTTTCTTGTTTTCCAGTCACTGTCCGTTCCGTAGAGCGCATTTCACGCATAGTGAATGAGCATGTGCGCAGGTAGTTACAACGTAGTTACAAGCATGATGAAATTGTTTGTGGCATCTATAGGCACCCGCAAGGATTGCATTCAACTTTGAACAAGACAGCCACAATTGGTGCCATACGCTCGTCATTAAGGGCGAGGCGCTACATATCAAGCACAACCAAAAGAGTGCTATGGCACGCAGCCGCATCATCCCAGTCTCCAGAATAGTGTTTGCCTGACCTCGTTGGTTTCACATAGCACGATTGGTTTCCAACAGAACCTACGGACACGGACAGAAAGAGACAACTACAGTCTCTCCCAGTCTCGCGACGCCTTATCTTTGATAAAGTCAAACGAGCCAGCCACAATTCATACATCCCAACACGCCATCCACGTTGGTTTCTCCCCGTGTGAGCATATGGCATTACGACCCCTAAAACCACTCAGAGCCGGCTAGCCGAGTCGGCTCTGAGCGGTTTTAAATATATCACTGGATTTTCCACGCTTTCCTTAGGCTGCAGTGTGCACAAAGTCTCTTTGAATTCAAGGCTAATGCGGACTTTCTCAGAGCCGTTGATCAATCCATCAGCTTTCTACTTGTTTCTACGCTGCTCAGGCTACAGACATTTGCATTCAGTTTCTAGAAAGCATTGCGGAACAAAGCCGACAAACAAATGATTTTCTTTTCTTTTTTGTTTTTCTTTCTTCAGAAGCGGTCAACCAATGATTTCAGTTTTGAACCTGCGCTGTCTAAGCTGCGTCATCGATGTCGACAGGGCGTTTCGAACCAGCGATCTCGACCAACTGGCGTGTCGCTGCACACAATTCTCGAGGTCGTGCCGGGCGAGCAGCCGGCAGAGGTGGGGGGGGGGGGGGGGGCATCGCTCCGTCCGCCCCATCAGCTGCGCAGACTTATGCACCACGCAAATCAACCGGAAAAAGAGGAGGGGGACGCGCGCGCAGTCAACGTTATGAAACATGGCCCAGTCTTGTCGCAAAGTGTTCTAGCACCGCTGCCCCTGCGACGACGCCCTCCACCCTCCCCCTCCTCAATCCCCTTTCTCTTCCTCGGACCACCCACCGTTATATCTGCAACGGGGTGCGCTATTCAGACCCACCGTGACTATTCGCATCGCTGTAAGGCCTCGTAAAGCTTGCTTCGATGCTACGCGTAGAAATCGGCTCGAATACGGAAGCGAGTTGCATGGGCGGGGCCGCTGCTTTCAGCGTGGTCATCTCGCTGCCTTGCATGCGTCGCCGGGGAAGTAATAGGAGAGACTCGGAAACAGTCCATCGTTCACTCGCTTGTCGATGGGGTGCGCCGATATAATAGCGCGTTGAGAAAGCCGCGGGGTCGCGTTTAGTGGCGCCAGCTTGTGACAGACGCTGGCGTCGAAGGAAACAGCCGAACGGTGGCGCGTACGCGACTGCGTCATTCCGCCCCGCTTGTGTGGGCGTTAATGGGAGGAACAGAAAAGTAAACACAATTATTCACTGCACGTGTTGAGCACGTGCCACTGGGTCAGCACTCCGTTCCATCGCGAAGGCGGTCACGCTGCATTTAATAGGGCGCTTGAAAAGACCGGTGACGTCGGCGCTTCCGTTCTGTCCGCGAAACATAATCGAGACATTCACTGAACGCACATGCCGCCCTGACTGGAGCATCAGCGGATGAGGCGAAGGTTAACTGACTGAGGCGACTGCTGCCACCGAAGATTCCAAGCTGATAACGCAATTGTGCGAAGCAGACATTTCAATCTCGCCAACAATTGGGGTCCGTATTCGCGAAAAAGATCTTACTGTGGAATTGTTCGCAGCCAATCCTGATGCTGAGCGAAGGCGGCCGACCAATGACAAAGGCCAGTTACGAACGAACAGTTTTGCGCATTAGGCTTCTGTCACAAGTTGTGTAGCGTCCCAAACGGCTTAACAGGCAAACGTATAATATCAATCAATTTGATTATTGGTTTATTGATTGATCGTATTATTGATTTAACAACTTGGTCTTCTTAGTACTGGCGCCCGTGACAAATAGTGTAAAGTACAAACACAGGTATATATGCATCGACAAACAGGAACAAAACGCGCACATACCATACAAATGCGGTTTACAATAAGTGGCAAACATAACACAACACAGCATTACACAACAAAATATAACACATAACATAGAGAAAGAAACACTGACTAAGTTTTCTGGACACCAAGAACACGTTAACCTTTACATGGGACATGACGTACACATACACACAAACAAAGAAGAACAAAGAGTATACATTTTCAACCAATCGCTACCAATTTGTTTCCGTAAGTGATCAGTTTTCCGCTTTAGCACAAGTTAAATCTGACGTTCCTCGGGGCTCTGTACTTGGACCAATCTTATTCGTAATTTACATTAATGACATCAGTAACAACCTGACCTCAACAGTTCGGTTGTTTGCAGTTGACTGCGTTCTTTACAGACAAATTATCACCTCTGAAGATACTAATATTTGACAGGCCGACCTAAACAAGATTTCACTTTGGTGCGAGCAATAGCAAATGGAAGTAAATGTTTCTAAAACAAAAACAATGACATTTACCAGAGCCAGTAACGTTCACTTAAGTTCATAGTTTATGAACAACATGTGCATAGAGAATGTGTCTACGTTGAAATACTTGGGCGTCCATTTAACTTCAAACCTTATATCGAATGATCACATTGATGAAATAATTTCGAAAGTAAATAAAACACTTGGATTCATTAGGCGAAATTTGTATTTAGCAAATCAGTCAACTAAACTAGTAGCTTACACAACTCTAGTTCGTTAAAAGTTCGAATACGCTTCCATATTATGGAATATAAATCAGACATACGTAATAAACAAGCTTCAATTTTTACAAAATATAGCATCACGTTTTATCACTACAACCTACTCTAGAACATCCAGCATCACGGCTATCAAAAGGTCCCTCCAATTACACTCTCTAGAAAAACGACGACTGTTAGCACTGCTTTCCCACTTCCACAGATTGTATCATACCCCGTCATCCTTTGCAGCATCCCATATCAAACCCCCGCAAAGAATTTTCCCCCGCCTCGACCATCCCTTCAAAGTGCGTCCCAAGTTTGCGCGTACGAATCTCCTTAGACAATCACCGCTCCTTCTTGCTATTCATCACTGGAACAAGCTGCCAAAAGAAATTGCTTCTATACATGATCATGACTCATTTGTAAGTCATTTGAAGAGCAGTTTTACGCACGTCGAGTAAAAACTGAATTTTATGCCTTTGACGCACTGTAAGTGCATTTACATGCTTTGTACCGAGTGTTGTTTTTTTCATCATGTAGGCATTTCTTTCTTTTTATTTATTTTTTTTTAATTTTCTTGTTGTTTGCTTTCGGTGATCTATACTACGGTGTTCTATATTGCCTTTCCCCTCAAATTGTGTTTGATATATATTGTTGTTAACCTCCCCCTCCATATGTAATGCCCGTAAGGGCCTTTAGGGCATCTGAATAAAAAAAACATGCCATACACCAACGGTCCACAACACAATATGCAAATAGAACACCGTTAGTTCTGGAAACGCGCCATAATATGGACTTGAGTCCTGCCCGCAATGTAAGTGAATATCCGTAGAGCATGACAATTTTGTGTGAGTGTTCGTAGCAGGCATGCTGAATCGCGGCCAAGGGATTCTTTGAGGGCCAAAAAGTAGGTACGTGAAAAGGCCTAGACAACCTACTTATTTTTCGCGCAATTCTTATATTAATATTATTATATTTCTGTATTACCAAGGAGGCTATTTACAAGCTTGAATTAGAAAGTTAAGTCAGCTTTCGTGCGTCTGCAGTCCATGTCTCCTAGACCTAAGCGAGGACTGGGAGCGAAGCTATTGTTAACGGCTGACCTGCCTGGAGAACCGCTATCGATGTATAGAGATAATTTTTTCTCAACTCTGTCTACTCTACTCGATATTTGTTAGACCGGCAAGTACTGTTCCAAACGACAGCGGTATATTCCAGCGGAGGTCAGGAGGTCAGCCCATGGTGCGCAGGCCGCGCTTAGTGATGCATTCCACGTGCGGCGAGAACGCCAGCTTGGAATCAGATGATTTCAAGGTCAGTAACTTAGCACTCCCGATAGAGTGCGGCTTTGCCCAGGTGGTAAGGGAAAAGAAACTCATCTGTATTGCATGCATATGACATTGCTTTTGTCTTTCGGTGGATTAGCACTGGATTGTTTTGCACGCGCCAATCGGCAAGGTGGATGCGCCTTGCATGAGTAAAGTGCATTCGCGAAGGCTGTGAATTTCCTTGAATATCTTTATGCCATCCGCTTGTAGCAAGGAGGAGGAGCGCTTTATGACTTTGAATACATAATTTACAACGACACAGAAGAGAAGTGGTCTAAGGAGCGAGCCCTGTGGCACACCACTGGTAGCTATGTACGTGTTTGAGGACTGTCGACCGTTGAAGGTGACATGGCATAGTCGGTCTGACAGGAAGTCAGTGTCAAGTTAACTCCTGTTCTCGACTGCTTCTGATGCGTGGGCCATAAGGCTGACGAGGTTTGTTGTTGTTGAATGGCCCAGTATAAACGCATGTTGATTAGGTATTAGGTTGTTCCGTACGCTGCGCGCGATTAATGTGTGCAGAACAGACAGAATTTCGAAGCAGAGCACAGAAAACACATCGGTCTGTTGTTTTCACGCCTGTTTTTGAGCCAGATTTGTAGACGGGAATACCACGAGAGATTCCAGGAAATGTTTGTGTTTCAGGTCGGTGTTGTACGTGCAAGTTTGGGTTGGACTAAGGAAATCATTTACCGATTTAACTGAAGCCACAGGAATGCCAACAGGGCCACATGACAGCGACGGTCTTCAGTTGCGAATGCTATTGGCAATAAGTTCTTGCCTGACAGACGCGGTGATTGTCGCATCGACGCTGTGCGGCGGAAAGTCGGATGAAGTGGAGCCACCATTCCTGCCGAAAACTGATTGAAAGGGATCTGCATACGCATTTCAGACATCTTCGATAGTTCCATGATTGTTTGTCAACAAAGATCTATTTGGTGTCGTCCTCAGTTTCATATATTTACAAAAGTTTCTAGGCTTTCTATAAAGATCATTTCCCACTGAGGTAATCTAGTTATTGTGATCACAGTCGTACAGTTCCTTACCGAGATATCGGTGGTGCTCCTCGAATTCAGCTTTCCATTTTTCAGATCCGCTCTTCGCTCTTGTGCGGGCGTGCTCTTTGCATTTCAGTGATTTGCGAAGCTCAGTAGGAAACCAAAATGGGTAGCGTGACGGGCTACTTCGTTTTAGAGGAACGTACACACGCATTTACTCCTGCAGAATGCCAGTGAACTGTCCAACTTGATAATTAGCATTATCTGACTGTATTATTTATTTTATTTATTTACACAATACTGCAGGCGAGTAATTTGGCCCTAGCAGGAGGGGCTACAAAGGATACATTCAATGTAACGAAGTTCAACAACAACAAAAATCAACAGAACACGAAGACCGTAGCAATGTTCATCCATCGGAGTTTACAATATGAGACTCGAGTACTTTCATAAAGTCGGCGGATTAAAAAATCTGTCGGGGCAAGGAATTCCATTCGGACACTGTTCGAGGGAAAAAAGTGTACTTGTGTGCGTTGGTTCTAGCGAAAATTGGCGATAAAGAGTATTCATGGCTGTGTCTACCTGTCCTTGTAGTTAAAGGTTTTATGCAATTGGGAAGTATTGATTTAGTTTTCCCTGCAAGACAGTTGTGAAGAAAGCCAAGACGACTAATCTTCCGGCGAACCTCGAGAGTCGGTACATTGTACTTATGCATCAATAAGGATGGCGAATCGTGCTTTCTGTATCTATCAAAAATAAATCTTATTGCCTTTCTTTGGACTCTTTCGAGTTGCATATAGGGGACCAGTCTAACTTAGAAAGATGGTGATAAAAATTGACGCAATCCCCGACGGCGAAATTAAGTCGTGGACAGTACGGCTCTTTTGGTGCATTTTCTTTGAAGCCTCGGCTGAGCGTTGTCACAATGGAAAGCCAAGGGCGATATTTGTCTGCTCGAACCAGTTTCCTGTCATCATGGGAGAGAGATACGCACGCTTTTCCATGTTCGACACACATAAGTCCAAATGGTATCATACGAGTTCGGCACGTGGTTCAGCTGTAAAAAGTTGTTAAAAGAAATAAAATCAAACAGCGTGGATCCTTAATTTGTAATATACATAGTTGTTAAGGTAAGATATCGACAGGTTGTCCCATTCCATTTCAGCTACGTTAAAAATCTTCCAGTATAATAAAGTCATTATGCTTAAGGTTAGAAGCAATGAGTTTTATTTGACTGTAGACCATCATAGAATAAAGGTGGATTCGTCGAGGGTGATACGTAAAATGACCCTCATAGTATGCGCCCTCCCCCGCCGCAGGACAGATCTGCCCACATAGATTCGGGATCGGATTCCAAGTGCGCGCGCAGCACGAATGCAAGCGTACTACGAACAGCGATCACGACTCCTCCTCCCCCGATGCTCGTGCCACCATTACACTCACAGTCGTTGCGGTATACCTTACAGTTTGGCAGAAAATAATCTCTTGAGGATACAGCTGAAGAAAGCCCCGTCTCTGTCAGAACTAATACAGAAGCGGCCGATAGGAAACTTCAACGAAATTCATTAGCTTTTGTCCTGAGATCGCGAACTTTTTCATAGTAAAAATTTGAATTTTTTTTTTCATAATCATCATTGGCAACGCTTTCTAACTCACATGAAGCAGAGTGTAGAGGAGAGGGCCTTCAAGTGGCTTAAATAAGCTAAAGAAGCATTCTCTTTCTTTTTTTTGGCCACACGGAGGGGTCCCGTAGAGGCAGAAATGTTTCTTCATCGGCGCAGACATGGAACGAGGAGTACGAATGATGCTTCGTCTAGGAACGTTTGCAGGCATTTGGCGGTGCTGCTACGCTTGAGAGGTGCGTAGTCAGATCTGTAGACTAGGTTGACTTTCGGCTCACAAGATTTTTGGTTTTCGGCCCAACTTGTCAACGCAAGACTTGCTTCTGCAGCTCAAAGATGAAGTGCGGAATGCAGCAATGCCGTGCAGCCCGAAAGCAATTATTGCGCTAGACCTAAAGGGGGCCTTTGACAACGTGGAGCACGAAGCCGCACAATGAAATCTCAGGGACAGGAATTGCGGCCGATGAACTCTTACAACTACGGGAAGGCTTTCCTCACAGATCATACAGCAACAATAGGGCTAGGAAATGTGAGGTCACAGCGACTAGCCACACTTAATACAGGAACGCCGCAAGGAGCAGTGCTGTCACCGACGCTTTTCAACGTGGTCATGATGAAGCTCCCAGCCCAACTCGAGAAAATACCGGGGATCAGAGATGCGTTGTACGCAGACGACATCACGATATGGGCGGTCGGAGGGTCCATAGGAGAACGACAAGAGGCATTGTAGGAGGCAGTGGACGTCGTAGCAAGATACGCGGAGACATGCAGACTGCAATGCGCGCCGGAGAAGTCGGCTCTCCTCATAATTGAGAAGCGCTCACGAGCACGATCAACAACCCAGGCACCAAGAATCCACCTGCGAATATGTCCTAGATAAATCCCCAAGGTGGACAGACTTCGTATCCTCGGCTTACACTTACAGAAGGACGGGGGCGGAGGATACGCCATACAGAAGCTACAATACACGACCACGCAGACCTTGCGCATGATGCAACGAATTACCAGCAGGAAAAGGGGACTCAAGGAACAGGACCTGATCCAACTAGTGCAGGCTCTGGTTGTCAGTCGCATTCCGTACTCGGCACCATATTTAAATTTCAGAAATGTGCAAGTGGAGGTACTCTACCGGCTGATACGCAAGGCATATAAGCAAGCACTCAGATTCCCACCCGGAACGGCTACTTTTCGCCTCGAGGAGACAGGAGTGTACAACAACGCGCGGGAAATTATAGAGGCCCACCTGGTAAACCAGAAGGAAAGGCTACAACGCACAACAGCGGGACACTGCGTCTTGAAACGTCTTAGATATTTCGTACGGAAGGCCAGCGCACTGACAAAAATCCCAGAACGAATACAGAAAACTATGCACGTTTCACCAATTTCCAGAAACAAGCATCCGAACTTCCACATCGGACGGTGACATGCCCTAGCGCAGGCGCTCGCGAGGAAGTACAACCTCTCTAATGTCTTGTACGTAGACGCGGCCAGCACCGCAAGAAGCACCGCATTTGTCACCAGCGTAGTTGACAATCACGGGACCCAAATAAATGCGTCGTCGGTTTCAAGAGCGAGCGCTGCAGAGGCAGAGGAACTAGCGATAGCGCTAGCCATCACGACGAGACCACACTGGGAGTGCGTCGTAGTTCTGACGGACTCTCAGGCCGCATGCAGAAATTTTTCCAAGGCCAAGGTTTCTAGTGCCGCACATCGCGTTCTGATTGGGGCGCACCAGCTCCCGCCATGCATACAACTCGTGTGGACTCCCGGGCATGAGTCCCTCCGCGGTAATCAGCAAGGCGACAAGCCTACGCCCGAGCGCATGCACACCGGTAGCCGCGATGGGGTCAACGCCGAGCAGTTCCACCCCGAGCGCATACCATTAACCTGCATCCTACAACACCATCACCTCTCACGAAGACCACTGTATACCGCCGTCTGATAATGCTCTCACGCGAGAGGAAGCCGTAATATGGCGAAAACTCCAAACGAACACATATACACATTTGAGTCTCTACCATGCCATACACCCCGCCCTGCATTCTTATAAATGTCCAACTGCTATCAATGCGCGACACTTTACCACATGGTATGGGCTTGCGTAAGCACACCATGGCTCACACACATAACACAGCCCATCACATGGCAATGGGAGGCAGTGCTGTCGAGCTCCGACTCGACGGACCAGCTCAACCTGGCCAACTAAGCGAGAAGGGCAGCTAAGGCCGCTGGACTCTTGGACTGAGGGGACCACCCACCGCACAGCGGAAGAGCTACCTACGCTCGTGTGCTCCTTTCTATAAAGCTTACTCTCTCTCTCTCTCTCTCTCTATATATATATATATATATATATATATATATATATATATATATATATATATATATATATATATATAAACGAGAAGAAAGGGGGTTAATCGAGGGGCCCGATTTTTATTAGTCATATCATAAGAAGCCAACAAACACTGACACCAAGAACAACATAGGGGAAATTAGTTGTGCTTAGTAAGTGAAATAAAGCAACGATATAGTAATGGAAATTAAAGTGGATGAAAAAACAACTTGCCGCAGCGGTCACGAGAACGTGATCTTTTTGGGTCAAGGCAACTGGTCAATAAACCCACACATGCTACCTGAAGGCATCAATGTTGCCGGATTCGAGACCCTCGTTATATAATAAACGAGAAGAAAGGAGGTTAACCGAGGGGCCCGATTTTTATTAGTCATATCATAAGAAGCCAACAAACACTGACACCAAGGACAAGATAGGGGAAGTTATTTGTGCTTAGTAAGTGTAATAAAGAAACGATAAAGTAATGGAAATTAAAGCGGATGAAAAAACAACTTGCCGCAGGTGGGAACCGAACCCACAACCTTCGCATTTCGCGTGCGATGCTCTACCAATTGAGCTACAACGGCGGCGTTTCCCCATCCACTTTCTTGGGTATTTATGTCCTAGTAGAACCCTGGGAGTGTTAGCCAGCGCCACCACTCACAGACCTTCGCGAAATGCGAAGGTTGTGGGTTCGGTTCCCAGCTGCGGCAAGTTGTCTTTTCATCCACTTTAATTTCCATTACTTTATCGTTTCTTTAGTTCACTTACTAAGCACAACTAATTTCCCCTATGTTATCCTTGGTGTCAGTGTTTGTTGGCTTCTTATGATATGACTTATATATATAGATATATATATATATATATATGTATATATACCGGACGCAGCACCATTTTGACCACCGATATTCCCTTAATTGCTCTGCTCAGCTCCAAGGCCGGCAGGCCGACGTTCTCTTTGTACCGACTTGGAGTGCTGCATGGTCGACGGGGGCAGCCCTGGAGACGAAGCAGTCCGGATGGTCGCAGCATACGTCTCCTCGGACGGGTGGACCAGCAGCACAGCAGGAGAAATGGGCGAAGTGACAATTCAGAAATTTAGCCCACTACTACGCGCCGCAATGGTCCGGTCACAAAAGACGACGACGACATGCCCAGCATGCTGACGGTACGCGAGCAGCAGAATTGGCGGAATATAGTTAATTACTCCCTCATGAACGCATGGCTACCTCCTTGCTGACTGGAGGGAGCGAGAGAGAACAAACATTTTATAATGCGAATCAGTGAGAAAGAGTTCTTTCTTCACTCACAACGGGTGGGCCTCCTCATTCCAGGTAGTCATTGGCCCCTGCTGCTTCCCTGGCCTGGTTCGCCAGCTTTCACTGGTCCTTCAAGACCGGGGCCGCGAGCATGGCCTCCCACGATTCTTGGCGGTCTTCTTGTGTGACCTTGTTTTCGGTTCTTGATTGAGCGTCTTGATTGTTGGGTTCAGCAAGATTAGGACACCCCATCACCATGTGAAAAAGGGTGTGCAGGAGAGGCAAAGGCATTATAATTGGGTCGGGTGCATGCTATGCATGCTAATGCCGTGCACACAGGACTTTGTTTGGAGACGCCGCAGAGCAACTGTCTCTTCTAGCAAAAGATAATCCCCCAGCTTGAAAAGCAAGGAGCGGGAACGAATATCGATAATATAAGGCCAATCGCCCTAACTTCGAATGTTATAAAATCAATAGAAAAGGCATATTGCACATTCGTATCATGAAATATTTAAATTATAATATATTATAAAGCCCATGTCAGATTGGATTGAGACCTGGATGCTCGATATAGTGCGCAGATGTCGATTTAGAGGGACACATTCAGCTTGCTCGACACAGACAGTAGTATGCAGCTTTAGTGACCCTTGATTAAGCTATAAAGCATACGACAGCGTAGATCATGTCATACTCCTTAACGCTTTAAATACATAAGTTTCCCTCGGCATATTATAAATTGGATACATGAATTTTTAAAGCATGGCACATTCTATTATTTCCAACGTAGCCTCTTGGCGCAAAAATGTAATCAGTCAAGAAGAGTTCCCCAGGGGTCTTTCTTTTCGCCTATTTTGTTTAACATCTTATTAAGCTAAATTTCATTGTGCGATACCGTACAAGTATATGCCTATGCAGGCAACATAGCATCCTTTGCTTCGGCGAGTGATATTCACTCATTACAAAGAACACTGCAGTCATACTTAGGAACGCTTGAAACTTGGTTTGCAGGTATTGGAATGTCGCTTATTTCCCACAAAAATTCCTTGATTGTGTTTACATTGAATGTACCGTTCAATATCTCTTTCCAATACCGTCAGGAAATGGTTCCACAAGTTGACTTTAGCAGATATCTAGGTGTAATATACGACGCAAAATTGAGCTGGCAAAATCACATTGATCATGTTAATTCTAGGGCAGCCCGCGCTGTTGGCATGCTAGGCAGACTTGGTCGACAACGCGCTGGGCTAATCAGGGACACTCTAATAATGATTTATCGCCTGTACGTTCGACCGATACTCAAATTTGGGTGCGCGCTATTCTCGGGTGGATCAACATACAAAAATAACCCCCTGATTCTGCCAGAGCAGGAGGCTCTCTGGAATAGTCATGGTTTACCAAAATTTGTAGCTAAAAATGTTAAATATCAAGAAGCACGACTGCCTACTCTTCCCTGCCGATTCCGCATTCTAACAGTAAAGACGTATTTAAACATTTATGAATATTCTTTGAGGCGATCACAATTAGTATTTATTGGTGAAATGAGGGCCTTTTTCGATTAGCATTGGTCCCGCTAACATAGACCTCCGGTTTTGTTTGTACAATTTAGCTGAGCTAAATGCACTAACCATTAATGTACGTGAGACCATTTGTCCAGACAAGCCCTTGCCTAATATAAAGATTAAATTCGATGATACCTTTCCATAAAATGCCAAACTCTTGCCAACTACGTATTTAAATGGCATGCTACAAGATCATTTAACGCAGTTGGGGATAGATCATGTGATCGTGACAGGTGCGTCAATCAGTGAGGCGAAAGCGGATGGAGGTGTTTTCTCCGAGTCCCTATCCTGGTCATATGCATTACGCCTTTCGGATTTCACACCCATATTTCTAGCTGAACTATCAGCCATTATCTTAGCTCTTCAAAGACTTCCTTCAAATTATTCAAAAGAGCTTATATTGAGTGATTCACTGTCACTGTGCACATCACTCACTTCATCTTCAGACACTATTGTAGCCAATACATTGAAATCATTAATCCCCTAAAGGTTAAGCCTGGTGCGTTTGGCATGGGTTCCAAACCATCGTGGAATATTCTTAAATGAAATGGCAGACACACTTGCGCGGACGTCTCTTGAGGGACCAGCTATGTCCGCCATGACTAGTTCGGCTTATGTCACTGCGGCTAGGCTAAGACAATTTTCTCTTTTCCAAGATTCTACAAAATTGAAAATCCAAACGTCGGAATTTAATCATAGAACTTTTCATGGAACAATAAATGGTGCCCCACACGTAAATTTGAAATCTACATAACAAAATTACGATGTCGCATCTCACCATTAAATTTCTGCCTATACAGGTCTGGTCTGGCACCGTCCCTTGTGTGTCGTACCTGCCAGGAACCCGAAAATATTGATCACTTTTTAATAGCGTGCTGTCGATTTAGAAATCAGAGGAATAAATTATAATTTTCATACCGAAAATTGGGTGTTTCTTTAACTACTCAAAAAATATCCTCTCCTTCGGGGCTTCTTCGTTGAGCTTTGGCCTCGGGAACATCTGCGTGGCCGTTTGCGACTATCTCTGTGGCACAAGAAGGCCACCATATTATTTCTCGAAATCAGTAATCGGATAGATCATGAAATTGCTGATTGTGTGTTCGAAATTATTCTAATGCCACCCAAAAAGATGCACAATATTTGTTGTTTATATATAGTTACAAAAATTTTTATTTCTGTATCTACCATGTAAATCTATTTCTTAATTAACATGAACGTTATACTTCACCCTGATTTAATTTTCCGTTTAGGTTTCTCTCTTTCCCCTTCCCTTTAACCTTTAACCGCCGGCTTCTTGGCCAATCCCCCGTAGTGGGTAAACCCCACAAGTGGGGAGCAAGCAAGCGAGCAAACAAGGCTAGGCTAAAATATAATTTGTGGACACCAGGCACCAACGTCTGTCTGGCTTTTCTTCACCAACAAGATCATCACAATGCCTTTGACTGTGCCACACACAAGTCTGTAAAGGTATTATCTAGCGGTACTACGAACATTGAAAAGATTAAAGTCGTTAGCGGTTGCCGTGCCTCCATCTAAAACAACCAACATAATATATCTTTCCAAGCATGAACAAATCATAAAGCTTTTATTTAAAGAAAACTTGAATTCTTTTTTATATCGAACTGGATACTACATATACGGTGCGACACACACAAGTATCATTGATGTATCATTGGATACAGCGAATGGAAACAAAAACGACCATAGGGATTTATGAAAATTGGAAGAAAGAAATTATAAGCGAAAAGTTGCACCATAACACGAAGGGGCGTGTCTTGCTATTTGACGTTCGAGCTGGTTGCCAAAGAACAGAAGCTTACCGGAGAAAATATTCGCTCAAGGTGAGGCTTCATGAAAAATCCGGTGACCACTCAGCACATCCTAATATAATGCGAGGGGTTCACCCAGTCAAACCTGTACGTAATGTACACCTTCCAGAAGCACTCGAATTTAAAGTGGACGGAAGCGTCAAGTGGTCAGCAGTCCAGATAAGCAAGATACACTTAGAATATTGGTGGGGGAAAAGACTCAGTTTCGCCAGAAATGCGAAGCATTCATTGCAATAGCAAATTATCAGGCAGCCATTCGAAGTAAGGATAGCATTTTATCGGCCGTATCAACTGCAAACATTCGCCTGCAAGCATGGTGTCAGCGGGTACAGCAAACATGAGCACATCAGACTCGATGACCGCGGACACTCGCTGTCAGAACGCTGGCGTGAGCAAGCGCGGCAGTAGCAGCGAACGAAGTGATCTTCGTGCTGTCTACCGCGTCAACGCAAGCTGCTCGCCTTGAACACGCAGCACGCACAAAGCTATGCGCTGTCGACGCACCTATAGACTCTGCCCCCAGCACAGATCGCTCTCGAGATGCGGCCACGCGATCGCGCACAGCCGCCACATACGCAGTTGCAGCCGGAGTACAACGCCGAGCCCCCCACCCCGGTGCCTCGCAACGTTGGGTGCCTGGTGCGCGACGGAAGACGGTGCGTTTCCTTCCCGCGCCCTTCGATTTCGCGCGGGCGAGATTGAGCCTCCGATCGTCGGCTCCCCTCGCAAGCTTTCACTCGCACATAGAGCGTGGGACGCGCGGCGACGGTGTTATCGCCCTCGGACTTCATACGGCACATTGCGGCGGCGGGGACGGCAGAAATGCGCCTGGAGTAACCATATAATTGCTGTCGCAATAAAAAGCAGGGACGAGATTGATACGACCGGATCCGTTGCAGGCATAGGTAGCGATACAAGGTAGATAGGGTTTGAGGAAGAAAAAGATTATTATGGAGATATCTACAAAAAGGCTATAATGAAAAACACATGCAACATACCTGACACAATCAAGCAGGCTAGGTGATTTAGTCCCCGCCCCGTTTCAAAGGGGCGGTGCCGTTACCGTCATCATTAATGCCGCTACCCTGTTTCACTCCTAGTGCCAAAAAAATAGCGCCAATCAGAGCGCCTAGAAGGCCCAACGTGCTCAATACTGAACATTGAGAGGCGAGAAGGTGGATTCAGCTGTTAAATATCAGAAGGTTCAGGGACGTCTTTGAGGTGAGATGTTGCAAATTCTTGCGCGAAAAAATGAATAAAAAAGCATACCACAGCCTCAATTACTTACTGCAGTCCTTACTGTGTTTCGTCTTTCCAGCGGTAAATATGTCCTTTAGTAAAGACCAACTCTACCAATAAAACAAACCGTTCAAGAACAACTTCTGCCGTTAGTATTTTTTGCGTCAACATTACTGATGTTTTCTAGGAGCATCACTGATGACAGATTATGAAAAGACGACACATCATGAGCAGATGACACAATATACTGCAGGAGTGCCAAATTAACGAGAATCGCAGTGCATCTTCGATGGTACGGCCAGAAGGAAGGAAGGAAAATAAGAGGTGAAAGGCAGAGAGGTTATTCAGATTAAATGCCCGTCGGTTACACTGCACGGGGGGTACGCCTAGAGTTGTGCACAAAGCATCGGGCTTCTAGAATTCTCCCCGTTGGTGCAAAACATCCTGGCAGAAGAAGTTTGATTATGGAAAGACGTACACAGCACGCTCACCAATTAAAGTGTTGTTCGCCGAAACGGAAAACGGCGAACATACAAGTGCGGCTTGAGAGGCTGCGCGAGGAAGGCCTGACGAGAATCCAATAAAACCGGCTTGCATTCTTTCTCGCGATGAAAGACTCTACCTCTATGCACCAAAAGATGCCGAACTACACCACACCGCCGACATCCCAATGTTATAAAATGTAGATAAAAGCCCGCATGCCAGTTCGCGCTTCATTCTCTCGCCCTTGTAGGCTTTCCTCCCTAAACGCACTCCCCTGCTGTCAGTGTAAGGACCAAGTGTTGCAAAGGCTACATAAGCCTGCGGCGTAACATCAACACAGCGTTCGCACAAGCCACCCCGACACGCTTTCCTTCCAAGACATCGTAGTGGCTTTTATTAGCAGCCTAACTGCGCATCGTTCTTTTACCCCACGAGATTGCAAGAAGCAAGGAGTGAGAAGTTGCCCATGTTCTGAATTCTAAAAAAACTGCATTCACAAATGGAGTTTTGAAACAAAACATCCTGCAAGGGGTCTACACAAGAACATTCAAGGCGACACAAGAAATCTAAAACTATTTTACTTGGAAAAACAGAGAGCCAGCGCAATACTGATAAAAATGACGCACGCACAAATACACTCACACTCTGAAACATGCACACACGCTAAAAAACAAAGAAGCACTTAGATACAACGCATATGCGCTGAGGCACAGACGCTTGCATGCACGCACCGAAGAAAAAGAGGTAAGGTTAGAGAAAGAAAAAGCGAAGCCACCAAACCAACGGAATAATGAAACGAAGGCGCTAGCGCTGAAGGCGAGCGCAGCGCCATACTCGACGCTGCGGCACGTGGTGGCACCGAGCCATCAATCAGCGCCGCCAAGCGGCAATGGGCGAAGGCGGCGGCAACCGCCGACAAAATGCATTCTTGCCTGTGGGGTTCTCTCGAGGAGAAACTAATGCCACTCCTGGGGTCCCGGGCCGGCGGAGAGAACCCGACGTTGGGCGCCAACGCGCTCACGCGAGACTATCCATCAGCGAGAGGAGGGACTCCCTTTCCCCCTCTTACACAGAGCCGTGCCACTTGCACCCCTAGCATACTAGGAGGCCGCGTGGTGTCGGAAAGGTGCAAAGAGATAAAGAAAACGACGACAAACTAGCCTTACACGCATCCCTCCTGCAACTACAAAATAAACAGGGGAAAGATTTAAAGCATAGTGCAAAGTAAAAGACAAAGAAGAGGGGAGGGAGGGATAAGAGATTAGAAGAACATATGCCGTATTTGCTCGGGTCTAAGAGCCCCGCGTAACCTGGCACAGCAAAATGTGTTAACATCATCAAATGCGCACACAAATGCGCGACACAAGAAAGATACATCAGTAGCATAGCGAGAACAATAAAATTAGTGCAATGTTTGCTTCCCACCACAGTCAAGTAGATATTCTAGTGCGTTTGCGCATACATAAAGTGACAGACAACAAACATAAATATCCAATCGAGCGTTCCAGGAAGCATATCTCAGACCTACACAGCGATATCGATGTCTCTCTCGCGCAGGCAATTCCTGTTTTGTACAGCCCGCAATGCCTTACTTGAAAATGCGGGAAGAGGTGCGCTAAGACTTGAAGGGCGTCTATAGTCGAGTAAATATGGTACCACGGAGAGTAAGTACGGTGGGTACTCGGGAATGCGAGTAGCAACTGGGCATTGCCACTTTATTGCGTCACTGACGCAACGGCTCAGGCGGGGTGCAATATCAATGTACGAACATCAGAGGGGACAATACGTTGCCGGTCAATCTACTAATTCGCTTCGTTCGATCACATCGCGTGAAGCGATTTCTCGCGGAACAAAAGCGAATGAGTGGTTGTACAGGCGCAGAGATGAATGAACTTGCCAATTCCGCAAGTGGTGGCGCTGGCTCACACTCCCACGGTTAGCTTTAGTAGATAAGCATAACTACCCCCGGAAGCGGATGGGAAAATGGCAGCGCGGTAGCTCAGTTGGTAAGAACTTCACCCGCGTAATGCAAAAATGGGGATTCGTAGCCCACCTGCGACAAGTCATTTTTTTTTTCATCCACTTTCATTCATCTCCATTTATTTATCATCTCTTTCATTCAATTACGAACTACAGGTAATTTCCCCCATGCTGTCCTTGGTGTCATGGTTTGCTGGCTTCTTATGAAAAGACTATATATATATATATATATATATATATATATATATATATATATATATATATATATATATATATATATATATATATTACTGCCATTGACGGCGGTCTGCTCCCGATCACCATCAGGTGCGACATAATATTAACGCATTTCTCTTGGATTTACCGCTAAATCACCACTAACTTTCTCATTTTAGTGTGATTTCAGACGCGCAATCACAGCTAGTCACGACCTGTCGTACTCAACTACAACGCCTCACGGGTGATTCTTCAATTAGGTGCGCTTATCCTGCGCGGGGGAAGGCAGGGGGGGGGGGGGTAGAAAGGGATCGAAATGTTTCTCTTGCAGCAACAGTCAAGAGCAAGCAGGCCGACGCGAGCAGCAATGCTCGCTAAACTTCTCAGGTGTAGAAGCCCCGTAAATATAATTGAACTGCTGCAGTGTCATCATCCGCCACAGCCCGTCGATCTTTGTTTTCCCAGAAGTCGCTGCACCGGCCATTTCCGTGCGCTTGACCACCTAAGCTGTGCAATGAAAGGTGCCCTGGATCCATACTAGCTCGAACGTATCAAAATATCAGGTATAAGCTACTCCGATACCTGAGCAGAGCACCGTGATACTGCATCTTGTGGGACGGCCCAAGGTTTTCCCATTCATCAAGCAACTATGCAGTATTATAGGAACTATAGTTACGGTACAGTCAAGGAGTTGCTTGAGAACTTCCCGATCGAAACTTGTAAATTAGTTTCTCTCGCGCATGTCGGTTCGGAAGTCGGATGCGCGTTCTCAAAAATTGCAATCTGAACGAAGTAAACGAAAGTTTACGAATTTTTAGATGGGCGTTTGGAATCCGATCCACTCAGGTCTGTGTATCCTTATTTGCACACTGGCGCTCAGTGGAAACAATAGTGGGCATGCGCCTAACGCTCTTTCCGGCAGCGGAAAACAGAACACTAGCTTCCGCTTCGATACAGAGCTGACTGAGGGGTACATGATGGCTCTGCGACTTGTCTTCTTTGTACATGTGCAGCCAAGCTGACTAAGGGTCGCTCGCATTTTAAGGGACGCCCTTATAAAAAAAATCGGCAGAACCCATCTAACGGTGATTGTCGACGATAGCGACACAACTTGTTGCCATCATCAAAAGAAGTTATATTTGAGGCGCGTACTGCTGCGGGACTCCTCTTTCGCGCTTCCTTAAGACACTCGGCGCCATCTAGCGGAGCCGCCGCGAAATCTGCACGTCGCCTCCGAGATGCATGGCGCGCCGATGCGTAACAACGCTGAGAACGCGTCATGTGGCAACCGGGCTCCTCTCTCGCGCTTCTTCCTGGACATGCTGCGCCATTTGGTGGCGCTGCTGAAACGTGCGTGCCTGGCCACCTAGACTGTGCACGGCGAAACCAAAGGGATCATGCCGCTCACCAAAAGATTCATGTTCCTTTCCCAGGTTTTGCTGCTTCTCAGCGCCGTTTCATCGACTACAGCAAGTTCGTCGACAGTACTCCCAGTGTGTGATGTGGACGACAGCCGATGCCCTTCTCCTCACTTCCTATCACCTGCCGATCTACAGGTGCGCATGTTCCATACTGCGCACATCGGATTGGAATATAAAAGACAGTCCACACCTTTTCTTCGTCAGTGGGCACGGCGAAACGGAAAGGATCATGCCATTCACCAAAATATTCATGTTCCTTCCCCAGGTTTTGCTGCTTCTCAGCGCCGTTTCATCGACTACAGCAAGTTCGTCGACAGTACTCCCAGTGTGTGACGTGGACGACAGCCGATGCCCTTCTCCTCACTTCCTATCCCCTGCCGACCTACATGTGCGCATGTTCCATATTGCGCACGCCAAATCACTGCCTGTGACCACATCGGATTGGGATATAAAAGACAGTCCACACCTTTTCTTCGTCAGTGGGCACGGCGAAACCGAAGGGATCAGGCCACTCACCAAAAGATTTATGTTCCTTCCCCAGGTTAGATTGTCTATTTCTACATTCCGCAGTAACAATATTACATTGGTGATTTTGCCGTGCCCACGGACATGCTTGTCAATTGCTTACGACTGTTTCTGTGTGTGTAAATTGCTTGTCTGTGGAGGCATTGAAGAAAACCCAGGCCCTACAGTTGAACAAATGTTTGAGAGCCTTCAGTAATGGCAAGCAAGCATATTACCTGAGCTAACGGGTATTCGGGAGCGTCTTACCTCGAATCAACAAGCCGGAGCGACTCTTAATACACGATTAAATGCAATCGATAAGCTACTGGTAGAAATTAGCAAAAAAACCTCCCAAATTCAAACACTAGAAGACAAAATTCGGGCTTTAGATCAAGTAGTCATGAAACAAAACGAAAAAATAAAGACCGCAGTCGCCGATCAAACTTAGTTGTTTTTGGTGTCAAAGAGCAAGTCGATGAAGATGATAAAACGTTACGAAAAGCAGTCATTGATGACATTTTTTCAGAAAGAACTGCAGCAATCATGCAAATCTATCGCGCGTATTCATCATCTTGGCAGACAGCCAGGAAAAAGGCCTGCTATCGTATATTTCAAGGACTTTTTGGAAGAAGAGGCCGTTTGTCGCAACGTGCGTAAGCTTAAAGGTAGTGCTGTATCTATCCAGAATGATTACAGCAAGGAAACTCTGAGAGAACGAAAACTTCTTTGGGAAACTGTCAAACGGGATGTGGACAATGGAAAACGTGCTTTTCTTATCAATGACAAACTGAAATTTGATGGTTGTCTTTATGCTTGGGATGACAGTATATCTCAACGAGTTGTCGTGAGCTGCGCCAACAAAACTTCTAGTAATGGATGACAGAACACGTGCGCCATTTCTAAAACACTGCGAGTGCTAAATTTCAATGCCAGAAGTATAATAAATAAGGTAGAACAGCATGAATGCTCCTCTTCAGGTACGATCCCCATATTACAATTGTCACAGAAACCTGACTGCATGATGGTGTTAGCAACGAAATACTGGTATCACCATCACATAAGATTTTCCGTCGGAACCGTGGATCGAGGGGAGGAGGTATTGCGATTATTCTGAAAAGTACGTTTTCCGCAGAAATACTTCCTCATATCGAAAACCATGAGAGTCTGTTTTTGAAAGTTAATTCTTGTGAATATGTAGTTGTGGTATGCGCGGTTTATAGGCCACCATCATCCCCTCCCGAGTTCTTCTCCTCACTGCGTGACTACATGACTGTGCTGAAACACCGGGACTGGTTTTTATATAATTCGGCAAAGTATTAGAAAAATATTTTTTAGGGCAAAAGACAATGCGTCTGAAAGCCGGACTTGCAGGTGACTAATAATTTCAGGGTTTTTGTTCCGGCATTTTTTGGCGCGTTTTAACCTGCGCTTTATATGTATAGTTTTCCGTCAATCCCTGGGTTTCTTCGTTGTGGTTTAATACGTTTAAGCCCTGCAAAATTGTTAAAGACTTTATTAATGCCAATGATCAACCTATCCTTGATGAACTTTGGAAGCTGGTCGACAGCTTACCAAAAACTGATGTTACTTCACTGTCATGGTGGGCGATTTCAACCTACCCGCAGTTAATTGGCTACACAGGTCCGAGATGCTGCTGGCCGATGGCCCTCTTCTCGACATAATGTTTACATGTGACATGGAACAAGTTGTGCTTGAAAACACACGTGACAATACTGATACTGGTTCAATTTTGAATCTTGCATTTCTTAGCAAAAATATGACGGAGCTCGATGTCCGAGTGGAGGAAGGCATATCTGACCAAAAGCTTGTGCTGGTCAGTAGTAGGCTTGATAGTTGTGAAAGGAAGCACATTAAGCCCTGCAAAATTGTTAAAGACTTTATTAATGCCAATGATCAATCTATCCTTGATGAACTTCGGAAGCTGGTCGACAGCTTACCAAAAACTGATGTTACTTCACTGTCATGGTGGGCGATTTCAACCTACCCGCAGTTAATTGGCTACACAGGCCCGAGTCTGCTGGCCGATGGCCCTCTTCTCGACATAATGTTTGCATGTGACATGGAACAAGTTGTGCTTGAAAACACACGTGACAATACTGATACTGGTTCAATTTTGAATCTTGCATTTCTTAGCAAAAATATGACGGAGCTCGATGTCCGAGTGGAGGAAGGCATATCTGACCAAAAGCTTGTGCTGGTCAGTAGTAGGCTTGATAGTTGTGAAAGGAAGCACATTAAGCCCTGCAAAATTGTTAAAGACTTTATTAATGCTAATGATCAATCTATCCTTGATGAACTTTGGAAGCTGGTCGACAGCTTACCAAAAACTGATGTTACTTCACTGTGGCATGCGTTTGTCACCTGCGTTAACTACTGTATTGATGCATTCGTGCCGACTAAACGTATTAAACCACAACGAAGAAACCCAGGGATTGACGGAAAACTATACATATAAAGCGCAGGTTAAAACGCGCCAAAAAATGCCGGAACAAAAACCCTGAAATTATTAGCCACCTGCAAGTCCGGTTTTCAGACGCATTGTCTTTTGCACGACAAAAATATTTTTCGAATACTTTGCCGAGTTATATAAAAACCAGTCCCGATAAACTTTCGTGATATCTTGGCAGTAGAAACACATATTTGCAATAAATAAGGCAACGCGACATTGCGATCACCGATCCTCAGGAAATATCTAACATAATGAATAAATATTTCCATTCTGTGTTCACCCGCGCTGATAGAGCCATGGAGGCTTCTTCTTCTCCGTGCTGTTAGGATCGGCCTGCAGCTATTTCAGCCCGCTGCACGTGTTCCGATCCAACCGGGATGGTGGCGCACTTCAGAGAACTGCGGATAACCGGCAGCCACGTGGCGAGGGATCAGCTCAGGCGAGTTCTCGAGGGGAGGTAACTGGCGGAACCTCCCCATGCGCTTTTCGAGACACCAGACAATGTGCTACCCGGCCACGCCACCCGGGACGACTCCGAGTTCGACGAAGCAGGCTTTGTTGCGCAACACGACAACGCCGCCCTGTTCTGCTCTAAGTGGGGGAGTTGCCGCGGGAACGCCGACGAGGGCTCCGTCCCACGCGCCGACCAAGACGCAAGACAATGTGCTACTCGGACGCGCTACCCGGACGGCTCAGAGTTCTACGAAGCCCCTCTGACGTCGGCTCCGGACCATTACACCTGTGTGTGTGTGCGGCACGTGTATGTGAGCCCTCCTCCTCCTCTAAAAGGGCGGGTCATCTTCAATGACGTCGAACTATGACATCGAGCAGAGTGCTTATAAGCAGCGATTGTCGGCTGCTAGAGTGTGCTCGTTGTCGTACTCGAAATGTACTCGTGAGCTGTGTGCTCGTAAGCTATTTGCTGTATGCTCATCTTGCGGGCTCCATTTGGGAGTCACGCTAGACTGTCGATGTATCTCATGTTCAACTGTAAATAACATGTAAATAAATCCTGCTCTCCTAAGTCCCGACGAAGAGTCAAGCTCCTTCCTACAGCTACCAATGCCAAATCTTACATCTGAATGGCAGCGGTGAGATCGGCCTACAGCTCGCAGATCGTCCGACAACTCTAACAAATGGTGGCAGCGGCGAGATCGTCCGACGAATCTTACAGTGCCAAGTGTCAGACTTCCTATCTTTTAAAGGCGTGTTTTCGTTATTGCTTAATGCTAAAGAAAAATCTTCTGGGGTGCCGGATGGTGATGATGATGATGATGGCCTCATATTATGGCTCGTACCCACACTGGCGGATTAGATAATTTGCCATCTAATCATTGCCACATTCTCAGTGACCTAAGCTGGTTCAACGGCTGGTTTCAAACCCTGTTCCCTCAACACGGCAGCCCGATGCGCTAGCCATTCGACCACGGACTAAGTCACAGAGGTAGGCGGGAAAACAGTTAGGTACAGACATCGATAATAGTGCGTGAAGTACCTTAAGAGTTCTAACGCTTTAAACAAATACACTCGACTCTAAATGACATTTACGTAATGCGATCCACGCTTGGTTTGGCAGAGAATGATTATCAGTCGTATAACTGCAACGAGCGGTTAATGCTTTTGCGACATGTTGCGAACTGGTGCGGAGTGCAGCGCATGGTGGTGTTTGTTGTATGATATCCAGTGACACGAGTTAGCGTGAAAGAGGTTCACTCAAGAACGAACCATAACCAGCGGCACGTACCCAAGTTTGCATCAAAAAGTTTAATTAAAGAACGACACACACCGAGTTGATGGTTCTCGAGGTGAACAGTGGTGGCAGCGGATGCTGCACAGTGAAGTGCTGGCGGACCAACTCAGGGCTGTCTGGAGGGCCCGTGTGATGGCAGAGGGACTCGGCCTCTCTGTACCGACGTGGGAGCGGCCCGCATCAGTCCCAGACTGATCCCTCAGGACCTAAATAAAGTTCTTCATACCACACCATACCGAGTGATACGTACGCACGAGAACGATACACATTTTTATACTGCACTATCTTCAAGACTAGCCCACGATAGCAGCCAAGGTACTTAAAAAAAACTAGGTTGAACTCGTCAAGAACGTTTCACATTAAAATGCGGATCCTTCGCGCTGTGATAATCGGTTTAAACGAAACTTTCGTTGGTGTTTGCGCACTGTTCTTCTTTAGCTACGATTTCCAAGCATAGAGCAGTCGACTAAGTTGGACACATTCTCACCGGGAACCACCTGGCACAACATAAACAAGTGGCGCTCAATGATGCGCTTCCCACGCATGACGATGAAGGAAAGACGGCGACTGTGTGATGACAACGCAATAACGATAATGGGATGACGACGACGATA
This sequence comes from Dermacentor andersoni, assembly GCF_023375885.2. NCBI lineage: Eukaryota > Metazoa > Arthropoda > Arachnida > Ixodida > Ixodidae > Dermacentor > Dermacentor andersoni. The sequence continues at coordinate 155,254,277 of NC_092821.1, forward strand.
TGACAGCGACAACGTTACAACGATGGTACGACGACAATAGGATGAGGATGCTAAAATACCGCTATATCACGGCATGAGGACAATGGTATGACGGTGCTGGAATAAGTACTATGATGACAACGGCATGGTGACAGTGGGATATTGAATGACGAGGACATAATTGCCATGACTGAATAATGCGAAGGCGTGATGGCAAAGGCATACCAACAAACGGGTAACGAATAGCGATTCACTAAGACACAATGACGATGATGAAACTATCACGACGTCATGATGACTGCACGACGTCAATGGAGTGATCACGATGCTATGACGAAAACAGCTCGACGATGGCGGCGTAATGAAAGAGGTATGACAACGCAATGATAGCGAGAGAGTGAGGACGGCGGAAGGATGACGACGACATGACGTTGACGGCGTGTTGGTGTTAGAGCTCACGTCCACAGCTTACGTGCATGAAGTGATGGGTCAAGCCGCCCTCCTTTGCAATATATCAGGTGTTTGTTTGCACCATATCCGGTGCCGGTCCTTCGAGCAAGGGCGCTATAACGTAAATCTATTCCAATTCTGAATCAGCCCTCCGCAATTGGTCAAAAACGTTTTTGGACCACCCCCACTTCTCTTGTGTGTCACGCGACGTCACCAAAATACCGATAGCTCCCCATCTGATATGACATGTACACACTGATTATGCATGATTTGACCGAACAAAAGAAAAATAGTTATTTCTGATTCGGCGCCTTTTCGCAATTAGCCCTCGGCTATTGGTCAATAGTTTTAGGGCTGCACCCACTTCACCTGCCTGTCACGCGACGTCACAAAACCGCGAAAACTCACCGCGTCAAAGTGACGTGAACACGTTAAAAAATGCATTAATATGCCGAACAAAACTGACTTTTCTTCTGAATAGTGGCAGGCTGCCCCGTTCCGAAAGGAATGTGAGATGGCTGCCGCCGATCACTCAGGCACTGGATACTCGCACTTGCCGGATAGAATGGGTTTATTTGCGTATAATGAAGTTTTCTGTGTGGCCATGTAACGTTTTCGAGCACTTTCAGCACGTTTACGACCTCGATCTACTAACTCTTCTTTGCTGAGGATCCGTTTTAGTGTCATTATTAAGCTTCCTGTGCATTCCACCACGAATTTCGACCAGCCATCGCAAGCGAAGTAAGGGAAACCGGAGCAATCGCAGACGCTGGTACCACCCTCTTCATCCGGTTATCGATATTCAATGCACTGGCTCAGCCCCATCGAATCCCTCTTCACTTGAATGTGCTCCTCGCCTCTTCTCAGCCAATTAGATAAGACAAGCCGCTCAGTGTAGGCAATGTTATTCGTTTTTCAAGCAAACAAAAGTGACCTCCTATGATCGAGGAGAGCGTTTGATTGGTCTGTTTAGGTAACCCTACGTGTCACCTTCTGATGCTTGCGTCGGTGGTTACGCGAATTCGACGTCAGGAGATTGGAATAAAAACATATTGGAATAGTTTTACGTTATAAGGCCCCCACGGTAACGGCCAGAAGTGGGGGGAAGGCGCTAATAAGTTTTCGATTTAAAATTAAATTCAATTCTGTTTAGCCTCATCCTTCTAATGACTTGGGTGCAATTCATTATGGTTACGAAAAAGAAATATTGATCATAAGCAGTGTGGAAATGCTTGATATGCGAAGCATTTTGCAGTAAGCGAGCAATCCCGCATCATTCGCGGTTCTACCACGCGTTACCAGATGTACCATCGCGTTTCTGTAATCCCAGCTATTCCATGCGTGACGCAAGCATGTTTGTGACGACAACTGCAAGACAACGACGATAGTATGATGTCAACTGCATGACGATGACAGCATGAAGACTGATTTTAAAGCGTAGCTTTGGTTATCTGCCACTGCGGCGCTACTTGAGGGTGACCGGGTGTACTGATTATATTTCGGGCTCCTGATTATATTTCTTATTATACTTCTGATTATTAGTGATTATATTTCCCGACTTCTGCATCAGCTTTCAAAACACTACCCGCTGCAGTAAAACACTCCTAAAACAAACTTCAAGAAATTAATGAAAGTTCATACAAGCGAAATGCAACTTATACTTATTCAAATGGGTTTGTATGTATTTGTGGGAATTTGACGTTAGGAATATGCGGCGGCAATGTCATCGCTTCGCTGATGGCACAGGAGATGGCCTTCGTTGTGGAAGGATCCGTACAGATGAGCTTGTGGTCATGTTGTGAGCAATAACAATACCCGCCGGCTGCGCGACCTCCCTTGCTATACTCGACACTTGATTATCGGTTGCCAAGCAATATGTGCCGAGGAATCCTGCTCAAAGCGGCTGATAGCGAAGAAAAAAAGTAGGTCCAATCCTCTTGTCTGCTCTCTCCGCTAGTAATGATTCCCACGTAACGCCTCTGACGCCTTATGGTTGCCGTAGTCAGAGCTGTAACAGTAACTCTGAAGATAAACAGGGATGTACTACATAATAACCGACTGGTACAACGCCCAAGGTTTCGCCGTTCTACGTGTGCAGCATTCACCCGCGTTTGGTTCAGCGCATACACGTTATAGATATCAGCTGAACCAAACCAGCTCTATTTCTACATTACTTGTAGCGGTTTCGCAGAGTCTTCTTTGTTTACGCTTGTGAATATAGTACATACTGCAACGTACAAAAACAACTAGAGCCGACCTGTACAAGCGAAACCCCGACACTGCTGCTACATCGAGTCAACCCTACCGCTACCATATTTCTTCTTCACTGTACTTTTTTTTGTTCAAGCGAAACAAAACACTGGTAGAAGGGCACGTAAACGTGAGATGTTGCATCAGCACCGCCAGCTGAGAATCTACAAAAGGCACGACAAAGGCCGCTCAGCGGTGTGTCTAGCAACCATGTTTCACGTGTGCAAAAGCCAAGCACGCGCACCTCCTCCGCTGTTACTCGAGGAGAAAGAGAAATGGGGAGGCAAAGGAAAACATAGGCTGCGCCCCCGCATCGCCATCAATCACCAGGATTTCTAGGCGGCCCGAACACGCGCCTTCGGAGCGCGCGAGGCTCCCTGGGGTGACATAACAAGCGACGCCAGCGCCGCGCTCGTCGCCGCGTTACGAGCCCTGGCGGCCGGGACACGCACGCTCCTCGCTCGATCTAATCAAGGCAGCGGCGTCAGGTCGATTACAGGTTTACGACGTGCCACCGAGGCAAGAGACGCGCACGGCACGGTCTGGTGGCCCCGTTATAGACAATGCAGCCGCGTAACGGAAACGTGCAAAAAAGACGGCAGTCGCAAAGAGGAAAGACAGGAGCGTGCAGTGGGGGACCGGTAACTTCGGCACGGCACAGCCACCGTTCCGAAGGTATGCGCGCTTCCAAATAGGAAGTGACAACGCGGTACCGCTGCTCGTAGCGAACGACGCACGTAATCTGTTGCATCGGTAAATTTAGGAAATGCGCCGCTCTACCATTGAGCGCGGTCTGGAGACTGCCGTGTGCCGCGCGCGTGCTTAGCAGGGTTTTGCCTTTAGGGCACGCACGAGTACCTGGGCGGTCGGGACGCACAGCGCAGGCGACATCCACGTCTTCCTGCTAGAATTGAACTGGCGGTGCATCGCGCGAACTGCCGTTATTATTGTTTCTTAGTTGGAGGCAACCAGCGTGGCCAGGATGTTAAAGAATGTGGCTATCTGGCTCTGATACGGAGTTTTTATGAGTGCCTTTCTTTTTCTTTTTGTTACATACCAGGCTCGACCTTCCTTCGCCGCTGCTTCTCGAAATGAGCCTGTTCGAAGGAACGTAAGCGTTTTCTGCATCTCAAAACGAGCCTACTCCCCCGTGCAGGTGGTTTCGTACATTCATGCACTGTGATATAACATTAAGCATATAACCCTCGTCATGATGTGATGTCGGCACTCTGTAAACTGCCCAACATTTGTGCCTTGATAAGCCACAAGATACAGAAGGCGTGTGATGTGAAACACGCAACCAAGCTTACAGAGTGAGTGTCAGGGGCAGTGTATCGCATCCCACTAAGCTGTGGGAAAGAGTACATCGGGCTGATCGGTCAATGCGCCAACGATCGGGCGCGGCAGTTATGGCAGCCTAATGGCCACACATTGCAAGGAATGCGGATCTTATCGGTACTTTACTAAAACGAAGTTTATAGGCGGAGCTAGAGAGAAGACAGAGAGAAAGGTCATCGATGCCTATTACATCAAGCGCAGGGGTGATGCCTGCTCAGCATGCCGTCTCTAACCCTTCTCGATAAAGAACTGCTTTTTCTGGGCAACTCTATTGGCGTGTCATTTCTTTAGATTAGTATGCACAGCTGATCATTTAGAATTGGTTCTTGTATTGATTATTATGTTGTAGCATTTTCTCCGTGATCACGTGAATTGGTTGTGGTTGCAGAAGATTTCTCTTTCTGAATCAACTCCGTTGGAAGCTTGGCGCCCGTCCTGTCGTTGCCTTCTTTCTCTTCGTCTAGTTTGCTCCACGATGTTCTTTGATTCATGACCCACCGACAAGCTCAAACCAAGATGCTGTTCCAACCAAAACGCCAGAGCAATTTTCAAAAAAGGAAACGGAATTAGTGCTGAGAAAACACAACATCCTCCTGCAATCAGTGCATAGCGACCAGGCAGAGAAAAGCGAAGAAAAAGTGACGCTAACCAAATACATGATTTCGCTTAGTTCTCTTGCTTAGAAACAAGCCCGCGAATACGCACAAAGTGACTCGAGCGTCAGTCGCGCTGCAATTTTTCGTGTATTCGAGGGCTTCTCTCATGCTTCGAAAAACATTTTTATGTATTAGTAATGAGCAACAGAAAGCTGCGTCGCGAGTTTTTCATGCTGCTGCCCAATTTTCTCATTGGCACTCTTCATCTAATTATTACACTTGAGAAGTAGATTAATTGAGACCAATAACGTTATTAGGCGGAATGCAAGAAGAATTGAGGAGCCATTGCACCCTGTGAAGGTGGATGACCAGCGAAGCTGTAGCATATCACACATGGTTAGACAAGGGTACATGTATTTGTTTTCATCATTTAATAATGGTAGTAACGATAGCTTTGTTATTACTGTGATATACACTGACGGGTTCGGTTACAACATAAACAGATTCTTTGCCAAATTTAAATGTGTACACGAGCGCCGTTGAGTGACTTGGATCGGTGTGGCACTTCAAAGAAAACTCTTATCGCACAAACTGAGTGAACCATTTCTTGTCTGGTTTAGAAATGTGCGCACTGAAATCTCCGACGATTATCACAGGGGTAGTGTCATCACGGCTAACCCACGCGCTATGCGTGGCCATGAACTTCTCGATGTCACAGTTTGGTTTGCCTGGAGATATATACGCAGTGGCTATCACAATTCCGTCGTTTGTTTGCACGGCACATGCATCCCCACAATCGGTGAAATTGTCCTCTTGCGAGTCGAGGGTGTACGGTTGTACATACATTTTCTCCTTTCTGTATATGGCAATGCCTTCTGCTTGTGAGTCCATGAGCTGTTCACAAACTATTCCACTACACTCATCGATTTGAAACAATGCTTCTTGATTGATTTATGTCATTAATAATATCTATTATTATTATTATTATTATTATTATTATTATTATTATTATTATTATTATTATTATTGCCGAAGGGATCGAAACCTGTTTCATCTCTGCTGTGGGTTGGCCCGGCATGGCACTATATTCGAGATCGGCCCAAGCTCACATTTTTATTGTTGACGAACAAGCACGAAAAACACATGGAACCCTAGCCATTGTTACGTTTCGCCTACAACGCGCGGTAATGCCGGCGCGGATGCAACGGACGCCGGGGCTTTGTTCAAAGCGGCGGACATTTTGGCCCGTCCGACGCCGCCGCAACGCCTACCCGCCAAGCGTGCCCAGGCGTGTTTCAGTGCCACGTGTCTTCGTGTGTGCGTGTGTGTGTGTGTGCCCTCGCTTGTCAAAGCGCGGCAGCCGGGGAGCGGAGTTCCCCGAATGAGGAGCCTGGAGGTCTCTCGGCTCAACTGTTCGCGCCGTCGTGTGGGTGAGGGTTGGCAATGCGTCACTACACTCGGTTCAGCAGGTCTCTCGGCCCGACAGTTCGCGCCGTCGTGGGCTCCTGCTGCGCCGTCCCGTGACCTTCATCCCGTGACCTTCCCTCCTTCCCTTTTGGACCGCGACGCCGGGAGTATAAGAGCAGCTGCCCCCGGACGCCAAGAGAGGCTCCGATTTGTACTGTTGAGTTACGTGCTCTCCCGTCTCTCCACTCCGGTCGACCTGACCGGCCGCTCTTTTGCTATGTTAGAATAAACAAGTTGTTCTGTTACCAGTCTTCTCATGCTTTGCCGGGACCTTCGGATGCTTCCAGTGCCCCAGGCCGCCAGGCCAACGCTACCCTTGGGGCTTGCGACCCATTGGCAATAACGGGCGTCAGCACCGAGACCCCAACAACTCGGGCCAGCGGTGCGATTACAACACCATATAAAGTTTTGGTGCAAAATATACTGCGTATCTCCAAGCCAGTTCAAACAACATAACCTTGTTTCTGTCTAGCTATGCGGTATTTGCATATATTTAAAATTTGGCTCAAGTTACATGGGACACCTTGTATATCTCTATTCTGTCTCCTTCTGTCGCTTTTTTCATGTTCATTATTCACTCATTTCGTATTTTATTCGTAGTCTAATTCACCCAAAATTACGCCGACCTTGTCTTGTTAGCTTAGGCAATTCATTGACTTTTCCATCTTCTTTTTTGTCAAGAGTCCAGATGGGGCCGATCCTGGGTGGAGTCAATGGTGCACTGTGGTTAATTTTCGACTTTAGAGGCGCTTATTAAACCTCTAAGGTTAATTTTACCTACTCTGCGACTAATGATAGCTTCCTGTGGCAGCCGGTGAAGCCGTCTTCCAGGCATCATTGTATCACGCAAGCCTTTCTTAGTCTAAGCGAACTCCCTTTGAACATTTCCCGAAAGTGTGCCATACCGCGGCTTTGTCTCAGCATGGCTGTATCTACGGCGGTGCACCCTTTACAGGGGTTAAGTACAATGCGGTCAAGTTTTGCTAGATTGGTGGTAATTACGCCCTTGTCGTTAGCATTGGCTACACGGCGTCTTATTGTCGCTTCTTGTCTCGTTGAGACATAAGTTTTAATACCCGTAGCGACTCGATACGACCGTCGGAAAACGCAAAAAGACGTTTTTCTTTTCTTTCTTTAATTGAAAACATTACAGGTACGACAACCCCAAGTGATCTAAAACCTTGAGCAATGCGAAACTTTTCTTGCCTACTCACGCCATTTATTGCCTACTCGCGCGCAAGCGTATGGATGCTATTCCCATATGCTTGCGCTTGACCCATGGTCTCACAGACGGCGTTGGTCGACTCGCGCTCGGCCTGTCGCCGCTTGCATTGTTGCTCCCTCCTCCTCGCTCGACGCTCGTCCGCTCGATCGTCAGACGAACCCAGTACAGTAATAGCGCACACAGAGTCCGTAGCAACTGCCAGAGGAGGTGAACCCAATGCGCCTCCGGCTGCCCTCCTCCGCGACGCTCCGCCTCCTTCCTCCTCCACCCTTCCGCCGACAGCTTATCCTCTCCACCACCAGGCGCACTCCTCCTCTGGCGTTCGCTTCCCTCTCCCAGCTCGTGGACCTGCGACTTAATCTCGCCCATTTCACAGACGGGGCACGTACGTTTGCGCGTAGAAAAGATTCCACGGTTTTACGGTGGCGTGTATCAAACCAGGGACCACGCGCTCCACTGCCGAGCGTCTTAACCATTAGGCTACGTGCTCTGGCCTTGAAGGTATGGATACATTGGAGCCGCATTCATAAGTTGCTCGTAAAAAAAAAAAAAAACAGAATGATGTTTTGAAAGAATTTTAAGTAAACGACCTATGTATAAGACATACATACGCTTCTATGGGCAGGCTGAAATAAAATGCTTCATTTCAGCATAAATAAAACCCCGAAATATTATTTCGTTCTTTAAATTTCAGCATCTATAATGAATAGCTTACGTAAAGAACAGCTAAGCTTGTGACAGTGCAAGGGCCCCCTCGATTGCGCTGCCGCTCTTCTCGGGGGTTTCTTTCAGAACGCTCTAAAGGCGCATATTACGCTCGACCCGCCCTAGGTGCTTGCGGAGTTATAGAGACTCACGAGGGATGATCCCCCGGGGCCTTTGGGTATGTGTCACTGGGCATGTGTCGCCGCTCTTCTTTTTGACCTTTCTGACAACAACTTGGGTATGTGCTACAGGGTACATGCCTCTCAGCTAATGAACGCATTCGCCGCAAACTTGAGTCTTTGAGCATCACAATCAACAAGAATGTTCACCGATGAATATGATACTCCCTAATGTGAAATATGAGCGTAGCTCTATACGTGTTTTCATTTCGCGATATATTGGCTGGCGCTGACAATCTATCTCTTGCGGCACGTTGCAAACAGCGAAGTGCGGCGCGACTCCTTCGCTAATCGGAAGATCGCGAAAGGCAATGCGCAGGTGATACGCGGGCGCCATTCACAGCAGCCACCGCAAACTCACCTCCGCTGATGCAGCGCTTTGTTTCCATATAGAGGGTGTCTTAACTATCATGCACCAAGATGTAAAAATATGCAAATGCCACGTAGCTGGATGGGACCAAGGTAATGCTGTTTGCCGTCGCTTGAAGATGCTCGGATTATTATTTTTTTGCATTCCGCCTAATTACATCATTAGTCTTAATTAATGAACTTCCCAAATGTTATATTGGGTGAAAAGTGTACATGATAATGTTGTAGAGCAGCATGAAAGCTATCGATACAGCCTTCCGTTGCTCAATACGTGCTACATAAAAGTGTTTTTCCAGCGTGAAAGAAGCCCGTGAATAGAAGCAATATTCCCGCGCGACTGGCCACTCGAGGCACTTTGCGTGTATTCATAGGCTTTTTCCGCGCTCCGGAAAACACTTTTATGTAGCGCGTAATGAGCAAGAGAAAGCTGTATCGGGAGTTCTTCGTGTTGCTCTACAATTTTCTCATTGACACTTTTCATTTAAATATCTTATTTGAGAAGTCTATTATTTAAATAAGAATATGTGATTAGGCGGAATGCAGAAAGTCTTCTGAGCATCTCCAAACGACGACAGCAACCTTACCTTGGTTCTGTTCAGCTACGTGGCATACGCGAAATTGCCCGCGCTCGCCTCCTGGCCTCGCAAGAGAAGCAACGGCGTTTGCACGATCGCCAACACAGAGACTGGATCTCTGGTACTCCTGCGGTCCCCGACTCGTCACGTTGGTCTGTAAGAAAAACTCATGTCTCGGTACACAGGCCCATATCTAGTGCTGCGTGCCGTGACGCCAGTTACGTACAAAATCGCCCCAGTCAGTACACCAGTACCGCATCTGCCCCGAATTCCACTGACGTTGTGCATGTCGCACGCCCCACGCCATATTACTCTCCTGTTATCACTGATATTTAGACGCACCGGGACGATGCCTCCGCCGCCGGGGATAATGATGCATGCATATTGCGTGTTTCTTGTGGCCGATGCACGCGGGCGCCCCGACGAAGACGACGAACGCTCTCTGGCTCTCGAGCTGTCGGCTGAACGGGCTAGTGCTGCATTATCCATGGTGAATACACGTTGTAAATAGTCTCCAGTTCTTATTCCTTCGTTCGCGTAACAATATTCTTAAATCTTGGCGCATGATAGTTCGGACTGCCTTATGGTATCGGTGGCGTCATCGGTGAACAGATGACGCGCGCTGCTCTGGCGCCATCTCGTAGCCGTCGTCCCGGCAAAGCCCGTCTTGCGCGGCACTACGCTTTTCTTCTCACGCTTTCGCCACGCCCTCCTCCTCCACTTTCCTCTTCGCACTCTATTCACTCTCGCCGTTTTTTCGCGTTCGTTCTTTGATACTTCGCTCTGCTAGTCCTCTCGGTTACGCCGAGGAACGCGTCAGGAACGCGCGCCGAATGGCGCGTTCACATTGAGACATTCGGTGTCTCGAGCGGCGCGGAACCCAGTTCGGCGGCGGCGAGATCTGCCGAATTCCGCGCCGATCGGTCCCGGAGCGCCACTTGAAGCACAAGGACAACGAGCTGAAGCTTGCCGCGCTCTGGCAGAGCAGGACGAATCCACCACCGCCACTGTCGTCGTCACTTCGGCGAATGCTTCTTCTGCGTGCCAAGCATCGCCAGAAAAGTGCTTGCCAGATGGCCTAGCAGTACTGCCTCTTCTTGCTTCTTGATCATCGTCGTTGCAAACAGTGACGAAAAGGCGCAAAACAAAAACGCGCCAACACTATGCGAGCGGAGGTAGCTGCGCTGGCTTAGGGGTTAGCGCGTTACACGCCAGATGGCGCTGTATCGCGTTCCGGCGGCGCGGTGGGCAGGCGGTGGGAACGACGCGAATTTCGGCGGCAGGTGAATTCCATTCGCTGTAGACGCAGGATTCCCCAGTGTGAACGAGCCTTAAGAGCTGCGCTCTGAAACACCATGTGCCGCACTCCGCTTCAGGTCGGAACACGTCGCCAAAGTATTAACCGTTCACAACCACAACGGTTATATGATTCATAAGAACCATTCTCTACCAAACCGTGAATGTTTTGCATTACGTAGAGTCAAGTGGAGTCTGCTTGAATTTTCTAGAAAGGAGAGATACAGCCAAGGATAAGTGAAAAAAGTTGTAACCACAGATAGGGTTAGCCATGTAAAAAAATGCGTGACTTAGGGTGAAACAATGAGAAACATCGATGAGCTTCTTGTGATGACGCTTTTAATATCTAGTGCACAAACCTACGCTGACCATGTGCAGAAAAATGCCCAATCATTCTGAATCTTTTATAAAGATTTATGCTCAAATTCCACAGGCATTCAATGCGATATTTAGCAATGTGGCGGACGATGTATATAATGCCAAATAAAGATTTTCTATCAAGGAGACGCACACATTTCTACAGCACTTCTTCATGGTCAATCAGAAAGACAGGTGGATGGGGAGTCTGTTGCTCGAAACGAAGTGGTCATTTTCTTGTTACCACGATACAGGCAGCGAAATTAGCCAGAAAATAGTCTAACCATCGACACGCACACACACAAAAAAAAAAAAACTCAGGCGAGCAGAAGCGTTCAATCAGTGACCAACGGCCAGCACTGAATGAAAGGACGATTGAGGGTATGGTGAGTGCATCGTCGAAGCTAATCAAATGCGTAGCGTAAGCCCAGCTCTCCAAGAAAAACATGGCTTCGGTTCATGGCTCAGCCTGTTTGCGCAGCACGACGAAAATAGGAAAGAGAGAATAATCAATTGCGTAGAGGGAGAGCAGGAAAGAGGAGGGCATCGACGCTTAGGGTAAGGCGGTAAACTGGAGGGGGCGCCTCGGAGAACGGGAGTGGAAAACGCTGGCCGCCGAAATGCCTTTCAGCGAGAGCCAGTCCGGCCCCGTGTAACGACTCCGCACTTCATTACCACAGCCAAACATGGAGCGCAAACCAGCGGGGCCTTTCGTATAAAAGCCCAGCCTTGGGCATTTTTTCCCGACTGCCCCAAGAGAATACACGGCCGGCCAACAAACAGCGCGGCCAATTTGGAAACCCGTAACGCTGTCGATACTCGAGCGCACCGGACTATACGTACGACGCAATAAAACGCGCGCCTTTATGTCCGTTGTTAGCCCTCATTCACGTTTAACGCGCGTTGCGGGCTCAGTTCGAAGGAAAGTCAACAAAATAAACCCCCGCTCGCAGCGTTGAGGAGCAGAGAGAAAAGGCCGTGCACTGAGCTGGTAAGCCTCTCCGAGGCAGCTTCGGGCATGAACTGTGCATTCTCGTAGGCGTAAATTGCGACCGACATACTTGCATAGAAGAAATTAAAGCTCGTACGCTAGACCTAACCCGGATCCAGTGAGACGCCTGTCTTAGACGGTTTCTTGTTGCGCATGTTTTGCTGAACATCAAAAGAGAGCACTTCGCTTGCGCGAGCGTGCGTGCGTGCGTGCGTGCGTGCGTGCGTGCGTGCGTGCGTGCGTGCGTGCGTGCCTGCGTGCGTGCGAGAGAGAGAGAGATTGACTTCTGTGAAGATACAGCGAAAACATTGCGATTCACGAGGACGACGATTTTTGTGTCAGAGACCTGCTATTCAAGAAGTGCAGATTTTTGGTCTAGTTGGTTCGTTATTCAAGCCCGGTTGCTCGCGATCTTTATCCAAAAAACAGGCCTTTATTTCTTCACTTAGATTATCCCGTAGGGCATGCTCGCGCAAATAAAGAAGAGTTTATCAAAAACAAGCTAGAAAAAGATACTTACACACAGCCTTTTGCATTTAGCATGTTGGCTTCAATAGATAAAGTTCCAGTGAAAAAAATACGCGTTTTCCGTCCCTATGTTACGAATTACGGATGAAAACAACAGCTTGCTTTTGTTCTTGTACTTATTTTTCTATATACATATATAGAATACATATGTACAAAAATAATAACAAAAGGTGCATCACATGAATGCATAGAACCGTGTATGATGCAGGTACTCCAGTAATGATCTAGCGCACTTGGGCGTTATCCAGCAGGAACATATCCTCTGGAACGTTAGGCGTTAGTTTGGCCTCCTTGATGTGTACCTTATGCCTAGTATCCCGAGCACTTGGCCACAGCCACAAAATGTGGCGAATGTCCGCCGTTAATCGACACAGGAGACGGCCACATAGGACACAGCTTGTACGTGATGACTACCACATACGTGCATATGAGACATCGACTTAGCTTATTTGTGGTTTGGCCTGCTTTGGAATAATTATTTTTTTCAGCGCTATAAATTCCATAGACGGTGTGTTCTCTCCTGGAAGAAAGTACTTAGCGGCCGATACATTCAGAGGCGAGCACATGCCACTATTCTTGAGGTAAGGAGACGTTTACGACTGCAAACTAAGAAGCATGCTACTGTTTAAAGTGTAAAAAGGAGCAAACTTCAAACCTGTGTTCTTCTTTTCGTTTTCCAATTAACCAGGGCCCGTCTTACATTCGCTGACCAATCAGATTTAATGTGTAGCAAAACATGCATTCGTAGATTACACTATTGTGACATACCACAAATTCGGTTGTGAATTGGCAGCGGTTTCTCTCCTTGGTAATTTTTTCTAAGATTATGGAATAGCCAAACCCACGAGCGGACAAACTTCCCATAATTCACAGGCAATATAGAAGTAGAATAAATATAGTGGAAGTGGACATAGGACGCGGTTTCCTGTGTACCGCATCCGGCCATGGGCCCACCAATAGCCGTTCATTCACAATCGGAGAAGCGCGAGGCAGAAACAAAACTCATTCTCGCCGATGTTACTGCAGGAAGAGACGAAAGATAAGACGAGGCACGTGTGATTCCCTCCGTGACGCAGAACGTGGGCAGGCGCTGGCGGCCAACACGATCGCGCCGTTCGGCGGAACAGACCAGCGACGCGTTTTCCCGCGTGCAGTGGAACCGAAGTAAGGACACACGCGAGCCAGGAAAAGCCAGGCTGCGACGCCCATCAAAACGGCTTCGGAGGAAGATAAGCCGGCCCAAACGAGGCCGTGAGCTTAGCCAGGACTACCGGAAATTGGCCGTCCTCGGCGAAGGGCTGCACGCGGACTCACCCGCACTGCGCGCCGGACAGGTCAGAGCGCGGCTGTTCGACGGCTCCCCCTTGCGGAGGAAGGGGACGCGCACTGCGGGCAACGAAACCAAGACGCGGTAAAGAAGGCTACGTCCACGTGGCCACCCTACGAAGCTGGAACCTCCGCCTGGACCTTTATTTTTTTTTCTTTGTGATTGTTCATGCGTGCGCCACGCACAGTTTGCTGCAGATGAGTCATCGTTGCGAATAGCAGGCAACGCTGCATCAAACGAAGGCGACAGGCAGACACGCAACGTGTGACCAGTTGTTTGTGCAGCCCGAAGCCTTACGTTGTGCTTCGGCACTGTGTTATAACAGTCGCTCCTGCAAACGACGAGAGTTGCCCAATACAAGTGCGGTGTACGTGCGCGTAACGTAGAAAGCTATTCTAGTTAGCTTCTTGACTCTGGTGGGACAATCTCAGCACGAGAAACACATATGAAGCTTTAAATAGGAAGGACGGCCGGAGGGCATTACCTGGATTTACAAAACAAACGTTCATCGTGATAACTGCATTAGCAGTGATAATGACACGCTTTTTCCGAAGCACATCACCCTGGTCTTCACGAGCGAAGAGTCGTGGCTAAAGTTTACCTTAAATACAAAACAAACGCGAAAATAAAACAACAAAAACCTTCACCTTCTCTTTTATTTTCCTTCTTTCTTTCACTGCGCCATCGGCTTTCTTGCACTAAGCATTATAGTTCGGCGGAAGTTTGCAAGAACTGACCGATACACGCGCTTGACTCGGTGGCGATGGTCGTTCTTGGTTGTTTCGTTCGGTGAAAGTAAGAAACACGAGCGAAAATTTTCTTGTGGCAACACTGCGACTGAAACGCGCTGCACCGACAAGAGACAGGGTGTTGAAAGATATGTAAAAAGGCTGTTTACAAACAACAAAGTTATGAGTAAGTAAATCGTTCATCTTAGTTCACGTCTGCGGCACAACAGTGCAATTGCAAAAAAAGAAAAAAAAGAAGGAAACAGCTTACTTGCCTCTACGGAAGTACAGGGCAAAATTCGTTTAAGGTGATCGGCGGATTAACTTTTTTTTTCCCTTTGGTTTGCCGCTTCGCCTGTTCTTGTGTGTTTAATTACTCGCTTTCGATGTATCAGAAATGACGTCTTAATTGTTTTCGTTTCTTTTTTCTTGTAAGTTTCCTTATTTTATTTTTATTTTATTTATGACATACTGCAGGCCGTGATGCCCAAGCAGGAGTGGAATACAAAAATATAACAATGTTAAATTTCAACACCTAAATTCAAGCAGAACGAGCAGTAGGAAATACCTCGTAACAATACTAATGAGCTAAACAACATGGTCACGTATATGGTAAATAGAATCAACACAGTCAGCCGGCAAAAAGTTTCAATCAGTGATTGTCTAAAGGAAGAAAGAATGCTGAAATACATTAGTCTTAGCA
This sequence comes from Dermacentor andersoni, assembly GCF_023375885.2. NCBI lineage: Eukaryota > Metazoa > Arthropoda > Arachnida > Ixodida > Ixodidae > Dermacentor > Dermacentor andersoni. Next base: position 155,269,340 of record NC_092821.1, read on the forward strand.
AAGTACGGGGCAAGAGAAAGGTGGTGGGAATGTCGGGTTTCTCTAGTTGTCGATAATGCTATGTACAGTGAGGAATTTAATTCAAGTTTCCGGTTAATTAACAAATATGAAAATTTCAAACGAAAAAATTTGCGGCGGGACTGAAGTGTTGGCATTAAATTCGACTGCATTAGTGCTGAGGGTGGAAACAGTTTGACTGTACTGCGAGAAAATGAAACGGACGGCTTTCCTTTAGATTTTCTCAAGTGCTTTTATGTTAGTGGTAGTATGCGGGTCCCAGACAATGCACACATATTCTAATTTAGAGCTTATAAAGGTTTCGTATGCTAGTCTTTTAACCTGGATTGGTGTGTCTTTTAGTTTATGGCCCAACAAGCAAAGTTTACGTAAGGCAGAGGAGCAAGCATTAGAAATGTGCGTGTTCCAGCTTAAATTGCTTGTTAGTGTCATAACAAGATACTTATATATATTCGTTTACTTCTGTAATTAGTCCTGAACCCAGAGAAAGAGTATTTAAATGAATTGAGTTTTCTAGTAATGCGCAGTAGAACTGTATTTTCCAAGTTTAGTTTCATACCACATCTACTGCTCCATGTGAGGATTTTGTTAAGGGCCGTGTTTAGTACAACATGATCATCAGCTAACCGGATCTCATTGAAGATAATGCAGTAATCCCCATACATGCGAATCTGCACAGGTTCATTTTTCACATAGACAATGTCCTTAGAGTATAACAGAAATAGCAGCGGCCCAAGCACACTGCCCTGAGGGACGCCAGATTGTGACTGGAAGGGTACAAGAATCTTCACCGTTTATAGATACGTATTGGTTAAGCTGTTTTAAATACGTTGAAACCCAGGCAATAAGAAAATTGGGCAGTTTTATAATCTGAAGTTTCTCGATTAATTTTTCATGTGATACAAGGTCGAAAGCCTTGCTGAAGTCCAAGCAGATTAAGTCTACCTTGCCAGCCCTGTCAATCACGGAAACAAGAAAGTGAAATACGGTGACTAACTGTGTAACTGTAGAAAACCCTCTCCTAAGCCGTGCTGGTGTTGCGACAAAACTTTATTTTCCTGAAGAAATTTGGAATGATATTAGTCACAATCTGCTCTATGAACTTAAAACAAGAGCATAATATCGATATGGGGCGGTAGTTGGACAAAGAAAGCTGGTTACCTTTCCTCGAGACGGGAACGACACGTGCTATCTTCCAATCGTCAGGTATGGACGCAGTTCTAATAAAAGCTTGAAATATTACAGCAAGGAACATGCTCAGGGCTTCAGCGAAACACCGAAGGAATGCGTCTGGAATGCCATCAGGTCCCGGTGAAGATTTACCCTTTAGTCTAAGTAGCCTGTTAAGTACGCCTTCATGTGTAATCAAATCAGTCAGATTCGAGAAATGAGAGGGAAATGGTGAAGATCACGATCCCGAAGGCGTGGAAGAAACACTATGAAAGTATTGATTAAAATGCTGCGCAATAATATTGGGATTAGTTATTACGGCACCGTCATAAAATATTTGTTTCAGATGTGTTTTACTTCCCTTCATAAAGTTACAGAAGCCCTGAGGATCCTCAGAAATGAAGTTCGGGAGGGTTGTGTTAAAATAGAAAGACTTGGCGCGATTAACAGCATGGGAAAGTGACGCGCCAGCTTCACTGAAAGCATGAGATGCTGTTCGCTTCTTTCGTAGACGTTTAGTCTTCCGCTTTAACTGTATTATATGCCTGTTCATCCATGGTGTAGATTTGGCCGTTCTCTTTGTATTATCAGGTACAAAGTTACGTAAGCAAACGTAGCACACATTCTTAAACTTGTTCCAAAGAACAACATCATCATCATCAGAGAAGTTGGCTAACTGAGGGTCTAAGTAGTCTAAAATGGCAACATCATCGGCATGCTCAAAATCCTTCACTTCATTTGTTTATGTACGCTATCCACTCCTGCAATAGCCCGAAAGAGCTGACAGTATGAATAAATGGAATATTCTGACGTTGACCAACAGGAGCGCTGAAAAGGTTCATGTGCCCCTCCACTCCCTTCCCACCAAAAAGACGACTACGATGATGATTATGATGATGATGATGATGACGACAACGACGACGACGATGATAAGAAAACACCGCCCAAGCACAGATGGGTAACCAGCGAAGCTGAAAGGTGAGGCCCAGGCGGTAATCACTGGGTTAATCCCAAAGGTTCATTAAACGAAGGCTTGCTAGGCTGCCGGATCCTCGGTACGCAGTTGCTCCTTGCGCTTACCTGCACGAGGCTGCACTTGTGCCCGGGCTGCACCATGGGCACGGCGTAGACGAGCTCGTTCTCGGTTCTGCTCGCGGCGTTACTGATCGAAAGTTGCCTGCTCCTCAGGAGCATGTGTGACGCGTGGCCTACCCACTTCGTAACCGGAGAAAACCTGCTGCGCGCGCGCTCGGCTCTGACGCAGAGCAACGACGTCACTACTTTCTCTCTTTTTTTTCGCGAATGCGCATGGGGTTGCGCCGGAGCAGTTTTCAGCGTACAGGCGACAGACGGGCGGACGAATCGGCTAGCCGTATACAGCTTCGCTGTAATGATAATCTTTATACAGAGAGCTGTACGAGCCCCCTTTCCGAATCTCTTTTCCGACTGGTTGCATGGGTACCAATATGTCATGACGCATAGTCAGAGTAAGTCCATAAGCCAAGTACGTGTTTTAGCTTAAAACATCACCGTCTTTGATATATATTATGTGCGGACATTAGAGCGCCCTTTTCTGATGCGAATAGGCTGCAAGAGTGGACTGAGCCACAGTGTCATGTCCTCCCGTACATTGCACGCAGAGCACGGTGGTTATCTTACCTGTATAATCTTAAATTGGAAGTCTTGTACTTAGCCGAAAACGTTGTAGCAATGCCCGATCGCCCCAGTTAAAGCCACGCGGCATGTGAAACACCCACGTTGGGTTGTACGTGCAAATAATTACTCTAGACGACGCAGTGATCCGATTACTAGCCACGAGAAGCAAAAAACAGCAACAGAAAAATGCCCAGCAATTATTCGCACTTGATGTCAACGAATGCGTTGTACGGGTGACACCCATCGCAGTCGTTGGGTTCCTCATCCTTGACGCTTTCGCAGTTATACGAGGCGTTGTGCCTCATTGCTTATGTGCTGAGACTACATTTCAGTGCATGCTAATAATCAATGAAGTGTGTGTATTTTGAGAGCGATTCGTTGTATTCGAAGACTGCTAGGAGAGCGCGATGGAGGAGCGAATTTTCTCTCAACATCAGCCCGTTCGACACTGTCGATGATGATCATCATCGACTACAATAACTTCTCTCCCTGCAATCTACAATTAACTTTCGTTAGGTGATTACATATATATAATACGGGAATCACTCATATTTACTGTACCGGAATGACCGCTAATGTCGAGGGGTGCCGGTGATCTCCCGTGCTACATGTCGACCCTGTGCCTCTAGTATTGCAACGTCTGAAGAGACATCAGAGAAATGCCCTCTGTCAGTATGAACCAACGGGTTCAACAACTGGGAACTTCCTCAGGGCCGTCCAACGAGCGATGGAACGAAAAATTATTGGTGCCGGAAATGAGAAAGGCTGCAGTAAGTATTAGAGAGCAAATCCAAGTGCCTTGTACTGAAGTAAAGACTTGGAGGAATAAATTAGGTGGAGAAGGTCATGCAGTTGTGGTGTGGCGGCGCAGAGGGCCACTAGCCGGATGGCAACAAACTCGGATACGTGAACGCCGCCGTGGGCTACCGACGGCCGACTATCTTTATTGCACAGTGCACTTATACACATGACATCACAGGCTACGGATCACAGCGCCATCTTTGATGGCATCACACAACCAATACCAATATACAGCATATGCCCCCTCTTTCTTTAATGGTCAGTTATGGTTAGTACACGTTAGTGAAGAGTCATTTCATCTATTCCCAATATTTACACATCAATGTATGCACTCAAAATATACACACACATGCAGCAGTACAACAATGCAAATGCAACAATTACACATGACACTCCTTAAAGTCCACTCTAAAGATAATCCAGATATTTTAAAGGCAGTCTTCTTGTCCTCGGGGTTAGTTCGCAACTAGGAAGGGGTGCAGAAGAGAGTCGAGACGAGACAGCCTTTTGCTGTGTCTTGTGATGCTACACGAGGGCTGCACAAAACTCTAGGCACCGCACTGAGGGGAGTACCGAGTGACACTGCCTTTTTCCCACTCTCACCATGCACCGATGACGGTCTTATGGGCTGTGCTGGCTGAGTGTGAACACCTGGCGCCACAGGTGCCTGCATTTAAATGACTGCGTGAGGCTGGGCGGCTTGTGCAAGAACTTTGCTTAGCTTGGATGAGTTCCATGATCTTCCATCGTCGAGGTAGAAAGAAGCTGACTCATGTTGGTCCACCACAATTCCGAAGACAACTGAACGGGTGGTCTCTCTTAACCGACAATGTTGGTTTTTTCACACGAACTGTGGCTCCTATTACAACGTTTGGTTTCTTGGCTGCTCGAAGGGAATCAGTGTACATCTTGCTGTACACTTGCCTTTGCGCGACCCTCTTGCGAAGCTGGAAAAGTTCTTTAGCCAGGTCCATGAAAAATGATTGGAATGGGTGCCCTATGATGTCCAGCCGTGTTCGGGGTAGTCGTCCATGTAGGAGCAAGGCTGGTGCTACTCTCGGGGTTGCGAGAGGTGTGCACCGATAGAAACCCAATTACTCCAGTGCTGCTTGCCGAAGGTAACGATGTTCTAACAAAGCAACTTGTACAAAGTCCTTGAAAACACGGTTAAACCTTTCAACAAGTCCGTGGGCTTGCGGGCAATGCACTGAAGAATGTCTCAACCGGATGGCATGCTGATCTAAAGACTGTACAAACTCCCGTGAGGATAATTTGGGCCCAGTATCTCTCTCGGGCAAAGATGGAGAGCAAGAAGTTAGTGGCTGCTCTTGTTGAGACCTCATTGCAAAATTGTAGTTCGGGCCACTTAGAGAAAAAATCAACCTATGTAATGGCAAACTTGCAGTCCTACGGCGCTCTCTCCATGGGGCCAACAATGTCTACGGCGACTTTTTGCCAAGGGCGCACGGGAAGTGGAACTGGTTGCAGTAGAGCTGCTGGAGCCGTCTTCGCACTCTTGTTTGCCATCTGACAGACGCTACAGTTTTGGATTGCGACTTCTGTTTGCCGATCCATGCCCGGCCACCAAAAGCGTTCGCGAAGCCGCGCTTTCATCCTGACGATTTCATGATGAGCTTTGTGCGCTATGGAAATAACCGGATACGTAAGGAACTGTGGGACCACAAGTCGCTCTCTACGCACAAGTAAGTTGTCTATCACTGACAGCTCGTTGCGCAGCATGAAGTACGGCTGCAGCTGGCTCGAGACGAGCTTGTGTGGGGGCCATGACGACGTAACGTATTCTTTGACTTTCTCCAGAGTGGCGTCGTCCCGGGTGGACTGCTCGAACTGACCCCTAGCGAGGCACAGCGGCTCGAATAGGAACACAACTTCAGATGAGTTCTCTTCGGTGGCGGAGTACATTCTCGTCTGGCAGCAACTGGGAAGCGCGGCAGTGGATCTGCAACCTTGTTCTTTGAGCCCTTCCGGTATTCCACTGTGTAGTTGTAGTGGAGAAGACGTTCCGTCCACCTTGCAATGCGAAAAAGTAGTTGCCCAGTGCCCTTGTTAGAGAGCAATGCTACTAATGTCTGGTGATCAGTTTGAAGAGTACATGGTCGCCATCACAAGTAGGCATGCCCCTTCTCGCCCACCCATACGCAGGTCAATGCTTCACGCTCGCTGGCGGAGTACTTCCTTTCTCTATTAGAGTCCGCGAAGCAAACGGAATGGCGCGAGTTTTTTGACCGTCTATTTGCTGTATGACTGCAACTAGTCCGTGTGCAGAAACATCACTTGCGACAATAACGGCGAGAGCTGGGTCAAACATGGGTAACACTTTGTGGAAGGCCAGAAACTTGCTTGTGCATCTGTGTCCCACTCAAGATGCAAGTTTTTGTGCAACAGCTGACGCATAGGCTCCCCTTCCTCGGCTAGTCTCGGGATGAACTCTGCATAGCACTCGACGAGGCCCAAGAACGAACGGAGCGGCTGTTTCTGTTAGCCTGGTGGCGTGGACCATTGCATCAACTTTGGTTTGAAAGGGCGCTATGCATTAAGCGCTGACACGATTTCCGAAGAAAGACAATTCTGTTGCATTGAAAACACACTTCTCATTCAGCTTCAGTCCTGCTTTCGCTATGCGATGCAGAACTTCTTGCAGGTTCTCCCGATATTCTTTCTCTGTGTTGCCGAAGACGGATTATGACGTCTATGTAGGAAAGAACACTTTGGCAGCCTTGTAGGATTCTTGCATGAGCTGCTGAAAAGCCGCTGGGGCCGACGCCAATCGAAAATAGACGCTTTAAAACCTAAAAAGACCCCCGTACGTTACAAACGCTGTGAGGTCCCTGCTGTCTGGGTGAAGCAGAACTTCGTGGTATGCAGCGGCGACGTCTAGTTTTGAGAGGTGGTGCGCTCCATTTAGGGCATGTAGCAGCACTTCAGTGTGAGGCAACGGGAAGTTGTCGAACACAATGGCTTTCTTTGGCTTCCTCAGGTCAACACTAAGACGTATACTGACATCTTTCTTCAGTTCTGTAATGATGGGAGAAACCTATTCAGAAGCGTCAATCAATCCTTTTCATAATGTCAGCGGAGAGTTGGGTCTGCAGTTGATTGATTCCTGGTCGGCGTACTGAGAATAGAAGGCGTCTTAACTTTTCGGAGACTGGGGAGACTGACTGTTTCATTTTTACCCTGCGTTGAAAACCTTTGACAAGCGCCAGGCCTGGGGTAAACAGGTGAGAAAACCTTGCCCACAGCAGTGCAGGCATGCCGAACTTTGGGGCCCTTTGTGGCTGCTTTACAATAGCGCCTTGTGGTGGCATGGGTTCTTGTGGGTCCGGGCTCGTTGCAGGCAACATTGAGGTTCTGGGGCCGGCCGTTGGCTCAAAGGCCGTGTACAGGCAATGTAGCTCTGCCCCTGAGACACGAAGATGCAGGGCTTGCACAGCACTTAATCCCAGAAGGGAGATGCCACTGCGCGTGACAAAAAGTGGTTGTACGGCTACTCGTGCCTGGTGCGACAGCCTTGCTTCAAACAGGCCAAGCCGTGGAATCCTCTGGCCTGAAAAATCAAGCAGCGTTATGTTATGCTGAAGCTCCTAAGGTGTACCTTATCTTGGAAAAGGCTTCGAAAATGGCCTTCCCCAGTGACTTTGTGCGTATGCGACTTCGAATCAATCGCCGTCACGTCGGCGTCAACGTAAACTCCTGTGGGCTTGTTGGTACGGACAGTCAAAATGCTAACGACGCTTGTAGTGCCATCGTCGCGGATGAGCTCATGGACTAGGGCCGGCCTTCGTCATTGGCCGCGATGAGAGCTCCGACAAACTCGTAGGAAGTAGCCGCGGCATTCGCAACTAAAGCAGGCGCGGCCACGCGCGGGCCAACGCGATCGTTTGCGCCGCAGTTATCGCAGGTATCGGCACATTCGGCATGCAGCGTGTCCGCAGCGTCGATTTCCGGCGACGCACTGCATCGATGCTGACTAGGGGGGCGGGTACCCTGAATCCAAAACGGCGACTAGCGGGGCTGCGTCTGCATACTTGCTGTTGCGCAATGCGGTAAACCGGGTTCGCGAGGACTTAAAATCCTCGACGGGTTTGCTCGCGAAGTTGGGCTATTTCTACCGCACGTTCAAATGTCGCCTTCGAGCAGAAGTCTTCCTATCAATTGCGGGCATACAACTACAGCGACGAGCTGTTCACTCAAGTTATCACCGACAAGTTACAAGGGGCTGCCAGTTCACGTAGCGCCAGAGCAAAGTCAGCAACTGACTCACCGGGCAGCTGACGACGCTCACGCAAATGTTGACGCTCGACTCGAACGTTGGCGGTGGCGGTGAAGCGCTTAGCCAGTGTGTCAACCCCAGTGTCGTACAGGTCCAGGGAGCTAGCGACCGTAGCGTCCGCGGTAGGCTGTGTCCCGTCCTTCACCCTTTCCGTCAGCATGGTGTCGGCGGTTCCTGAACTCAGCCGCGGCTGTCGGGGAGGCGGTACCGGCAGGGCATCGAAAACCCGTTGACCCTCGGGGCCCAGGCCGTGAAACAGGAGCGCTCGACGGCGGCTTGCTGACCACTCATCGGCGCCGAACGCGGGCAGGAAGTTTTGGAACAAGCGAAACCAGTGGTGCCAAGGTATCGCTGCCATGCCCGGAGACTGGAGGAACGGTGGTGGCGATATCCCGGTGGCCACCCTCGTCACCAATGTGGTGTTGCGGCGCGGAGGGACGCTAGCCCGATAGCAACAAACTCGGACACGTGAATGCCGCCGTGGGCTACCGACGACTGACTGTCTTTATTGCACAGTGCACTTATATACATGACATCACAGGCTACAAATCACAGCGTCATCTCTGATGGCATCACATAACCAGTGCCAATATACAACGTACGGCAATGAAGTGGATACTTGGCGGTCTGTTAGAGCGAACGTGAAGGTAGTGAAAACGCAATCAAAGGCGGCAGAGAATTACGTTGAGTGCATACTATTTGAAGGCGTAGTAGGCTGATGTACAACAGGGGTATCCGAAGGTTGTGTGTCGAGGTCTTCTTCATGCCGCAGACTCAAAAGGGGTGATGATGATGAGGTTGATAAGCATAGTCTGGGTCCGACGAGCAGAATGTCCCGGTACACATCAGCCTCTATATATACGCGTTGTTCTACATATACAGTTAACTGGCAGATATATGCAGAATTCTAAAGACAGCGACATAAAATGCCGAAAATTGAACTGTCCGCTACTGCGAGTGCGTCTTGAGGCAAAGAAAAAAGAAATATCTATTCTTGTACAGGTAGGGTGACTTTGTCGCGCAATTATAGTAATTACGACAGTGCATTCTTTACAGGCAGTGACAAGAACGCTTGCACGAGGTAGCCTGCGTTTGCATTGTTGCACAAACGTTATACTGCGGCGGTGCACTCTTTACAGGCCTTCCGAACCACGCGGCCACCGCAAGGCTAGAGGCCTTAGGCATGCACAACACGATCGAGGAGCTCTTAGACGCTCACCACACAGTCCAAGTCCGTCGTCTCTCGCTAACCCGGGTTGGCCGCACAGTCCTCCGGAAGCTCAGTCTCGAGGCTATCACCGAGGTTACAGAGTACATGACGATTCCGCGAAAGGTCAGGGGGCATATTTATGCCCCACCTCTACCCCGCAACATGGACCCCGAGTTCCATCAGGGCCGTCGCCAGGCTCGTAGTGAAGCCATTTGGCGACGCTACGGCTCGCAAGATGGAGTGGTCTACACAGACGCAGCCAGACACCCTCGCGGCGACCTCATGAGCGCGGTGGTAGCGGATCACAACGGAGGATTGATAGAACACACAACAATCAGGGCTGGCCGAGTGGTGGAAGCGGAGGAAACCGCGATTGCCATGGCCATGCATGCGGAAGCGAATACCGTCATCAGCGACAGCAAGCAGGCCATCGGCAATTTCGCCCGCGGTAGAATTTCCAAACGGGCGTACCATGTCCTCACACGACGCCCCCTAAGCGGCTTGAAAACCCTCGTGTGGACACCCGCTCACGCGGATGTGCCCGGCAACGCGTCGGCTCACAGTTTGGCTCGAGATCTCGCGCGCCGAGCCTCGTCCGCGGATGCGGACGGCGTGAATGAGGAGGAGAGACACGAGGAACCCTGCGAGACTTATCATGAAATAGCCCATAGGTATCGCTTGAGGCGTCGCGCGCTCCCACCACCGGCCAAGCAACTCGATAAAACGCAAGCGATTGCGTTTCGGCGACTTCAGACAAACACATACCCCCACCCAAAGTACATTACCAAAATCACCGGGGGCAAGGAAAGCGACCAATGTAGGCTCTGTTCAGAAACAGGAACCCTCACACACATATATATGTGGTAATGCACCTCGCTCCCGTTTTCTCATCCCCCCGTCAGCACCGAGACTGACTGGACAGCCTGGCTCAGTTCCGGGGACGTCAACCGACAGCTTGAACTGGTGGACTGGGCGGAGAAGGCCAAGCAGGCCCAGGGCCTTACTTGAGCCCAATCCCTCAGCCACGTCCCACTTTACCCTTCCCCCTTTCAATAAAGTTTATCACCACCACAGGCAACAGCAGCGAAGTTTGCACGATATCGCGAACACAGACGCTTGCACATTTTGGGTTTCTACACATGCAAGCAGTGAGCCTGACAAAGCTCAGGAAGCAGTCGGTCTGCTTGGTACCTGTACGAAGCAGACATTCGACTCTGTAATCCCGTCGCAGCTGTCAAGATGTCCCGGGGCGTTCGGCGCATGTCTTTACGGAAAGCACGTTTACTAGAATCGCCGTATAGAAGCCATGGCACCCAAGCCTCGCTCCCCCGTCCGTTCATTGTGCATAATCCTACGCACCGGCTTCACGAACAGAAATGGTTGCCGTTATTGGTGCATTTGGACTTCCTCGTTGTAGGTCACGTCGTCCGCACATCCAGGAAGTGTAGTTTAGCAGAGATAAATTCACGTATTTAAGCAAGCAAACAATGGAAGGTAGAAAACAAAGGACAAACCACCAGCCGTTAAGCAGCCATGCCACAAACTTATCCATCCTGCTTTGCATTGTAGCAGTCGTAGTTAAGCAGCACAAGCATGTAAGCGGCTTAAATCGGCTAAGCATGCACTCAGCTCGAGTTTTTTCTTTTGGTTTACCTGAAAGAGCGGAAGGCAAAGTGAGATCTCCAAACTACCAGCGAGCGAAGAAATACAAACTAAATTGCACGGCTTTGTTATTTTTGTTGCTCGTGTGGCTTTTTTCACTAAGACGAGAAATGCACGGACGGATCATACGGAGGCTGGAGGAGGAGCTCTTCAGCTGAGACCACGCAAGCGGCGAACTGAAAACCAGATAGGCAGAAATAACGTCGGCTTAAAAGTACTTTGCTCAGCTTTCGAGCTCGAGCACTACAAATGCAAGCTAATTTTTGCCACATCGTTTGTAAAATTTCCCCAAATACATGCGCGGTACGTGCAAATGTGGTTGTCAGTACAGAAGACAATAGAAGGCAAACGTCAGGGACGTACAAATCAGATCTTTCTGGGCAACGTGCCAGAGCTCTCCTCGCACCTGACTTTTTTTGGGGGGGGAGGATAAATGTCAGCATCCTGAAAGCTTCCTTCGAAGGGGAATAAACTCCTCCAAGGCGCAACCTAACAAAATTCGGGCACGAAGCTCTCAAAAAAACGCAGACGGGGAATGTCTCTACGTGAAGTGAAGGGCGAGCCGATACTGCGAGAACGTCCTCAAATGCATCTGGTGTGAGCGCGCACCCGGCGTTTATACAAGGGCCCGCGATCCATACTCGAGATAGCACTAGAGAGAGAGAGAGAAAGAAAAAGAAAAGGGGCGCTTAAGGTATAAGAAAAACACGAGAAGCAGTGCGAAGCAGAGGACGCGGAGTGCGCGTAAGTGACGTACCCAGGGCGTAGATGACGGTGTGATATACTGACGCACCCTTACGACGAACACTCCCCTCCTCTCCGACCGCCGTGGTGCCTGAGCCGAGGCTCTCAACCCACCCAGCCACCTACCCGACCCGGCACACTCCACGCGTTGTGCGCCTTCCGAGAAGAGCAATATCGGCCACCGCCTGTTTCCACTAGCGCGAGCTGAGTGAAGCCTGCGCCAATATCTCCGCCCCCCCTGACGGCTCCCACGTCTTCCGCCATCCAGTTCCTTACGACCGAGGTTTGTTGCCCTTCGGCGGAGCTAGAAGAAAAACAAGCAGCAGAACGAAATGCACGATTGAAAGCGGAGGCTGGTCGTAAGACGGTAAAAGATGGCTCGGGAAGCAGGCAGACGCACGGACATAAAGCAGATATGCCGCGCATACCAGCAGAACCCGGAGAATGTCGATAGAGAGATGCGCGATACGTGCAGGGGGCTTCGAAACATGCATGCCGGGGCAAACTAGTGAATGGGGCTGGCTGACGAAGCCACTTAGAAGGGGGAGCGGCCAGATGTTTCTAGACTTAAAAAGAAAACCATAACTAAAGCGCGGTGCCATAAGGAAAAGAGAAAAATAAATGCGCGAAGGAATATTTCAGTGCCCACATCACTCACAGTGCAACTTTCTTGGAGCACTCGTCCCCCATTCCAACGCCGTATCGGTTCGCTCCCTTTCGTCTGCAATGTGGCCAGAAACGGAGTGGGCCGGCAGGCGCCGGAGGAAACCACAGGACTGGGACGGTGGAACGTTCGACGTGCGGAAGTTAGTAGGGGCGTGCGGCGTGAAGTAGAGAAGCTAGTTGCCGGGTAACACTTCTCGGAATAAGCAGCTGCTTAAGATTCAGAAAAATCGCAAGCACTGTTGTGGAATGAACATGAAAATGCAAAAGTAAAAACAAAATGCCCAATCAAGGGTTCAGTTCATTTTCATGATGAACAGTAGCCGTCCTGTAGGAATACTTGCGATTCCCTATACCACACTTTCAGCCCAATTAGACTGTAGAAGAAACATCCCCTCGATATTTTACTGCCACATTGCCCGAGACTTCAGGAGCAGCGTGTGCAGATGGTTTCATCACTCGTGTAATCGTGTGGTTCTACCTGTATGTGAGCTCGGCCGCCCAGGTGAGAACGTAGATCATTTTCCTAAAATAGGTCCGCATTACTAGTCCCAATAAATGTGCGTTCGAGATCCGGGTTACAGAAACGAGAGAACTTGCTAGTTCAGTATAACGGGCTTTGCTGCCCAAGAACCACTGGATTTGTGAAGCATACTAGATCTTATGTCTTCTTCTTGGAAGCAACGTCATGCTTGAAAATTTCGTTTTGATATTCTCTGAAGACATTGGTTTCATTGACAAGCTCTAGCCGTTCTACATCAACACCATCACATTTACCACGCTTGTGCACAACGTAAGCAAATTTTCTCACCTCCTTTTCCTTTCTCGCTCTCCCCCTTCTAGGGCTTGTGTCGCTAGTTCTCTTCCCTATGCAGAGTGTCATTAAACATTAAATTCCAGCGTTTTACGTGTCCAAACTACGATCAAACTCGCGACCTTGTGCTTAATGGTGGGTTGCTAGGGGGCATTATGCATTCGCGCATACATATAGTCCGACAGAATTAGCTGCATTTCAATAGAGTGCCAATTCTTACAGAGCTCTCTGTCTTCGAGGTCAGCGAGGCATCGACTCGAGGACTTAGTTTACTGCTCAGAAAACCTAAGAGTAATGCATCAGTGCGGTGAACGGCTCTGACAGCCTTCACTGTATATACTTGAATATCAGCTAAACTGCGTGTAGGAATCAGTACTTATCGAAATTTAAACATTTCATACGTTGCTAAACTTCCTTGAATTCTCTTGCCTTGAGCATACACATTTTTTTTTTTTGCTTTATATCACACATGTTTCCTTAATCTTGTGTCCCTTTTGACTTCTATTGATGACATCGTTGCTATATTCATGCGCTTTCCTAAAAAACGTTGACTTGCCATTCCGGCCCTGCGAAAGAGAATGTCCAGCGAAGCTGTTGCAAATCCAACACTGCAACTGCTGAGGGGGATACAATGCTTTACTGATGGGTCGGATGCTTGCATTGAGCTTGTTCTTTATTGAAACGTATGCTGTTCTGTGTGTTGTATGCATGATTTCAATGAATGCACGCACTGGTCGCTTCACTTTGCTGAGCACTTGCTTGTAGCCTCTGCCTTACGGAGGTATGCGCCATTGCATTTCTTGCTTGCTTACGGGGGTATGCGCCATTGCTGATGATGATAGATGCTTGTTTTGAGCTTCTACATTGAAACGTGTGCTGTTCTGTAGATTGTATGCGTGATTCCAGTGAATATGTGCACTGTTCGCTGCACTTTGCTAAGTGCCTGTAGCATCTGCGTTACGAGGAGGATGCTGCTTGCTTAATGGGATATAAGCCACTGCTGATGACGGTAATTTCTGCTCACGGACAGACACGAACAATGCCCACCAGCGAGAGTCTAACAGCTTCGCTGTAAAACATTTCGCATAGCACTCTCAGTCGTTCTGCAGCAAAGGTTGCTACGGCTTCACACGTGGCTCGCAATGACGTGCGTACACCGCGACGGACGCCATCTTGCATAAATCTTACAGCGAGACAACGCGAACAGCAAGTAAATAAGACGGCGGCGCACATACACACAACACTTGACGAACATTATACTCGTGTCAAAGAGCCTATATCACTCATAATGGCCAGTACTCTGATCAAAAACCGAAACAAGTATTATCATATCGTTACGAAAGATACGTATGCCATGCCGCTTAGGCACACGCTAGCGAATTGCTTTGTCCCGCACTTTGGGGACATTATTATTATGCGCGCATTCTTAATCGTGCCCGAAGTGGAAATACCGGAGAAAATATTAGGCTGCACCAAATCGCAGAATTACGAGGCGAGTGCTTGAACATGTCCTTCCAGAGAACATGTCCAGAGAAATAAAAGTCCACTTTCTTTGCGAATTACGGCAACTAAATGTAGTTTCTATTCAAGTTATCCGGTGTTTGCGCGTGCGGTTCTATCAGATGTGCCTATGAAGTTGTGGGATGTCGTGTCTGCCGAAGGACGAATCCGAACACAAAAGCGTAACGAGTCTTTATTCAACTAACGATGGCAGCATACCAACGCTACGCTCGTCTCGGTAGCGGAAGGTAGAAAGCTGTCCTTCTCAGCCGGGCAGCCTGTTTTTGTAGCCACCGTCGGTGACGCATATCTCGGGTGGCGCTATGTTTTATCGGCCACGCAGTCCAGCGTGCAGCTGTGTTACGCTGGGCCGGATGATAACAAGGCGGTGGGTGCGCAGAAATATGCGCGGAGTGTGTCGCCACAAAGTAATGTATTTCTTTTTTTTTTTTCTTATGTTATAGCCGTTGGCCTTATTTGTGTATAAATATCGCGCATTTGCGATAATAAAATGTAAAGCTGAAAGCGCTGCTATGTGTTCGTCGCCACGTTTTGTTTATCGCCTTATCGTGCTGCACATTTTAGTCGTTACTGCCAACCAACCAGACCGGCAGCAGACCTTGTTTTCATTGCAAGAGGGCGAAATAGCAGGCAGTGACCGCAGCACTGATAGCGCCCACCCACAGGATTCGCTTCGCCGCCTCGCGACGCCTCCACCGCTCGCCACGCTTACAGCTGAACGCCGCGTGCGGGATGCACGCGACCAGCGCGTCCATTCGATGACCTTAATGACCACAAAGAAGCAACGATCATAATGGTGGAAAGGAAATGATGAATATTCCAGTACATTCGACGTACTCTTTCACACTACTGCTGTGCTGAAGCAGGAACTGGTGTCGGCGGATCGTCACGTGCGTACGTGTTTCCTTATGCTGCGTGCCACACAACGTGACAGCGTCGACTGCTTACTTTCGAGCACACTTTCAAGCGCACTTCTGAGCGCCGGGCCGGCCACACCCTGCACTCTTCTGCCCCTGCGCACCTTCGTGAATCGGTGCAGCTATCTTGCGAAAGAGTTCAGATCTCGAGAAAGCACGCTCCCGCGGCTGTTTCGACGTCCCGCACAGCGCATTTCTGGTCGCTAATGTTGAAAGCACGAGAAATGAAAACACTGCGGCAGGTGAGCATGGTGCCATCGCGTATAAGTCGGCGCTGCAGGGAGTCTGCAGCGGCGAAGCGTTGACGTTGGCACTCTGCGCAACCCAGTCCGAGGAGCAGTCGAGACTGCATACATCATTATCAGTCGTTATCAAGCATTAAGCTTACAATTCATACGAACATCTCGTTAGAAGCTTGTGACGACGAAGCGTTTGTTAATTAGCCTTTTCTCATTACGTTAGCGGACTTGAGGAAGCTTTAGCTCGGGGCCAACTCCGATGCCACCTATTCAAGTACATGTAAAACGCAGAAATGCGTTTATGGCATAACCTCTAGGCCAATTTAAATAAAGTTTGTTGCAATTAAGAGAAAGAAGTAAATTCTAGTGAATGTATTGAGTAGAATTTTGATTTAGAGTCTGGATTATTTTATAAATATTGTCAAATATTGATTAACCTAACAAATAGAAGCATGCAGTTTACAAATCTGTAACACTGCACCAAGATATCGAAGTTTCGTTAACTGCATCGGTTAGAACACCTAAAATGGACAAAGGTGATGTATTAATTTACCTCTTACAAGAACTTGCCACAATGTTTACGAGGGTTTTGCGAAAGTCCCACTGACATTTTAGTGATGAATATGACAGTGGTGTACAATACATGAACTTTGCCAGGTGCGAATTCACATTTCCGTGCAGGTTACAAAATTGTGATATGGATTTTCCTTGCTGAGTTACCGAGTTGTAAACTACATAGTTTCGATTTTGAAATGTAGCTATATTCAATAATTTTTGTTTAAGAAATGACAACCTAAATCAAAATTTCGCTTCCAACAATCACTAGCTTCTAACGCTTTCCTTTAAATACAACGAACCTCATCAAATTCAGAGCAGTGGTTCCCGAGAAAAGCGATTCCTCCATTTCCATGTATTTAGATAGGCGCCCCCGCGCTGAATCTTCCTCTTAAGCTACCTTCTAGTATACCTCTCAGTGTTCGCGCAGTCACTGTACGAGGCTTGTCTAATGCCCTGTTCAATTGCTTGTGTTCAATTATCGACTGAGTTATTCATAAGCGCAGCAAGATGCCAAGCCAAAGTCGGACAGACTGAACTGCTTATAAGCGATAAGTTTTGCAAAACAATTACTATTTCAGATATGAGTGCTATGGTTGACAAAAATATGGTGACAGCAGGACCCAGGAGACCGACCCAAACTAAAGCTTGTGGACCACCTAATCGTTAAAGAGCTATCAGCTACTGTGTTCATACGAGCGAAAAAAGCTCATCATACCTTAAGAGGAAGTTTTATTTTATGCCAATTCCAATTAATTGTTCAAATACATGCGAAACGCAGGATTACGTTCAATAGATCGACAGTCACTGAACCAATTTGAAGAAGATTTGATGAATTTAGGAGTGACAAAATCTACTCCACCGACTGTCCGAAGCTAAATTTTTATTTCGGCCATCACATTTTTACTAGAACTGCCAGAAAACGGTAAGTTCTAAACAATGAACTACAGTATTCACAAGTTCATACTTCTGCAGCGAGACCAGATAGCCCTATTCCGTAAAGTGCATCCATTCGAGAACCTGACGAATGCATTATATGAATTTGCAACTTCCGTTAAAATGTTACAGCTGTGGTTACGAATGCCATACTAACAAATTTGTGGTAAATTTGAGAGCAGTGTAACATACATCAATTTTGTCCGCTTATGTGTCAACAGATGCAACTTACAGAATTGTGATATTGTTCTTGTCGCAAAGCTAGAAGTTGTAACTCAGACTTCAGCGTAACATTTTCGATTATTGCAATTTTCGACCATTTTTAAAAATATTGACGGCCTAATCATAAATCAACTTCCTATTGTCGGCATATTCTCTTCATTTAAGTGCAACAAACATCATCAAAGTTGGTGTGTGGGTACCGAGCCAAATATCTTTGTTTCGATCTCATGTATTTAGATAGGAGCTCCTGAAGTAAAGCGTCCCCTTAAGTCATTTCCTTAAATCCTTCTAGCTGTACATAGTTGCAGGGGAAAATGTTCAATCACGATCGAGAAATTGAAGAGCAAGAATATATTTCAGCTGAACAAGGGCACCGAAGAATAATCAGCTACAGACGTAGGAGCCCGGCAGCCAATACAAAACACCCTAAGTCGACGAGCAACACTGACTGCAATATTGCCACGAGATATCAGTTTTCCACTCTACTCTTCATCTTGTCACCATCGCTGTCGCCTTGTGGTTTCTGTGAAAATACGTCCAGAAAATAGGCAGAGAAAAGTGCTAATAATGAACCCAAGGCAGTCACGCAAACAGGCCTTAGCTCATGATTTAAAATGAGCATTTGCTGTTTTTCTTTTTTCTTTTTGTTAATAAAACATTTTTCCCACATCGTCTTTATATGAAGCTAGTGTTGTATATATTTCGCCTCCTGTCAAATTCAAAATAATCCCAACAAAATGGCACCGAGTCTGGTGTTCTTTCGCGAGTGGCTTTCACGAATTGTTCGCAGTCCGTGTACCCCGCCTGTTACGCTCGATCCTCGCACATATATTGCGTGCACTGCGTGTTTTCGCAATGCCGTCTCACTGTGCTTCCTCGTGCAAGCCTGGCGGCTCGAGAGGCTTCCTCCTGCGTTATCAGCCCGAAGCTTCAACGTGTCAGCTCTTTCAGAGGAGGAGAGAAAGCAAGAACAGCCGCGCTGACGACACTCTCTCCAGGTGTCAAAATGCCGACGAGGATCAGTGGCGAGGTAGTGGGGGACGAAGCCGCGGCAAGCGAGGATGTTGAAATCCCGGAGCGTAAAGACTGACCTAAGGGTGACACGCAGGTGGACTTATCCGTTCAACGCGCCTCCCACAGTGCTCAAAACGTGACAAGAAGTGCGCAGATTGAAGCGCCTTTGGTTGGGCGAATTCTGAGGAACGAAGAGATACGTGCATCCTTCTCTTCTTACTACACTTTCGAATTACTATTCGCATAGGCTTCAGTGAGATAAACGTATATCCAAGTGCTGACTGCGCTGTAGCAATTAGTAAACCGTTCAGTTGCTCGTGCTTTATTTATATTACGTTTTGACTCATTGAAAAAGAGGTAAACCACGAAATCGCTCTACCTTTTATAGATGTTAATGCGAATACGTATGAACAATCAATGCAAAGGGACCCAGGAATAACATCGAGTATCTTCATCACAGGAAGTTTAAAACCATTACAACAATCACGACGAGTGACCGTTTTAATGTAGCACTCAAAATTCCCAATTTCCCGCAGTAGACATTGCTAGAAGAGCATTAGCATAGACCTCTATTTCATGTCTACACTTCACTTATCTTATACAGATCACCCCCCCTCGATCCCATTTCATCACTTGAATCAGGGGCAACACACACAAAAAACTAATAATAAAGCACCTTCTGCACGTAATCGTATCTGCGTTTCTTTCTCCCGTTTTTCCAGTGTCCCTTCAAGCGTACGCGCCAAGAATGACTTGGCTCTCACCGGCCGCAGTTGACTGCCGCCTGCTGCGTCAACGTTTGCTCTGCTGACACCTCTTTAATTTGGCTCCCGGCTGTGCTGCTGCCCGGCCTCCAACCGCGTTCCCCCTACGCCTCGCGTCCATCATCCTGCCGCGGGAACGAGCTGCAGAAGCGCGTTCCGTCCGAGCGAAACGCGGGGACAGAGGCACACGCTCGAACACGCACGCAGTGTACGCACGACACGAACGCACAAAGACAGCCATAGCAGTTCGCATGCGAAGGCCCTCGTACACGAAGGCGCAAGTGGGCACGCACGCGCCTTAGCCGAGCATCGGATGGAAAGAAAAGGAATGAGACACGCACAGAGTGTGCACACGCCCGCTCATCGTTCTCGTGTCCACACTAGGGAGCGATGGCATTGACCGCAGAGCCGGAGTCTCGTCAGAGCCAGCACCGGCGTTTGTCAACCTCCCTCGCAGCAGCGCCACCTCGGGCCGCGTTCTTGTGCTGGACCGTGGCCCAGCCATTCCTCCCCATCCCGGTCAGGCCTTGACGATGGGCGCAAAGAAAAGCCAACGGAGCGTGATCGGGAGGCGCATATCTCGCTGCGCTCCACCCCGTTCCTCCTCGTCGCAGGCTTTCGACGCCCTGCCGCAGGCTTCGTCTCGCAGCTCGCTCGCCGATTCGGAGGTGGCTCGCGCGACATCGTTCGCAGCTCGTCGGCCGTTCCGCGCGGGGCGTCCCTCCCCCGTGTAGCGCGTCCGTCTATTAGCTGCGAACCCGGTGGGCGCGCGTGTCTTCGACAGCGAGGCGCCGACACGATGGTGTCTCGCGTCGGGTGGTGGTCCCCTCTCCTCGTCGACGCGCGCGCGACGTATCGGGGAAAACAAACAGACGAAAAGGGCAGCCTGCTCGTTCGACGTGCACTTCATCGCGACATTGTCGCTCATTGCTATGCGAAAAGTTACTTGCAGCCTCATGCAAAAAAAAATGAACGAAAAGAAAGGAAAATCTAGACAATTTCGTAGCTTTCTTCCATTGAAGGAACGGTAAAAATAACTGCTAGAAACCACCAGAAGGCGTTCCGAAAGCAAGAGACCTTGTAAAAGGCGATTAGAGGTTTGATGACAGAAAAGTACGGAGGCCGCCAACAACGCGGGCGTACAAACATAAAGTCCCAAATAATTGATTGTAATGTGTGATGCTAGGAATTATTTGGCTGTCTAGAAAAAAAAAAACAAGGTAAAATAAGAAAAAAAAACTTGGTGGCGCAGCCCACCGCCCCGTTTCAAAGGGGACGCGCATAGCATCCATCTACTGCAATATCTGCGGCCATGAACTAATCTGATTTGATCTTGATTTGATTTATTGATTTGATTTATTGATTTCCATTTACACACACACATGTACAGAGGAGTGGTATGGTGGTCACCCGTGTAAAAGAAGCGCCGCAGGAATTTTCCTTCTGTGGGCACGGCAGACCAGGAACTACCATGACATTGACAGGAGCCTTCTTGATTGTGCAGGTTGGTTCCGATACAAGCTCCCTGCGTAGCGATTATCGTGGTGTTATGGTCCTGCCCTGCCCACGGCGATGCCTTGCTATGGCTTATGAATGTATCGTTGTGTCTAAATTGCTACTTTGCGGTGATGTTGAAGTAAATCCCGGCCCTACACAGATCGAGATGCTTAAACAGTTATTAGAGGGGCAGGATACTCTTCGTAGCGATATACAAGAACTGCAAACGCATTTCTTGAAAGCTGAGATGCTGGTTTTGGAACTTTACAGAACGCTTAACAAAATGCAGACGCAAATCATGCAAACAGTTGATACCCCAGTAACAAACACCCATAGTTTACAGTCTATTGAGCACTTGATCAGCTTCCAGGCTAAAAAGCTAACAGACCTTGAGGATCGAAGCCGACGATCAAATCTGATCATTTATGGGATACCTGAAATTCCAAATGAGACATAAAATGCACTCAAAGATAAAGTTGTTAAGGATGTATTTAAAGAAAAATTTAATGTACAGTGTGATTCTGTCGGTCGGATTCACAGATTAGGAAAGCAAGGTGACACGCGACCGGTAATTCTGTATGTTGAGAATTTTAATGAAAAGAAAGAAATACTGCAAAATGCAAAAAAAAAACTGAAGGGAACTGGTATTTTCATCCAGAATGACTACTCGCAATCTACCTTAAAGAAGCGCAAGCTTCTGTGGGAAAGTGCAAGAAACGATAAACTTTAAGGAAAGAAGGTGTCACTTATACACGGCAAGCTCAAAGTAGACAGGCATGTTTTCTTTTGGGACGAATCGCGAACAAACGGGTACAGGTTGCAGATAGTCGCTCTCGGCAAACGCAGTCGTGAAACAATGAACCTTCAAGGAATAAGCAACTACGATGATTAAATATTAATGCTAGAAGTATTGTAAATAAAGCAGATTCCTTAGAAATACTGTTGCTTCAACACGACACTCACGTTACTGTTACTACCGAAACTTGGCTTCGCGAAGATATTAACGGCCAAGACATCTTTATCACGCTTTCCAGATATGCTAGCGCCGCCGCGCGAATTTTTTCGGAAGCCGGGAGGGGGTGATGGATTTTCCGCTCACGCGGTTTCTGCAGCTGTGTTGGTGTTTTGCTAGTCTTCGATATGGAAAAAAACAGTGGACGACCGAAGAGCAACCGCGTGTGCAGTGTGCCACAATGCACAAACCGTGCGATATTGGGAAAAGTAAGCCTGCACCACTTCCCAAAAGAGTAAAAAAGAACGGAGGAAGCTGGGGGCGGTCAAGCTCCGCATCGGGAAGAAAATGAGCGAAGAAATTCTATGTAGGGAGCATTTGAACGAAGACGACTTCTTTTGGGGCCACCTTAGTGAGTGTAATTGACTATTGTGCTGCTCTCAATGATTTCATTTGATTTTTGTTGCGAGCTGAATGTGAAACTTTGCCTTAAAGACGAGTTGAAGCCCTTTCGAAAGCGACTGAACAGACCCGCCGTGCCTTCGCAAAAGATCACGCTGCGGTCCCAAAAAGCAACAGCAGCGGGGTTGGCCGAAGAAAGCCCTCCACAGATTCCCATGTAAATTTAAGTACGGAAGTGTCACCGTTTATTACATTTCCTGCCTGCACTCGCGCTGTTTCGGTAAATACTCTGCGACGGTGCCTGACGCTGCGTCGCGAGCATTGCAAACTAGGTAGCGTATTCCGCAGCTGTGCTTAGTCGTTCTGCGTGGGAATGAGGCAGGCGGTCAATGCGCAAAGCATTCGCTTCTTCCTTCTTTTCGTTTTTTTTTTTTTTTTTTAGCCGTGGCGAAAGGTGTGTACCGATCGAAGGTCGTGCGCTCGCGTTTCTGAATTTCATTTGTTCTGTTTGGTCTTAAAGCATCTCTTCAGTGACAATATTGCACGAAACAAGGGCCAGGACTGCGTGCCCGAAGCGGTCATTGCTGAAGACTGCGCATACGAGCTTCCCTACAGCACGCGAAAGCGCTCATCGCGCTGGAAACGGGGCGCGCCGGCAAACTCATCATCTCGCTCATATATTGTAAATCGACACTACTGAAATGTTTTCGTGTCATCTGGCATTTTTAACAAGCATTTCGC
Source organism: Dermacentor andersoni (assembly GCF_023375885.2). Classification (NCBI taxonomy): domain Eukaryota; kingdom Metazoa; phylum Arthropoda; class Arachnida; order Ixodida; family Ixodidae; genus Dermacentor; species Dermacentor andersoni. Next base: position 155,292,132 of record NC_092821.1, read on the forward strand.
AACTAATTTTTAATTTTTTAATTATAGGGTTTTACGTGCCAAAACCACTTTCTGATTATGAGGCACGTCGTAGTGGAGGACTCCGGAAATTTCGACCACCTGGGGTTCTTTAACGTGCACCTAAATATAAGTACACGGGTGTTTTCACATTTCTCCCCCATCGAAATGCGGCCGCCGTGGCCGGGATTCGATCCCGCGACCTCGTGCTCAATAGCCCAACACCATAGCCACTGAGCAACCACGGCGGGTCATTTCGCAACTAAGCTGGTGCACGGAGCCATGTATCTCGTCTTGAATGCACACATAGCGGCAACTGCGCTTTGTTTACATCCGAGCGCTACCGATTAAGTGCTTGGTGTCAATTCTCGTACATCGCGTATAGATTCCAAACGTAAGGAGAAATAGTGACCTTTACGGCGCCGGTTACATCGCAGACTAACTTTTATAGTATGCGCCGGGCCTCTTACGGCGCGCTTGTGTGCAGGCAGTCACTCGACCTGGACAGCCGCGCTTTTCGTATCTCGTATACCACGCCATATTACATGGCCAGCGTTAAACGTAGCCTCTCCTTCGACATCACATCTCTGCGTGTCCTTAGCAAGGTCAAGGATCGCGCTTAGAAATACCAGAGGCCCTTAGGCCGCCTGCTTCTGCAGGTGCGCACGCTTTCGTATCGCCTCTATCACCTCTATCCCCGCCATATTGAAACGTTCTCCGCGCCGCCTATAGGCGCTGGAAAGTGCGAATAGTGTTTATCGCGTGGATAGGTCTTCTAGGGGAGGATGTGTGGCGGCCCTAATTAAAGATCCGAAAGAGGCTGTCATTCTGGTCATAATACATACGTTGGAATGTTTATGCATTAAGGTATCTTCTTGAGGTTATACCCTCGTTATATCCGCGATCTACAGACCTCCTGACTCCCCTGCTGAATTTTTGCATGAATTACGGTCTTGTATGAATAACTATTCACACAGTAAGATTATCCTAGTAGGTGATTTTAATTGGCCCGGTGTAGACTGGATGCGCTTTCAGCCTGGGCCACATCACAGTCAAGATATTAATGTACTCTTTGATATCATGTTAACACATTATCTCAGACAAGTTGTTCTTGAACCGACACGTGTGCAAGGTTCTTCATCTTCAGTTTTGGACCTTGTTTTCTTAGCTCGGAAATTCGCTGAATTCACGGTAGTGATCGAACAGGGGCTATCCGACCACTTTCTTGTTTGTGTTTGCTGACAGCTTGTTTCCTGTGCTAAAACTAAAAAATAATCTGTCCATTTTGTCAAAGATTATTCTCGCGCGAACGACGCATGCGCGATTGATTACTTGGAAAATTGTCTAATTGAGTTTGACGAAAATAATGTTGACTTACTTTCGACACGCTTTAAGTACATGTGTCATTTTTGCCTTGATAAATTCATACCAAATAAGAAAAAACAAGTTCAAAGCAAATACCATGGATCAATCGCAACATCATTCATATGAAACATAAAATTAACAGATTAAAAAAGGCCCGTACGCAGCCAAACTTAATACCTGAACTACAAAGCAAGCTTGCACTTGCCGTGCGTAAATCAAAGGATTATTATTTTAACTCATCTTTGCCTAATTTTATTACAAACGATCGAAGTAAATTTTGGAATTACATTGCCGAGAAGAAAAAACCAATATCCCAAATGACAATAAATGGACAGATGGTTACGGAGAAGGTTGAACTTGCTCATCCCTTTAATATGTTTTTTCACAGCGTCTTCTCAAATCCCAGTACTTATTCACGTAACTGCCCAGCGTACCAACTGTTTGATGTGAATTTTATACCGTATGCTAGTGTACTGTCTATGGGGCTGAACCTAAAACCGATATGTTCAAGTGGGCCTGATAATATCCCTAATTCATTTCTCCGTAGATATGCTGTAACCTTATCAAAGTTTCTTGTTATAATATTCCGTGCTTCATTATTGTCGTCTGAATTAGCGAATGACTGGAGAACAGCCCGAATAGCACCAATTCATAAAAAGGGAGACCGTCTACTTGTAGATAATTACCGTCCTATTTCTCTAACGTCAACATGCTGCAAACTCATCAAACATATCATAGCAAAAAGCATAACCACATATCTAGAAAAGCATTCAATTTTAACTAACGTCCAGCACGGGTTCAGAAGAGGGTATTCGACTGTCACACAGCTGGTCACTGTAGTTCATTCCTTTGCATCAACCCTTGACAAGAACGGATAAATAGACATAATTTTCCTTGACTTCCGTAAGGCATTCGATACGGTCCCTCATGATAAATTAATTCTAAGACTTGAAAATGCAGGAATCCATCAGATTCTTATCTCTTGAATTTCTGCTTATTTGTCTAACCGCAAACAATTCGTTGAGATCAAATCAAATCAATTTTTATTTTCCAGTAAAAGAAACAGAAACTTGATGGTCATTTTGGGCTAAAAGCTACGAGAGTAGCTTGACGGGGCACAAAAGACCTTACATGGCAAGATCACCTTGGCACACGATCAAACACTGTAGTAGACATATACATATATGGGAGGCAGAAAACATAATAGTCATGACCCCATTATAAATAACTATGTCATAGTGCACCGTAGTAATGACAGCGAAATACATATATGCAGGAGAAGAATAAGAAATACAAGACAATGGAAACGGCATGTTATCACTGAAACAACATATCATAACTGAACAAAATATTGTCTGAGTTGCTTCCCATTGTAACCTGCAATATCTACATATTTGTTGAGAATAAACAGTAAGTTGCAGGCTAGCGATTGGTGTTTGTAGCAGCATGTACGGAAATGTGGACTAATCCATTTGTCAGATTTCCTTGTGTTTATCTTAGGCTGGCGGTGTTCTAAGCATGCTAGACGTTCAATGAAGTTCTTTACTAATGTCTCAGAAAATTGCATCACGTATAATAAACGGTATGTGTAAAGGTGATCTACTCTGACAATATTAAACAATCTATATGCATCTCTAGTCGTAGACAAAGGTTCTAGGTTTCCGATGTGACGAATAATTTTTTTCTGCAATATCAAAGGTCTGTTTATATTGGCTTTAGTTGTCGTGCACCAGACCAATGCACAGTAGTTTAGGAGTGAATTGAAAAGCGCATAATATATCCGTAGTTTGGCGGAGGCTGGCAGCATGCCGCGACAACGGCATAGTACTCCTGTCAGAGAAGATAGTTTTTTACATAGATAGCTTACATGTGTATCCCAAGTTAAAGTAGATGAAAAATGAACACCAAGAATTTTGTAACTGTCAACAATCCCTATTTCTCGATCCTCAAAAATAATGTTATGGTTTAATGTTGCATTTTTTGTTTTTCGCATGAAATATCATAACCTTTGTCCTTGTTGCATTAATCTTAAGTTGACTTTCTTTAGACCATATAGATAGCTTCTTCAGTAGATTGTTACATTGTGATGATAACTGGTTTATATCAGATCCTTCCATTAAAATGGTGCTGTCGTCTGCATATATAATAAATTTTGCCCTTCTGTCTAAATCTACGATATCATTAATATAGATGTTAAACAAAAGTGGTCTCGGCACACTCCCTTGCGGTACCCCAAATTTATTGTGTAAGAGGGTTGAGGTTTCGCCATTGATACATGTGCACTGTAGCCGTTTACTGAGATATGATTGTAATAAATTTAAAGAATTACCACGTATACCATAAGACTGCAATTTGCCAAGTAGTGTAGAATGATCAAGGCAGTCAAACGCCTAGCTAAAATCCACAAATAGAGTAAGCGTAAACATGTTCTTTTCTATGTTTTGTAGGATGTATTCCTTTAATGAAAATAGAGCTGTCTCTGTTGATCTCCCCTTTCTGAAGCCGAACTGCGCATTTGTTAAAATATCCTACTTGTCGAGAAATTTTGTCATGCGAGAGAATAAAATTTTTTCATGACCCTTAGAAAAAACAGGCAATACAGATATTGGCCTATAGTTACTGGGTACCATAGTGATCACCATCTTTAAAGATTGCTGAAACCCTCGCACATTTCATACGTTCTGGGAAGCTTCCCGATTGCGACACTAGGTTGAATATATGTGCCAGTAAATTAGAAATGTAACATAAACAGTATTTTATGTGCTTTACCTGTACATTTTCAATATCGACTGCTTTGCTATTTTTTAAGCTAGCGAAGGTACTGTAAACGTCATATTCATCAATGGGCTGCATAAAAATGGTTTGCTGAACAGTGTTGAGTTTACCTTTGATGGTAGAGGGTGTATTTGTGGGATCGCCGTATGCGAGGGCGGTGTTTACAAAGTGCTCGGTGAAAAAATCTGCAAGTGATTTACCGCTGAGTACGGAACCGTTGTGTATTATTGTATTCGGGACACTGGTTTTTTTCTTACGACCCAGTAAAGTATTGATTATTTTCCACGTTACATCCGGCTGCTGTCGACTGACATCCACAAAAATACTTTGATAAGATGTATTTTTTGCTTGCTTGAGCTCAGCATTCAACCGATTTCTATAAATTTTAAATTCCTTTAATGCGATCTCAGAAACATGTCCGTAAAAATGAATGGTATTTGCGATGCTTTTCTTTAATCATGTTCAAATGTTGTTTAGTGATCCATGGTTTTCTAGCTTTTCTCGGAGATTTTATTACTTTATAAGGGAAATGCTTATGGTAAATTCTTGTAGAGCTATCCATGAAAATATTGTATGCGTCGTTCGCATCTTGGTTTTCTAGCACAGATGACCAGTCACAACTAGCTATCTCCTTTTTAAAAGACTCAAGCCTATCTTGTGTGATAAGCTGTATCTTAAATGCAGTAGCCGAGTTTCTACACGTGTTGGATTCATTACAATACATCAGAAAAACTGGACAGTGATCACTAAGGTCCGATGCAATCGTACCAGCACTATAGACTGCAGCGTCTATATTTGTCACAATAATGTCAAGGGCAGATAAGGAGGAACACGTGATTCTTGGTGGCGTACCGATGTAATTTTCAAAACCCGATGACGATAGTTCAGAAAAGAAATCTTGCGAGCATTTATCATCTAAAACATTGATATTAAAGTCACCACCGATGTTTCGCCATAAATGGCGAAACATCGGGCTGCCTTCCGGTCACATCGGGTGTTCCCCATGGCAGTGTGCTCGATCCTCTTCTTTCTGTTCTATATATTAATGATATTGTTAATGCGGTTGAAGGTGGTGTGCAGATTTGATTATTTGCCGATGATTGTGTGCTCTTTAAAGATATTGTTTCTCTCCATGATCAAACTAGTTTATGTTGTAGTTTAAATAATATTCTTGCATGGTGCGGGTGCTGGGGAATGACACTAAACACAGATAAAAGCGTAATACTGCTAATGACACAAAATAAATCACCGCTGCTTTATACATATAAGTTAGGTCCATCGCCTCTTCATGAAGTCTCTAGATATAAATACCTAGAAGCGGCCCTTAACAATACACTATCATGGAATGATCACATAACTAACACTTGCGCTTCAGCCTTCATAAAACTATGCCTGTTGAGACACAAACTTAAGAAAGCCCCATCTAACGTTAAATTGCTATGCTACATCTCCCTAATTAGACCTAAGCTGGAATATGCTTGCATAGTCTGGGATCCATATAGAAAAACTAATATCAATATTCTTGAGACATTTCAGAGCAAAGCGGTCAGATTTATATTTAACAAATTTTCCAGACGTGATTCCCCCACCTAACTTATGGAAATTAACAACCCCGAACCACTCGAACTTAGAAAAAAAAACGGGGACTTGAATTCCTTAAACTACTTCACACCAGCAATTTATCCCTTGACCCATCTGAACATTTATCGCAGCTATCGACCAGAACTGCACGCCACCCCAGACATGATGCATTAACCCCTTACTTTGCAAGAACAAACACATATTAGTTTTATTTTTTTCCTCGAACTGTAACCGAATGGAATTGTATAAATTGAATCCACTTCCTAATCTTGTTTTTCATTGTTCTGTTTGTTTCGTCAATCTGATTTTCTTTGTATGTACCATATGTCGCCCTCCCTGCTTGGACCACGTGTCCGCAGTATTCAATAAATAAATAAATAAAATAAAATAAAATGTATGTATGTATGTATGTATGTATGTATGTATGTATGTATGTATGTATGTATGTATGTATGTATGTATGTATGTATGTATGTATGTATGTATGTATGTATGTATGTATGTATGTATGTATGTTGGTTCGGCTCCCACCGGCGACAAGTTATCTTTTCGTTCACCTTCATTTCGATCTTCTTCATTATTTTCTACATTCCAATTTAAACCACAGTTAAGTTCCCCGATGTTTCACTTGGCTTTCACTTGGCTTTATGTGGTCATGTTTAAGAAAATCGAGCCCTTCAATTCGCCTTCTCCTCTCTTCTACACAAACACACACACATTGATATGTATATATATTAGAGCCAAGCTGTTAAGCGCTAATTCCCCAAGGATCATGTCCGTGTGTAGATACGTGGGCCGATCCTGAAGACAGTGCAATGCCGGGCTGACCCACGGCGGAGGTGAAGGAGGCGTTAAGAGGAAACTTTAGCTCGGGTGCTCCTATCTAAATACACGTAAAAGGAGAATTTGTTTTTCTCGGCAACCACTGCACCATATTTAACGAGGCTTGCTGAATTTAAAAGACAAACTTAAAATCTAGTGATGGTTGGTAACAAAATCTTGATTTAGTTCGTAAATTGTTTATTAAAAACTAGCAAAAATAACGAATTTTAGAGAAAACGAAACCATCACGTTTCCAACTCTCTAACTCAGCAACAAAAAATAATATCACAATTATGTGAATTGCATCTAATATTACATCCAAAGCGGACAAAATTAATATGTTACACATGAATTTCCAAAAATCTTAGTAATACGGAAATATAGCTTTTGCAGAACCCTTGTGCACAACGTAACAAATTCACGTAATATATAAATTAACACATCTAATTTGTCCGCGATATCTCTTCTTGGTGCAGAGCTATTAATTTGTAAACTTCGTGCTTCTATTTTTTCATACTTTACACGTTTTGAAAATTATTTTAAACAACATTCCGCTTGCAAGAGTCACTAGAACTTAACTTTCTCTCTCAAATGCAACAAATTTCATTACAATAGGTCCAGGGGTTATCTTAGAAAAGTGTTTCTGCATTTTACATGTATTTCAATAGGCCGCGTCGGAGTTGGGTCCGAGCTAAAGCTTCCTCTTAAGCACTCCCCATACGTGGGCCATAAGTACGTCTCCCCCCCCTCCCCGTCTGCCTTTTTGGTTATTTGTATATGGTACTAAAAGATAAAGACCTGTTAGTGCTAGCCAGCGCCCCATACGGACATGGCGTGGGTTAGCATCACATTAACCACGATTCCTCTGACTGTGCTTGCTTGTGTCCATGTCCGCAGCGGCCACATAGCAGCACAATGGGAAAACAAAGAGAAACACTATATACAGGGACGTACTTTTATATAAGTAGATTAATGTTGTGCTAGACTTAGATAAGCGAGCTTGTTTACTGCTTAATCTCATGCTCGCCGGGGATAACCACTATAAGCCTCTGCCTTTGTACGATGCCCATAAATCGCTAGATTTGGCACAATCCACCCGCTTTCACAAAGAGGAAACAAATAAAGAGAAAAGGTTAAAAGAGGTTCTCGAAATCATTGAACATGAAATCGTTTTTAGTACTGAGTACATGAATTGCTCCCGCGCTCTACAATACTCTCCTTCCTTATTCGTCATTTCCGGCGGAACTGCTTCGGCGGCAGTGAGATAGAAACCTAGCGTCCGGATGTGTATATTGAGTACGAAAACCGAGAGCTCAGACTTCCGCCATAAATATGTCTTACGGAAAATTTATTTGTTCGTACGACTTCATAGCTGGTGTCCAAGACACACATGACGTATTTCGTTACCCGTGCTTCAGGTAGGTTATGCCAAGGGATATTATGGAGTTGGCTCTTCGCTATCCCCGCCTTTCACGCGCTAAATTCAATAGAAAGGACTGCGTTCTTAACCGCACATTTAAAGGGCAAACTACACGGGCGCTTGCCGGCGCGGGAAAGCTCGCACCCGCGCGCTGTTGCGATTGGGGTGCCCGAGCGGCCACTAAGTTTCCGTGGCTGGTGATGTGCCGGGCGATCGAGAGGTCCGGGGCGACGTCCAAAAGATGAGAAAAAATTGCTTGTTTACAAAGTTACATTATGAGAGCTTGCGTGTGCGAGCACGAGCCCACGTACAAGTATGAACACACGTGGGAGCACGAGTAGGAGCACACCCCCACAACATCTCAAGGTCCACTTTTTAAGCGCTTCCCCTTTCTCTCGTCGGGGAAACTCACTGTTCTTCTTCTCGGCCTACCACAATCGTTGAGCCGTTCTCAAAATCCCGCCCATGACGTCGCACCGTTCCGCCGGACTCCGCCTCCAATGTTGCGCCAACGCCTCCGCATGCGAGGCAACGACGTGGCAAACTGGGAACTTGATGTCGAAGTTGTCCCCACGGAAATCCTCGACGTTGGCCCTTTTTATCAATAAGCGGGCCATCCGTGACGGTCCGCTTGTCAGGGTCGGGTTCCGGTAGAGTGGTATTCACAGTAGCAGCTGATTCCACGAAGGACGGCGGCTGTGGTCGCCTCGAGTTGAACTCCTTTTTTTTGCGTGTCACAGTCGATGTCGGGTCCAGTCTAGTCTATGGGCGGGCACTCGCCTCGCCCGTCAGCTTTGGTGACGCTGATTCAGTCACCAGTTACTTGGTCCTACGAGAGCGACGATGCAGCGTGAAGGGCCTTTCCCTGCTGCACGCTCGCCGGTGAAGCATTACTTGTCGGGAAGGGACGTCGAGTACAACAATGCAAAAGGCCAATTGTAACAGCGCCTACGCGTGCGCAGAGGGCGTGGGACAGGTCGCACGCGTCGAAGCGCGGCGCGAGCACATATATCTTCTCCAGACAAATATCGGTAATCGGGCTACCTCACAAAATTACGAAACGATGTCTACCAAGGCAAAAACAGAGAGCCAAGTGGGCGCGCGTTGGCACGCGGCTTGTAGGTTCAAACCGTCATTCCTCGCAAGGCGCGGCAAACGCAAGGCGCGCCGGCAAGCGTACGTGTAGTTTGGCCTGAAGATTGTGCGCAGTGCCTTCTGTTTGTCTGAGGATGAGCGCATCGACATCTCAATGCACTGGAAGCACTGCCTTCGAGATTATGGAGCGATGCGCTGCATCAACAGCGGGCCACCCCAATATCGGAGGTCACGCCAAACTTGATTGCGTCAACCATAGAGTTTAATATTACTATAACTAGAGGGAAATCTGGGGCTGCGATCGTTCAACGATCATGGAAACGATGGGATTCACAGGCTACGTGGATGGGTATTTTATTTATTGGCGAACTAGTCGACAGGTTTTTTTTTTCGGTTTTGGTTTCGCTCCAAGCGCAGTTTATACGTACAGAGGGGCAATGCGGCACAAACCTCTCTGTCCTTGTTATGTTGCTCGAAGTGGCGATAACGCGCTGGGCTAACGGCTGGGCCAATGTTTGTGTCGCGGTGTGGTGATAAAGCCCAGACGAGAGAGCCACAGCATGGTAAATGTTCAGAGAACGTTTTTTTGACTGTTTTGATCTTGGTTTGTTAAGTGTGTTATGTTGGCGCCGTAGCGTTACCTGCTTTATCAAACTTCAGAAGAGCAAGAAGAATGAATATACTAATACAAGCACGATGCTACGTACATATTCTATGCTTAGAACCTTTAACGCACGTAGGAAATGTTGGGTGCCTGCTAATAAGCTTAAGTGGGGCTTTGATAAAAACGCGTCGCGATTCTGCATCTACTGATGCTTTCTTGTGGCATTTCTTGTGGCATGATTGTGGCAAACGCCGGTCCACCGGTCACGTGCCCTACGCATTACATGGACTGCCCAGGTCGATTATTTTCTCTTAATGTCACATAGGATATCGGCTTTCCCCGTTTGCTCTCTGATCCACGCATGCTCTCTTCCTGTTGCACGTAACATCTTTCGTTCAGTCGCTCTTAGCGTGGTGAGTATAGGTAGAGGCAACTTAGTGCTTTGCTACAGCTGTTTGGCTTCTTCCATGTGCTTATATTTGCTGTGCGAGCCTTAAATCTGTGAAGTGTAGCTGCACACATGTGCTGGGTTTTTAATAACCTGCCAGTAACCTTGTTCTACTACTGATGCAGAGTGCAGTGGAAAGACGGCTGACTGCTTGCACAAAGCACTTTGTTTACTACACATATAGACACTTGTACGTCTAGTGGCTTGACAATCAGATTGAGGGCTTCATTACGCATTGCTCGTGTGCGCATGCTCATTGAAATGTGTTTCAGGACATTTGAGAACACAAATTTACTTGTCATAGGAATGGTTGGTGCTTTCTGTCTGTAGTCTGCTGTCTCAAAACGGGTAAGCGCAAAGCCACGCCATAACAGCTCCTGGTGCGCGCTTATGAAGAAGCGGTACTTAACACAATATAATGAAGCACACTGGTAGGAGGCCACAAGCGTCCCAGCTAGCACTGCAGCAGATGTGCTTAAAAGTACTTGAAAACGTGCAGCAATTGTGACAGCCGACGCAGCCTTTCGAAAGAGGGAGGGAGTTCGCAAGTGCCTGTCGTCTGCGAGAAAAGTGTCACGTTCGCAGCAAGCAGGAGTCGTAGGGGACGACACTTGTATCGCTTCTCTCAGAAAGCGCAACACTTCCCCCCACAACACAAAACCTTTATTTCCATAAATATTTGATGAGTACTTTTGTATAAGCACATGCAGGGTTGTTATTGCTGTTGTAAAATAAATAAATTATTATTCACTGGCGCTAAATCGGGAACAACATTGCAGAACGATGCATACCCTGGTGTGCCCTGGTGGTGAACCGTGCTTCGATCCCAAAGTCATACAAAGCTTATGTAATGTATTGTGCATTATATAATATACTGCAGAAATAACATTAGAGCTTACGCAAAAATATTTCGATATAGCTTCGTTTACTGCGCCGCAAGCAAACGGTACTAGATTAAAGACCGAAGTCAATCCGAAGCCTGTACTTCCCATCATTGCCATGTAGGTTGAGGCAACGCTCAGGGGAGCCCCCGTAAACACTAGCGCCACATTTCCCTCTAGGGTATTTATTTAGAAACTCTATGGCATCAACGCAGAGTTATTCCATGATTGATCATGTAACGTGAAAGTGCCTTTATACATAGGCAACATTTCATTTGACAATCGTGGACAGCCATTTTCACCCCTGCCATAACTCTCTATATAGACATTCGCTACTTGCCTACAGCACAGTTTGCTTAGATCTATTCGTTCTGCTTCTGTGTTGTCAGATCCTCGTAATTGTGTTATTTCGTGGAGAAAACAAACTAAATACGTATCTGCAGAATTTGCCGAGGCACTAAACAGCCTGTATGGCAGGTCGCCCAAGATAGCTACGACACGCTGATGAATATATTTTCCGTCCTTCCTCAGCCCAATAAATAGCAGCCCTATAAAAATACGCAGGAGCAAGGTCTAGCAGAATAGCAATCCGCTTGGCTACTCAGGGAAGCACAGCAAAATTTGGAGCCACTTTTCTGATAATGTCTAACCTCAACGCAAAGTCTGACACTAATCTCTGCAATTTTTCGTCACACGTTTCCCTCACCTATAGGCTGAGTAGTAGGAAGCATAGTAGAGAGAGAGAGGAAACAAACGAGCAGCCGTTAACGCTTATAACCCCGTTTAGATTGGCCGTCTCACCTTCTCCTCGCCATATTAGTGAGACCATATCACACCACCGAGCAGCGCGGAGGGACTCCTCATACTCCCACGCATTAGAAAGCCGTTAATCTTGCTCAGAGGTGGTCTCAGGCGTTCTGAGCCAACGAGCGAACCAAACAAAATAAAAGGAGAAGAAGAACAGTCATAAGAAGCGCCGCGAACTCGCAAGAGAAACACAGGCACGCGCGCCGCTTGTAGACGATGCCTGAAAATGTCTGCACAGATAGCAGGTCCATGCCGCCGAACTCCGGATCTCATTGGTTTGAGATAACGACTTCATAAATCCAGGCGGCCTTCTTTCATTACTCGAAGAGAGAACATAAAAAATAAAGGTGATGTCAACCGGAAAGAAGGGTGGCACTTTTTGTTATTTTTGGAGCAGTAAACGATATGGCACGGCAGGTCGGCGGCAAGCACCAGCTGTATTCCGTACGCGAATTAACGGGCGGATATTAAACTCCTGCGGACACTCCGGGTCACGGTTCCGAGATTCCAGCCCCGTCCACCAAATATATTTCCACTCACCCCCCTTCCGTTTTAAGCCACACAGTGAGAAATTCTAGCTACCACCCAATACTCGGTCCTATCCCTCCCCACTATCCGCTCCCCTCGTTATTTCGTGCCTGCAAACTCCCACTCGCCATGCCCCCCTTTTTGGTGAAGAACTAGCTTCCTTCCCTCTCCCCAACCACTGGCCGGTGGCGCATTTTTAATTTCACGCAGCTTACCACTCCACGCCCGGTCCACTATAAATCTTTGCTCCACCTGCATAGCACCGCCCCCTGCCCTCGCTACATCTCCCTAGCGCTCTCTGTCTCTGCGTGCGCTCTTTGATCCTCGCACGTCTCCCTCCAACTCCTTCGTCGTCTGATTCCCAGGTGGTACTGCCCTGCGTTGCGTTCACTGCTTGCCGTTTTAATCCCAGCATCCGAGCGCCGTTCCGGAAGCAGCGACCAGCGACACGACTCTTCCCTACACCGCGTGTCTTCGCACTTTGAGCCTGTGATCTCAAACTCGTAATCAATGACGTGCGCACTCAGTACGGCCCCACGAGATCAAGCGAGTGCGCATTCTGCGCTTTGTGCGCGTGGGCAGAGCAGTGCGCTGACCTGTTCGCGGAGCCGATGGGCAGTGACGCGCCTCTCCAATGGCCGTCTGCTTACGAACGTGGCGGGTGTTTGTCCTATGCTGAAGAAGTCGTGGTCACAGAACTTTTCGCACATTCAGCGTACCTGTGGCATGGCCAGACGGCTGCCTAATCAAAATTCGGCTGTGCCTTTGTTCAATGTTTTACAGAGGGAGAACTGCCCGTCTGCTCAGCACTCAGGAGTAGTGACTTGGCTAACGGTAACGACTTATGAGAGTTATATATATATATATATATATATATATATATATATATATATATATATATATATATATATATATATATATATATATATTGTAACAGACACGAAATTCACGGACCAGATGAAAGAAGAGAAGACGAAGAGAACGAAGAATTGAAGAGGCCGAGCTGCGCTACTATCACGCTGCGATCATCCTCCATCGCCTGTAAATAAAACCATTTCTTCGCAACTCTTCGTAACAGTTGTGGTGGAAAGTGCGGGGTAATCGACACCCGAAGACGGAGGCTGAACCAGAAGTTCTTCGACGGAGCCGTCGCATTGCTGGACTCCCACCGAATCTACCGGAGTTGAATATGTCCCACGACGCAGACGAACAACGGCCCATTCCAACAGCTGCGCCGACAAGTTCAGTTCTACAACTGAGAGATGCGCGTCCCTTCGCCGGAAGATCGGACGAAGACGTCGAGGAATGGCTCATCCATTATCACCGGGTGAGTGCCGCCAACAAGTGGAACAGCGCTTCTCGGCTCTCGAACGTCGTATTCTTTCTAACGGATACTGCGTTGCTGTGGTTCGACAATCACGAGGAAACGTTCACAACATGGGGAAGATTTGTTTGCGAAATTAAAGAGCGATTAAATTAAAGAGGCCCTGTGATTTCTGTCAGGCCGCGACAAGAAGAGCACCGACCCTACTACCACGAAGTGACTTATGAACGATATAACGGACTTCAGCGAGCCGCAGAGACACGTTATCCACATGACAACGAACTTTCTCGCCGCCCGCAGCAGCCTAGCATCCGTTTCGAGGAAGGTGCTGTGAACCGCTACCCTCCCGTGTGCTACAACTGCGGTTCCACAGGCCATATAGCTCGGTATTGTCGCCAAGGCCGTCAATCACGAAGGACACCACCGATGTTCTCGCCACCCATAACCCGTACTTCATACGACTTGCGGACGACCGATTCCCTTCCAATGGACCGCTTCTCACACGAGACAAGACGCAGTGATTCGCCAACTTCTGAGCGGAGTTTGACGCCACCAAATAACCGTCCCCGTCGCTCTCCGTCCCCTCGGCGCCGTTCTTCGTCACTGCCGCCGGGAAACTAGCATCCGCGGCCAATGGAGGTGAGGTCGCCGGACGGTTTTTGCCAGAAATGCCTCTGCCTGTTGTGATGCTCAAAAACAAAGTGAATGTCTCCAGTGACGGAATACCGACCATGGCGTTAGTTGATACTGGGGCGACTGTGTCTGTGATGAGCCTCGCTTTCAAAAACCGTCTAGGCCACAAAGTTATGTTTTCTTGGAACGACAGTATTACCTTTTGTGGAGTGGGCGGCGAGTGGCTTCATCCCCTTGGTGTTTGTGCTGTGAGTGTTTTGTTGGCTGGGAAAGTATTTGTGTCAGAATTCCTTGTTCTTGCTCGTTGTTCGCACGATGTTATTCTTGGTATTGATTTTCTTGAACAGTGCGGCGCTTCCGTGGACTGTGGTTGTGGCGAAATATCATTTCATAAGTTAATTATATCAGCACATTCCGAACAAAGCTCGCGTGGCGAAGTTATGAAGTTATTGCACCATCGTGGTGCCTGACGCCCGTTCGTGTTTCTGCAACTACTGTAGAGGCTGATTGTGTTGACCTTGTAGTTAGGCCTCTCCGCATAAACTGTGCTAAAAAAGATGTACTTGTGCCCTGCTCTGTCGTGTGCATGACGAAAGGAGTCGCCACATTGTGGGCGCTGAACTGTTCCGCCACGCCGGTTGTCCTTCCTCGCGGTATGAAAATCACTCTCTTCGATGAAGCCGAATGTAACTCAATGGCGGCCCTAAGTACGGACGTCTCTACAGCTTGCTCTCCTTGCGATAATGGCCATTTTGAAGAGCTAATGCTTGGCATGATCAGCAAGGCTCTCGGTACGTCGGAACGGCAAGAACTGGTACATGCCCTTGCCAGGCATGAGGCTGCATTCGACTTCACGCATGGAGATGCACCCCTTCATTTACCGTCGTCCCGCGCTCGTCACAGAATAAATACCGGCTCCGCACACCCCATCCGCCAGAAGCCCTACCGAGTGTCATCCTCCGAGCGAAAAGTTATTGCAGAGCAAGTCAAGGAGATGATGGACAAAGGTGTCGTTCAAGAGTCGTCTAGTCCATGGGCAGCCCCAGTAATCCTGGTTCGAAAAAAAGGTGGCTCCTCGAGATTCTGCGTGGATTGCAGACATCTAAACGCAGTGACGAAGAAGGATGTCTATCCACTACCGCGAATAGATGACGTCATTGATTGCTTACACGCTGCTTCTTACTTCTCAACACTTGATTTGCTATCGGGGTATTGGCAAATACCTATGGACCCTGCCGACAAGGAAAAGACCGTTTTCGTGACTCCAGATGGCCTATTCGAATTTAATGTTATGCCTTTTGGCATTTGCAATGCTCCTGCCACCTTCGAAAGATTCATGGACACAGTACTACGTGGTCTGAAGTGGGAGATATGCATGTGTTACCTCGATGATGTTGTAATCTTTGGCCGCACGTTTGAAGAACATAATGAACGCCTCAGCCTTGTCCTCGACTGTATCGAGAAAGCTGGACTGGTTCTAAACTAAAAAAAATGTCGCTTTGGCAAACGTCAAACACTGGTCCTGGGACACTTAGTCGACAAGGATGGCGTCAGACCCGATCCTCGTAAGATTGAAGCGGTGAGCTTCTTCAAGCCCCCACAATCAGCACGAGAACTTCGCTCATTTGTTGGCCTATGTTCGTATTTTCGTCGTTTTGTTCACAGGTTTGCCGACATCGTTTACCCGTTGACAAGTATTTTGCGACAAAATGCATCCTTCAATTGGACACCAGAGTGTGACCCATCATTCTCTCAACTGAAGTTTATACTAACGTCAGCACCCCTCTTGCGTCACTTCGATCCATCTTGCCAGACTGAAGTTCACACTGATGCTAGTGGAATTGGGATAAGAGCGGTGCTTGTACAACGTCACAGTGGCACAGAACATGTTGTCGCATACGCCAGCCGTTGCCTGAGCAAATCTGAACGCAATTATACGGTTACGGAACAGGAATGCCTGGCAGCTGTTTTTGCCATGCAGAAGTTTCGGTGTTATCTTTATGGTAGACCATTCAAGATTATCACCGACCATCATTCTTTATGCTGGCTGGTCGGTTTGCGTGATCCCTCTGGTCGCCTCGCACGTTGGGCGCTGCGCCTCTAGGAATAAGACTTTGTGGTGTCGTACAAGAGTGGCCGTCGTCACGCTGACGCAGACTGCCTCTCTCGGATTCCTCTTGAGGCTACCGAGTGCGATGCTGAGAATTTTGACGACTGTCTCGCTGCTGTTACTTCTACGTTCCCTGACGCGGCAGACTTTCAGCGAGAACAACGGAGTGATGTCACCCTCGATCCGCTTTTTGTCGCCGCCCGTACTTCTCAAGGCAGCGGTCGCTTTACTGTCCGTGATAAATTACTCTACAAAACTAATTATTCCGGGCATGGAGCGCGTTTTCTGCTTGTTGTCCCCGAGAGCCTTCGCTCCGACGTTCTACGCGCCATGCATGACGATGTGACATCCGGCCATTTCGGCTTCGTACGAACGCTACACCGCACGCAGGAGCGCTTTTACTGGCCCAAGATGTACGAAACAACCAAGCGCTATGTCGCTAGTTGTGAAACGTGCCAACGTCACAAGCGACCGACCACCGCAGCCCCGGGTCCCCTTCGGTCATTGACACCGCCCAGCACGCCGTTCGAGCAAGTAGGCATTGACCTTTTGGGTCCATTCCGGTGATCTAACAACAAGAACCGTTGGATAATTGTCTGCGTAGACCATCTTACACGGTATGCAGAAACTGCAGCCATACCGCCTTCCACCGCCGCTTGCGTGGTGGTCTTCCTGTTGCGTTCCGTGGTCCTTCGTCATGGCCCACCACGTGTCATCATCAGCGACCGTGGTCGCCAGTTCACGGCTGATGCCATTGAAGAGTTACTTCGTTTGCGCACTTCACAGTTCCGTCATTCCACGCCGTATCATCCACAGACCAATGGCCTCGTTGAAAGGACAAACAGAACGCCGACCAACATGCTTGCCATGTACGTCTCCTCCAATCATAAGAACTGGGACGACGTGCTGCCCTTCATCACTTACGCATAAAACACGGCGAAACCCGAAACCACGAACTATAACTCATTTTATCTCCTGTATGCAAGGTTACCGCGAAGCGTTCTCTACACTTTCTTACCCTTCGTTCTGCACAGTGATGATTCTGTATCGAAGACTTTGTGTCTCGCCGAAGAAGCCCATCGAATAGCTCGTCTTCGTACTCTGGCCTCGCAATGTCGTCCGAAAGAGCGATACGACGACCGTCACGTACAAGTATCGTTGGAAAAAGGTGATTTGGTCCTCCTTTGGACACCGCAACGCAAGCGTGGATTGTGCCAAAAGTTCTTGTCACAATATTCAGGCCCATTTGTAGTTGTGGACCGCCTGAGCGAACTCACTCACGTCATAGCTCGCCTACTGTGCAATGGTCGGCGATCAAGCAGAATTCAGCTGACTCATATTGCTCGCCTGAAGCCTTTCTACCCTGCTTGTGCATCCTGACTCACCCCACGGGCTTCGTCTGCTTTCGGGGAAATGTAACAGATACGAAATGCACGGACAAGAGGAAAGAAGAGAAGACGAAGAGAACGAAGAGTTGAAGAGGCCGAGCTGCGCTACTATCACGCTACGATCATC
This sequence comes from Dermacentor andersoni, assembly GCF_023375885.2. Taxonomy (NCBI): domain Eukaryota; kingdom Metazoa; phylum Arthropoda; class Arachnida; order Ixodida; family Ixodidae; genus Dermacentor; species Dermacentor andersoni. The sequence goes on from NC_092821.1 coordinate 155,310,037, forward strand.
CTCCATCGCCTGTAAATAAAATCATTTCTTCGAAACTCTTCGTAACAATATATATATATATATATACACTGTACGCTGACGAACGCTGGTCCACCAACCGAAAACGTTTAGTAAATCAGTCTTCCAAAAAGTTCGTCGTCTCTTTCCTGCGTATTGAACTTTGAAGAAACCCCCTATATATATATATATATATATATATTGCGTGACTGCCTGCTTATCAACTAAGTAAAACGTTCGATGAGGCCCTTGGATATCTTGTTGAGGATAGCAGTCCCCACCACGCCGGCGCTCGCGCCTCTGAAAACATACATATACGACTAATAAGCTTGTATATATATAGTTACCACCGTTATAGAGATCTGATAGTTAGCGGCCCTTTTTTTACGTAATTACGCAATGAGACATGAAACGCTAGCCAAACATTATCAATGAATTAAATAAACGCCTTCAAGGACATCATTCCTTGAATAAAGCAAATAGATTTTAGAAGTGTTCCACTATTCGCTTAAATTGACTATCTTCATCGATGGTACCTTAGCTTCATTTCAGGTTCTTTCATTATCCTCCAAGTTACGGCCTCTTCTGCTTTTCTTTTGAAATGTATTAAGAAAAAAAATCAATCTTCAAGTACTCGAGAAGCACAGTAGCACCTTCGTCCCCCTCTGGTCAAACGATTGATCAGGCTGACACTTCAAAGAACCCGTTTCCGGTCCGCCCGTGGTCAAGAAGAGATGTCAGAACAGTCGCGAACGTCAGCATCTTTAACAAACCTCAAAGTTGCGCAATGGCTGTCCGCTCAAGTACGCAAGGAGAATTAGCGCGCATCGAGAGCACTTTCTCTGTAGTAAAATAGTTCTACGATATTTCAAGGAGCCTGCCTCGCGAAACTAGCGCATAATCCGCAGAGACGTTCACAGCACATACGCCGCTCTGCTTCGAAACACTCCGAGCCCGGATTACGTACTCTTCTATAATGCGTGCACTGTCCCGAAGAAGGCGTTACTCTGCCATAGACCGTATCGTTCACATCTGAACAACAATTGGGGCAGCAGCTACGCCAGAACTGCATCTCGCTAACTTTGGCCGCGCGGCTCAGCTCTCAGATTCCCAGCTGGAGACAACACAAGAGCCAAGATCAAGCGAAGAAAAAAAACGCAACTTTGTGCGAACGCGAAAACAAACCACGCCCGCTTCTTTTCTGTAGTGACTCAAACTGAAATCAACTGGCAGTTCCCCCATCCGTCTCTTGTCTCCTTCTTTTTTTCTATCCTTCGATTCAATGTTCACGGTTCGAAGACCTTCACAGAGAGTTGAAGAAAATCGTAGTAGCGAGAGGGAAAGCCAGAACCCAAGAGACAAAACCCTTAACCAGGCTGCAGAGGAAAAAAAACAGAGAAGAAAAAAGATCGACCGAGAACAATGCAGACACGCACACGAAACGTCCATCGCGACGCCGCCAACTCTCGTCGAAGAGTGGCAAAATGGTCCGCCGCGACGCCACTGACATCTGGGGAGCAGCTGTGCGTGATGGTTATTTAATGCCCTTACCCTCCTCACACGTTCTCTTCCTTTCCCCGCCGAAGCGGCCTCTCGTAAAGTCGGCCAGGGGCTATGTGCCGTCTACTCTGGTCGCCATCTCCCTCCTCGCTTCCCGTCATATATACAGTTCTTCGCGTTTCCCTCGTTTTCTCTCCGATTTCCTCCGCCCTCTGTGGTTCCCTTCGTACTCTCTCCAGTTTCTTTTTTCTCTCGACCAATCAGGATTGGATTACGATGGGCTTCCTCGAGTATGAAGCGACCTCAAATCCTCGACCCCAAGCCGAATCCAATACAGGGAAGAAACTTTGGGTGCTCTTCGCCGCTAGGTTGAACCGGCGCTTAGCGCGGGTAGGCGGAATTAAGCGGAACACCGTATATTCTCTGGCCCTTCGCTGTTCTCCTCGGCTGCATCCTTACTTCATCGACAGACAGAAAGAGATCAAGGGCCCCCTTCTCGATAGACTCGTTTAATTCGCTCGTAGGTTGTTCCAAGTCGCTTGAGGAGTGGAATGCCACATACGGCGAATTCCTTCGCGGTGTGTGGTATCTTGGAGCTCAAGCGTTACATTGTACAACAGCATGAGTCCATACAGTTAAAAAATCGGACTAGCTTAACGGTAGGCTATAGATTTATCTCGGGCATGTCCTCTTTGCAGCGATGGCACAACGCACGGGCCCTTCAAAATGCCACACAACAAATTTTAGTTACACGCTGGAAGCTGTTACGTGCCCTCTAAGGAGTGTTCTACTGCAATATTTTTTTCGAATTAGTTCCTTAATAGCAGATATTAAAATATCTGAAGTGCTGCGAACCCATGATCTCGGGAGGTGAGTGTCAGCGCCAACATAGACGGTCCCTCCACTTGCGCCCGTCTAGCCTCCGGAAGCGAAGTTGCTTCGCTGTGTTCTCCCACACCGGAGCCGGGGGATCGCGAGACTGATATGTCACAGGACCCGCCTTCTTTAACTTCTTTTTTTTTCTCTCGCGTATTTACTGAGTGTCGCACTTCCGGTCATGGTCTCGCACGCGAGCTGTTGCGTTTGTCTCGTTTCGCGCAGCGCACGCGTTTGTGCACTCTGCACGACAACACCCGGCTAGCCGCATAACTCAGTCCCCCAGTCACGAGCACCCAGGCAGACGCAAGCAGATCAAAGAGTACGATCGCGCATTGGAGCCCAGTAGAAAATGGCCGACAGTTTCGTATTCCGCGCACGCGACTGCACGACGAGGGAACGAGCAGACGAAACAGAAGTGCGTCTCTCTTGCTACTGCGCGGAGTAAAACGAAGACTCGCAGACATTCGGCTTGTAGGCTTTATTATTTCTCTAAACTTTAAATTATCTATTGAAACAACAGGTTAAAAAAAACAACTGATGTTGCTTGGAATAACTTTTGAAGTCACGTGTCACTGTAAGTGACGTCACAGCACTGCAATTTACGTAGGCGCACTTGTGCGATTGACGTCCATTCTGCGGCTGGAAGCACGGTGTCCGCGATAAAGCGGTACGGCGTTTGGTTTGAACAAGAGTGTACTAAAATAAGCGGCGACTCAGTGGAAGAGCGCCGTCCAGACCACTCAACCTTATTCTAGTACATTCTATTTCAAAATTCAGCTCAACAGGCCATGAAACCATTTCAGTGGTCTCATGGCCATTTCAATAGGCCATGAAACCCTTGAAAGCATCACGGAAATTAACTGCTGCGTTTAATTGAAGTGGAGAAGTAATAAGTGAACAAAAAGACAATTTTCCGCCGCTTGGAGCAACATTAACAACTTCCGCAATACGCGTGCAATGTGAATTAAGCTAACAGCTGCCGCCGTCCTCGCGTCCAATTTTTTGGGTATGTTCGTGTGTGTATACTAGATGCCACCCAGGGCTTAAGTGCGCCATAATTAATCGCACTTGTTGAGAAACATGAATCGCCCGTTGTCCACACAAACGAGACAGTACATCGCATCGTGACCCTGTCGCAGCGTATTCCTCTAAACGAAGGCAGTGCTCATCAAGAGACTGAGAGAGAAACAACTTTTTTTATCCCATCTTTAAAAAATTTGCCAGTGCTTAGCTCAGCTATGCCAGGATATACGTAACGTAAAGGTACGGTTATGCTTGGTTAATCTCTTGCCTTGCTTGCCAACCTTAGCTTATCCGGCTATGGCCTTGTTTGGCCTTGTAATTCAAATGCCAGTATTTCACATACGTCACAAATGTGACCAAACGGATTGTTCACAAAGTCCGAGAGGAAGAGTGTAGACGCACTCGCACTTTCACGGAGTTTCACAGCATGTTCAGTGCACCGACGAGTCTTGGGATCATCTGTGACACTCGATCCTGCCGCTGTTGTTGGGAGGCCATAGCACGGCGTTGAGCTTCTTGGCGACGTCTTTTCGCTAGGCGTTCTTCGCGTTGCTCCGGTGTCTCGACCGCACGTTCTGCCTTGGCACGCTCGTTCTTTCGACGCTCGACGGCCAACTGCCAAGCGACAACCTCGGGGTCTGAAGAATTTAGGTTTTCCACTCCTTTGCGCCGAATGACAGTGGCCTCCGTGTCGAGCGCGCTACATGAACCGTCTCTCCGGCGCACTTAGACGCACGGTACGCCCTCCTCGCTCATGCGCAGTGCCGCGCGGCGCCGCAATCGTAAATGCAGCAGCGGACGCACACGACGCCGACGCGTCTGCGGAAACTGCGACGTCACACCTCTGGAATGCGCCGCAGTCGGCGGCGGCGAGGGCGACGCATGCGCAGTATGGCAGGCGCACGCGAAGCTCGGCTCCAACCCGCGTAGTGTAGCTTTACGCTACAAAAGGCTGCGAGAGGAATGCGGGGGAGGTTATCTTACTCGGGGAAGGTCTCCTCTGCCGCCTCAGCCCAGCTCAGGATTGCCTTCTCAATTTCGGAGTTGCAGCAGCTGCGCATGGCAGCCTCCCACAGTTCCTAATTGTTTAAAACGCTACTAAGAGTAAGGGGAGGGTAATGGTTCTTACATGGCCACATGTTATGGTTTAGGTCCGCACTGCTTGCAGTACAAAACTTGCAGGCTGAGGTAAGAGAAATTTCCGGGTGAAATGTGTGACGTAAGGCAGGGGAGAGAAAAGTGCGAGTTTGTAGTTTATGCCATAGAACCTCGCGTCTGCGTGAGGACAGACGCAATCAAGGTGGGAGGGTTCGGCGACCTAAGCGGTAATGCGAGAGAGGGAGACTGTGGGCGTCTGAGCTAGCCCCTCGAGGACGCGTTCGTGTGCGTGACGGCGCTAATGCAGAGGCAGGCGAGCCATGCATGCCACTGATAAAGTTAAATTACGGTGGTGGGCTCGCCGGTCAACGCGCTCGGGCCACGCGTCTGCGCACGACGCCATCGCGCCAGCTGAAACGCCGATGCGGGAGGATTTCGGGCAGAATTTTCTCTTGGCGCCGGCCTCCTTATCCTCGGTAGACTCACTTTATCTGGGGCACGAGGCAGAAAGAATGAACGCCACAAATCCTATCACATTTAAACGTGACTCCTCTCTGCAAAATTCTATCTAGCTAGCTCTAACCGCGCAGTAATAACGTTCTATGACGACCCAGTCGAATATATAGCCTATAGCAACTCCACAAAGTTATTTTACAGCTTGGCCTTCACTTGGCTACTATACAGGCTTACGTTTTCTGCTCTCTTAGTTTCGTATTGCTACGGAACAATATGTGCGATCACGAAAAGGCGAGCAGTGTGAAGATGACGACGACGATGAGAAGCTAGCGCGGGCTGTTGCCTCTTGGCCAAGCGCAGCGTATTTTCTTGTATATATACTTGTACATAGCTTTTCGTCAACGTCTTCCTACGTAACATATCTGGTGGAGGTGGACGTTCCCTGTACCTCGTCAAGGAGCTTCGCAGTGGACGGTACGTCGAGCCTTCCTTCATGGCTCCCGGCGACGACAACCGGACTCCCCCGGCTCCGACACCTGCTGCCTCTTCGACGACCTACATCACTCTCCCCGCTCCCCGTGATCCTGGCGTATTCTCGGGCAAAGATAGGGAAGACGTCGATGACTGGATCAGCTTGTATGAACACGTCAGCCGCAATAACCGGTGGGACCCTACTATTATGCTCGCCAACGTAGTCTTTTACCTCGGTGGCACACCTCGAGTTTGGTATCGCACGCACGAAGATGAGCTCACCAGTTGGGATTCACTTAAGACACAGCTTAGGGACTTGTTCGGCAACCCCTACGGTCACCAACTTGCCGCGCAAAAGGCGCTTTCCGGCCGTGTGCAGACGTCAGCAGAGCCCTATGTCACGTACATTCAGGACGTCTTGGCTCTGTGCCGCAAAGTTGACACCCACATGACTGAGTCAGACAAGGTTGCCCACATCCTCAAAGGCATTGCCGATGACGCCTTCAACTTGCTCGTTTGCAACAACGTAGCGACGGTGGATGCTGTTATAAAAGAGTGCCGCCGCCTGGAACTCGCTAAAAGCCGACGTATTGACCAGCAGTTTGCCCGTCTGCCCAACACCCCAGCGACATCCTCCTCTGCCGACACTCCTCGTCCCAACAACACTGCCGATGTTACCAGGATCGTCCGGCGTGAGATCGAGGCCGCCTATCCGGCTGCCTTCGACTCCAGTCCCACCAACACATCTGCAGTCACGGTCTCACTGATCCAGGCAGTTGTCCGCCAAGAGTTCGAAAACATGGGTCTTCACACCATCTGCTCGGCCCATCGTCCTGATACCCGCCCGGCATCTTCGATTCCGCCCCGTCCCGCACCTTCTTCGCCTATACAGTCGCCTATACCGTTCGGTAAACAAGTGCCAGGGATCTCAAACAAAGGAGATATTTGTCTGGTGACTTTCGCACAACAAAAAAGTTCTCATCGCCGGGTAAACATTACGGCTCGGGAAGAGACAGAATGCACGAGGTCCAAATGTGTTGCCAGGCGTATAGTAACGCCGTTTGTCGCATCCACTGCATAAGTTAACGCTAGCCCGGTCGAAAACCTCAACATACACACTAAGCGCGACTCGACAATCTTCGAATTTACGCCGCGTCCTTTTGGTTCAGCGTGCGGCGGCGATTGCAAGCATCACCGGTGCGGTACGCATGCTTATTTATTTCACCAGACCGCCTGCGGAGTCACGACGCTGCAAATACAGCGGCTTCTTTTGTTTCGGCTCTATCTTTTTCTGTTCCACTTGTGTCCTTTTCTGCGCGCCTTTTTTATTGGCATGGACGAGTGTTTATGGGACCTTTCACCTTGGCGACCCCTTGCCTATCGTTTCTGATTTCGAAGCGTCTTCGTCGCCGATGAATCTTCGGCCTTGTAAAGACGCCGGCCCCGTCACGTCCTCGGGGGATTCTGCCTCTCTGTCTAACTGCCTGTCCGTGCGTGTGCGTGTGGGAAGCGAGAGTGGGGAGGGAAAAGCATGCGTGTCAGCGAGGCATAGGAGCCATACGTTTGCATGTGCACATATTCCTCCTGTTGTGAAATTCGTTAAATTGCCTTTTGAGTGATCAGGCACCACTCAAATGACATAGCAGAACAGATTGTTGTATCTTGAAGTTTTCAGTTAGCTTCCATTAGGTGACGTCTACCACACGTCTGAATGAAGAACAAGGTGGACGAACTTTTACATGTTTCACCTATTTCAGAAACTTATTATTATTAAGAAGCACTGCAAAACAGCGAAATGATAAATCCCGCTGCAGAATCGCGTATACTGGCGCCGCCGGCTGCCCCACTAACGGCTATGCACTCCTGTACAGTCTATAGGGCGATTTGAAGGTCTTCGCGCGAGCGCCGACCAAGAACAACAGCGCCACGGCCCAGAATCCCTTTTCGAGGAGAGGGAGGTATCGGGCCAGCTTCGCTCACTCTTTTTGCTGTTCCTTAGGCTGAGGTCACTCCCATCTGAGAAAGACTGTTTCCTTTTTTTTTTTTTCCAGGGAACAGGCAGTGATGGTATTGCGAGCAACGTATTCTTCAGTATTTTATCTAGAGAGAAACGGTGGCGAGTTCATCGCGGCAGCGACTGTTGTAGCATGGAACAGCCAACGAGGGAGAGAAGAATGCGAAATCTTCCTTTCCACTGCTCCGAAACGGGTCGCTAGGCCCCTGGGATGCTAGGCCGGTCGACGCCCGAGCGATAACCTTGAAATCGCGCTAGACTGTACCTTCCAAGCGAATGACTTTCTTTGCCACACATGCCTCACGGTGCATGCAAGACGCTTTAAACATCCTAATTTTCATTGGTACTTGCGATTCTGGCATACATAATTGGCATGTAGAATTGCAGAAGCAGCTCCTCTGGGTGTTGCACAAGCTTCAGAGTATTTGTCTAGTTGTATTTACGTGCACTTGATGTGCAATATTCGTGTGTCGCACTCACCAAGGTCGATTGAAATGGGTCGCGAAGCTTCGGGCGAAAAGCGGTCCAGAACCAATCGTCACTGGCACCAGCAAGGGCGGTTATGGGAGCAGCGATTGAAGCGCGGCTAGGTGAAGAGGGAACGAACATTGTTAAAAAAAAAAAAACTCTTTTTATTAAAACTACACACAGCTCGATTTCATTGAACGAAAATAAGATTACGAATCAGTTTTCTATATATGTCGTGACGAAAAAAAAAATACAATTCTCTATCAAGTTATTAACACTAAATATCCCTTTTTCAGTGCTCGCTTAAAAAGGGGGCATTCATGTCGTTCACACGGCTTCTTTTTTTTTTTCAGCCTTTCCTTTTACGAGGCACTATTTTTGTTTAGTGCCATGCCATATTAAGTGTTTGTTATAGTTAATATTTAACAGCCTTCTTTTATTTTTCATCAATTGCATATTATTGTCATGTTTCTTTTTCAGAATCTTGAATTGCTTTTTCATGTAAACCCACTCCCGTCTTTAAAGCTTCGGCGATTGAGGGTAATTGTAATAAATAAATAAATAAATAAATAAATAAATAAATACATAAATAAATAAATAAATAAATTGAAATGCAATGTATTTTTTGCAGTGTGCAGGAAGGCACACTCGTAAAAGTGAACTGCACCCATACGCCCCATAACGTGTTTCCTCGTTTGCTTGTCAACGTTTGTCTGAATTGTGTTGTTATTGTGTCTGCGACAGGAGTCTCGTCATCGGTCAATGCGTGCAGTCAAACGCAGCGCTGCCAGTTCGCGTTGCCGTCTTCGTTCGGCTGCGCTGGCCGGCTGACTTCGCGTCCAGCGACGGCGCCCGAAGCCTCCTCGTGCGAGGAGACGACGTTCTGCGCGCGGGTGCAAGTGTGACGTCGACACGACTGACGTCTCGCTGCGTCGCTTTCAGCGCTAGAAGCTCGGAGCGGCCATCGGGTCGAAGTGCGGGGCATTTAAAGTCTGCTCTGAAATCAGGACACCTAAATAAATTTCGCGGCTCAGGCGCCAAAAATGACGTCAGTTCTTTTTTTTTATGGACATGACGTCACCATTTTTTGTTGCGCCGGAAGTGTTCCCTCGTCGCGCAGATGGCGCTAAGACCCGCGAACCACCGACGAACCGTCATGTTTTGAAGGCAGGGACTTCCGTGGAAGCTTCGCTGCCGCGTACGTTTACCTTGTGCGCGCTCTGTCGTGCCTAGTGCAATGAAGTCCGCTTTTGACCGTCGGTGCGCGTAACATGTGATCCGCCTATTTTCGCAATCTGCGCGCCGGTTCCGCATCACGGTCTCGTCTGCACGTATTCGGAAAATCAGTGTACCCGTTAGTTGGGCAGTTAGCACAGCGGGTGGCGCAACCTGTCTTTGTCCTCTGTATGTCCAAGTGTTTCTAAGCACGTACGCAGACTTTGTTTGCTGCATTTAGGCAACTCCGCTCTAGGCTTTCCGAACCTGTGACTTTTCTTATTGTTCAATATTGTTCTTACCATTACTGCTACGTCGAAGACAATATTCGTCACTACTATTTTCTCTTACTTTGATTTCAGTTAAGAAGAAGCACCGGAGTGACGAAACGAATTGACTTCACAAAGGGCCAGTGGCGCTGTGCTGTATAAACAGGCGTGCATTACGAGTAAAGTTCGGCAGCTGCATTTTCTTATGCCTACCCCTACAAAACGAAAGAAAACAAATACGAACCGAAAAGGAAACCCCAGACTAATTGTGTCTAATCTAATTCTTTCCGGTCCACTACCTGAAGTTTTGTTCTACTTTTTCTTCACCCTGGCTCTGTACGCAAACTGAAGCGAAAGCTAAAAGTACACAACCTTACACAAAATTTGCCCTGAGTGCATTTCAGCATGTACGGAAAAAAATAGTGCAAGAAAACCTAATACATGACACAAAAATTCCCATACGTTGCTAGTGCTTGAGAAATTCCGGATTACACGTGTTCGTCTCAGCGGGAAAATGAAAAAAAGAAGCGCCACATGCTCCCAGTCACTGTAGAATGTAATCTTAGAGAAAAATATTTAAAGAAGTCATAATAGGCCTAACATGCAAAATATGCAAACTATGAACCCAGATTTGCAAGACCTAGTAGAGAACGATATTTATTTCAATCCCTACGGATATGAATATCTTCATATTGCCCTTTATAACGGAGCAGCGCACTGATGGAAAGTGAGTATATTGCCTCTTGTATAAACAGCACACGCTGCTAGCGCGTATACTACTGAAACAAAAGTGAAATAGTTAACGCAAGAAATTCTTTAACAAAGGCTGAGGTGATCTAGTTGACAGTATCTAGATATTTCTTGGGCTCGTTTATGTGCGGTACTTTTTATTTATGAGTAGAGCACAACAGTTTCTTTTTCCTATCTTTTTTTTCTTTCTTTATTACCTTTAGCTCCATTGACGCCCATTATCCGAACACATTGTAGCCAGCCTGCAGATGCACCGGCTAACCTTATTGTCCTTCCAGCTCTGTGATTTTGGTTCACTAAAAACGACGTGCCGGCAAGGTTGTGCAGCAGAACCAGGTTGCAAAGCAGTGCCTCGTCCTCTTTCTTCTCATAATGTCATAATGTCACGGCACGCAAATATACACCGAAAATCAGGGGCGTAGCCGGGGGGGGGGGGGGGGGGCTATGGGCCCCTCCAGCCCTTCCCCCCCCCCTCCGAAATTTTTTCGTGCTGTCATCCACCGCCGACCTAAACAACCACCGGCGCCGGAAATTATGCTGGATTTTGTCTAGAATGTCTTTTTCACGCTCGCAAAGACATGTCAGCACGAACATTGCGAAATCTGGCTAGATTTCGAGGCAACGCCCATGTACCGGGGGTCACATAACTCAAGGAGCCCCATCCGAGCACAAAGTTTCAAGGGCGTTTCGATGGCGAGCGGGCTCGTCGCGGCATCTCGCGGAGGCCGCGGAATCTACGGAGCGCATGGATTTCAATTCCGTAACTTTATGAATATAAAGTTTTCATAAACTTTTGATGCGAAAGGTGCATTGACATTACTAAAGTCACGCTCTAGGTTTTCAATTCCGGAACTTTCTGGATTTAATGTTGTCGTAAATATTTGGCACCAAAGGTGCATTGATTTTTCTAAAGTCGTAATCGGACCATACAACGAGACAGCTAAATCAACACACAATCAGACATGTTGACAGAGCGCGCAGCGAGGTCCAATAAGACGAAGTGTTGTGGTAGTTCATTGTGCCGTCATGTCACAGAAAAGAATATCAACATTTTTTTTTTTCACCTGCGCCAAAGCATCCATGTCAAGAGACTAAAGCGAGCAAAGGTAACTACGTTCTTACTTATTTTTCTACTTTTTTGCTTTTATTCGCGAGAACACATTAAGCCTCTTCATTTGTGTGTGTGTGTGTTCTCGCTACCCGCGGGCTGCCGGAACCAGCTAGAGCACATGCGTTTGCCTCGTGTTGCCCCAACCACCCCGCGGCGCACTTCGATACGCGTTCGTTTTTCTCTGGTCGAGTGGATTTTCACCTAGCAAGGTTTTGGATGCTTTCTCGTTAGCAGACGAGAAAAGAAAACAATGCATTGTCACTCGCCGCCATCACTGCGGGGTCTCGACGGAATGCAACGCGTTCGCTTGAGCGCAACCTCTCCGGAAAATTTTGTCTCGCCGCTGTGTGATACCGAGCAATATGCGTATATCGTTCTCTGTGGACCAAGCGTCTCACGGTTTCTTCGATACTGCTTTGATAGCCAGATTAGGAGCCCAAATTAGGCAATTCCAGGCGCATTCCTGCCATCGCCGTCGCCCTCATGTTCCGTATAAAGTTCAAGGGCGATAACATCGTGACCGTGCGCCGCATGTTGTACGTGCGAGTTAAAGCGTGGGGGGGAGGGAAGGTGTATGGGTGAGCCGAGGATGGTGGCTCGTTCTCGTGTGCGCAAGGGAGAAAAGCGGGGAGGAAGCGCGCCGCCTCCGGTCGCGTGCGATAAATCAGGGGGAGTGAATGGAGGGGGTGCTGTGATCTGTGAGTCTGTGCTTGCGCAACATGTTTATTTGTCTTGTTTGACGCATTACATACGGTGAATTTTTCTTAGATACGTAGATCTATTGAAGACTTTCACGTATATTTAAATATGTTGTTGCGAGGCTTTGTGTATACGTAAGTGAACTTTGTTTCCAGTGACACTTTTGCCCTTTATCATGCTGTTTGTTCGCATTTGTATATTCCATGATATCATCGCATTTCTAATGCACGAGGGCGAGTCAAATGAAAGGGAGCCAACCCACCGCGCGCAATAGTGGTCCTGTTTGTTATCTGCGAGGCATGCGCGTAGCACACAGGCATCTCTCGTTTACAAGAGTAACACGCAGGTGGGAGGATAAATGTTCTTTATGCTCTCATGTACTGGGTTGAAAATGATTGCGTGACATAATGGACGCTCCAAAAGTTGAACAGCGTGGTGTCGTGAGGTTTTTGACAACTGAAGGTGTTTCCCAAAAAAAATTAGTCGTCGCATGGCTGCCGTATACATTTAACATTGCATTTCATTGGACACTGTGAAGCGTTGGAGAAAGCGGTTCAAAGAAGGACGTGAAAGTTGCAAAGACGATCCAGGACCGGGCCAAAGCCACCGTACAATCAACACCAACACAACTTCAAAGGTTAATGAGCTGATTAGACAAGAACGGAGGATAAGCATCGATGAATTGGCAGGATGTATGAACATCAGTCACGGTTTAGGTCACACCATAATTCATAAATATATCGGTTATCGGCTCTTGTATGCGCAATGGCTGCCCAAGATTTTGAACCACCGCAAGTAAACGGAGAGGTTCGGCGGTGCCTTGGCTCATCTAATCCGGTATCACAATGAGGGTGACGGCTTCTTGTCTGCAATTGTGACCGAAGACGAATCATGGTGCCACTACTACGAGCCTCAAACACGATGGCAAAGCTTACAGTGGAAACATTCGAATTCACCACCCCCAAAGAAAGCACAGGCTGTCATTTCTGCCGGAAAGGCGTTGCTGACTTCTTTTTCGACCATTAGGGGCCATTACTGATCGAATTCGCTAAACTTGAAGAGGCTATCAATCGCTTCCGATATTGTGAAACGCTGGATCGGCTGTGTTTCGCAATCAAAAACAAACGACGTGGAAAATTCAGGAATGGGGTCATCTTGCCCCATGACAATGCCCATCCACACGTAGCTGATGTGGTTAACACAAAACTGGCAAAGTTCAATTGGAGAACGCTGCAACATCCGCCATACAGCCCTCACCTGTCGCCTTGCGACTTCCATATTTTCGGGCAATTGAAAAAACAGCTCAATAGAACCAGATTTGTGTCGGACGATGGCGTGAAAGAGTCAGCTACATAATTTTTGAAGCAGTAACCCAAGGAGTTTCATGAGACGGGAATCACGCAACATTTAGTCAGTGGGAGAAATGTCTAAATGCTCATGTAGACTAATTTTAAATAAAGTACCCCGTTTGTCATATATTCGCTTTGGCTCACTTTCATTTGACTCGCCCTCGTATATGTTGCAGAGCTCCTGATTTTTATATGTGCTCTCTGTTGCAACCATAATTTCGCTGCAATTACTCACAATACACGACCGGTAACAGCTGCTCCTGCGCAATACATTGTAACAAAGGACAGCGTCATTGAGATTTTCCCTGGCCGTTGCATATGTACAAATATCTAAACAAAGTTGTTGAATGAGAAAGTTTCATTAAAATATTTGTCCTCAACTTCATCATTTCATGGCCTTTAAGCTTTTCATGTCAGCGGCATGCACTGTTTTGCTGGTTTCAAACTGATATAGTTCTCAAGATCGTGTGATATTTTCTTTACTTATTAAATAAACAGAAAACATGGAAGCATTGATATCAGTTACTTCGGGTACAATTTTTGAGACATACGAGTATATTCGTTTATGAAAAAAAATACAATTTCACTTTTCTTGACAGTGCATAACGTTCAAGAATTCGTTTGCAGCATCTTTGGGAATGGCAATGAAGTTATGAAGTCGCGTGCGCGTCATTTCTATTTCTATCTCTGGCCACTTCACTGCTGAAACGCTGCTACGTACCTGAAGAGTAGGCAACGTGTACGAATAGTACAGAGCATAAACACGAAGGCTTTCAGCCGTTGTTTCCCGCCACCACGGGCAAGAAAGGTTTAACGGCCGCGAGACGCATCTTGAGCAAGCTTATAGGGGAACGATGATTTGTCGCGGACGAAGGGACTGCAACTTTATCCGCGGCATACCGTGTCGTGCCCTGCGTCAATAAATGCGTGCAACGTGCTCGAATCTGCTACGGTTGTTGTGAAGTAATCAGCGTCCGCATTTCACGCTTCATGAATTCAGTCAATTCGGCCGTACGTCTGCCAATCTCGAGTCCCTTACACACATCGCCAGACATGATGGCGTTTTATAACGATAGTTATTACTTTGACTTTTCGAGTTCCGTTCGCGCTGTTGGTGTTCATTAGCACATGTTTGCTCAGAAACTCTCGGACGTCGTCATTCATTTAGACTACACCAAAGCCCATAGAAAGCCTATGGGCTCCTTGTGTTAAGACATTTCTATTTCAATTGAAAGCATCTTTTCTTTTACAAGCGGACGCAAATTCATACGCCGAGGGGCAATGTTGTGTCAACGCTGCAGATAATCCGTGTTTCCTTTTTTTTTCTTTTTCTGACTAAACGCTTTGGCAAAATCGAAAACCCAATGTGCTCCGATATTTCAACCTGTGCGAGCGAGTGCGTGACCACCAATGCATTTGCAGCCTCCTCGTGTGTTTGTAGTGACAACCACCCCACTAAATATATTGGTGCGAGCATATAGTGTGCCCTTCATCGTCGTCATCTGTGTATGCTTATAACAATCATTATCCTTTTCTAGCCTGGTCCTACTTAGCGCGGCTCTGTATTTATGATGATGATGATCTACCTACTAAGGGTAATGAGGTTAGGGAATTAGATATCGACAGGGCCAGCTACCGAAGAATGCGTGGTTACACCAAGAGGAGAACTTATTTATTTATTTATTTATTTATTTATCTTTTTATTTATTTATTTATTTATTTATTTATTTATTTATTTACTTATTTATTTACACATACTGTAGCCCAATATAGGGTTATAGTCGGAGTGGGAAGATTATACATTACTATGCATTACACATTAAAAACACACACATACACCAAAAGATGAATGATCAAAAAGAAGCGCTTTGCATGTTAGCCAAGTGCTTACCAGTGGTAGCTATAAAATCTTTTAATAATAGTGAACGAATGTTTCCGGGTAAGGAAATCCAAAGCTCTATTGTACGTGGAAGAAAACTGTATTTGAATGTGTTAGTACGAGCATAAATAGGTGTTACTTTCAAGGTGCGGGAGCTTCGGGCGCAACTTGCGTTAGTAAATGTGATACAGTTACAATTAGAGAGACCAGAGGTGGAGTTAATAATTGCATATAAGAGTTCTAAAATTTCAACGCGATAACGTGAAAGTAATGGCTCAATGTTCAAAGATTGTTGAGTCTGTGTTGGTGAGAAAACGCGGCTGTAATTTTCGCAAATGAAACGGATAGATTTTCGTTGAACGTTACTGAGCTAGTCGTATTTCCCATTGTTTGTAAGGGAACCAAACGACAGATGCATATTCTAGAACAGGGCGAATTAGCGTTTTATATAATAAAAGTTTAGTATCGCGGGGTGTCTTAGCTAAAGTGGGACGCAAATAACCTAATCTTTTAGGGCTTTCCCGTTCACCTATTCCATGTGTTTAGACCAAGAAAGATGTTCCGTTAGAATGACTCCTAAGTATTTGTATTGAGACACTCTTTTAAGTTGGATGCCATCCAGATAATCATCGAACAAGAGGGGGCTTTGTCTATTGGCAGATGACATCAAGACTGTTTAACTACAGTTGATGCCACGTTTTGCACCAAGCGCAGAAAGACATGATGCATTGGGCAAGACTGTGGCTGTCGTCAATGGAGTTGATAGGTTCGTATAATACGCAGTCATCTGCATAAAGTCTGATTTTAGTTGACGTTCTACGAGGAAAATCATTAATACATATTAGAAATAATAAAGGGCTTAATACGGGTCCCTGACGAACGCCTGACGTAACGTCGACAGGAGTTTATTCCACTGAGTTAAAAGAAACAAATTGTGAGCGACAATGAAGGAAACTGGCTATCCAAGAAACAAGACAGGGATTATTGAATATGACGTTTAATTTTAGCAGCAGTTTAGAATGAATCATAGAGCCAAAAGCTTTAGAGAAGTCAATAAAGATGGCATCCATTTGATTACCTGTTTCTAGGTTAGAAGCGATATCATGAACAAAATCGGCTAATTGCGTTACAGTGCTATAACGATGACGGAATCCACGCTGGACAGGTGTCAGAAGCTCACTAGAGTTAAGGAATTCGATTATACGTGTGTGAATAATGTGTGCTAACATCTTGCATGACTAGGGCGTGAGAAATATCGGCCTGTACTTAGAGATAAGTTGTTTATCACCTGATTTATGCAAAGGCAGGACTTTGGATGTTTTCCATTTAGTTTGTCCTTCACCAGAGTGTATGGATTTCTGGAAGATTACAGTAAGGTACTGAGCTTTGCCGATTCCGCAGCAGAGACAGAGGAAAAGAGAAAGAGGAGGCAGGGATGTTAGCCAAAAAAGCGTCCAGTTGGCTACCCTACGCTGCAAAGGCGTACGGGGCTAGCTAGGTGCTCCAAAATAATCACATCGCATCGGCCGACGTCTTATATTTGCTATAGGCGGCGCAGAGGTTTTTCGGCGCTGCGATCACTCTCTGAACATGAGAATTACTTGTCCAATCTTGTCCAAACACTTGTCCAAAGACTTGTCTAATGTTCGTTCTTGAGTCGTTACACGTTCGTGTCGTGTTATTTTGTCGCGTATACCGAGCGGTCGCCGATGAGCACCAGAAGAAGAGGACCAGCGCAGCAGGCTTCTAAAGAACAGAGCTGCGCATCGAGCACGCGCAGCCCGTCTTTCTCTCTTCTCGTCTTTCGCCGCCAGCGGAGAGCAGCGACTCTATAGCGTTGCCGTGTTGCGGCGTGGGTAAGCGCCACCATTTGCTACGTTTGATTTCGTAAATTTCCAAGGCGACTCTATTTGCCTAAACGTATGAAGACAACTACATATCTGTATACATAACCAACCATCGCAAATCGTTGCACACATAAAGCAATAATTTCCAGAGAATTACTAATCCGCCAAGTCTCAAAGTTGTTTGAAGTCAGAACTACGATGTTTCGACAAATCTACGAACAGTAAGTACCATTAAAAAAAATTAATAAGAAAAACAGTATGTACCAATTATTTCCATGCTGACTGAACTTTCATGCTTACAACGTCCGTATAGTGCCAGCTTTTCCTCTAGATGCTTCTTATTGAACCTGCATGATTCAATCACGCTTCTACAATGTTTTCTGAAGACATTGAAACATTTTGGCTTCAGTGCCACAGAGTGCATACACACTCCAGGTTCTTGCAACGATTCAAAGTGAATAAAAAGATGATAAGTGTGTGGACTTTCGTAACCTCCTCGTATCACATAAGACCTTGAGCCTCGAAAACGCTACGATGTAAGCCGCACAGACCAAGGCGAGGCTACAGACAGCAGACAAACTGGCGAAGAAAGCTTCCACATTTCCTTTACGTCATTCGGGTTTTGTTTTTTTGTTTTTCGATCAAGTGTAACCCTTACACGCACCACGTCTCCCCGCGTACGTCCGCACACCCGGGGGCCATTCAGTCGAGAAGAGGGCAACGCGCGCTGTACCATAAAGAAGTACCCGAGGGAACGGGCGAAAAAAAAAATTATGAATCGAGAATGAAAACTGAACAAAGCAGACGCTGCATTTCGGACATAAATCTAAGCCCGCTTTTCACCGCTTCTCGCCGAATCTCAAGTTCTGGCGTGAAACGTCAGAAATGCGCGTCAAAAGGCGGCAACCGTGCGCGTAGTGGCAGTGATCAACATATTTAAAAAAAAAAACGAACATGAATAGGGACTGCGCAGAAAAATAAAATGAAAGGCCAAAGAGAAGGTTGCGTAAGACAGAAAGAAAGAAGAAAGAGAAACTGAGGCAAGGGGAAATGTATACTGCGTAAACCTCTATAGGGCCACAAAAAGCGTGAACTCCAGCCATACGTGGGCCTGGAGAATTTTCATTTTTAACCAAGTTGTCACTCATGTGACACATTGGACGTTTATACATGGACAAACAGATATAAATTCGTACATAATGCGCATAGTGTAAACACCAAAACATTTCGTCAAGACACTTACACCCCAGTAGAAAACAGAGAATGCCTGCGAGAGGAGCAAGCAAGATTTCCAGAAGAGATGGTAGATGCCAAAACTTCCCGTTTTTAACCAAGCTGTCACACGTGTGACATTCTGGATGTGCGTGTTCGTATAAGCAAGATATAAGAAATAAATTGAAGACACCCGAAATACGCACAACGGCTCGACAGGAACAAACCGAGAACGGCTTCCCTTCTTCGCTGTAGGCGAGCGCTTAGAAAGCAAAAAGAAATAAGAAAAAAGAATGATCGCTTGGACGAAAAGAGAACAGAACTTGGGTGGGCTTTCGGGCGGAAAGACAAATGCACGTCGCCCCGCGCTCGGCGGAGGGCGGCAAGGCTCCGGTAAGAACAAAGCGTGCGCGATGAAAAATGCTGGCACGTTTTCGGCGAGACCTTGCCGCCACCCCTCCACAACCAGCACCCCGCTTCCCGCGGCCATAAGGCCAGCCACGGGACCGAACCAACCCGGGATGGCTCGCCTAAATGCCGGCACATAAAGGCAACGTGTTCCACGCAGCTTCGCGCGTAGCCCGCCCGAGCGTCGGCACCGTGCACCGCAGCTGCGCGAGCGAGAAGGGCAGCATCTTCGAGCCGGGCCGTCCCGCCTCGCTGTATCTTCATTCTTTATTCGGCCGAGGGGAAGGGGCCAAGTGGCAGTGGCTCTAAAGAAACTTTTGGTGCGCGAAACACTGCCAAGGAACGAGGCAGGGGGCGCAAAAGAAGCACCAACGGTCGTCTTGTGTACGCTGGAAAAGTTGTAAGCGCTGCCGTAATTCTCGAAAAGCAGCTCTCGGTGTAGTCGTAGGTCTAGCCATTGCGTAACATTGTGCCGTCTTGATTGCCCCTACTGACGACGAGCGTCGCAGTTGTAGCAGCGTTGCCGTGCGATAGCGTTGTCAAAAGGGAATGCCGGACATTCATTAAAAGAAGTGGTCGTCGAGAGATGGCAACAAAAATAAATGAATAAAGTGACGAAACGAACCGGAGGGCGGGAGAGTTAAGATACCTTTCTTTTTCCTTATAATTTATCATTACTAAACCAGGGAGAGCTGGAACTTGTGTGATCGAGGCAATGCGGCGGCAAGTTTCAGAATGCTCTTGCTATATATCCCCGCAGTGCAGCCTCTCAAAGGCACAGAGACGCCCTTCTTATCCAACCTATCCTAGACAAGTGCCGAACAAATGCGTGGAATTACAACGCACCATGTCTCCTTGCAAGTGCTATACGCTTCTCGTGGGAAGTGCAATATCTCGAGCGTAACAAAAACGACCCAAGATATTTCTCATTAAGCCTAAAGCTCACAACGACTACATTAGCTGCAATAATCAACAGCAACGTGGGGAAAACCTTCTTCCTCTACACATGCTGCAATGAGTTAGGCAAGTGTATCGCTCGTGTTCATATACATTTTTTTTTTTCGCAATGGGGCCCTGTCTCACAATTATCATTTGGTTTGAAAACTTAGATTACACTGACAGATAGGGAAAAGAAAAGTAAGAGCGGAAGCAGGCTGCCATTCGAAAGGGCCTTGCTACTCTTCAAGAAGGATGGACAGAAACACCGAAGTGGAAGACAGCAAGACTACATGGAAAGAAACAACCCACCTAGTATACCACAGTAAAACCCGCCGTGGTTGCTTAGTGGCTGTTGTGTTGGGCTGCTAAGCACCAGGTCGCGGGATCGCATCCAGGCCACGGCGGCCGCATTTCGATGGGGGCGAAACGCGAAAACACCTGTGTACTTAGATTCAGAAGCACGTTAAAGAACCCCAAGTGGTCCGAATTTCCGGAGTCCCCCCAAAACGGCGTGCCCCATAATCAGAGAGTGGTTCTGGCACGTCAAACCCCATCATTTAATTTATTTAACCACAGTAAAAAGAAAGAAAAAAAAAAGCTACCATGTTCCTTTCACGATATTTCCAAGTGTCATGAAAGCAGTTATGTGCGCACCTAATGCCAATGCTAGGACTCAACATAAAGGTCAAACGTGTATGCCATCTTCATCTAGCTGCGTCGTTTTCTTCTCTTCGTCACGGCCTCTTACAGACTCGCTTCATCCGCTTCCCTTTAATATCTGTCACACGTGCCTCTATTCACGACGCGCATCTGAGCGTATTGGCTTTAATAATTACATTCACGTCAAAGTAAAGGCGCCAGCTTTGTTCACTGCTCGTGAGTGTGCCGTCGATACCTTTTGCGCACGATTATGCTCGGCGACTACTTCCAGTGACTCACTGCTTATTCTAACCTCTTTTCTCCGCCAGATTAGCTGACAAAAAAATTTTCAACTGCTCAAGGAAAGAAATGCCGCTTAAAACTGTTTTTGTATGAGTCGGCTATGGAAGCGGTCCGTGTCGACTATTCACTCTGAAAGCCGCAATCTCCCGACTAAGCCTTTCCACTCACGCGCAGTCATGATGACGAAATCGGTCCCACAAGAACAGAGCAATGAAGACGAGGTACTGCTCTTTGAACACTTTGAACCAACTAATCACTTTAATTATGCGACACAAAAATACATTTCATTCTGCACCAACTTCCGAGAGGGGCGCATGCTGTCATGGTGAAATGGTTTCCCTTTTAGTTTTCACTCTTACATTATGACAGTCAAAACAAGCTACATTCAGGTAAACTCCTCTGGGTTGTATTTTCTCTTTCGCAAAAAAAGAAACCTTTCAGAACCTCCGGCGCTCTGCCAATACGTGAATCTTCCAACCAGGCACCAATCTCATTCTGTCTCGTGCCTAATTCAATAGAAAACTAAAGCATAACACCAACGTGCTCCGAAATCGCACTAGCGCGCCTACCACCCTGTATATACCATCGACTCCCTTTGCAACGAGTTCACGCCACGCGCCCCAAATCGAACTCCCAGTGCCGCTGAAGCACGAGAAAACAACATTAAAATAAAGCACGCTTGGGGGCGACTGGCAGTCTGTGGAGCCGTACAAACACGAAAATAATACACGATACTACAGCTTCGATAATGCGGGAACTCGGCGACGACTCACAACCACGCCAGGTAAACTACACAATCAGTGCGTCGTAAGAACAAAGGAATGCGTTTCTTAGCCTATTTGTATTCTTAAGGTAACCTTGATAACTTCCCTATATTTTTTTTTTTTTTCAGTAGCGCTAACACCGTTTCGCTTGTGTTGCGTACTTTTCTGACATGCTCTTCTGGTGTCACGTGTACAATTGCAGACGCCAGGTTAACGTTTCAAGAACAGGATTGCTATAGCTGAATGTAACTTTAACGCGTGTCACATTCATCTAGAAAAAAATTTGCGTGGGACTGTGCTACAAAACGTAATAATATCCGCGAAGTGGGCTAGAGGAAAGGGTAGTAACAAGTGTCCAAATATTTGGCTCGCGGCGCCATTATGTGGTCATGTAATGGGTTTTATTTTTTCGATACTTTTGAAAGTCATCAAACAACTACTCAAGTGTCTGGGCTCCAGAGCGGTTGTGTATGCAATTCCCTCGCACCCTAGTAGGCAACTGTACATTGGACAAACCGAGCGTTGCGCGAGTGACCGTTTAAGGGAACATGCGAAAAAAAATAAAGGAGGATCAGAGCGCACATATGGTAGCTTATGTTAGTGCGTGTGGGTATGACGCTCGATTTTCTGAGAATAACATTCTAGGCAGGAGCGGCAACGTCTCTTCTAGACTTGCACTTGAGGCCTTCTCTATCAAGAAGAACAGAGATAAGTGTATAAGTGAGCTTTCTATCTCATTACTCGATGCTGAATTTGACTTCTTGCGCAATCACATTTGATGCACCTGTTCTTTTTGCTTAGTATGCGCATGGAGTGACAAGAGGATATATATGTACAATTCTATCCTTCCATTAAACGGTTGTGGGTAGCGCATGTCTTTATCCACCTTTCTTGTCCCTGCGCTTTTTATCGCGCTAAGTTACTAGTTCAATTATAGCAAATAAAATAGTCAATTTTTTCGTGCACGAAGTATATGTGAGAGCAAAGCTGCGGAGTCCACACCAGTATACACGACTAATCCCGCTGAAAAAATCCAAAGTCGTAATGCAGTTCAAAAGAACAGACTGGTGGGCTAGTTGGTACTGCACAACTTGAGGTATAGCGCAAAAGAGCACATAGGACAACCGAAGGGAACGAAGACACAGCGCTATACTAACAAATGAATCTTTATTGCACATTGTGACCACATATATACCATAGTACGACAGGAAGAAAAAAGCCACCGGCGCAATTTCGGCAAAATCATCCGCCACAGGGCGCTACCGCAATAGGACCAAGGTGATTTTTTTTTTTTTTTTTTGACAGCGAAACAGACGGGCAGCTCAGAGTCAGTCACTCAAGAACTTTATTTAAGTCCTGAGGAGTTTCAGTGTTATTGTTTTTATTCATCGATAATCTCCCTAGTTACTTGATCTGGGTTTCTGTATATGACTTGTGATTTGTCAAGCAAGGGTTTACAGCCACAACGCAAAGCAGTGTGCGGCTAGATGACAAGTCTGTGTTCGGCGATTTTGCCGAAACGAAATCTATGTTGCGACGGTGGCCTTTTACAGCGAAGCTGGCTATGGCTAGGATCCAGGATATTATGGCATCCGCGCGGAAAAACTCTCTCCTAAACAGTGAGAGTGACAGAGCCAACAACAAAAGCAAACACATGTCGTTGCTCGCGTGGGAGCTCGGTTTAATGGCCACATTTGTCTAAAACGGCGACCTGTCACAGCTGTGCCTCTGCGAGTGTATGAAGTAGGGCGTGACGTAGTGATCGGCTGATAAGGCGACCAAGGGGAATTTCCCGTATCATTTCGTTCCACCACTGCTATGGGAAGGCTGATCCGTACGCCTGAAGAGCAGCGCTTCTACGAGGAGCGACAGCAGCGGCGGGAGAGAGGCCGCCGCCGTCGCGCCAGCCCGGCGGCCCGAGAAGAAGAGCGTGTCCGCGATGTGGTACGCAGGCGACGAGCAAGAGCCGGCGACGCATACCGCGACGCCGAGAATGCTATAAAGAGACGTCGACGCCACGAAGACACGGTGCCAGGTTTCGACGGCGCCTATGCCAGGTTCCAAAGAGAGTTTCTCGATCGCAACTTCGGCTCAAGCTGCCAAGTATGTGATCGCCTGTGGTTCGATAACGACCTCTCGGAAATCAACGGCATACGGTCGGAAAAGCGACGGCAGAAGGCGGTGGATGTGTCGTCACGTTGCTTTCCCGGCAAGAACGTTGGGGAGCTTCGAGTTTCGTGTTCAGTACAACGCGAGTACAGAGGCTCTGCTAAAGCGCGTGGTTCCACGTTTCTCGACGACCAACAGTTACTACGCGTACCCGCATGTTGCGGCGCATCTTCCGAAGCTCAACGCCGATCGGGTGAGCTTCGCTTGTCATCTACATTCACAGAGTGGAATGGCTCGTGAAATTTTACCGAGAGACTAAGTTGACAGCGCCTCTCGTCGTGCCAGCGTTGTGAGATGCCAGGTAGCTGCCAGTGACGGGGCCTTCTTTCTTGCGTTTTCCCGACCTCTGCGCGCATGCGTGAGTTGCGAGAGAGAAATCTCGAAACTTTTGCTTCTAGAAATCTGCCTTTGTCGATTTCAGTAGAACCCTGCAGCCCTGTGAAAGCTACAGGACATTTTAGCCAACAGGAAAACCGAACGCCCTTCAAGATGTGTTCAACCGCGCCGCGCCGTCTGCTCAGCCAGCACCTGCATGGCTCGGCGTCCGCTGTGCCATCCTCCGCGATTGGTGGATTAACGCAACAAATGCTTTGGCGTTGTAAGCATAAACTGCGTTCACTTGAGTGTGGCAGCGGGGTGCGCTTCATCTGTACGCTTTCACAGCAGCTCCTTGCAACCTCCAGTAGTAATGGCGAGCGCCCTTACAAATGTTCACCCGCGCCGCATCGTAAGCTCGGCATCTATTTGGCGTTTGCTCATCACCGTCATCGCGAACTGTGCTAAAGCGGAATGGTAATTTAATGATGCAGTGCACAAGTAGACCCTGATAGTGTTCCGCATCGTCAACGCATCACCAGGGCTAATGCTCTGGCGCCATCTGCTAACTGGAAATGAAAGCATTTTTACGGCTTGGCACCACCTTTGTAGTCCTAGCAGCTCCAAAACGAACATCAGTGGGGTATTCTTCAAAAGTGCAGCTAGTGGACTCCTACAGAATACCTCCCCTGATCTCCGTAACAACGACGATACGTGCCTGATGCCTTGCCCTCGGCGTGCGATGACACTGAGCGATTACTGACTTTACCATTTATTTCTTGCTATCATGGCAGAGGTGCAGTAACAATCGCAAATTCGGATCGAAGCGGGTTCTCTGGGCTGTATTGGAGCTGCCATGTTGCGATGTCATCGTCGTTAAGGTGGCTATTGCGGTTGCCGGCGGTAAACGACACAGTTAACTCACCGTATAAGACTTGTATGCGCAAAAGGACTGTACATGTTACGTATCGCTTGAATGTATCGTGTGTAGCAAACATAAAGCTCTCTAACGTCACCAATAATCAGACTTATGCCGCAACTATATTACGCTGTGCAGTGATATTGCCTGTGTGCACCCTGGGCTTTCGCCAGTGCTGTAAGTTACTTGTGAGATGGAGTATAGGTACTACGGAGGAATACGCACGTTGCTCATCACTGCGAGAGCAACCGCTTGTACTTCCGTGCAGTCGAAATCACAGCGGCCAATACATGTATTGGACGCTGTGATTTGAAATTATGAAAAAAAATACCCCTGCCAATTCTCCGTTACGGACTCTGCAGAGTCCGTAATGGAGAAGTGGCAGGGTCTTTTTTTTTCTTTTCTTTTTTATCGTCAGTGGTTAGCCCGTGTAACTAGGTCGCACTTCATGTAAGACTTGCCGCTTCGCGGTGCTCCTTCCCCGCTCTCGTTATTTTGCCAGCGTCGTCGACGACAGGTGCTAGCGCGTCCACCATCGACACCTAGGATTACGGCACCTTCGACCTAAATGGAGCAAATAGAGGCGAAACTTTAGTAGTCATTACTACTTCGCACAAAAGAAAAACGTATATTGAACCAAGGACCTCGCAGTCACGAAGACAATGTTTCTGCGCAGTTTCCCGAAACGAAGGAAAGTGTGCCTATTTCGAGAGTACTGATACGCTGTCGCGTAGTCCGCATACTACCTCAGCTAGGGACAAATGGCGCAAAGGCTATCCTCCGTTGTACCTATGCAAAGACAAATTTCGAAAAGGTCCGCAGATGTTTATCTTGCAGCTCACGCATGCGCACAAGAGTCGGGCAAGCGCAAGAAGAAGATTCTCGCGCTGCCAGGGTGCCATTGGTGCCACCGTCTATAAAGATATTTTAGTCGGTCTTTTGTGGAGATGCACGTTTATTAGCGCAAAACAAATTTTACACAGGTTAAAGACGTTTTATTTTTTTCATCAATTGAAGTCATAGCGCCGGATTGACACGGACAATAAACGTGACAGGACGTGCGCTAACTATCAATTCAACTTTAGAAAACGCTAGAAGCTCTAAGCACCCGCTGGTTTCTAGAGACCTTATTTATCTAAGGTCTACCTATGTTGAATGTGACGGCGTCGTCTGTCTTCAGAAGGAAGGCGTTTGTATCGGGTCATGCTTGGCCCCTGCCTTGAGCGACCTGTTTTTCGTCCATCACGACATCACTTGCCTAGTTACGCCCACTGCAGGGCAAAGGCCTCTCCCATACTTCTCCAACTACCCCGGTCATGTACTAATTGTGGCCATGTTGTCCCTGCAAACGTCTTAATATCATCCGCCCACCTCACTTTCTGCCGCCCCCTACTACGCTTCCCTTCCCTTGGAATCCAGTCCGTAACCCTTAATTACCATCGGTTATCTCCCCTCCTCATTACATGTCCGGCCCATGCCCATTTCTTTTTCTTGATTTCAACTAAGATGTCATTTACCCGCGTTTGTTCCCTCACCCAATCTGCTCTTTTCTTATCCCTTAACGTTACACCTATCATTCTTCTTTCCATAGCTCGTTGCGTCGTCCTCAATTTCAGCAGAACCCTTTTCGTAAGCCTCCAGGTTTCTGCCCCGTAGGTGAGTACTGGTAAGACACGCCTGTTATACACTTTCCTCTTGAGGGATAGTGGCAACCTGCTGTTCATGATTTGAGAATGCCTGCCAAACGCACCCCAGCCCATTCTTATTCTTCTGGTTATTTCAATCTCATGATCCGGATCCGTGGTCACTACCTGCCCTAAGTAGATGTATTCCCTTACCACTTCCAGTGCCTCGCTACCTATCGTAAACTGCTGTTCTCTTCCGAGACTGCTAAACATTACTTTAGTTTTCTGTAGATTAATTTTCAGACCCACCCTTCTGCTTTGCCTCTCCAGGTCAGTGAGCATGCATTGCAATTGCTCTCCTGAGTTACTAAGCAAGGCAATATCATCAGCGAATCGCAAGTTGCTAAGGTATTCTCCATCAACTTTTATCCCCAATTCTTCCCACTCCAGGTCTCTGAATACCTCCTGTAAACACGCTGTGAATAGCATCGGAGATATCGTATCTCCCTGTCTGACGCCTTTCTTTATTGGGATTTTGTTGCTTTCTTTGTGGAGGATTACGGTGGCTGTGGAACCGCTATAGATAGCTTCCAGTATCTTTACATATGGCTCATCTACTCCCTGATTCCGTAGTGCCTCCATGACTGCTGAGGTTTCGACTGAATCAAATGCTTTTTCGTAATCAATGAAGGCTATATATAAGGGTTGGTTATATTCCGCACATTTCTCTATCACCTGATTGATAGTGTGAATATGGTCTATTGTTGAGTATCCTTTACGGAATCCTGCCTGGTCCTTTGGTTGACAGAAGTCTAAGGTATTCCTGATTCTATTTGCGATTACCTTAGTAAATACTTTGTAGGGAACGGACAGTAAGCTGATCGGTCTATAATTTTTCAAGTCTTTGGCGTCCCCTTTCTTATGGATTAGGATTATGTTAGCGTTCTTCCAAGATTCCGGTACGTTCGAGGTCATGAGGCATTGTGTATATAGGGCGGCCAACCTTTCTAGGACAGTGTTCCCACCATCCTTCAACAAATCTGCTGTTACCTGATCCTCCCCAGCTGCCTTCCCCCTTTGCATAGCTCCCAAGGCGTTCTTTACCTCTTCCGGTGTTACTTGTGGGATTTCAAGTTCCTCTAGACTATTCTCTCTCACCTTATCGTCGTGGGTGTTACTGGTACTGTATAATTCTCTATAAAACTCTTCAGCCACTTGAACTATCTCATCCAAATTGGTAACGATATTACCGGCTTTGTCTCTTAACGCACACATCTGATTCTTGCCTATTCCTAGTTTCTTCTGTACTGCTTTTAGGCTTCCTCCGTTCCTGAGAGCCTGTTCAATTCTATCCATATTATAGTTCCTTATGTCCGCTGTCTTACGCTTGTTGATTAACTTAGAAAGTTCTGCCAGTTCTATTCTAGCTGTAGGGTTAGAGGCTTTCATACATTGGCGTTTCTTGATCAGATCTTTCGTCTCCTGCGATAGCTTACTGGTTTCCTGTTTAACGGCGTTACCACCGACTTCTATTGCGCACTCCTTAATGATGCCCATAAGATTGTCGTTCATTGCTTCAACACTATGGTCCTCTTCCTGGGTTAAAGCCGAATACCTGTTCTGTAGCTTGATCTGGAATTCCTCTAGTTTCCCTCTTACCGCTAACTCATTGATTGGTTTCTTATGTACCAGTTTCTTCCGTTCCCTCCTCAAGTCAAGGCTAATTCGAGTTCTTACCATCCTATGGTCACTGCAGCGCACCTTGCCGAGCACGTCTACATCTTGTATGATGCCAGGGTTCGCGCAGAGTATAAAGTCGATTTCATTTCTAGTCTCACCATTCGGGCTCCTCCACGTCCACTTTCGGCTAACCCGCTTGCGGAAAAAGGTATTCATTATCCGCATATTATTCTGTTCTGCAAACTCTACTAATAACTCTCCTCTGCTATTCCCAGAGCCTATGCCATATTCCCCCACTGACTTGTCTCCGGCCTGCTTCTTGCCTACCCTGGCATTGAAATCGCCCATCAGTATACTGTATTTTGTTTTGACTTTACCCATCGCCGATTCCACGTCTTCATAGAAGCTTTCGACTTCCTGGTCATCATGACTAGATGTAGGGGCGTAGACCTGTATAACCTTCATTTTGTACCTCTTATTAAGTTTCACAACAAGACATGCCACCCTCTCGTTAATGCTATAGAATTCCTGTATGTTACCAGCTATGTTCTTATTAATCAGGAATCCGACTCCTAGTTCTCGTCTCTCTGCTAAGCCCCGGTAGCACAAGACGTGCCCGCTTTTTAGTACTGTATATGCTTCTTTTGGCCTCCTAACTTCACTGAGCCCTATTATATCCCATTTACTGCCCTCTAATTCCTCCAATAGCACTGCTAGACTCGCCTCACTAGATAACGTTCTAGCGTTAAACGTTGCCAGGTTCATATTCCAATGGCGGCCTGTCCGGAAAGCATATGTCGCCTTGAAGAAAAGTCCACTTGTCGAAACGTTGGCTCCTGCTTTCACCTTGTTCTCGTTTCGTTCATCGTCTTGAATTTCCATCTCCCGTCTTCCCCGTGTTTTCCCTAAAGTGCACATAGGGCAGACAGGAAGATGCATCAATGACAGGCTAAGGGAACACAAGTAAACATTGAACTGTTATCGAGATGGACATGTCTCCGTGCATTGTGATGACTGCGGGTGTAAACCAATGTTTAAGGATTCTGTAGTCGTGTTTAGAAATACAGATAAAAATACGAAGGAGATTGCAGAAGCAAGCTTGATTGCAAAAGAAGGTGCAAACTGCGTAAGCGCTCCGTCGATTACTCCAAGCAGAAAGGAAGCTGCCTACCTGGAAAATATTGGGTTGCGCGTGCGTTTATTTGCACTCGTTTGAGCGGGTATCACAAGTACTACTCCTTTCTTAAATAAAATTCAGTTGATAGTTAGCGCATGTCCTGTCGTCTTTCTTGTCCGTGTCAAGCCAGCGCTATGACTTCAATTGATGCAACGGACCAACTAGCCCAAAAGTCTGCGCTCTGGATTTCTTTTTTTCTTGAAGCCAGATGGCTCTTTGCTGATTCAATATGCATCTTTGACAATCCCCCCCATACTAGGTGTGCACAATATTTAGGGCGATACCCAACTAACCCAAACAGATGGCTTTCGATCATCAGCTGGGTGACGAACCCCAGCTCTCTCCAATGCCATCCTCGTCATGCCCTCCCCCCCCCCCCTCCCCATTCTGCCACATTGCCTTCGCTGAGAAGCTCTTGTCTTCGCCGGCAGTGTCTGAGCGAGATTTCTTTAATAAACTCGTACGCAGGCAACAGAGCAGTTGCATCTGCTGTTCTGCGCGTAACGCGAAGGAAAGGAACAAAAAAAAAGGGGAAACAAGCCGCCTTTGGGCGCGTCACGTGCCTTGCAGCTGACATCCCCCCTTCCCGACCTTCATCGTTGTCTCAACAGGTCGTCGACCCACTTCTCTGCCTGCCTCCATGGGCGTTTTTCTCAGCATTTATTCTTTCTTTTCTTTTTCGTCGCCTAATGTGAAATTTCAGAGGCACATCGTAAACCTAACCATGGCGCATGTAGTACGATAACGGTGCGTCGAAAGCTGAAAGAAAAATAAAAGTGAAAGAGAGTTCACGCCGCATTGCGAAAGCTTGCGCGAAAGAAAAAGCTAGCAAAGGAAACAAACTGGAGGTGCGCAAGAACCTTTATTTTTATTTTTTTACGTAGAGCTGACGCTGAAGAACAGCCAGGATCCGTCTATTGTTTTCCTCTGCTTGTTTATTCTGCGTTTTTTGCCGGTTGGTTCGTGCTGCGGCATAAAAATATAAAAACAATGCGATGTCAGAACGGGATCGCCGAGCACGGGCTACACGAACGCGAACTCTCCCGCGAGCGCCGAGGACTTGTTCATGAAACGGGGCCTGGGGAGCTGGCCCATCTTCTCGGGAACGCGAGGTAAAAGTGCGTGGCGAATGAATTCAAAAGGGGTAAAAGTGGCCACGGAGAAGGAAAGCAAGGATAGCAAGAAGAATGTAAGAACCAACATAAAGAACGGGAAGTTGCAGCGTGATGACGGGTAACGGCGCGAGCAGAGAAGAAAAACGACGCCCTCCTCTGCGCCACTGCGCCCAATCCGCTGCTCTCACATCCCCTCCCTTAGAGATGTGCTTCACCTCTAACCCGCTGCTCCCAGAGCCGCTGCCGTTCTATATCTCTCCTATATTTTCCCTTTCCCGACTTGCCTCTGCAAGGAGTTCCCTTCGCTGCCAGACGCCCCAGCAGTCCAGTTTTCTTTTACCGTGTGTTCTATAGTTTCAGCGGGGTCCTAGCTTTTTTTTAATATTTTGTCTGCAATTTTTTTTTTGTCTCGTATACTTCCACCATAGTCAATCTCTAAAGTTTAGCGTAATAAACATTCGCCCCAACCTTTATGCAATATTTTTGTAAGTTGTTTGTAAGATTTCTTGTAAGATTATACTACCACTAAGATTTCCACATTCGTTCCACTGACAATCAAGCTCCTGCGTTCTTCCCTTCCGAGTTTTTCGTTGTCCTTCACTACGATGGTGGTAAATTATTATGTGATTTCTTACTTTTTATTTCATTGCCCATTTCTCAAGTAATTTATATATTTCCACGTATCGACATCTCCCTCGGCTTTCTATTCATTTCCCTTTTTTCATAGCTTTTTCTACTATATCTCCTTTCTGGCTGAACCGTAGCGTTCCGGTGGCGTACCCGCATTACCCACGGCGCAGCTTTCGCTTTCGCGGCGTTCCTAATAAACGACGGAAACCGTTTTCACTTTTACTTCCTCGACTTTTGCGTTTCCCTCTGCTCTCCATCAATTCATCTGTTTCGAGACGGCCTCTATTCTTTACTCCGCAATTTATGCATCGCATCATTTCTTCTTTCTATATCTATATTACGTGTCTCTCGTTTTTTTTTCCTTCCCTTCTTTTGCTTTTCTTTCCACCTTTCTTTCTCACTCCCAATACCCCCGCTCCTCACTTTCGGGACCATTTGCTGCCGTCTACTCTCTGGCTCACACTGCTGTCTGCAGCTTCGGCGTTCTCTTCTCGATTTACTGTTTTTTTTTTTTTTCTGCTCCTTATTCGAACCTTCCTTTTCCCGATGCTCCCTTCTAAGCTTTCCCAAACAAGAAATACGGGCGGCTTTCCTTTCCAAAGCTGCTCCGAGCGTTCTCTAGTTTCGCGGCCCGTCGTTCTCTCCATCTTCTTTCGGTCCTCGAGACGGTGACCCCCTTTTTCGAGGCGCCCCGTTTCGCCACCGTCCGCTTGACCAGCGTGGCGCAGCGGCACCGCGGGCGGTCAGTCTGTTTCGCTTTCAGCTCGCGCCGCAGACAGCGTGCGTCCGGTCTCCTCCGGCCCGTCTCTCTCGCCTTCGTTGCCGTCCACTGCCCTTTTTCTTCGGGCCCCGTTTAATGGACGTCGTCCTTGATCACATACAGCTTCGCTCTGTCGTGCGTCGTTCGAGAAACCCTCATCATCGTGGTTCTCTTTTCACCGAGGCTTCCCGAAAAGAAGCGAGCTCGCCGCTGGCAACAGGCGCGCGCCGGCGAGGGAGAGGAGGGCGGACACGACGCCGTCGGCTTCTTCCTTCCCCCCCTTCTTTTTTGTTCTCCTTTCGAAGAACCTGCCCTCGTGCTTCAGCCCATAATACAGGTACGGACTCTGCTTGGATAAATCTGTGCAGTATTATGAAATCCCCGAGCTCAGGTGGACCAATCAAGATAGCACGGCTGTGTCATGGCATTGCGATTGCGCTATATCACGGCATGCGCGTACACATTGCAAAAAAAAAAAGTTTGCGTTTTCCATCTGCTTGGTGCAGACTGCATTTCAATTCAGGACAGCAGTCCCCATCGTTTGCTTCTCTGCGGCGCAAAGCAGACGCCGGCACGAGCGGGCATGTGGCCCTTTTCTTTGCAAAAACTGTCACATATCGTCCAGCAATCGCTGTCATCTGGAGTGGTGCCACGAGACTGGAAGTTTCGCAAAGTCATCCTGTAAGGGTGACTTTGGAATCCTCTAAGGGTGACATTGGACAACGTTATAGACCCCCTCACAATAGCCCCGAATTCCCCCGTAAACTGCACAACATTTTAAACGAACTTAAAACTAGACACGCTAAGGCACACATTCTTCTTTTGGGGGATTTTAACTATCCTGGAATAGATTGGTGTGCCCCTAATTATCCTATTTTTAGACAGGATGAATCCCGTGAATTTATGGATGTCTGCTTAACTTTTAACCTAGCCCAACTAGTAACCCAGCCTACACGCATCGCCGGAGATACTGCTAACATTCTTGACCTCATACTATCTAGCCACCCCGACAGCCTGAACGCTATTACTTATCTCCGTGAAATCAGCGATCATAAAGTCATCCATGCATGCTTTAACTTCACTCCAATAACAAAAGCAACTTGCCAAAAAAACAATTTCTCTCTACAACAAAGGAAACTATGAGGCCTTCAACGCGGAATTGGAGGCCTTTTTTCCATCATTTGACGAACAAGACATCCACACAAACTGGTCAATGTTTAAACATAAAATGAATGAATTGACTAATAAATATATTCCCAAATGCAACTTCCGCGCTAACCACCACAAGCCATGGTTTACCAAGACTCTGGGAAGATTAGAAAATAAAAAGAAACGCCTTTTCCGAAGTGCTAAACTGAGCAGAACAGACTGCGCATGGGAAAAATATTACGCTGCTGAAGAGGCGTATTTGGTCGCAGTAAAAAACGCTAAACGTTCCTTTTACCACATCGATTTTCCAAACATACTTACAGATAACCCGACTAAATTCTGGCAGCTTTTAAACCCCCAATCTTCGCGAGTTGTTACCCTGACTGACGATTCTGGACGTGTTATTTCAGACGTTGAGTGCGCTAACATATTTAATTCTGCCTTCGCATCTGTATTCACTAAAGAACAAAAACCACCACCCCTCATGACAGCCAGTGACCCCACAATTGCAATGCCAGCCGTTACGTTCTCAGAAACCGGCATATCCCTTCTTATAGATAAGTTAAAGCTTTCTTCATCTACCGGCATTGATGACATCAACACAAAGGTCTTGAAAAACACTCGCCACACGTCTGCCAAGTTTTTATGCTTATTATTCTCGCAGTCCATTTCTACAGGTATCATACCCCACGACTGGAAAGTGGGGAAGGTCGACCCAGTCCACAAGTCGGGTAAAAAAGATTCACCACTTAACTACCGCCCCATATCACTTACCAGCATACCCTGCAAGCTCATGGAACACGTCATTTACTCTTTAACAATGCAGTTTCTGGACTCAAATAATTTCTTTCATTCATCACAGCATGGATTTCGTAAAGGTTACTCCTGTGAGACTCAACTAGCCATTTTCGTTCACGACCTGCATGCCAACCTTGACGCTAACCTCCAAACCGACGCAATCTTCCTCGACTTTGCTAAGGCATTTGACAAGGTACCCCATAACCGCCTATTTCTGAAACTTTCCAGCCTAAACTTGCATTGTGACATAC
Source organism: Dermacentor andersoni (assembly GCF_023375885.2). Lineage (NCBI taxonomy): Eukaryota > Metazoa > Arthropoda > Arachnida > Ixodida > Ixodidae > Dermacentor > Dermacentor andersoni. The sequence goes on from NC_092821.1 coordinate 155,343,915, forward strand.
TAGCATGGATAAAAGAATTCTTGACTCACCGCTCCCAGTCAGTCGTCATTAATAAACAAATGTCTAACTTACTACCAGTTTCCTCAGGGGTGCCCCAAGGATCCGTCCTAGGGCCTCTTTTGGTTTTAATTTATATTAACGACCTACCTAAGAAATTAGATTGCCATATTCCGATGTTTGCCGACGATTGCGTTATTTACAAAACAGTTACTGACACCTTTAACCAACAATCCCTACAAAATAACCTAAATCTGGTACAAAACTGGTGCAACGACTGGCTAATGACACTTAATATAAACAAATGCAAATATATATATTTCCACCGTCACAGTAATCCTCTCCTGTTTCCCTACACTATCTCTAACGTTCCTATCGACCCTGTCCAATCATATAAACATCTCGGTGTTCATCTTAGTCATGATCTTACGTGGAATAGCCATATCGCGAATATTATTTCATCTGCTAACAAAACGCTTGGCTTCTTAAAGCGTCATCTCCAATCTGCCCCCCTGCATGTTAAGCTACTCGCATACAAATAACTAGTTCGACCAAAATTAGAATACGCATCGCCCATCTGGTCCCCGAAACAAGTATACCTTGCTAATTCACTTAAATCAGTTCAAAACAGGGCAACTAGATTCATTCATTCCTCGTACTCTTTTGATATCAGCATATCATCTTTGAAATCGCAGTCGAACTTACCTACTCTTGCACTTCGTCGCCACGTTTCTAGTTTGGGCTTACTTCATAAATTCTTTTATTCCGAGCTATCACAGGAACCCTACATCTGCCCTCCCCCACCACGTTTCTCTCTTCGCACCGGACATCAGCAGCAGGTGTCTCGACCACGAGCACACACAAAAACTTTTGCTTCGTCATTCTTCCCCCGGACTGCTTGCGACTGGAACGGCTTTCCCCAAGAACTTGCTGCCATCACATGCCCATCTATGTTCCTTAACCAAATTACGCGTGCGCTTGCATCACAATAATCATTTTTGTTTGTATAACTCGTTCAAAATTCTTCTGTATACTGTTGTTAACCTATATGTGTCCCACCCCTTATGTAATACCCTCACATGAGGGTCTTTAAGGAAATAAAGTGAAGTGAAGTGAAGTGAAATACCCAGGATGGATACGCCCTTTTCACCTGCAAGCTACCGCCCAATATCACTAACATGCGTGTGTTGAAAACTAATGCAACACATAATCTATTCTCAAACCGTCAATTTTCTTATTTCAGTACATATTTTCACCCCAGTCAGCACGGATTTCATAAAGGCCTAGAACTGAGGTTAAACAGCGCGACAAAGACAAGGACACAAGGAAACAAATAGCACAGACAAGCGCTCCAAAGGCCTTTCGTGTGCCACACAACTAGCGCTCTTTATTAATGACGTCAGCTCAAGTATTGATCACAATATTCCTGCAGACGCCCTTGTCCTAGATTTTGAAAAAGCCTTTGACTAAGTACCGCATAATCGTCTTTCTTTTTTTTCAAACTTACGCGCCGAAATGTTGACACTGCCGTTCTAAACTGGATAAAAATTTGTTGTATAACTGGGAACAGTTCGTTTATGCCAACCAGACTTCATCATCCCGACGTCCTGTCGTCTCAGGTGTACCTCTGGGTACGGTTCTCGGTCCCCTCCTATATTTAATTTATATTAACGACCTGGCTACTAATACATCGTCTAATATCCGCTTATTCGCTGATGACTGCGTAATTTATTGTCTTACTAATAACTGCCCTAATCACTCCCAGACCCTCCAAAATGGTGTAATAACTATTGAAACCTGGTGTAGAAATTGGCTAATGACTCTGAACATTAGGAAAACATCTGTTGTTTCCTTCCATTGCATAAAATCCTGTCCTACTCCAACATACTTTATTTGCGGCTCCGAAATATCACCCGTGAATTCCTATAACTATTTAGGTATAACCATAACACCCTTGGTCACACTCACTTGGTCTCACTTGGTCGTCCCACATAACAAACATTTCTAACGAAGCAAATAAAGTTATTCGCTACCTCAGACGAAACATACGACTTGCTCCTCCTTTTGTGAAACTTTTAGCATATTTCACATTAGTTCGTCGGAAACATGAATACGCTTGCGCCGTCTGGGACCAACACAAATCTAATCTGTCCAAAACGTTAGAATCTGTTGAGAATAGGGTAGCTAGGATTATATATTCAGATTACTCACGTCGCTCAAGTGTCACAAACCTAAAGAAGAAAGCCCATCTTGTAAACCTAGTATTGCGACGCAAAGTCGCTCGACTAATCCCTCTTTCACAAATTCTTCCATTCTTTGACTGACGCATCTGTCATCATGCCCGCACATCGCACACATACCCGTACTAACCATCAAAGCACGGTTTATCCTGCGAATACCGCACAACTGCACATCTTCGCTCATTTTTTGTTCAAACAGCCAAGGACTGCAATTACCTTCCGCCCCACGTCGTGTACCGCTCTAGCCCCGCGTTGTTCAAAGCGCACATCGAACAAACCCTGTACGAATGCCCACCCCTCATGTAACACACCTGCACTGGGGTATTTGAGGTATAGTAAATAAATAAAAACATGCATTTATCATACTCGCTGACTATCCCTGTCTTCCCTTAGGCGTACTAGCCGAAGGCCTATAGTTTGTGCACCCTGAACGTTAGGAACTGCACGAGAGCGAACTGGTGTGACCGACGAGACACCCAAGCGCTGCTTTCGAACAACTCGTTGTTCGGGGACAATGTTCTCAAACATGTAGCACACACGACCCCGAAGCATCTCACCGGGAGCATAGTATTGAACAACATGCAAGGGAAAGCCCAATTCTTTTAAAGCACAATTAACACAACAGTCATGTTCAGTAGACTCATTTTCAATTTCAATTCACCTCATTCCATTGCCCTTACGTTAGTGGAATTGTGAAACAAATATTCCCAAATTTCAGTACCCGAGATATTTTACGACAACGTTACAAGTAAAAGCACATTAAAAAAGAGTAGTTAGGAACAGTTCTTGCCTCATTTCTTGCACGCGCGCTGTCTTCTGTTCCTGCTGCTCATAAATTCTAGTAGTTTATCGACCGGTTCTCTATTCACAATAGCGTGTTCATTATACGACGGGACAATAAGCTAATCGGTCCTTATTCAGGGCTCCTATTAATAATCTATTTTGCTTTTTCTACCGATCTTTCTAGTGTCTCACGTTTTCACGCTGAGTCAACCTGACTCAATAATTTATTACCATTATTACTTCATTTGAAAATATACTTAACAGAGAGGGAAACAACGGAAGAAGCAGGCTGGCCACTGGAAGAGTTAAAACGCTCGCCTACTCCTCAGGAAGCAGGAGACAAAAACAGAGAAACTGAAGAGAGAGGACAAGATGACAAATCTTAAAGACTAAAGTTAAAAGATCGCAAAGAATAGAGTACCGCAGTTGAATAGAGTGAGAGAACAAACATTTAATAATGCGAATCGGTGAGCAAGAGTTATTTCTTCACCCAAGGCGGGTGGCCTCCTCAGCCCAGGCAGCCATTGGCTCTTGCTGCTTCCCTGGCCTGGTTCGCCAGCTTTCGCTGGTCCTCCAAGGCCGGGGCCGCGAGCATGGCCGCCGGTGATTCTTGGCGGTCTTCTGTGCTTTTGTTTTCGGTTCTTGATTGAGCTTCTTGATCGTTGGGCTCAGCAAGATTAGGACACCCCATCACCATGTGAAAAAGAGTGTCCGACGCCCCGCAAGATAGGCAGACCTATGAGAATTGGGTCGGGTGCATTCTATGCATTATAATGCCGTCTACTACACAGAAGTTTGTTTGGAGAAGCCGCAGAACAACTACCCCTTCTCTGGTTAGACTGGGGTGTGGTAAGGGGTACACCTGTCTTTAAAATTTGTAATGCTGCAGGATATCCGAATATATTTTGGTAATACCCTCGAACCTTGTCGCCTTTCGGAACGCCTCTGGCAGAAAAGCCCCGCCTGTATGATCTCGGGCTGCGGCATGTGCCGCTTCGTTACCCGCCAGTGACTCGCCGCCAGGGTCCAGACGACGTAGGTCTCGGGAACTTGCGTGCGTTTCGATATTTCTTGCCGGGTTATCAGAGCTTTGGTGGACATCATGCCTTTTCGGAAATTACGGCAAGCGGATTGCGAGTCGCTCAGCATTACGGCGTTTTCGGTGCATGTGGAGATGGCCAGTGCTATTGCCACCTCATCGGCTGCGTCCGAATTCCTTGAGAGTATCGTTGCAGCGACCTTCTGTTCGCCTTTGGTATTAATTGCGGTTACTGCGAAAGAAGGTATCTTTGAATACTTAGCCGCATCCGTGAATCTTGTGTTATGGTCTGCAGATAATTCCTTGTGGAGTGCTCTTGCTCTTGCCCGTCTTCTTCGTGAAAGTTTGGATGCATATTGCGGGTCAAAGGTGCCACTAAGATTGAGTCTCGTATGTGTGTTGTAAGTCTTGATTTTTCGTCTGATTTCGCAGTTGCCTCCACATCGTAACCCAGACGAAGGACCACGCTTCTCGCGCTGGGAGCCAATTTGAGCCTTTCAATCTGGCTTCTTTTGTGCGCTTCTGCGAGTTCCTCCCACTTATTGTGCAGGCCGAGTTTCAGTAATCGTGCCGTAGATGCTTTTTCGAGAATTCCCAATGCAGTCTTGGTAGCTTGTCTAATCACGATGTTTAGTTTTTCCACTTCTGCTTCCTCCGGGCCCAGATAGGGCATGCCATACGCGATCCGGCTCGTGACGAGCGCCTGTGCGATACGCAGCGTGTCTCGTCCTTCGAGGCCGTCTGTTTCGCTTGCAACTCTCCCGATGAGGTGCGACAACTGGGTGAGCGCTGTTCGAAGTTTGGGGAGAGTCGCCGCTCCCGACCCGTCTTTATGTATGACGAGGCCACGTATTCGCAACGACTCCACCCGTGGTATTTTGATTCCGTTAAGCGTTATGCTCGGGTCGGGTTGCTCGTAGGCTGGTGGTCTGCCTCGAGTTCACTATGTAGTCCGCATTTGTTTAAGTTCCATGCAATGTACTGCCTCCTGTAGTGCGTTATGTTGTTGGCCAGTAGACGGTACTTTGGTCCATATTGTTATATTGTCTGCATAAAAGGCGTGCCTGAGCCCTTCTATTTCGTTTAGTTCTTTATAGGCAATTGCATCGCTGTAATGTTGAATAGCAAAGGCGAGATTACCGACCCTCGAGGCGTTCCCTCGTTCGGCACCTCGAAGTTTTCGGTTCTTAGGTCGCCAGCCCCAATGGTGGCCATCCTGTCTGACAAGGAGTTTTGCACGTATCGAAACAGTTGCTCACCGCCCCCCCCCCCTCCCCTCGAGGTTGCGGAGTACCACCTCGTGCGCCGCGCTGTCAAAGGCACCCTTGACGTCCATTGGCAGAGTGGAGTACTTGTGATGCCATCCCAGGTAGCCCAGCAGGTCTTCTTTGAGTTGCAATAGCGCATCTTACGCTGAAGGATGTTCCCTGAAGCCGAACATTGGTTTGGGCAAGACGGCAGTTGGAACAGAAAACTAAATTACCGCAGCTCGCACTAACTTTTAAAAAAGATACTCATAAAATAAAAATAAAGAGAACGTTCGGTTTCGTCATTTGCAGACAAACAATCTACAAGCGCGAAGCAAAGTCCGTTTCTTCTTGGAAAGTAACTAATATTCTGTACAAAAGCAGGCAAGGCCGTAAAATACCAATATTTTGACTGATTGAATTAAGTTTATTTTGCAACAGCAAGGTTGCGAGGATGACCAGGCGAAAAAGCTGCAAGTAGCAGCTTGAGGGGAACCTGGTCACCGCATACACAGGGCAGCTTCGTAGCGGTTAAACAAAAGAAGACATTATACGTGATACATATACTACATACCAAAAGAGAAATCAGCCACGATCAGAATTATAAACAAAGTTCTCGTGGAAACATTTGGCACACCTTTAAGAGAAAAAAGGCAAAGTGATGAAACAAACAAAAAGAACACGAACTTATCACGGCAGCAAACGCCATCACAAATATATCGCGTAGCTTTTTTAGAGGCCGAATAGGTACATTGAGACCATTTTCTTTGTGCATTCGATTTAACAGTATCGATAAGCACAACTGTAGCATTTGGCCGCCGTAGTTAGTTCTGCTCGTGTTAACATTGCAAGGTTCTAGCTGACGTAATCTATAAAAAGAATTATGCCGCTCTAAGGATGCCAGATTTGTTCATGCGTCGTCATTCTCAAATTTTCCAATTCTATATAAATGACAAAGGCTATATCTGTACAAGGATTCAATTTTAATAGCTCTAAGTTTTGAAAACAAAGGAGCGATGTGGCAAAGATATCGTGCCTGGGGAACAAAGCTTATTGCTCTTCTTCTTCTTTTTTTATTTGAAATAGTGTCAGTTTATGCATTTTCTGAGTTCCGTACTGGACTAAATAAAAACACATTGCATTATATAAAAGCATAATAATGGATATGGGAAGATAATTATAATTGGCGACGCATAGTGCCTATTGCTCTAGACAATTTACTAACTAAAGGACTTACTGGCCAATTCCATGACATTGTTTGAGAGAAATGTACGCCAAGATATTTGAAAGATGGTACTAATTATATTTCAGTATTGTTTAAATTAATGGAGGATAGTTGAAACTAAAGAAACGGAATTGATTTCATATTTTCTGCTGATCCCAGCATAGTGCAGGATGTAGAAGTGATAGGTAGGGTAAAGTGCAGTGATCATAGGTTAGTGAGGGCTAGAATTTACCTCAATATGAATAGAGAAAGTGTAAAATTGGTCAAGAAGAAATAGTTAAAGTTAGAGTCAGTAAGGGTAAAAGCAGACCAATTTAGGCTGGTACTTGCAAACAAATATGCAGCCTTAGAACAGAGAGACGATGATGACGACATAGAGGTAATGAATGAAACCGTAACGAGGTTGGCTTCAGAGGCAGCAGGTGAAGTGGGAGGCAAGGCACCAAGGCAACCAGTAGGCAAGCTATCCGAAGTAACAAAGTACCTAATAAAGAAACGACAAAGAATGAAAGTGTCAAACTCAATAGATAACATAGAATTCGCGGAACTGTCAAAACTGATCGACAAGGCGAAAATAAGTGATATTCGAAATTATAACGTGAGAAAGACTGAAGAAGCCGTAAAACATGGACGCAGCCTAAAATCAGTGAGAAGGAAACTTGGCATAGGACAAACCAAGATGCATGCACTGAAAGATAAGCAGGATAATACCATTAGCAATTTCGAAGGTATAATAAATGTAGCGGAAGAATTCTATACTGACCTGCACAGTACCCAGAGGAGTCAAGATTACTCCATTCGAAAGAATACTGAACAGGATACAGAAACTCCTCCTATAACTAAAGATGACGTCAGAAGGGCCTTACAAGACATGAAACGGGGAAAAGCGGCATGAGAAGATGTAATAACAGTCGATTTAATCAAAGATGGAAGAGAAAAAAATGATAGAAAAACTGGCGGCTCTCTATACGAAATGTCTGTCGACTGCGAGGGTTCCAGAAAACTGTAATAATGCAAACATTATACTAATCCACAAAAAAGGAGACGTTAAAGAACTGAAAAATTATAGGCCCCATTAGCTTACTCCCAGTATTATATAAAATATTTACCAAAATTATCTCCTATAGAATAAGGGCAACACTGGACTTTAGTCAACCAAGGGAACAGGCTGGCTTCACGAAGGGATACTCTACAATGGATCACATCCACGTCATCAATCAGGTTATCGAGAAATCCGCAGAGTACAATAAACCTCTCTATATGGCTTTCATAGATTACGAAAAAGCATTTGATTCAGTAGAGATACCAGCAGTCATAGAGGCATTGCGTAATCAAGGAGTACAGACCACTTACGTAAATACACTGGAAAATATTTACAGAGACTCCACAGCCATTTTAATTCTACACAATAAAAGTAGGAAGACACCTATAGAGAAAGGGGTCACACAAGGAGACACCATCTTTCCAATACTATTCACTGCGGGCTTGGAAAAAGTAGTCAAGGTATTAAACTGAGAAGGTTTAGGAGTAAGGATCGACGGCGAATACTTCAGCTACCTGCGGTTTGCCGATGACATTGTTCAATTCAGCAATACTGCAGACGAGTTACAACAAATGATTGAGGACCTTAACAGGGAGAGTGTAAAAGTGGGGTTGAAGATTAATATGCAGAAGACAAAGATAATGACGAATAACCGGGCAAGAAAACAAGAGTTCAGGATCGCAAGTCAGCCTCTAGAGCCTGTGAAGGATTTCGTTTACCTTGGTCAACTAATCACAGGGAACCCTGATCATGAGAAAGAAATTCATAAAAGAATAAAAATGGGTTGGATTGCATACGGCAGATATTGTCAGCTCCTCACTGGAAGCTTACCATTATCATTGAATAGGAAGGTGTACAATCAGTGCATTTTACTGGTGCTGACATATGAGACAGAGGCTTGGAGATTGACAAAGGAGCTTGAGACCAAGTTAAGGACCGCGCAAAGAGCGATGCAACGAAGAATGCTAGGCATAACTTTAAGAGAAAAAAAAGAGCGGTTTGGATCAGAGAGTAAACGGATATAGAGGATATTCTAATTGACATTAAGAGAAAGAAATGGCGCTGGGCAGGTCATGTGATGCGCAGATTAGATAACCGTTGGACCATAGGATGACAAAATGGGTACCAAGAGAAGGGAAACGCAGTAGAGGACGGCGGAAGACTAGGTGGTGCGACGAAATTGGGAAATTTGCGGGTGCCAGTTGGAATCGGTTGGGGCAGGACAGGGGTAATTGGAGATCGCAAGGAGAGGCCTTCGTCTTGCAGTGGACATAAAATATGATGATGATGATGATTATGCGTTGAAACATTTATTTATTTTATTTATCAATACTGTAAGCCTTGAAAGGCTCATACAGGAGTGGACCTACAAACAGCACAGGCGTAGCGCTTTGTTGTACAGGGGTTTGCAGTAAACTCAAACAAAAAGGCAATGGTTACAATCGACGCGCCATCTAAGCAAGAAGTGAACACAAGGAAAACAAAACAAACTATACAGTGCGTACGCCATTTAAAGTGTTGAAGCAGTTAATACAGAAAAAAATGCACATTGGGTGTGCCGTGTAATGTACAAATAGCATCAAGTGTAATGTATATTAACGTACTATCCAATGGACAAACGTGCGCAAGAACCAATCGTAGAAAAGTACGAAAGAATGTACGGACAACGGCGCGTGTGGAAGAAGTTGGGGCAGGGGAATACGTCATGGATAAATGTTTGAGGAATGCTCAGCCAAGACGACCACAACGCGGTCATCATTCCGATAATGACTCGAGGTGCAATTCGAGTGCCGATACGAATGAATGCAGAGATTGTGAGCAAACAATGTCACTTGGTAAGGAATTTCACAGATCTATTGCTGAAGGAAAAAATGAGCATTTTAGTGTGCTGCAACGCGAAAAGAATGGTCCAATACATTTATCGTGGTTAGTTCGACTGCATTGACGTCCGGGGGCACCAAGTAGTCCAATTTTGTTAAGTTTATCAGGTCATGGTAAAGAAGGTAAAGGAACTTCAAACAGGCCGACCACGGGCCAAAACAGGCCAAACTGTTCGTTAAGTGGGCGAAGCAACACTGCCTTTCTTTTTTATACATTAACCACAAGAAAATTGTTTGTCGCCCACGTGTGTATATTTGCAAGCGTTTCGTTGGCTAGATTTGACATATTAGAACCTGAATCGCCATCAAAAAGAGACGCTACCAGCGCGCGTAGCGAGCGGACGCATGGGACATCGGCTCCGGCGATTTTCGACCGTGGCGGCGGCCCAACGCGTTTGATCCCGACAACTTTGGACTTGACAGGACCAGCAGGTCAGCCGGCACGCAGGGAGACCACTCCCAATCCGGTGGGCCGATTTGTTGACCTTTTTAAGCGTTTTTCCTCCCATCCGCCATAGCGCCGCGACGCAGCCTCAAGGCTGAACGCCGGCGTTCGGCGGCGGGGAGGCCGCTCCAAGCCAACATGGCAAGCGCAAACCAGCAACGCGGCTACGACCCGGAAGGCATGGCATGGACAACTGTGCCGCAGACCAGTCGGGACCAAGCCTGCAACGCTAATGTGATCCGGGCCTTTGAAACAAGAGCCCAGAAACTCCAAGCCTGCGCACAAGGGAAGGCCACGTCAGCTCACGGAGGCCACCATGCGCAACCCGACAAGGCATCCGATGAGCGCGCAGCCGGAGGCCCAAGGCAAGTCAAAGCTGCATGGAAACCCAAGTTTCTCTGCAGATTTAGACCAGACGATGTGGTGCTAATCATCAAACCATTAACGGCGACAAGCTTGAAGAACTTACAACACGGTGAGCTAGGCCTAGCCCTACGACAGCGAGTCGGGGAGGCCGAAGCGGACAACTTTTACTTCACAATATCCCCGGACCAAAACCTGATCATCGTGGGCACGTCGAGCATCCACGCGGCAGACAAACTGGTCGGGGACTTTGCGATAAAAATCCAAGAAGGAGCAGACCTCCATTTGCACGGGCACGTAAAACAGAGCGAAGACAACGTGATTCACGGAGTCATCACAGTGGCCAATCTGGAAACCACCGAGTCCCTGCGAGGGAAGGTGAAAAGCTTTCACGGAGAAAGCACCATCCTGGAGATCCGAAAGTTCGGAACTTCTAACAAAGCCAGAATCACCTTCGAAGGCAAGTACAAGCCCAGAGCTGTACTGTACAACGCGCAAGTCATACCGGTAGCAAGGTACCGCCGCACCATACCAGCGTGTAACTTGTGCGGCACGGTGGGGCATAGGCCAGATACCTGCCCGACACCGAGACAAGAAAACTGCGGACTCTGCGGAACGCTAGCCCCGTTTGTGGAGGGGGTGCGGTCCCCTCACCTGTGCAACCCAAAATGTGCGGTGTGTGGCGGCGAACACGCCACGAACTCCAGAGACTGCACGGCGAAATTTCGCACGAACGCGCAGCAACAACCCAGCAATCAGGAGAAAAGGAGGAGGAAAAAGAAGAAAAAAAAACAAGAAGACGAAGAAGGGAGGAAGCGGGAATCGCCCGCCCCCTCCACCTAGCAGGGAGTCGACTTCTGATCAACCCAAGCAAAAGAAGACCTGGGCCAGCATAGTCCAGAACGGGATGCGGCAGGTGAGTGGGACCGCCTCTCCTCCTCCTCCTCCCAAACCTTCCTCTCCACCCACACCCAACCCAGTAGAAACAGAGTTACGAAACCAGATAGCAGCCCTAAAAGCGCAGATCGCGGTGCTAACGAGCAAACTAGAAAGTGCGCTAGCTAAACCCCAGCCACCTCAGCAAGAGGAGACGATGGAAAGCGACACAGAACCTAGTCTTGAAAATAAACTAGAAGCTATGATGAGAAGGGTCCAAGAATCCATTCCCACCATAGTCTCACAACAGATAGCGAAAGCGATGACGGTTCGCAAATACGCTAACACGAGGAGACTCCAGACTCCCCGAGCCTACAGGATGCGTAGGGTGATAAGCGAGGACGAGGAGGAAGACCACCAGGAGCAATTTCCCCTCCAGAATAACAACAATCTCCAGATACAACATGGCGAGACAAACTAAAAAGAGTCCCATAACATTAACGCAGTGGAATAGTCGAGGCTTGAAATCGAGGACTAAGAGAGCGGATCTTAGGATGCACCTGTCTACGTACGAGCATACTCCGGCAGTAGTGGCCGTACAGGAACCTGGCGGGAACGTGAGCCTCACAAACTACAAAACGTTCCAACTCGACCCCCTAACGTGCATCTTTGTGCACAAAAACTACACTGCAAATTTGGTAGATCTAGAATTACAAACCAGCTTTTCGCACGTGATGGTGACTCTTCTGCCACTGAAAAAGGAGGATTCGCCGCTACACATCCTGAACGTGTACTGCCCACCTAAAGCAAAAAACGTAACCTTCTCCACACTCCTGAGCAGAGCTACCAGGGAAGCAGGACGAGACCCGTTACTAGTAATGGGAGATTTCAACGCGCAGAGTCCCTCATGGGGCTATCATCGAGAGGACATACGAGGACGGAAGCTAGCGGAGGCGGCGTCCGCGTTAGGTCTAACCCTACACACTGACCCGGCGTGCCCCACGCGGATAGGGAACTCGGTGCAGAGGGACACGTGTCCCGACTTAACCTTCACGAAAAACGCGAGGCGAGTGGAGTGGACGAATACGGAGGAAACTCTCGGTAGTGACCACTGCCTGATCACCATAACGATCCGTACGAAACCCCTTACCAGGCCTACGGGGCACACTATGCTGCCGGACTGGACGAAATTTAGAAAGGAATACGAGGTAAGCTCCATCCAGGAGCAGGGATATCAAGCCTGGACAAAACAGCTGCTGATCAACCTGCGTTCGACGGAAACGCAGGTAAAGCTCTCAGAGGCGGTGACGGACGTGGACACCCACCTCCTCCACCTCTGGGCAGCCAGACGCAGCATGGTCAAAAGATGGCGTAGACAGAAGCATAACCGAAAGCTAAGAGCTCGGATCGCGGCAATCACTAAAGAAGCGGCGGAGTACGCGGCGCAACTCGCGGACGCGAACTGGGTAGATAGGTGCAACGCGGCCGCTGGGCAGATGTCTAGCAAGAACACATGGCGCCTCTTCCGGGCACTCATAGATCCCAACCAGACGCGCACCGAGACGCACAAGCACCTGCAGAGAGCGGTACATGCATTTCAAGGAAATACGGCCCAGCTTGCACTGAAGCTTCGGGACCAGTACCTGACCACAACCCAAGATCCAAGGGGAGACGCTTACAGATACAATGGAGCCCAAAATGCTGAGCTGGACGAACCTTTCAAAATATACGAACTCAAGGCCGCTCTAGCGAGGATGAAACGCGGGACCGCGCCAGGAAGGGACGGGATCTCGGTAAAACTCCTAGCCAATCTGCCGGACCGCACATACGAATCCCTCCTAGAACACTTTAATTCGATTTGGGTGGGCGAAGCTCCATTTCCCACGGAGTGGAAGACGGCGCTGATAACTTTCATCCCCAAGGCGGGCAAGGCCATAGATACGGATAACCTAAGACCTATTTCTCTCACCTCGTGCGTGGGCAAACTGATGGAAGCTATGGTCAGAGACAGACTATCTGAGTACCTAGAAAACAAGCGAGTCTTCGCCGACTCGATGTACGGCTTCAGGCCAAATAAATCGGCTCAGGACATCCTGCTGCAGCTCAGCAGGGAGGTACTAAACCCGATCGAACATCCGAACGGGGATAAGATAGTGCTGGCCCTAGATCTGAAGGGAGCCTTCGATAATGTGACACACGAGGCGATCCTCACACACCTATCAGAGACGGGATGCGGCAGGAACGCTTTCGAGTATATAAAACGCTTCCTCACGGACAGACAGGCCTACGTGAAGATCCAGAACGCGGAACACGGCCCCTTTCTATTAGGCACGAGAGGGACGCCACAGGGAGCGGTGCTATCCCCCTTGCTTTTCAACTTGGCAATGAAGAACCTGCCGGTCCACTTGGAGAAAGTCCCGGGTGTGCAACACGCGCTGTACGCGGACGACATCTCCATTTGGGCCACGCAGGGCTCTCTCGGTGAAATGGAGGCCAGCCTGCAGGAGGCGGCCACCGCGGCGAACGAGTACGCGAAAAGATGTGGCCTTCATTGCTCCCCTCAAAAATCCGAATTCGTGCACATTCGCCCCAACAAAAAATGCACAAACAAGATAGAATTGAGACTTGGATCGGAACCGATACCCGAAAGAAAAGAAATTAGAGTCCTAGGTCTTTTCATCCACCAGCGTCGGCTGGCGACGACCACGCTCGACAAACTAAAGAAGGTGGGAGATCAGGTGGGCCGAATGGTCCGCAGAGTCTCGAACAAGAAAGGGGGACTGCGAAGCAAAGACGCCTTGCGGCTGGCCAATGCCTTTGTAACAAGCAGAATCCTGTACTCGACCCCCTATCTCCGCCTGAACAAACACGACCAGAACATCATCGAGGTGATAATACGCAAAATGGCGAAGAAGGCCCTCGACCTCCCGATAACCACGTCTAACCTGAGACTCCAAGGTCTGGGTATGACGAACTCCTTCGATGAACTTAGAGAAGCCCACCTCACAGGTCAATACACGCGATTATCGCAGACGCCGTCAGGACGCCGCCTTTTGGCCCGTCTGCACATAGAACACACGACTCTCACCGAGGAGAGAGTAAGACTCTCTCAGGAATGGCGTTACGCCCTGCACGTAAGACCACTCCCAATTAAGATGTCCAGGGACGACCACGAGGGTAGACGCAGGGCCAGGGCAGAGGCCTTAGCTCACCACTACGGAAGGAAACCCGGGGTATACTATGTGGACGCATCCGGCCCGCACCATGGCGGGTGGTACACGGCGGCAGTGATCCACGAGTCCAAAACGGTGAACGGGCTCACCTTCAAAGCCCGAAGCGTCACTCAAGCAGAGGAAGTCGCCATCGCTTTAGCGGCAACACACTCCGATTCCAAGACAATCATAACCGACTCGCGAGGGGCGTGTCGGAACGTCCAACAGGGCTGGGTCCCGTACCTGGCCTACCGGCTACTGCAAAATAGCTCGTACGTAGGAGGTCCATCCCACCGCTTCATAGTCTGGGCTCCGGCCCACTCGGGGCTAGGAGGAAACGAGGCAGCAGATGCAGCCGCCCGCGCGCTCTCTAACCGGGCAACCTCGTCCCCCGCCTCCTCTGAAGAAGTAGCGGAAGCCACGCCGACCTACACTTACAAGGAAATAACACAATTATACAAAGATAGACATAAACTGTACCCCCACCCGTGTAAAGGATTAACGAGAGCGGAGGAACGCCTGTTCCTCCGCCTTGTCACGAACACCATGATGTGCCCGGCCTCGCTAACGCACTTTGACCCTGCCTTCTCCGGGGAGTGCCCGCACTGTGGGGAGAGGTCCTCGGACCTCTACCACATGGTGTGGGCGTGCCCCTCCAACCCTGCTTTTACTCCACACCCAAACCCCACCCGGGAGGACTGGGAGGCGACCCTACTCGCCTGTTGCGACCTGAAAGCCCAAAAGGCGATGGTCGAACGAGCTATGGCGGCAGCGGAAGCCACTGGGGTCCCGTACTAGGGACTCCACCTAGTGTTTGTGAGGGGAAGGGCACTAAGCCTGACTCCAGAGCACCCTCCATGTAACTCCCTCTTTTCAGAGGAAATAAACGTTTTTACCACCACCACCATCAAAAAACAGGCTGATATCGTCTGCGTAAATTACACACTTTGCAGACGGATCAACATTGGCTATTTCATTTATATATAAAATGAAAAGAGATGGACCCAGTATGCTCCCCTACGGGACTCCCGTTTTTACAGGTTTGAACTCGGAATGGTCCTCGGCTATATCTACGAATGGAGAACTTTATTGAAGGCAGGACGTAATAACAGAATAAGCTGTGCCTCAAATGCTGTAACGATCGAGTTTTTTAAGTAAAACGTAGTGATTTATCAGGCCGAAGGCTTTGGAAGAATGACGACAAATTCCAAGCACCATTTTCTTTTCCTCAATGATGATGTGTGGTGTTTTGTGGCGCAAGGGCCAGGTTTGGCCAAAGAGCGCCATGACAAGTGGTAATGTTAATGTATTATGGAAGATGTGACTTGGCTGTAAAGTGGCCTAAAAATAGTCGCAGTAAAGTGCGTAAAATCTACGTGCTATAAAATTATGGCGATGACTAATGACGAATACTATGAACACTAGAATGCATTGGAAAAATTGATGCAATGTACAAAATATGTGAGATGCTAAAATTTTCTAAGAGCACTACTGCCTCGCCAGAGCCGTTGAACCCAAGGGACGAGAGGCATGCGCTATGCGAAACAACTATCACAGCGCTATCTTCTATAGAGAGGAGGCGCTACGAACGTATGGACTAATTACATGTAATACAACATCTTTCAAGAAACCTAGGACTGCGCTGGTATCAAAGAGCGGTTCTGCACCGAGTAACATAACAGGATGAAGGGGGATGTGCTGCCGGTATGCTAAGGGAAAATGTTTCTTTCTGTCATATTCGGCTTCCCGACACTCCAGGAGGACGTGGAGAACGGCCAGCCTCTCCCCGCATCTACCACAGGTTGGAGGCTCATTTCCAGCGAGTAAAAAGTTATGCGTGCCAAAAGTGTGTCCTATTCTTAGACGACAGAATAGGACATCTGTCCGGCGTGATTTTGTTACAGGAGGCCAGAAACCTAATTGTGGCTTTATTACATGCAGCTTATTATTTGTTTCCAGGTTCCACAAGCGCTGCCAGTAGTTTCGCAGTTTCCTTCTTAAGAAAGGTGTCAGGTCTGTGACAGGGACTGCAGCGGTAGAATTAACAGTGTGTGATTCAATTGATGTGGCCATCTGGTCCACTAGAACGTTACCCTGGATGCCCCTATGGCCAGGCACCCAGCATATAATCACATGCTGGTTAGATACATATGCTTTACATAAGACGGAATAGAGTTCAATTATTATAGGATTTTTGTGCTTACAAAACGACATCAAAGACTTCACAACACTAAGGAAGTCCGTATATATAACTGATTTTTTGAGTTTTGATTTCCTTATATGCTTCACGGTCGACAATATTGCGTAGGCCTCAGCCGTGAGGATACTAGTTTCCGGATGCAGTAAATCGGATTCCGAGAAGGATGGACCGACGGCTGCATATGACACCCCCTTCGCGTGACTTCGATGCGTCTGTGTAAAACTCCGTGCAGGAGTGTTTGTATTGCAGTTCCCGGAAATGCATCTGGATTTCAATCTCTGGAGCGTGTTTTGTAACCTGCATGAAAGATATATCACATTTTATCATCTGCCACTCCCAAGGAGGTAGCAGCTTAGCTGGAGGCATTAGGCGGAGCTCGAGGAGTGGGACATGCATTTCATCACTAAGCTCCCTCACACGCAGCGAGAAAGGCTGTCTTACGGAGGGACGATTGCGAAAAAGTGTAGCATATGTCATGTCATTAACGGTATTAAAACACGGATGTTGAGGATTTGAGTGGACTTTCAGAAAATATGCTTGGCTGATGTATGTTCTCTGCAGATGAAGTGACCACTCATTCGATTCTACATATAAGCTTTGTATGGGACTCGTTCTGAAAGCGCCAGTGGCCAGTCGGATTCCTAGATGGTGCACTGGGTCTAGCATCTTTAGTGCGCTCGGGGCGGCAGAGTGATAAATCACGGCACCATAGTCTAGTCGCGATCGTATGAGGCTTTTATAGAGATTCATTAAACACTTCCTTTCACTACCCCATGTAGTCTGGGATAGAAGTTTCATCATGTTCATTGTTTTCAGACATTTTTCTTTAAGATGTTTAATGTGGGGGACGAAAGTGAGTCTGTAGTCAAGTATAACACCTAGAAACTTGTGCTCTTTGTTTACAGGTATTTGTTGTCCGCCCAGTTCTAAGCAAGGGTCTGGGATCATTCCTCTCTTTCTTGTAAAAAGGACACAAGAGCTTTTGTTAGGATTGATCTTAAATCCATTCCTGTCTGCCCACATTGACACTTTGTTCAGGCTATGCTGTACTTGTCTCTGGCATACAGCGAGGTTACAGAATTTGAAAGCTATTTGTATGTCGTCCACGTAAACAGAATAAAAGATTGCCGGTGGTAATGAAGCGCGAAGCGTGCTCATCTTCACAATGAAGAGTGTGCAGCTGAGCACGCCTCCTTGGGGTACACCCGTTTCTTGCGTAAAAGGACGCGAAAGTACATTACCGACTTTTACCCGGAAGGTACGACTGGACAGATAGCTTTCTATTAAGTTTAGCATATTACCATGGATGCCCATTTCTGACAAGTCTCTTAAGATTCCGTAACGCCACGTCGTATTGTACGCCTTCTCCATATCGAGGAATATGGATAAGAAAAACTGTTTATGTACAAATGCGTCTCGGATATTTGCTTCTACACGTACAAGATGGTCAGTTGTGGAGCGCCCTTCTCGGAAGCCACACTGATAAGGATCAAGCATTTTGCTCTGTTCAAGGAAATAAATGAGTCGCCGATTAATCATTTTTTCAAGTACCTTACAAAGGCAACTTGTCAGGGCTATAGGGCGGTAACTTGCCACTGAGGAAGGATCTTTGCCTTGTTTCAAAACCGGGATCACAATGGCTTCTTTCCATGCAACCGGGAGGTATCCTGTAGCCCAAATTGTGTTGAAAATTGTGACTAGTGTAACTTGGGTGTCTTTATGTAAGTTTTGGATCATTTTATACATGATTCTGTCAGATCCCGGTGCAGAGCTCTTGCATGCGCTCAAGGCAGCTCTCAACTCGGCAATACTAAAAGGACAGTTGTATGGTTCATTCTGTTGACATTTTCTCATGAGTGGCTTACATTCTTCTATTTGTTTATATTTCAGAAAGGATTTCGAGTAATGGTTGGCACTTGACACGCTCTGAAAGTGCTCCCCAAGTGAGTCCGCCTGATCTTGTAGGGTATCGCCTTCTGTGTTTACCAAAGGGAGTGCATATGCTTGTCGCCCTCTTATCCTATTGACCCTGTTCCAGGCTTTGGCCTCATCTCTGAACGAGTTAATACTCGATAGAAACTTCTGCCAACTTTCTCGTCTGGCCTGTCGGTGGGCTCGCCTGCCTTGGGATTTTACTTTTTTAAAGTTGCTAAGATTCTCCGCAGTGGGAGAAGCGCGTAGCAACCCCCACGCCCTGTTCTGTTTTTCTCGAGCGATCTTACAATCGTCGTTCCACCACGGGACACGCCGTTTGTAGGCCAAGCCTTTTGCTTCTGATATGCATTTAGATGCGACATCTATTATGAATGCTGTAAAGAACTCGACTGCAGCATCAATTCCTAACGAAGACAGGTCAGCCCATGAGATACTAGTAAGAGATCGAAATTTCTCCCAATCAGCTGTCTCTATCTTCCACCTAGGGGCGTGTGGTGGATATTCGTTTTCTTTTGGTGATCTTAGCAGTATAGGGAAGTGGTCGCTGCCGTAAGGGTTGTCGGTAACTTCCCATTCAAGTTCAGGCAGTACAGACGAGGAGACTATGCTAAGATCTATGGAAGAATAGCTTCTGTTTGCAAGAGAGTAATATGTGTGTTCCTTCTTATTCAACAGACACGCACCAGAAGAAAAAAGGAACTGTTCGACAAGACGTCCTCGCGCATCTATACGAGGGTCGCCCCACAGGTAGTTATGTGCATTGAAATCGCCAAGAACAACATAGGGTTCTGGCAATTCATCTATAAAGGACTGAAATTCATGTTTGCTTAGTTTATAACGCGGGGGTATATAAAGTGAGCAAATAGTGATCAGTTTGTTTAGCAGAATAACTCGAACCGCAACTGCCTCAAGGGCCGTTCGTAGCTGTAAACGTTGACAGGCTATGCTTTTTTGAATTACTATTGCAACACCGCCCGATGATGCGATAGCATCATCGCGATCTTTGCGAAAAGTAACGTGCTCTCGAAGAAAATTTGTTTGTTTTGGTTTTAAGTGTGTTTCCTGTAAACACAGCACTTTTGGATTGTGTTTATGGATGAGTTCTTGCACATCATCAAGATTCCTGAGAAGACCTCTGACATTCCATTGGATGATTTGTGTATCCATATTTAAAGAAAATTGGTGCTGTGTTTACGGAAACGGAAAGGATGCCTTAGATTACAGAGCCCTTTCGAGGCCCTGCAACAGGGGTTCTGCCCTTTTTGAAGTGTTCGAGCGAGTCTCGGCGCTCCTTAGGCGTTTGGTGCGCCTTGAGGACAGGTGTAGTGTCCATTGCCTCCTGTAAGACGCCGGAGAAGAGCTCTTGCAAGCGAGAGGTTTTCCGAGAGAGTCCTGCCCCGGAAGGCAAGATACCTGCGCCCACGAAGGTCGATGGAGCTCCCTGAGGGATTTGGCTGCGCTGGCCGTTGCCAGCGCTGGAAGGGGCCTCGGAGGTTGGGGCAGCCTCGGCTGCGCCCACCTTCGGGGTTGATGGCCCCGTCTCGCTTGGTTGGCGGAGCAGCGCTAGCTGCAACCGCCGCGGGGGCAGTTGGCGTAGGTGTCGACTCACTGCTTGTGGGTCGGACAGCCGCCGGAGGCCGTTGTGACGCTGCCCCCTGACGCGCCACATCGGCAAAGGTTTTCTTGGGCAGGTACAATACCCGCCTGCGTGCCTCCTTGAAACTTATATTTTCCTTTACTTTAACTGTTACAATTTCCTTTTCTTTTTTCCAGGATGGGCACGACCGTGAGTACGCGGCGTGCTCCCCATCACAGTTTACACAGTGGAGAGCATTCTCACAAGCTTCAGATGTGTGTTCGTGGACACTGCATTTTGCACATGTTTGGCGGCCTTGGCAGCTCTGCGAGCTGTGACCGAAGCACTGGCATTTGAAACATCGGAGTGGATTTGGCACGTACGGCCTAGCACGGAGCTTGATGTACCCGGCCTCGATTGACTCGGGCAAGATACTTGATCCAAAAGTAATTATTAGGTGCTTCGTCTGAATCTCTTTACCATCCCGCCTAATCTTAATTCTTCTGACATTGATCACATTTTGTTCGCTGAAGCCCTCCAGGAGTTCCGCTTCAGTCAGCTCAAGCAAATCATCATCTGACACAACACCACGGGTGGTGTTCATTGTACGGTGCGGGGTTACTGTTATGGGGGTCTCTCCAAATGACACTAGTTGCGGTAGTTTCTCATATTGTTTTACATCGCGGAGCTCCATGAGGAGGTCGCCGCTTGCCATCCTCGACACCTTGTATCCTCGACCAAAAACATCAGTCAGGGACTTTGAAACAAGGAATGGTGAAATGTTTCGCACTGCTTTGTTTGGCTTTTCGGAATGAATAACGTGGAAGCGGGGAAAATTCTGGGTTTGGCGTCCAAAAACTTGAAGACATCTTCGGTGCGCCCTCGTTTCTGAGGGCGATCAGCAAGGGAGGGGAAAGAAGTTTCCATGAAAAATGTATATATTCGGCAACAGCGCCGACCGCCCACTACGGAGCCCAACGAGGGGACGCGGCAGAGCTTGCATACAAGTCTGCACGACGCCAGTCATACGCCGTCACTATAACCGAATATGGTGTACCCAAGGTTGGATAGCCACACAGGGTTAACTCTTGCCGCCAAGAAGAAGGAAGTAAATAGAAGAGAGAAGGAGACAGGAAAGGTGGAAAGTAAGGGAAAGACGAAGGTTGTAGGAAGAGAGAGACAGGAAAAGGCGACTGCCGATTTCCTCCAGGTGGGTCAGTCTGGAGGTGCCGTCTATGTGAAGCCGAGGCCGAAGAGGTGTGTTGCCTCCGCCGGGGGGCCTTAAAGGTCCAAACACCCAGCATCGGCTCAACCTCCAGGATCCCCTTTTCCCCAGACACGGCTAAGCCGCGCACGGCTACACGCGGGAGGGTCCAACTCTCGTGTTCTCGGATACGTGGTGTCGCAACACACCAAACGCCTGCTGACGCAGACGCCCCTGCGGGGTTCTTTTCCTCAAGTCTTTGTAATACATATATATATTCCTCTTGGGTCAGCAGGGTTAATTCAGTAGACCTATTTTACAGAAACCAAACTGTGCAGGACTTATCATATTGAACTGATCAGTAAATGAAAAAGCCTGGTTAAGATCCCCTTGCCTAAGCCTCCTTGAAAAGAACATGCAGCACTGATAGGGAGCGGTAGTTTGAAATACCATTCTTACTGCCTTTTTATTTAATATTACTTTGACCTTTGCCGTCTGCATGGTACGCGGGAATACGCCTGAAGATAAACATGGACTAAAAATGCACTCTAAACAAGGTGGAATTGTTTCAATAACAAATTTTACCAACGCTATTAGAATGCGGAATGCATCAGTAGCTCTGCAGCTACTTAAGAAATAAAAGGAAAAAAGGACTTCCTGCTTTGTGAACGCAACACTGCTGTGTCGGCTGTGGGTAGGAGTAGCATTCACCAACTCCTACAGCTATCGTATTGGAATGGCGGATTCACCAATGTGCGCTACGTGCAAGTGTGAAGAGACCATCAATCATCTTCTGTGCCACTCTTCTCGCTTCGATAATCAACGTGAGACTCTCCAGTGTGCCTTGAATAGACTGGATGACAGGCCATTTACGGAAGCGAAGATCTTGGGAGCCTGGCCTCACAGTTCATTAGCCCAGAAAGCAGTTCGAGCGCTTTTTCACTACCTGAAGGCAACAGACTTCAGTGCCCGACTATAGACATCCTACACCTAAGTTCTCTCTCTTTCACTCCCCATCCCCCTCCCCACGTGTAGGGTAGCAAACTGGACTCAGTCTGGTTAACCTCCCGGCCTATCCTTCTTCCCTTCTCTCTCTCTCTCTCTCTTTCTAACAGGCGAGTTCATATGCGAGAGGTTGATATTATCGGATACCCACCAAGGGACAGAAAGAATTCGTAAAAGCGTTAGCAAAAATTGGAGGACGCTTAAGCTTCGCCTTCAAGAGTGAAACGCGAAAGCGTTCCCGTCGACCCGCCAAGGGGTGTAAGACAATGCGCTACGGCGCAGCGATCACTTACGAGGCGCCCCGCATCAGACTTTGCACCCACCAATCACGCGGTGAGCGTCGAGCAACGCAGCGTTCGGCGCGGCAACGAAACGTGCGCCTGAGCAAGCGGAACGAACCAAAGAACTCGGTGTCTCGGAGGGGGAAACGATCTACGCCAGCCAAACGTCGTGATCGGCACGGGCAGAGAGATATATAGATAGTGATCTAAAGAAAGGAAGGACGCTTGATTCTTCAACCCGTGAGAGAGCACGGCGAAGCGTCGTCAGGGGAGAGGGAGTCGGGGCCGCGGCGCGCCTCGCACCGGTCCCCGCACAGCCCCAATGCGCGCGTGGCGCGCCACCTGTCGGGGCAGCGCCTTACATTGAGAGGAGGGGGTCTTCTGTGTTTGCCGCAAGATGGTTCTGCGTGTGCGGAAAGCGCAGAAGAAATGTAGCGGAAACGTACTTCGCTACTCGTGTAACTGCAACTTCTGTAAGTTACATGCTCATAATTACCGATACACACCGCAGTATAAGTTTCTACGGCACGTTTCTAAGACAACACCGCATTCACTAGAGGCGCTTTTGTACCGCTTTGAAGCATCGAACTCGTGGCTTTTCCCTGAACCTTTTCCCTGAACCTCTGTACCGAAAGCCATATCTGTCTCTATTTGGTCAAGATGTTCTTTGCCGTGTCCGTAGAATGTGCATAGCGCCAGCAGCGGAAACGTTTTTCTTTAAGCTGCACACCTCCACACTGCCAGTTAAAACGTGGCTTCAGGAAAAAGGACTGTATGTACCTTGGAAGACAAATTGTAGGCTTTGCAATCAACCTGAGACAATAGAACATTGCTTTATACTTTGTCGTGACGCATTTCTTTTTTGGGACATTTTACAAAGAACTATCAATAAAGACTTTCCTCTCACATGTTATGGTATCCGGTTCCTTCCGTTCAAAAAGACAGTCAGTAATACACCATATGATTTGTTTATGTTATTAGGACTTTATTCATTATGGAGAAGTCGAATGATCGACAGACATGCCGAGCCACCTCGCTCGACAAGGTCTATCTTCCGAGAAGAGACTGCTCAAGTCCGTAGTGTGGTGGCTACATATGATCCCGTCCCTGAATGGATTTCACGTCTGGACGCTTGTGTTTGTTTGCCAGAATTTTGAACTGTCATTGGACTGTATACTATCTGTGAATTTGTTTCTCTTGTAGGCTTCATATGTAATGTAACTGCATTCGTTTGACAGTACTGATAATTCCATGCAATAAAGAAAAAAAAAGAACTCGTGGCTGAGTGGTAGCGTCTCCGCCTCACACTCCGGAGACCCTGGTTCGATTCCCACGCAGCCCATGTTTGCAAGTTGTTTTTATTTATGAATTGCCTGCCGGGATTTTTCGCTCACGGCTAACGCCGCGGACGCCGACACCGACGACACCGGCTTTTCTGCGACACGAGCTCCTTAACGCTGTCGCGTTAAAATCAATCCGTTTTAGTTGAATGCTGTCTTTTAGAAGTGCAGTCGTTTTTTTCTAGCGTGGCTCCAGTTACCGAAGCGAGTGTCCTCCAAATTTTATCGGAGTGTCCTACCGATGAGTTGAAGAAAATAAAGTGATAATGTTTCTCAGAAACCCTTAATTGTTTTGTGAAGTAGTTTGTGTATCCCTTAAATGCTTTCAATGCTTCCGGCGATTTAGTTCGCATGAACGAACAGTACAACCAGTCTCTTTTATTTATGACCTCAAGCAGGTGCTTATGTATCCGTGGCTTGCGAGATCTTTTGGTGGGCTTGAACGTTTTCACCGACAAATATGCATAGTATATTTTCATAAATGTTTGTATGAACTTGTCATAAGCCACATCTGCGTTTTTTTTTTCTTTAGACCCATCATCCCAAGAAATACAGGCAAGACAGTCTAGGAATGCAGACAATGTGGTAGCATTTATGAGCCGTTAAGAAAACGCTTGATGCGGTTGTTCTCGTTTTTCAACTGTATGGCAACGAATATGAACGCAGGTAAGTGATCACTAATTGTGCATACTAAAACACCAGGTTTTACAGAAGACATTTCAAAGTTAGTTGTGAACAAGTACAATGCAGTCTCACATGTTGCCGCAACTCGCGTAGGTGATGTAATAACGTTTTGACAGAGATGCATATTTAACAGAGATTCCAATTCTGGTTTCATGCTATTTTGAGCAATCACATACATATTTAAGTCACCTCCAAGAACTACTTGATAATTGTTGACGTTAACGAATTCTAACAGTGAATCTAAATACGATAAAAGCAGCAAATAATTTCCTGATGGCGGCCGGTAGCAAACACAGAAAATCAGATTGCTGCATTTAACAACAACAGTTTCACAGTGCTGGTTAGTGCCACATAATTCAGATAGAAGCTCCGAGTTAAATAAATTTGAAGGAAGTATTGAGACACCTCCGCCACCTTGATCACGGCAGCTCACGTAAAAAAAAATTTTAACCAGGAAAATTATACACATCGTCTTCCAAAACAAACCACGTTTCGGAAAACATGACAACACTAAACTAGCATTCATTTCGCAAAAAAAAAAAAAACTATGAAGTTCGTTTCTCTTGTTTCTGCCAGATCTAATGTTAAAATGTATACAACTGCAGCAATTTGAACCGTGGTTTCGGACGATTGTATTTAAGTTAGATCAATTTACTCAGTCCATGAAAAGCAACACAGATGAAGAGATAGGTTAGCTGCATACTTCAGCTGCTGCACAGTTTATCGAGGTCAGTCGTGCAGCGGATGACAACCACAGACTCGTACTCTCTTTCGAGCAAGAATTTTCCCGTTCGCATGCCACGCGAAGCGCTAGTCACTTGCACTCGCCCATTCTCTCACGCGGCGCAGCAGCTGTCGGTTCTGCGCGGTCATGTTTTCACAGATTGAAATATTTAGCTCATGTTTCGTGAAAGTTTGCGCTTTTCAATTCATCTGTCTCGCAGGGACACCCGTGAAAATCGCACAACGATTCAGAGTACTTTGCCTTGTCTCGAAGACAACCTATGTAATACCACGACGTCACTCGCGGTCAGCTCTGACACGCTCACCAATTTTGATGCTTCATTTACCTTTGTTAGGAGGTTTTCATTATCAGTTACCGGTATTCCATGCAACTCAACATTCAACTTCCTGCTGCGCCATTCAAGGTCATTTACCGAGGCTCTGAGTCGCTGAATGTCGCTTGGAATTGCATCGTCCTCGAGTTTAGAGACTTTGTTCTTCAAGCTGGTTATTTCCTTTTGCAGGGCAACTTGACGACTCAGTATTTCATCGTATTTTTGAGACATTAGCTGATATGAAGCTTTAACTTCTGCTACCTACTACGGCAAGCTAGCAAGCATGTCGAGTTTGCGAGTTTACCGAATGGATCCACCACCGGTCAATTTGCTGCGTTAGCCTTTGGCGCCCTCCACGCCAGAACATCGCCACGCCTTACGCCCTTTTTACGCCTTGGTTCGCGGCAGCCGGAACGATCACCGGGACGGTAGCCGTACTCACATTCGGAGCCTTTTCATGAATCGCCCATCGGCGGGAAGCGAGTCGTCGCAGGAACGGCGCTGCCCCTTAATGGCCCGACTAGGTGTACTCAAGGTGCAAGCAGTGCACCGTGCAATATCGAGACATCGTGGAACATCGACAAAATTACAGACAACCGCGCAGCATTTCTGCCAAAGCTGACAACCGCTTTCCTCCGCGCTATGACAGCTGTCCGGTCACGGCCTGTAGATCTCCAAGCGCTGCGCAGTTCTGGCTTGGCAGCTCTGCTTACCTCATCTCGCAAAAGGGGGATGAAAGACATATTTTGCATGTATTGTCCTTTCTTTTCATGCTGGACATGTGTCGAGAGACCGAACACGTACACAAACACAGAAACGAGCAACTAACCCTGCATAGCCATTCATCTTTATCTATCCAGCACACCCAACTTGTTTCAGAACTCCGAGTCCATTTTGTAATGTGAACCCGACGTACAGTCGCCAGCGATGTCTCCTTTGTGGAAATATCTCCCGAAGCATTCTGTTAGATTACATCGTGTGTGTCGTTCTCTCTTTAATTCTTTTGGTAAATAGATCCACGAAAATGTTAAAGAAAGCTAGAGTTCAGAAGCTTTCCTATTTTGTGTGCGTATGTCACTGTTGAAACAGATGTGTCGTGTCCTACGAGTCACGAATGAACATGGACGACTTCTATTTCTTTTTCTCCTATCATGATGTCCTTCGACAGCGACCGACCGTATCCGTGGCGGTGCGCGTAGTGCAGTGTCCTCATTGAATCTCGTTGAAAAGCGACAGGCATTGAAATGCCGTTGATTTGCTACTGAACTTTGGCGATACACTTGTCGAGACATGAAATCCGGCGTAAGTAAGGTCATTTAGGGTGGTGGTCGCTACCAACATCTATATAATATAAAATGCTAAGAAATGTCTTAATCTTTATTCAGTTTCCAGCTTAAATTTATAAAATGCTGAACATTCCAATGCTATTAGCACTAATACTGTCAGTTACATCAGCCTCGCCTGGCAAGTTACAAGAAAGAAAGAAAGAAAGAAAGAAAGAAAGAAAGAAGGAAAGAAAGAAAGTGTAAAAATAAAAATAAAGTGATTGTTAGGTGGTCACCACCGATAGCACAGCAGTTCGAATTCGTCTGTGGGACCATTTGTACTTAAATCACTCTTGACCCCAACAAGCGAGAAACCTCTCGTTTCGCATTACAAATTCATTATAAACAGACAAAAATTGGTGTCCACCGCATTCCGACAATACATATGTAATGAAACGTAACTACTGAACGTGCACCTATGCGCGAAGAGCACTTTGTTCCGTTACGAGCCCGCGGAAAAAAAAATATCCTTGTCAACAGAGGCATCACAGAACTCGGGTCACTGAATCGGTAGCAATCACAACCTGTGCTGATCGCAAATAGCGTTCCTCCTTCCGAGTCGCCTAGACTGCCGACGCCGGAGTCGTTGGTATGAGCACCAGCCCCACATTAATCGCTCCATAAAGCCCTTCATGCATACTGCAGGTATTTCGAACACAGCGAAATACGTTTAACGAGCATTCTAATCAGTCTACCGTCTTCTTTTTATTGACCAGTTTACTTTCTTATGCAGAGCAGGTCTTTCCATAAATTTTTCTCGCTCGGCATTCAGTGCGAGAAAAGGACTTCAACTCGAACGGTCCACGTATCCGTTTGCAAAGTGCGCAGTAATGGAAAGATGTAGTTCTGAAATGGCACAACAATTTAAGCGTTTTAACGCAGCATTGCATTTTATTACTAGAGAGAGAGCAAATGATAAAGGAAAGGTAGGAAGGTTAACCAGGACCGAGCCCGATTGGCTACCCTACACTGGGGAAAGGGAAAAAGAGACGGAAAGATTAAAAGAAGAGAAAGTCTACTGGGGATATCGTTCGGTCACTCAGTCCGGATCACAGACGCTGACTCAATCCAGTAGCTTTCAAATGTCGCAGCAGCGCTTTTGTGGCCTTTTGTAGCTGCGATGTGCGAGGCCATGGTCCCAAGATCTTGTTCAAGGTGGACGGTGTTCTATCTAGCTGATTGAGAGCTGTGCAGAGGTCATGTCTTTCGTTTTCAAACGATGGGCAGTAGCACAGTAGATGTTCTAGTTTCCTCGACACCGCAGGCATGGCAGTCGGCGCTATCAGCCATTCCAATTAAAAACGTAATGCATTGATGAATGCGACGCCCAAGCGTAAGCGGCAAAGCATTGTTTCCTCATTTCGAGGAAGCCCTGGTAACAGCCGCAGTTTCATAGAGGGGTCGAGGGAATGCAATCGATCTTGGGTGAATTCAGGTGTGCGCCACTTCTCTAATGTCACACGGTGTGTTAGCTTGCTTAGGTGTTGGGCTGCGTCGGTCCGCGATAAAGGTACATTTTATTACTAAATTTGAAAAATTCGTGAAAGCTGGATAGGATACGCAAGTTGCATTTAAAACCTCATGGCAGAAATCGTGTGAACGACAATTGTATCCATGTTACCACCGCTGAGGGAGACAGTTTCGTTGTTATCGCAATCTTCTCCGGCCAAACTTACGCCCCATTAAGGTCTTGGAGTTATCCCTAGCACATCGGTGCTGTCGACAGTGGTTAAAGGTTTGCCTCCAAGCCAGACTACGCTTGGTACCCGCGACACGAGACTGATCTTTGTGTGTGCGAAGTCACATACGAAGCTGCTTGACCCGTCTTCGCCCCTCTCGCAGTCATTTTATTTTGTGAACTATGAAAACGAACATCATTAGAAATGCACAGCTCTCCGCGACATTTCATCACGTTCAAATTCATGGCCTTCCTCTTTCTGTCCACTCCCAATCCTTTTCAAAAATTCGGACCTATTTGCCAATCAATATTGTTTCCCAAACTGTGGCACAACCTACGTGAGCATTTCAATAAATAAATTAATTAATTATGGGGTTTTACGCGCCAAAACCACTTTCTGATTATGAGGCACGCCGTAGTGGAGGACTCCGGAAATTTAGACCACCTGGGGATCTTTAACGTGCACCTAAATCTAGGTACACGGGTGTTTTCGCATTTCGCCCCCATCGAAATGCGGCCGCCGTGGCCGGGATTCGATCCCGCAACCTCGTGCTCAGCAGCCCAACACCATAGCCACTGAGCAACCACGGCGGGTTACGTGAGCATTTCAGTTACTTTGGGGCATCAGTGCATAAAAAAGCGTTTCGTTAAAAAAGTCACAGGAACAACAGTGCATTTTTTGATGCGAGTTTGATGGCGCATATCTCCAAATTGGTGTCATTGTGGAAATTAATTGTTAATGAATACGCTTTGCAAGCTTACCGGCTACAATTCGTAAAGTGCAATATGTGCCGTAAGAAGCTAATTAGTGAACTTTTGTTAATTAGTAGAGTATGTGTTTCGCTTTCTCGTGCAAGTAATACCCGCTTGTCTGAACGATCCAGCTCAAGAACTACGATTATGTTATCTGCAACAGGCAACATTTTGAAAATTTCGCGAGACTTAAAAATAATTGCCGCGTATATTACAAAGCACATTTAGCTTATGGATTCCCGCTTTTCACTGTACTCTTTCAAGCAAATTAGAGGAACAAAATAAAAATAACACGCCAATGAAATGTGAACGCGTGCGCATGAGCACAGCAGCAGCGGCAGCCTTCGGCGGATTGGGAGCGCTGAAGGAACAGCTACTCTGAAGGAGTTCCACCGGCACATGAAGTGAGTAAATGGGTATCGTTGTAGGCTACTGATTATGAGAGTGACGGTGACGACGAATAATTTTAAAACAAGACGCACACCACAGGAGCAATCCAACCAGATTCCCGAAAGGATAAAGAGTGTAAGTGGGCGATTGAGCACGCGTAAGCATAGTCTCACCTTAAACTCCTCCAGGTCATTTGAATACAAGCTTCAGCACGCCCTAAACAACGAGTCGATCGTAAGTGTCTCGAAACTTGCGCAGAGACGGGCCAACGGCCGACATAGTTATGACTCTCAGAAGTGCACTTCTCAGAGCAGCGGATCGCCTGCTAGGCGCGACTCTAACGCTGACTAACTGCGACATAACTACATTAAAACGCGTTGCCACAGAACCCGCACAGCCGTTTTTCAGGCGAGCACAGCGGGTCATTGGTGATTCCGCGACGCTCTGGATGTCTCCTTCGCGACCTCGTACATTACGCTCTTCTCCACTTTCTTTTCTTACGTCGGCGTCAAAGCGCGGCCTGGAGCCGAGGCTGGGCGGAAGGGAATCGGGAGCCAGACGACGTCTCGCAGCCGCGCGAGTGCCTTCCCGTGTCGCTCTCGATGCCGGCGCTCGCCCACAAAGGCTCCCACAGTGTCCTCGGAGAACCATCCGAGCTGAACAGTCGCCCACCGGTGAAAGCACAATATATAGACGACAGAATAGAATAGGGACCCTTAGACGAGAAAAATCGGGGAGCGTGTACGACGGTATTTCTCCTCCCGCTGTTTTGCTGCTGGCGTACAGGTGCTTCTTCTTTCATTTCTTTTAAACCTTGGCGCACATTTGAAGCAGAGTGTATGGTGGTGATGACGATGATTTATTGCGTCCCTTTTGAAATAGGGTGATAACAAATTGTCATCTAGCCTGCTTGAGTTAATCACGTCGCCATACATGCTTTTCATTGTAGAATTTTTGTGTACGTCTCCATATTCTTTTCTCCCTCTAAACTTCTCCATCTGCCCTGTGTCGCTACCTATGCCTGTAATGGATCCAGTCGTGTCAACTTCTTTCCTGCTCTTTCTTCCACCAACATTCTAAACGTCTCTCGCTTACCTCGACTGCTGACTGGTTGACGCATTCCGTCCGTTTTAAATTCAAAGCGCTTCTGGAAGGCGTACGTAATCTCCGGGTATCACTGGGTGAATCCCTTCGCATTGCATTACGATGTGTGAGTGGTCTCTGGATGTTTGCTGCAGCACACGCATGCCTCATCGGGTTGCGAATATTTGCTCCACTTTATTTTATTTCATTTATTGATACTGTCAGTCCCAGAGGGACTATAACAGTCGTGGGAGAGGACAAATTTTAACATAATACAAAGTGCAAGAATGGACAGATATTCAACTGAAAATAAATGTACGTTCGGACGTTGGAAAGTAC
Source organism: Dermacentor andersoni (assembly GCF_023375885.2). Classification (NCBI taxonomy): domain Eukaryota; kingdom Metazoa; phylum Arthropoda; class Arachnida; order Ixodida; family Ixodidae; genus Dermacentor; species Dermacentor andersoni. The sequence continues at coordinate 155,375,115 of NC_092821.1, forward strand.
GATATCTTGGTACAAAACAAGACAACAGAACATCATAAAGGCTAAAAAACGTCAGTTCACACTGGCAATACAGTCCTACTGCCCGATCTCAGTAGCGAACACAATATTCTCAATGTTATGAAGGTATTCGTTCAATGTGGAAGAGGAACAGCGGAGTCTGGGAGAGTGTTCCAATCTTTGCAAGTGCGGGGAAAATAACTGAACTTAAAGCAGTCTTTCTTAAAACCGGTAATGTAAAAAATTTACTGTAGCGATGTCTGGATGTATCGTTAGTTTTGATTTCGAAATACGGTGATTTGTTTATCCTAATGTAGTTGTGGTTAAGAAGGTAAGGGAATTTCAATCTTTCATATCTGGTTCTTGCTTCAAGGGCTGGTAGTTGAGCTTGTTCGCACAGCTCGGTTGGGGAATAGATTAGGCGCACTTTCTAAGATAGGCACTTTCATAGGAATTCCGACTTCTTACAGTATCGTTGTTCGTACCATTCTCTTCAAAACTCGTCCTTTCAATCTAGCTAGTATACTTTTTTGCAAAATAAGATAAAACCAAAAATATATGTTTCTTTTCATGCTTTTCCTTCGTCATTTGATTTCAAGAACAAGATACAAGATAGCGCTCAGCCATTTTAACCCATCCTGGCAAGCTGGCCGGCTCATATAACGGCAGGAAAAAGAAGGCTACTTGCAAAAATATTACTGAACTTCATTTACCTGAGCTTCTGCGCTGTAGAGCAGCAAGCGTAGGCAAATTTAGGACAACAAAATGTGCTTATTTTCATTAAACTACCTTCTCTCTACCTCATCATCTAAAGACAATTTTTTCTGGAACATTTCGTATTAACATTTGTGACATCCGTCTTTTCCCCCTGAAAAGCAGGAACAAGCCCGCGAAAACTATTGACCCTTTTAGCGGCGATCCCGTGGGCGCTGCCATGCTTGATCACATGGTGACGCGTCCATTGCTTGCCTCCACTGCCTCCGTTGCCTCTGTGTTTACAATGGGAGCGCAAGACGCCGGTGTGGCTTAGCAAGCCTCTGCTTTGGCAGATATTGTGGACGGTGACTGGGTGGACGACACGAAGCTTTGGCCACAGCTTCAGAGAACACGCAAAAGCGCTTTCGGAACTTGTTAAGCTATGTCCAAATGGTGCGAGCAACGCATACGGCGCTTGTTCTAAAAGCGTGGCTAAATATGCATTCCAAGCTATCCGACCTTTCCGCTCATGAATTGAATCAGGATTAGTGTGTCTTGCTCTTCGTTCTTAAGCTCGCAGATATCTTGAAGCAGCGGCTTGTCACATTTCTGACTCAGTAAATTTCCTCGGTGCGGTCACTATCTGACTATTTCCGGCTTATCGCTCGCGGATGTGCTCAGTCCCGATAGATTTGTTCTTGCTTCGCGGAAGGCTTGAAACGTAGCCGTTTTATACATCGTAATACCTTGCAGAAAAGATGCATTATCGCTAGTAACTCGCTTACCCTTGAGGACCGTCACAAAACATTCAGAATCGACCATCCGCGCGCTATCGGTGTTGGCCGTCATTTAGTGTGCGTATATAATGCACATGTATCTAAGTGTGCGCCCATTCACTTATTGACACGTTGGCGATAGACTGGGCGTAAGTTTCGTGCCAGTTGGGGTAGATGCGCGTTGATACTGTGCGCGAAACTTACTATAACAGGACGCGGCGCTACTTCCTTTGTCATTGTTTAACGAGTGGTACTCACTGTTTCCGACGTTCCGGGCTCAAGCACTTTCTTTGAAGGCTAGCAATACAACGTTGGCGGATCAGCAAATTTCTGTATCCTTGAGGAAAGCCGTACACCTCGAAGTGCCAGTAACACGTACGGATAGTTGCAGCAGCGGTCTGCGAACGTGGCCACACAGGTTCATTCCATTCCTTAGTATGCCAGTCACTATCTTTAGAACCAACTACAGCACACGTCTTCAATCCACATGATTCAGTCCGGCATGATTGGAGCACAGTGCATTAGCGAAAACTCGGTTGCAAATCCGACGGCTGATCGCACAGAAGCAAGGTGCCGGAAGCGGTAGTGGTTTCGTATTCGTGCGCTGTCACTGACGCTACGTGCGGAGCGCCACCGAAAGCGCCATCTCGTTTTTCTAGAACAAACTGCTTCGCAAAAAGGGTCAATAAATAAACAGTAATCAGACGTGCTTTCGTGTAGCCAAAGCACATAAAATATTGTCACGTGGTAGTGACGGTTGAGGACACAGAAACAAAACTGTGAATGGCGAAACTAACTTTATTTGGCGAACCTGTGCCCAGAAAGAACAGGCTGCACTCAATGCTCAACGAAAACGGCGAGCACAGTCGGCGATCGTCGAAAATCTGATCAGCAGGTCAAGCGCATTGGCTTTTATACATCAGTCGTCGAATGTTCCAGAATAATGGCCCCCTCCTCTTTTTAATCTACATTAATGACCTTCCTAATGACATAGCTTCTAACATACGCCTATTTGCGGGCGACTGTGTTATTTACCGACCCATTAACAATAGCTCAGATATCCCTGTCCTGCAGCGTGACTTACAAACAGTTGAAAAATGGTGTAAGACATGGTTAATGTCATTAAATATAAATAAAACCTCATTAATCTCTTTCAATCGTCGGCATTCTGATGTAGCACCCTCATATCTCTTAGGTAATTCAATAATATAATCTGTGACCTGTTATAAATACTTGGGGCTTATCTTAACGCAAGATCTTTCATGGTCCTCTCACATCGCTAAAATAACTAACGAGGCTAAACGCACCTTAGGCTTTCTCCGGTGACATCTGAAATTTGCCCCTCCTCCGGTAAAAACTCTTGCCTACAAATCTGTGGTAAGGCCCAAATTTGAATACGCGTGCTCAATTTGGGACCCTCATCATACTAATCTTTCTAACATGCTTGAATCTGTCCAAAACCGCGCAGCCCGATTTATCTTCCATGACTATTCTTCATATACAAGTGTCACAGCACTAAAATCTAATGCGAATCTTCCTAGACTAGAAGCGAGACGTCAAGTGTCCAGGCTCATTCTATATCACAAGTTTTATCATGCCCCGATTGGTAACAGCGTCATATCGCCAGCTCACCGCCATTTATCCCGGACCAATCATTCAAAGTCAGTGTTCCCCCCCGCATGCGCGCACATCATCCCATCTTCATTCGTTTTTTTCAACGTACAGCGAGACACTGGAATGATCTGCCTGAAGAAGCGGCGGACCACTCCAGTGCGGCTGCGTTCAGGACTGCCATCGAACGCATTTTCCTTTCAGGCAGCCCACCCCTCATGTAAAACCCCTCTCCAGGGGCATTTGAGGAATAAATAAATAAATAAATAAATAAATAAATAATCACTGGGACCCGCGTGTCTTCCACAAAGTGCTACACTATTCGCGCCGCGCATACATGCAATCGGATTACACAAGGTTCGCTGACAGACATCGGATGGAACCATCGATAACATTCCAGAAACTTCCGATACATGCAGGCGCGTCCTGCGCTGTACGCTAACATTTGTTAGGCGGTGAAAGGTGGTCGCCCGATAAAGATAAACAAGTACACGGGTCAATATTCGCATTCAGCGGTCACTGCAATGTTTGTCTGTCTCTCTTCGTCAATTTCGCTCACTTTAGGGCGAAGCCGCGCATAACAATTTCACCATTAAAAAAAAAAGAAAGTCATTGTGCTCTGTCTAAACGTGCAAAAATAGAGGATACAACAAAAGAGGTTTTGCCCGCCCTTGCAAATGATAAAGCTGGGTTTGACAGCAATGAGCACTAACCAACTATGGGTAAGTACTATGGCACAGGCACACTCTCCTTGTACCGTCGAATGCGTTTGATAAGTTTTCGAGTTTCGTGGGCACGTTACACATCTGCTATTCACAATCTGCCAGCAGGTTCCTCATAGATTCATAACCTTTCTATTATTCGCAATTCACTGTGGATCACAAACAAGAAAAAATATGTGGCAAGACCATGAACAGCATTCGTAGAAAGCTTTCCTTTCGTGGCCACGGTTATTTTATTATATATATATATATATATATATCAGCCTCTCTGTTCCGAGCCCGACAAGCTGCATTGCGGAATCTACAATCAGCTAGCTAGAGTTACTGTATACGCTCTCGCCGCTATTCTCTAAACGTAATCACATGCACAGAAAGCATCCTCCTTGCAGGAAAGCCAACTTCACGGCTGTGCCGCTAACGCTGAAACTGGCCGCACCGCCAGTTCGCAGTCGAGAGGTATCGTGCATAGAGGGTGTGTTCCAATTCTGGCCAGCATCGGGGACAGTCTACGTAGACAACCAAAGCGACAGCCAATGAGACAGCTTCGAGGCCATCTAATGGAACGCCTTCCGAACTGTCTGTAATACGTATGGAAGACGCTTCTGCGATGTGATGCCACCTCGCGGCGACAAGAAAAAGTTGAGAAAAGCACGTATTATTTCTATATCTTATGCCTATGGGGGGGGGGGGGGGGGGGGGGGTGCCTGCGGACCTATGAAAAGCACGATGTGGCTTAGATTAAGGGCGTAGGAAAGCACTGATGCGTTTTCTAGTGCGGAGACGACCTTCCTGTCGGCTTTCCAAGCGTCCTTCTCAGCCGCCATCTTGTTTGGACAGGAAAGTAGCCGGCATTGTTATTGATTTCGATGCTGTCTTCCTGAAGCTGTTTGCTTTGACGTCTTCGTGAGAATTGGAACGAGACTTAAGATGGCCGATGTGCACTTAGCCGGGTACTTTGCCGTCTACAGCAAGTATTGCAACACACCTAGAGTTTGTCACCATATTGCCTAGAGCGAAATATTTCGTCACCGTCTGTGGCAGATTCCTAGTGGTCGCTTTGCCTTCATGGGAATGACGGTATATGGGTGTGCGATGCTTGTGTTGGCTGGTGCTGTGAAAGGCTTCGTCTAAAACGTGGATATGGCTGCACACAATGCGTTCTTAAGATGAAATCTTCATAGAATGTTGTCATTCACGCACATTAAATCTTTCAATGAAGTTTACTCACCCGCATTGCACACTCAAGCGAATAAAAGCAAGAACAGACGACACATCGTCGCAAAGCAAGCGCAAGCCTTGTCGTCTGTCCTCAACTTTAGCGGCCCACCTACACTTTTTACGTTTCATACATTTGTACATCCGATCACAAACCCTCATAATAGAATAACAGATGTTTTTGTGTAATAATAGAGTTAAAAGTCTTTTACTAGCCTTTTTACTAGGAAATGAAACATTGTGACAGAAGGAATGGTGCTAGCCATGGAGGAAGAAAGAAGATAGGAGGGAGCATCCCGCAACGCGATTGAAGCCAAACCTGGAGGCCGAGCTCGTGATCACATGTCAAAGTGCGCGGTTGCTTTTAGTGTTTCCGCTCAGCAGGCGGGAACACTAACAAGCACGCACCGAATAAAAACTACTGGCACAGCTACTGGGAACCAAATGTCTATTCCTGCTCCGTGATCTCGACGCAAGAGGTCACGTGTTGGGCCACCACTGTCGCTTCACGTAGCTTTCGCTTGCCAATGCTGGCTGCGTGACGTAATGCTCTCTCCTGTATTTTTCCTTCCTCCGTGTTGCTATCCACTAGCGTCTTCAAGTTGTCCTGGCTCTCCGAGAACGATGGTAATGCGAAGTCACCATATGCCGGCATTCCCGTGCATACAACAGCGCTCCGGCGCCATATTTACCTCTAGGTAATAAAGCGAGAAACTCTATGGTATCGTGTGTGACATGTGCCCGCGAGACTCTGAGACCATATTACCTATAGTGAAATATTGCGCTGCTGCGCTCTTGTATGCATGGGGATGCCGGTATATGGTGACTTCGCGTTACCAGCGTTCTCGGAGAGCCAGGACAACATGAACACGCGCGTGGCTAGCAAAGTTCCGTCTGTTACAATGATTCATTTCCTACTAAAACAGCACGTAAAGAGATGTTTTAGCTTTATCATTACCCAAAAACATGTTTTGTTTGATTATGAGGACTTGTGAGGGGGTTTACAATTATGTGAAACGCAAAAAGTAGCAGCGGCCGGCCGCTAAAGTTGGACAGACAAGGTTCGAGCTCGCTTTGGAACAGTTTGTCGTCCGTTCTTGCTTTGCTTCGCTTGCTTATGCATTGTAGATGAGCAAGCTTCATTCAAACATGTAATATGGGTGAATGAATACCTTTCGTGAAGATTTTATTTTTCGAACGCATTATCATTGTAGTCATATCCACGTTTTAGCCGAAGCCTCGCACTCCCATATGTCTTCATTCCCATGACTGCACTGTGTCGTCATTCCCATGAAGGAACAGTTAGTTAGAAAACTCCCACAGACGGTGGGTGCCGAATTTCCTTTAAACTCTATGGCTGAGACTGGCCGCATCGCCGTCTCGCAGTCTGGTCAGCTGGCAGTGAAGCGGCATCGTGCGTGCTTCCTTTCAACCTGCAGTGTCCGTTGGTGTTCCTTCGATGTTGAGACCTTCTTCAAGACCGGTCGGTGCTTTACCAGCACCTCAGAGTCGTGCATATGACTGGGTTTCATTGATTACCTGTGTTAGACGGCCGCTTTACAACGCGATCGTGACCGATCCGGATCGAAATTCTCGACCACGATTGACTCCTTCCTCTAGCTTGCGCAAAGGCGCAAGTCCAGATCAAAAGTGCGCTTTGTGTGCGCCCATGTAACTTCATGTGCCGAACTTGTGGCGCCACAAGTGTCAAAAGCGCGGCGAGCCTCATCGGCGGCTGTCGAAATATGACCTACGGGTAGATTTCGTTGGCTATAGATTCGTACATTACAGTACGTTTCAGAATGTGCACCACCACAGGCGTCGAGCACACAATCCGATTTGAATTGATTAGATGTAGAACCGTCAACAACATTCTGGACAGTCTCGATAAATGTACGCACGCCTAGCGCCGAGCGATATCTTTGCAAGAGTCGGCCACCCGGTGGTGGCCGCCAGAGACAGATGCGCGTGTCAATATGCAAAGGCGCTCCCATCAGGTCTAGCAGGGCAGCACGGTAGATTTTTAGTCAAACTGCGCAGTACAAAAGTTGGCAGCCTTCCCCGCATATATAGTGCGCGCGATATGCCTCGATCTAGCCAAAATTAAATGATTGAATGAATTCTGGGGTTTCACATTTAAATGCCAAAGACATACTTGCCGATCAGCGCGGAGTCCGCGGAAAATACCCGCTGCCTCACCCACAACGTTTTCTTTCTTTATTTCTATTTCCGTATATATATATATATATATATATATATATATATATATATATATATATATATGTCTTTATTTGTAAGCAAATACACGCATTCGGGTGCATATTCAGGAGAAGGTCCCATAGCACATGGCTGAAAGGGGACCTCCTGCTTGAAATTAAGAGGAGATAAATGCAAAAATAGCAACAAAATAGCCTTCAGTAATAATTTGTAACAATGTAAACACAGCAAATATGCAGGAGTAATATACACCATAAGAATATAAACATGCTGAATAATGCAAAAGCACACAGAAATTAAAAAGAAAGAGACGACAACACTATAGCAATGCAGATTATTTACACAACGCTTAAGAGGGAAGAATAAATGAAACAAGCTCTTTCTTAAACGCTCATAAAGAAAACAATTGCTCAGTACTTAATGGTATGGTATTTCAAAACTGAGCAGTCGAAAAATAGCAGTATGTTTGCTATAGTTAGTGCATACATATGGTAGTAAAAATTGTTGTTCGAGGCAAACCTAGTCGGGTTAGAGTTCGACAAATATGATTTTTGCAACACATTAGCTCTCATGCTACCGTTTAGAGACTTGAAAACAATAATCCCCAATTTATATTTGAACAAATTGCACACTGATAATACCCTATGGTGCCGAAGTAACAAAGATGAGCTGGCGAACGGTGGGCTGATATGAATTAATGGATACGAATGGCTTGGTTTTGAAGGCGTTGGAGTGGAAGTATGAGATGAATATGTATTTTCCCATGACGTGATACGGCACGTAATATGACTATGGATGAAGGCGTAATGCATATTGAATAAAGTAGGTAAATTAAAGAATGGTTGTGCAATAATTAATATCTTTATACCTTGAGCTATCCTCTGTTTCATATGTAAAATGTGATGGGAATACTTGAGATAAGCATCAAGAACAACTGACAAAAATGTGCACTGCGGAGTACTAAGGAGGCGGTGGCCGTTCATACTAAATGACAGGGGTAGAAGAAAGAGCGTTTTGACTCGAGTGGAAGGCAACGAACTGCGTTTTATTAGCGTTAATTATTAAACCATAAGCTTTGTACCAGTCGTAAATATTCCTGAGGTCAGTGGACAGCTTGCTAGTTAACGTATTGATGGACCTGTCACAACTATAGTTGTATCATCTGCATACAAGAAAGGTAGACTGTGTATTAAGTTTGCAATCAGGTCATTAATATAAATTAGGAATAAAAGGGCGTCGAGTATGAAACTTGAGGGACACCTTTGTCGGTGGATTTAAAAGTGGAAAGAGTGTTAGAAACACAAACGGCTTCCTGTCTGTTAGACAAATAGCTTCTAAAATTAGTTCATGCGCACTACCTACCAATCCAATTGAGTTAAGTTTTGCTAAAAGTATATTATAAAATATACAATCAAAGGCCTTGAAGAGGTGAATGAACAGGGCCCCGGCAAAACATCCTAAGTCTATGACATGCTTAATATAGTCAGTAAAACAGAGCAGTTCGAAATCTGTCGAAACACCTGTGCGAAAACCAAATTATTCAGTGGATAAGACACCCCACTTAAATATTTAGTAAGTCGCTTCTCTATTCATTAATCTATGATTTTGCTATATGATGACAGAATGACAATAGGTCGATAGTTAGAAATGGAAGCTCTATCCCTCTTTATAACACTGGCCCTTTTAAGCTGTGGAGGAAAGATGCCAATTTTAAACATGAAGTGAACGAGAGGAATCGAGATGAGGTGGGGGATGCACTTCAGTTGAACAAGCTGAATGTTGTCAAGACCAGCACTTGTCATTTTTAAGCGAGTAATAATTTCTGCTGCTTCATCTGAGCCTGTTGAAAAGAGGTAAACTGACTGAAGACTTTCTAGATGCTAGCTCGTAGTTATAAGACAAGAAAGGGGTTCTATAAATCAAAAATTCACTTAAGGCACTTGCAATATCCTCTGTATCCTTATATACGTTGTCAGACTATTGTAATTCAGTGATAGCAGGAGCAATCGTTAATCTATTTAAAAGTTAATTAATTATTTTCCAGCGTTCCTTGCTGCTATTTCCAGCATTAAGCAACCTATTAGTATAATTATTTCGTTTTGCTTCCTATGGGAGTTTATTAAGAACATTGCGGTATTTTTATAGCGAGATTGAAGGGCGGGCATTGAGAGGAAGCTTTTTTTCGGGGGACGTTTCTGTAGAAAGTTTCTTTTTTTTTCGCAAGCTCTTCATTAACCTAGCTGTAAGCCAACGGTTATGTGGAGCTGAAAAGCTTTTCCGACATTTAACAATGGCAGTAGACTCATCTAACCACTTTTTTAAGACAGATAAGTAAGTTTAAAGCAGCTTCTGGGTCACTGAGACGTTTTACAAAAGACCAGTCTATACGAGTGTCCCCAGCGGGGAAGGCACGCAAGGCATGCCGGTCTCGCCCGCTCAACGAACGAAACCAGAGAAGAGCAGACGCTCAGCGGATCTGTGACCACGCCGGCCCTTCGGGTGACAATGTCAGCTGCACAAGCTCGTCGGGTCTGTCAAATATTGATAGTTATGATTCGGACGAGTTCAATAGCCACGAATCGCCGTTCGCATTCGACCCGCACCACGAGAGTCAGCGCCCATGTGCTACATATCGTGCTGCGACATGAAGACCAAGGGTAGCCCTAACCACTGATTTCAAACGTGCTGCGTGCAATTTTAGGCGTTTTACCCCTTCTCAGGGAAGCGCTTCACATGCTCACTGTAAGATATGGAGCACGAATTTCGGCATTTGTGTCCCGTAAGAACGCCGCTGGCAGCACAAAGCACCGACCGGTGCAGTTGTTTACACCGGCAGGTACAGCGACCACTCGCCACTCGCTTGAGATATAATGCTAGCCGCTGATCGGTGACATCAATTAATGTCAAAACATATCAAAACAGGCAAATTTTGTGCACGTAATCACTACTGAATTTTAGTGTTCGCGTAGACCGGGATGCGGTCTGATTGATTAGATTGGAGTGACACGGTGATACGCGCTCATTGCTCAAGCTCCCATGCTTTATTCCAGGTTGCCAACCGAGTAATCACATTTGGCTAAATGCTCTTAATAGACACTACATTACCTTCCTTGGGGAAAATGAAATGAATGCGGACACAATGTGATTAGGGAAACCATAAACGGAAAACAGTTCACTGTTGAAAAGTCGTGAATGTCTCCTACGAACGAACAGTCACAATGTCAGATTGCGAAATCAGAAAGATGGCGTGGAGGCTTTCTGTTTCTCTTTGGGTAGCGCTCTCTTGGAGAACTCTGGTGCAATGCAGGTGGTGCAGGATCTGGCACTGAGGTGGGTAGACGATAATGATGTCATCACAGTCAAATGATGTTTTGGCTGGTGCTTGTTTAAGGCCAGAGGCACCTTTGAAAAAACTTGAGTTGAGCGTTATTACTCTATTTCCTCTCGATGCCTTGATTTGTGATCCATGAACGCTGAAAATGGTATAAGGGTCTGGATCATAGTACGAAGTGAACTTGTTGTGTCTGTCTTGCTTGCACAAGACTCGCTGACCGACACAGAAGCGATGTGGTTGAGCGTGCCTTCGTGCATCAGCATGTTGTTTGTTGTATGCCCTTTTCTCGAGCACAGTTGTTTTCAACTTTGTTACGTCTTCCGTTTCCGAAGTAGCTTCAACATAGCAAGGCGGAAGATTTCTCATCGGTCTGCCAAACAGCAGTTCATACGGTGATCTTCCTGTAGTCAAGTGTTTTGAAGACCTGTATGACATCAGGAAAGTGTCGACCTCTACTTTCCAATCTGTGTTCTCAAGCTGACTAGTGTGAACATGTTTTTTCAATGTTCTCATGAACCGCTCAGTTTCGCCATTAGCTTGAGGCCACAAAGGTGTGACCCGATGATGCCGAAATCCTAATTCTTTTGCGAATGCAGCAAACTCTTTGCCTTAGAATGGTGGCCCATTGTCACTTTTTACCTGTGCAGGGATTCCAAACTGGCAAAACACATGTCGCAGGGAGGGAAGCACATTGTTTGCACTTGTGGAGTGTATGACTTGTACCACTGGGTATCGTGAGAAGTCATCTAACACCACCATAGCGTACTTTCCATCTGGGAAGGGACCACAAAAGTCAACTGATACTTCTTCCCAGGGACCACTGGGTAGTTCCGTCATGGCAAGTGGTTCTTGCTTTGCTTGGGGAACAGCTGCTTGACATGGTAGACAGCTTTCAATCAAAGTGTGCACGAGCTTATCCATGCCTGGGAACCACACTTTTTCTCTTAACATTTGTTTTGTTTTCACAATCCCTTGATGGCTCTTGTGGGCAAGCAGCACTGCTTGTTTCTGCAGGATAGCGGGAAGAACTAGGCATGTTCCTCGAAGGACGATGCCCTCGGGCGTTGTTGTTAGTTCTGTTTTTATAGATGCAAATGGCTTCAGTTCAACTGAGACATAGCTGGTGAGTGTGGGGTGCTGGATAGCACTGATAAGTGACTGTAGCTGCTGGTCTGCTTTCGCTGCATCAGCGACTTCTTGAACCGAAAAGGCATTTGGGATGTTGTGGCGCTGGATAAAGTTGACATACTCATTACGTACTTTGTCGATGCGGGCACACATTTTCGTTTCATGAACTGGATGTCTGGAAAGGTAATCGGAAGGGTTACTACTTCCTGCAGTGTGTTGTACAACAAACTTGTACTGTTGAATGCGTAGGGCAAGGCGCTCAATGCGGGAAGATGATAACGATCTTGGGTTTCCCAGTACGCTCACTAAAGGCTTGTGATCAGTCAGCAAAAGGAAGCTGACTCCACAAAGGTAAAGATGGAAGGGCTCCATGGCCCATACAGCTGCGAGCATCTCACGTTCAATTTGGGAGCAACGACTTTCAACTGGTGTAAGCGCTCTACTTGCATAAGCTATCACTACAATGTCTTCACTGTCACGCTGTGTGAGGATAGCACCCAGCCCATGTGGACTTGCATCTACCACCAATTCTGTCGGTTTGGATGGGTCAAAGTAAGCAAGGGTGGAGGCATCGGACATGGCTTGCTTTAGGCTGTCAAGAGCATTTTGCTGTCGTTCTGTCCACTCCCCTAAACACCCTTCAGTGTCAGTTCACGTATAGGCTGTGTGAGGTCAGCAAGATTTCTCAGAAATCTGCCTGAATAATTGATAATTCCTAGCAGGCTCTTCACTTCTTGCGGTGATTCCGGTGTTTTAATCTATAGGAAGGCTGCTGTCTTCTTAGGATCAGGACGAACGCCATCAACTGAAAAATTAAGTCCAAAGAAGTTCAGTTCACGTTGATGAAAGCGACACTTCTTTTCATTCAGTGTCAATCCAGCTTCTTGGAGTCACTGCAGAACGGCTTCCAAGGACAAGTCGTGCTCTTGTTTTGTTTTCCCAAAAACAAGAATATTATCACTAACATTTAGGACATTGGGGATGCCGTTGAGCACTTGGCGTATAGTGTTCTGAAAGATTTCAGCTGCACTGCTGATGCCGAAGCTCAGTCGTTTCTAGCGAAACAAGCCAACATGTGTTGAGAACGTGGTGAGTTGCCTTAAGGAAGGATCAAGTTCCAACTTATGATATCCATTCTTTAAGTCAAGATTGGCGAACATTGTTGCTCCATTTAAGGCAACAATGATGTCATCCACTGTTGGGCACAAATGTCGTTCACGTTGAATGGCAGTGTTCACAACAGGCATGTCAATGCAGATTCGCATTTCATCAGGCTGATGCGGTTTAGGCACAATAACCACAGGGGACCCCCACGGTGTAGGTCCTATGGCTGGCTCAATGATGTCTTCTGACAGGAGGCGTTCAAGTTCTTTCTCTGTGGCGTCACGTAAGGCAAACGGAATACGCCTGTGTGGTTGTGCAACCAGTGGGACAGTGTCGTCCACAAAAAGATGAATGTGGTGGTTTTTTAGTTTTCCAACTCCACTAAACAACTTGGGGAATGCTTTCACGATTGACTTGTCACCTTGATATTCATTACCTTGGTATGTGATCTGGGCAAGCCCCAGGTTGGATGCTGCTGTGAAGCCTAAGAGTGGTGCACAGTTTCCTCGAGTGACAAAGATGTCTTCTTCAATGCAGTTATCTTTGTATCTCATTGTGACAGAGACTGCCTAGAAGTTCAAGCGGAGATGTTGCTTTGTATGGGAACACTCAGACGGATGTTTCCTGGAGTTTCACCTTTAGGCGATAGCTCTTAAAGTCATTTTCGCCAACAATTGACACTGTTGCACCTGTGTCGATTATGAAAGTGACCGGCACATTGTTGACAGTGACAATAACTTGGAGATGGGCCTGCCTGAGGTGAGGTCATGGCAACGAAAACATACTCGTCACTGCTTGAACTGGTGTCACGGGTGGCAGCACATTATTTGGTAGTAGAACTCTTCTTACTGCAGACTGTCTGTAAATTCCTTCTTGGACCATTGTCACAGTCCACTGCTTGTACCATTTTTCTCGTTGAACGACAGAATCGTGTAAAGTGACCAACTTTGTTACATGCCTTGCATGTCTTGCCCCATGCAGCAAAACTTGATCGTCCGCCTTGGTGAGGCCACTTGCCGCCGCAGTTGCGACAACCTGCTGATGAGGCACGAGGTCGTTGCGGTGCATAGGTTTGTCGTGGCATCTGTCGGCTGTTTCTTTGGCGTTGGCCATAGTGCTGTCCTTTATTGCGCACTGCGAGCACTGCCGCATTGCTATCGACGTTATCTTCGATTTCGGATACGTCCCGTTCGACATCCTCGAGCATTCTTCCCTGTTTAAGTAAGTCTGGTAAAGTGAGGGAATGCAACATTGCATATTTGCGAAGGCGAGACGACGTTGTGGCGAGGATTATTTGGTTCTGGACTTCAGCGTCGACGTTCTCGAAGCTACAGTGGCGAGAGAGCTGCCGGAGGTGCGCGTAGAATGCGTCCAGTGGCTCACCAACGTTTTGCTGGGCTTGGCGAAATTTGTAGATCGCAAAGGTGGAGTTAACTCGCGGGGCGAAGTATGCACTCAGTTTCGCTCGTGCGGCATCGTATTCCGGCGTCGATGGGCTCTGCGTGGTCTGGGTCGTGCTTGTAGCTGTTGCAGCTTGTGTAGGGCAGTCGGGGAGGGAGCGAAATATGTCGTAGACTTCCTCGCCTACGTAGTGCAGGAGGAGCGCTTTCTTGCGTGCATCTGCCGTGATATCACACGCTAAAAGAAAGTTCTCGAACCTTTCTATCCACTTGGTCCATTCGCGACCAGTATTGTTGGCGTCTGTGGCACGAAGGTCGAAACTTGGGAAGGGAGGGAGTGCGTGTGCCATGGCTGCGATTGCCGGTTGCCGCTTGCTGCTGAGGGATGATACGACGGAATGACTGTTGGTTTGGCCCTCACATGTGACCAAGTAACACTTCTGACACCATTTTAGTGTTCGCGTAGACCGGGATGCGGTCTGATTGATTAGATTGGAGTTACACGGTGATGCGCACTCATTGCTCAAGCTCCCATGCTTATTCCAGGTTGCCAACCGAGTAATCACATTTGGCTAAATGCTGTTAATAGACACTACATGAATCACTCTGAATCGCGCTGATATGAGGGACCACACACCTTCGAAAACAGCGGGCGAGAGACCGTAGTACCGGAGTGTTGTTATGCTGCCTACTTATCATTCTTCGTATTCTCGTCATGCACGTAATGTGCTCCGTAATGTAGACACAAATGAGGACTTTGCGCGTACGATTGTTCATCTAGAGAACGCGTAGTTTTCTCGCGGAAACGCCGATGCCAGTATCGACACCATTGGCAGCTAAACGAGGCGGTTGTTTACGTTTCTGCATCGAAAGGACCTACGCTTGCTGCCCATTTGTGATACGAGGCAAGCATTGCCCCTCGGAAGCTAAATAGCGAGTCTGCATGACAATACGTAAAAATACACCCATGTTCATAGTAGCATTTAATGTAGGGAAGTGCCGGCGAGCGCGGCTGACAGCTTTCCGTCGAAAACGGCAACGTGCCGATGTCGATACTGCTCCGTGTCGTCGTTTTAATCAAAACCTGAACTACAGAAGGAGTTTTCTTCATCCTAATGGCTTAATTAGGTTCAGGTCAGTCGCTCAGGTCCGCCAGCACTAGACTCACGAACTCCGCGACTATGACATATAGGCTTAACCTCGGCTGAACGCCATCGGCTCAAACTGTTTGCGTGGATGGCGAGGACTGAACAGTCAACAACGCAACATCTCTTGCACGTCTACAGGGAACGCAACTTCTTGCTACAGCAACGCCTCACGCCATGCACTAACTCACAATGGTAGATGCCTCGACGTTCTCGTAGCTGTCGTCTACATGATTCCAGCATGCTCTGCATGTAACACTCCTGACGTCATACACAATGTTGCCTGTAACTGAGGAGGGGGTAAGGTGGGGTGTTCGAAGCAATTAATTAAATTCACTTGTAAAAAATCTGTGCAACTCTTAACCCTGCTTATTTGAGGACATGACGGAAGTCTTCAGGGGAAAGTACCCAGCGAATTTCCTCGACATCTGTTGATATCAAAATATCGGCGAGATGCCCTTTAATTCCACATTGGTGGCCCTGGAATCAGGCACGTACCCAAGGGGGGGGCCCGAGGGGGCCCGCCCCCCCCCCTGGAATTAGGACGCATACACCCCCCCTCCCCGGCCACGCCACCGCCTCTCACACACATTCCTAAAGCGCCGCCAAATCAATGTTGAGGCTTGACAGCTATTCGGCGGTCAACATTTTGTTGCCTTTTTTCTCCTTTTGGATGGCGGTAGTTGTCGGCGTCTCCTGGGATGTGAGGGCCAGTTTCCTCATCAATTCGGTTCCTGCACGATTAATTCGAGATGCATTCAGTTGTCACCGTCTATCCAACGGTCACGCGCGTCGTTCTTGCTTTGTTAGTTCAACATTCTTCGTCTAGACTGATCCAGGGATCAGGAAAGGGATTCAGTTCGTGGTCAGCTGGTCTGTATGCCCGTGGAACGAGTTGCGGCCAGAGAAGATGCCAACTGCGTTTAACTTTTCTTTTTGTTTCATTAGTTCCTCGAGTGACGTCTCGCCGCGACGCTGACAGATCCTCGGAACCATATACCCGTCATATGGGTTATTTAAGCGGAAAATAAAATAATGCGAGACAGCGTCCATCATCAAACCCTGCAATAACCCCTAAACTCATAGGAAATATGACTCTCACCCGTTAATTCGTCTGGCTATTCCCTAATTGTACAGCACTTTTCGTGCAAAATTGGCAACTGGAAACAAGAGTCTCGAGGAGTTGAGAAATTAAGCGATCTACTAAGGGAGAGGGCCGAGACAACAGCCAAACAGGAAGGAAAATCGAAAATTAACAAATTTAGCCATTGTTTATGAAACTATTTATGGATGAACATCTCTTTATTTAAAAAGGAAACAGAGACAACGCCGCCGGAACTGGAGGACGATTCCGTGTGTTCTGAATGACGCTTCAACAGTTATTAGAGCCGCCTAACGTAGCCACTTCTCTGCTGTGCTTATGTAGGTGTTTTTCTAACCTTCCGCGGTGGGCGCAGTACGTCTAGAATCGCAGCTTCCTGCGCCATACGCGGTTGTACGCGACTGACGGCCACGCACCTTTACGTGACTTCCAAAATAACAATACGAGTCGGTTGTAGCCCTTGTTAGAGCAGCAAACAAGGGATCCAAAGGAACTGTGATTGTTCCGCAAATATATATTTCTGTATAATTCTTCCAGAGCTAATTAAAAAAACGCTACCATAGTCGGATACAACTTAAGTCTGCAATGAAGCCCCGCCCATACCCTCACAACGGCCCCCACTGTTCCTCTGCGAGGCTGCAAATAATTCGTACTTCAAACTTTTTCTGTCATGGAAATAAGGCGGTGACTACAAAAATAAAATTATTTGCGCGTAATTTTATACCCTTTTCCCTCGCCTATTATAGTGCAATGGCGAATGGCCAATTTTTTATTGAACTGAATTAACATGCCTGCTTCGCTAGAACTATTTGTTGTGAAGTTTCGCTTCAATTGGCAGTGAAGTTTCGTGATTAAAACGGGTGCAGCAGTGAAATGAACTGCACCGCAGACTTTTGAAGATTCTATACATTTTGTTCAGGTCTGTTTCACACCTCATTGCTTCTGCCGATGAAAATATTCTTCAAGAACAGTAGACGCTCCGGAGTTATCAAGTACGACGCCATATTGAAGAGGCCGCATGACGACAATTTTGTTTGCTTCTATGATTTGCTGGCGGAGTAACCTAGCTCTGCGCGGTCCATGTACCTTTGTTGCCAACTGCTGTTTCTATTCTACTAAAGTAATCCTTATTTTACACTTTTGCTTCTTTACTTGGTCTTGGCAGTGTCCTTCCTGCGCTTCTTTCCTGCACGAGTCCGTTTGACGTGGCTCTTTGTTTGCCAAGTAAAGGAGAGGTGTATCGCACAGGCGTACGTGTAAAATACACTTTATTTTGTGTATTCACATTTGTACTAGTAAAGGTACCTGCCCCCCTCATTTGCATAGAAATGGTACCTTGGATTGCCCCCCCCCTCCCCCCGAAAAAAATCCTGGGTACGTGCCTGCCTGGAATGTTGTAGCATTTCCGCAGCCTTATTTGTCATGTTTTCATTCCAGTTTAAGATCCTTGTTGGCCGTAACAAGGCTACAATTTTCTGCTTTCACTGCCTCGATCACGGAATTCAGCAAGGTGACACTAGAAATAAGGCTCTAAATCTCTGGTTTCAAAGCATTGACATTCGGTTCTGAAGCACGAAGCTTCAGTTGGAATTTTTTCAAGTAGCCTTTCAGATACCTCATCCAACTTGCTCTCAGATAGAGCCTCAACTTTTTCTAGTCTTTTGGCCAACTCTGCACAAGTAGCCATCGTAAACAAGCAATGAAAGCACTGGCAGCAGCAGTTGCAAAACAACAAATAGTGGGGAAGAAGCAGCCGATTGGCGCCAAATACAGACCGGGGTATTACCCATCTAAAATTACTAAACGCCATGTATCCCACTTGCTATAGGGCCAACTGCTCTTGGTACGGTGGCCTACCCACCCTAATACATGCAACCGGGGAGTGCACTAAGCATCCTCATATGCCAAATAACAGTAACACTATGGAGCAGTGGAAGGCACAACTCGCCCGCTCCGACCTGGCAAGACAAATTAGCCAGGTCAGGCAGGCGGCAGAGGCTAGTGGGGCCCTGGACTGGGGGGCTCTGCCCATCCCTCCTTAATATCTCATCCAATCTAATAAAGTTTCCATACAGAGTGTCCCAGCTAACTTCAGCCAGAGTTTTAAAATATGCCGATGCACTCTAAGACGACGCGACCAAATGCATGTTGCTGACTATCGTATGTAGTAAGTCACGCTATTTTTTATATTCTGCTTAACTACATAATTAGTCAAGCTTGATTAGCCAACTTCTGAAGCAACGAAGTCAGTCAAAAAATTCCGATTAGAAAGCTGTAGAGCGGTTTGCAAAGCGTCTGATTAAAGTTTATAATTTTCGATATATTATTTATTAGTTTCTCTATTTTTTTTCGCTTACTAAAGATGCCCGCGAAATTTTTTAAAAAATACCACGTGACATGCCCGCTTGCGCACCGTGATTGAAGTGCTCCCAAACGTTTTGCGTACAAACGAAAATAGCATTTAGACAAAGGGCGCTGAAAAATGTGTTTATTGATAACGATAAAATAAAATAGAGCTGTCTTTTCTTTACTCGTCATCCATATATAGAATGTATTAGAAATTTTATTTTCGTTGAATGAACCTAACTGTGCCTCGATTTAATTAAAAACAAGCTTGTTTTTCTTTCCCGAATGCTTGTTCCCTCCAAACTTATTCACGCTTCAATCGCTGCTCCCATATCCACCCTTGCTGATGTCGGTGGCAATTCGTTCTGAACCGCTCTTCGCCCAAAGCTTCGCGACTTATTTGGATCGACCTTGGTGCGGATGCTTAAGCGCGCAAGATGGCGCGCAACTCCGCTGTCTTTGGTAGCACGTGCAGACATTTTCAGCTATCCGTAAGCGCGTCGCCGTCAAGCGGTAAGCGATGAAGTCAGTTTCGGACTCGCGCGCCCCTTCAACATAGTACAGCATGCGCAAGCGTATGCGTAGCAGACGACGCTCTCAATTCTACTTCCGCTGACTTCCTCATCTAAGCATGAAAAACCCATGCTGCTCGCAAAAATAACGGCTACCCCAGTGCTTCCCCGAAACGTAATCAAGTCTCGATCCTTACAGCGATGTTCGCAGCATTGTCATGCTTTATATTTCAAACGCAAAGTCAGCTGGTTCCTTCCTGTACGGCGAAGCCCCCTTCAAGGAACGCCCGTAGCAACAGATCCAAGCCAAAAGAGCACTGGGCGGAGGAGTGTCGCCATCTGGCGACAAAGCCTGTTTGTAGACTCGATTTTCTCGCACATCTTGATGGAGCCGGTTGCAAAGATGGTCGAGCCGCCCACGGAATAAAAATAGTATCTCGCACCACGTTTTCTCATCATTCATTTTTGTTAAACAGCTTGGCTAAACGTTAGCTGGGAGACCATACAGCATGAAAACGACCCTCGTTCCAGGCAGTGAAACCGTATTTCTCTACTTTCTGCCGTCATTGTTCATCTAATTATTCTCTTACAGTTTATCTCATTTATCTTATCGTCTATGTTATTGTTTGTCTAATTATTTTCCTCATTTCTTAGCCCACTTCAAGATAGCACAATTACGTACATTATTAAACGAACCATGTTATTTCACGTCTCATTCACTAGGATACGCTGCTGTTGTTCGTTCTTCCGACTCGCGCATCTCCTCCAAGCTTTTATTTCCGGGGACCCGCTGCCGCTACTGAGCGAGTTATGTGTGCTACCTGTACTACCGCTACCTCTGGGAGCTGGTTCCGCGCCAGCTGTGCCGATGACGTCATACGCAGTGCCGCTCGCCTATTCTATCGGCCATTCATCATCCGCTGTGACAGCTGCGCCGCTGACCTCTTCTTGGCGCTGTGTAAACTTTTATCGCCGAGCTTCGTACATCCTCATGGCGAATCTTAAAGAGGGGGCATATACGCGCACGCGTAACTATAGGGTTATGAGGCTCCACCATAGAGAAACATGCCTGCTACGTAAAGAGCGGCCACTGGAACCGTTTCACGGTCGAAAAAGTAAAGGTCCGACCACCCGCCAGGTAGCGTAGTGACGGCGTAGTGATGTACGCTCCCACTTGACCTCAAAGGTAGACAGCTTATCATACCTCCACCGGCTTAGGTCCACGCGTCTCGTTTCCATAGAGACGTTGATGCTGCGCCAGTCATGTGCCGCTGATTACGCCCACCCCACCGCGCTTTCTCACGCGTCACCTCGCCTTTGCGGTACGTTGCTTCCTTTTGAATGAAGAAATAATTTTGCTGCTTCTTGCGTTAACAACATTCTTAGCAAGACGTTTGTTACGCTGGGTGAGCGTATTTTACAAATGTAGTACGGAACATGAGCCGTGGCGCCCGTTTACCATGCCGCCACTCGTTCGTTCTTGCACCCGTCCTTTCCGGAAGAGCATCTGCATCACTTACAACGCGAAATTTTCCACAAGTCACTCGCAACACCGTCGGTTTAAAGCACAGAATTTGTGTGGCTCAGCCGTATCATCAGAAAAACGTTTTATTTGGCGCAGCTCGAGCAGTGTAATGCGCATTTAGGATTGTTTTGAGAAGGCTGTTTACCTCGCTGTGTATGCACGGTGCATGCGCCTGGGCCGACTCGCAAGCGCCAGTTTTACTTGGCGCGTTGCTTGTCGTGGCTAAAACATTCTTGTTGTGTTTGCTCTCTCTGTGTGTGTCTTTATCAGGCGTGTGATCCGGCATCTTTTCTGGGAAATTCCCAATGTAAACAATAAAAAATTTCCTTTTTTTTGTTTGGAACCATTGCTTCCTATTGTGTGCAGATGAGAAAAGCGGCTCAAGAACGGCAAATAAATAGCGATAGGAACAACTCTGATCACATTATTTTTCCAATCTGCATGAGTTAATTCAGCCTTGCTTAGCTTGCTGGAGAAGCTTGGCGGTTCTTCCAGTAAAAAGGTTGCGATCCTCGAGTTTATTTTTATTTATTTTATTCAATACTCTCGGCCGCCTTTTGGTAACCAAGGCAGGAGGGGGCACATGACGTTTACATGTTAATGGTCCATCAATAAAACAACAACAATAACAAGTGCGACAAAGAACCACGTAGGCACACAGTAAAGTTTCTGTGGAGTAAATCAGGAACAACTAAAATAAGGTACAAACGCGTTACATTCAAATCCGAAAATCAAAAGCATACCTGTGAAAACCCGAGCACACAAAACTTATTGGCTAGAACTGACTGCTGAAAAAAATGCATCGGGTGATAAGGTGGCCACATCGTAAGGTAACTTGTTCCAGTCAGGTATCGTTCTTGGAAAGAAGGACAGCTTGTATGCATTGGTTCTGCACTGAGGCATTATAATTGTTTTATCTCTTTTGTGACGAGTCTGTCGTGTTCTGTTGTACTGCAGATGAGTATGGAATTTTATTTGGGTATGATTCTTAATTATTATAAATGACATATTGAAACGATGCAGTTTTTTAGGAGATTCGAAGAAGGGAAGACCGGGGCGGCTGAGAAGATCGAATATCGATAGCTGTCTTCCGTAGGCGTGGTGTACACCATACACCACAATTTTTACAATACTTTTTCATCCGTTTTAATTAATGTGCGGATCAGAGACCACGTCAGCATATTCCAGTAAGGGACGCATGGGTGAAGTATAAGCTACAAATTTTGTTTTAGTGGCTGCGTGTTTTAACCAGTGTCGCATTAGCCGTAGTCTTTCGTATGGCACTGAAACTGTGTTTTTAATATGTGAGCGTCAACTGAAGTTCACGCTGGTCGTTACTCCAAAATACTTGAATTGCTTTACTGGTTCGAGAGAAGCGCTATTAATTTTGTAAGAATACTTCAGTGGATCTTTCTTTCGGGTTAAGGTCATTTGTTTGCATTTTGTGACATCTAATGTCATCGTCCAGTTTTGGCACCAATTACTAACAGCACATAAGTAGTTATTTAAAATGAGCTGGTCACCTTCAGTAAGACTCGCATAAATTACGCAGTCTGCAAAACAACAAAAAAAGCGGGCACGCACAGGAGAGTCAAGCTTGAGATCATTTAAATATATAAGAAAAAGAAGTGGCCCTAGGACTGAGCCCTGTGGCACTCCTGAATATGCTGAAGCGATAGATGAACTAGATATCTGGACGTACTGGTGCCGGTGAGATAAGTATGAATCAAGCCATTGTAAAATTTGGTGATCCTGTAAGGTGTGTCTAAGTTTTAGTAAAAGTGTGATATGCAGTACACCGCCCAAGGTTTTTTTTTTTTTTTCAAAGTCCAGAAAAGTGGCATCTGTTTGTCCTGTTTTGTCAAGGGTTGTGCAGAAATCATTGGTAGCGTGTATTAAGCGTCACATCAGATAACCCGCGACGAAATCCATGTTGAGCTTCAGAAAAAGGTGATCTTCCAAGCATGAGGCGATGTGTTTAATAACGAAGTGTTCCATCACCTTACTTGCAGGACACACCAAACTAATTGGCCTGTAATTAGCAACGTGCAACTTATTCCCACATTTGCACAGGGGAATAACCTTAACAAGTTTCCAATCACTGGGGACGTCACCTTCATGTAGACTAGTACTTAAAATAATAAAGAGGAATTTCGCACACCATTCCGTGTATCTGAAAAAAAAAAGACGTATTCGGAATATTATATGGTCCAGCCGATTTCTTTGTATTCAGGTGAAGAAGGGCGGAAAAAATGCCTTGTTCGGTTACACTAAAATCAGGTACCGGAAAGCTGATTGATCTGACATCAGTAGACCGAACATCACGCAGGAACACAGAAGAAAAATCGACACTAAATGTTGCCGGTATTTATTGACTGTCACTAACGTCCACGTCATTTATTGTCAGTTTATGTATAGGATCCTTCATTAATTTGTGTTAGATGGGTCCAGAATTTTCGCGGGTAAATAATGAGAAAGTTGTGCAGTTTTATATTAATGAAATGGAATTTTGATTGTTTGCGTCAGTATGTACGACGCGCTTAAATATGAAATAATAAAGTTATTGCGCTCCGCTATAAACGACGTAGTTGAAAATTTAAACAACCATAGGTAAACCAGAATCGAAAGCATCGCTATCGAAACCGAAACGAAAACAGAGCTAGGCCATGCGTCCCAAAAATTGCAGGACGCTTAAGCTTCGCCTTCAAGAGTGGAACGCGGTGGCGTTATCGCACCCCGTTCGCACCACCCACTAATTCGCTCGGCATGCTCTTGAGTCACACAAAGACATAGTTTTCATTTACAACACTTCTAAGTCCACAGCACAGCTTTGGGTCCCCGCACGCACCGGTCCCCGCACGGCCCCAATGCGCTCAAACGAGACGAAGGGGAGAAGCGGGTGAGTGGCGCGCCACCTGTCGGGGCAGCGCCGTAAATTGCGATGGGGGGGGTCTTCTGTGTCTGCCACAATATGGCTTTGCGTGTGCGCCAAGCGCAGAAGAAATGTAGCGGAAACGTACTTCGCTACTCGTTTAACTGCGAATTCTGTAATATACATGCTCATAATTACCGATATACACCGCAGTATAACTTTATACGGCACGTTTCTAAGGCAACACCGCATTCACTAGAGGCGCTTTTGTCGCGCTTTGAACCATCGAACTCATGGTTGAGTACAGTAAAGAAAAAAACTCATGGCTGAGTGGTAGCGTCTCCGTCTCACACTCCGGAGACCCTGGTTCGATTCCCACGCAGCCCATCTTGCAAGTTGTTTTTATTTATGAATTGCCTGCCGGGATTTTTCGTTCACGGCCAACGCCACCAACGCCGACGACTCTGGCTTTTCTGCGTCACGAGCTCCTTAACGCTGTCGCATTAAAATTTGGAGGACGCTTAAAGGGAAGTTTTTAGCTCGGGCCCAACTCTGACGCGGTTTATGCATACTCTAAACTGGGCCTAACAAGGAATCTTATAAGCCGTCAGCTTAACTTGGAGCGGCGCGTTGTAAAGCTTGCGTCGAATGGCTCGTAGGGCTCGAAGTGCGGTACTATATATGTTATCTATGTGGTCGTTCCAACGTAGCGTTCACGTGATTGTTACTCCCAAGTACTTGATTTCTGGTACTTTCCTCATTGGTGTGTTTTCTATATAATAAGGGTGAGTCATGGAAGTAGTCTTGTTACAAATACGCAGTACACCGCATTTTATATTTAGAACCATCTCCCTGTCCTTACACCAATTAACAACACTAGTTAAATTGTCATTAAATCGAGTTTGGTCGGCGGGTGATTGAACCAATGTGTACAAGACGCAGCCATCTGCGAAGAGTTTGATTTTATA
This sequence comes from Dermacentor andersoni, assembly GCF_023375885.2. Classification (NCBI taxonomy): domain Eukaryota; kingdom Metazoa; phylum Arthropoda; class Arachnida; order Ixodida; family Ixodidae; genus Dermacentor; species Dermacentor andersoni. The sequence continues at coordinate 155,399,785 of NC_092821.1, forward strand.
TGCTGGTCGACAACGTTTGCAATATCATTAACATAAATATGAAATAGGATAGGTCCCAGAACGGAGCCCTGGGGCACACCTGATGCGACTGGGAGAAGTTCTGAAATGCCGTTATCAAATTGGACATAATGAAAACGGTTGTCAAGATAAGCCTTCATAAATGAACAAGTTGGCTATTGATTCCAACGTTATTAAGCTTTTGATGAAGTTTACTGTGCGGTACTTTATCGAACGCCTTGGCGAAATCCAGGAAGATTGCGTCAACCTGTCCCTATTGTGGATTGCAAGAAAAAAATCGTGGCAAGTCGTTATTAGCTCTGCGACTGTAGATAGTCTGGGCCGAAATCCATGCGGCGCACCTGATAAAAGCTTGTTATCTTCTAAAAACTGGCTAATATGTTTGCAGGTCAGGAGCGCTATAATGTAAAACTATTTCAAACTTTTCTATTCCAACTCTGCAATCAGCCCTCCCCGATTGGTCAGAAACTGTTTTGGACCACCCCAATTTCACCTGTCTGTCACGCGACGTCACGAAAACCGCGATAGCTCCCCATCTGATATGACGTGTACACACTGATCATGCATTATTTGACCGAGCAAAAGAAAAATTCTTATTTCTGATTCGATGCCTTTTCGCCATTAGCCCTCTGCTATTGGTCAAAAGTTTTCAAGCTGCACGCACTTCTCCTGCCTGTCACGCGACGTCACAAAACCGCAAAACCTCAGCGCGCCAAAGTGACGTGTACGCGTTAAAGATGCGTTAATATGCCGAACGAAACTGAATTTTCTTCTGAATAGCCGCAGGCTGCCCCGTTCGAAAAGGAATAAAGGATGGCTGTCGCCGATCGCTCAGGCACTAGCTACTCGCACCTGCCAGAGAGCATGGGTTCATTTGCGTGTTATAAATCTTTTTGCGTGGCCATGTAACGTTTTCGAGCACTTTCGGCCTGTTTACGACCTCACTCAGCCAACTTCTCTTTGCTGAGGATCCTTTTTAGCTTCATTCTGAAGCTTCCGTTGCATGCCGCCGTGATTTTCGACCAGCCACCGCAAGCTAAGTAAGGGAAAGCGGGCCAATCGCAGACGCCGGCACCACCCTCTTCAACCGGTTATCGATATTCAGTGCGGTGGCTCGGCCCCATCGAATCCCTCTCCAATTGAGTGTGTTCCTCGCCTGTTGTCAGCCAATTAGATAAGACAAACCGCTCAGTCTACGCATTGTTGTTGGTTTTTCAAGCAAACAAAAGTGACCTCCAATGAACGAAGATAGCGTTTGATTGGTCTGTTCAGACAACCCTGTGGGTGACTGCCCGATGCTTGCGTCGGCGGTTACGCAAATTTGACGTCAGAAGATTGCAATAAAATCATATTGGAATAGTTTTACGTTATAGGGTCCTAGATGTTCGAACAGTTCACATTTTTGAAATGAGGGATATTGGACAGTAGTTTGGCGGATTTGAACGATCATATGACTTGAAAACCGGTCTAACGCGAGCGATTTTCCAGTCAGAAAGAAGTACACACTGGGATAGTGAGGCTTTAAACATCACACACAAGTACTGGGATACCCATTCCGCATAACGGAAAAGAAGCGCTGTGGGTATGTTATGAGGGCCGCTTGCTTTTTTTGGGATCAAGATCCAGTAATTAGTTTAATACTCCTCCCTGAGAGACATGAAGATTATTCATGACGTTGTGAGCCCTCTCTGGTCCATGGGCCGAATCGTAACCATTCTGCGCAACACCTGATTGAAAATACCTATTAAATTCATCTGCCACCTTTTATGCATGCGTAACATAGGAGCCGTTAATAACCAGCGATATGCAATTAGACTGGCCTTGGAAATCTCCAGTATTTACTAGGCGCTTCCTTTAAAAAATTCGTTATTGTAACAAAGAGAAAAAAGTCCTTGGCTTGCTTCATTTGTTTTTCAATTCGGCACGTAGAACAGATACGCCCGAAACCGGTCGCTGGGGCATCCGCCTTAATCGCTTTAGTTTTCTTTTAACATGAGTGATGTCTCGAGTGATCCAAAAGTTATTCTTTTTCCTCTTAACCTTGTGCGGCACAAAACGATCTAAACAGTGCAAACATGTAGACTTGATCCTGAACCACAATACATTTACATTATCATTAGCACCGAAATTGTCGAAATTAATTTCTAAATAGTCCAAGATACTCGTATCATCTTCTCGGTTGAAGTCTTTCACAAAAATAGGGTCCTCCTTTGCTTCCGCCAGTTTTTTTAATCGAATGGTCGCAAACACGAGTTCATGGTCAGAAATTCCGTCCAAAGAAGTTACCTCGGAGCACTCTATTTTAGAGTTTAAAAATAATAAGTCGAGAATGTGGCTTCGTGTGGCAGTAACTCTAGTAGGCGTATTAACACTTTATTAACTTATACAAAGATCCTTAACGCTATCGCGTTAAAATATCGGAAGACAATATTAGCGGCATGACCAGCCGCTCAGGACGCTGGCGGCACTGAATCAGGTCAGCCGCAGGGCACTACGGGAGTGTCCGGTCTTGTGGGGATGCGCGACTCTCACGCGTCCCCTGATGATGTTTTCCCCGCATGGCTCCCGTAATCCGGCTTTGCCGCGTGGCTTTATGGCGGCGGTTGGTGTGGTTGCAGAGTAGCACGGAAGATGGCGCGAGTGTTGTGCTGCTAATGACACCCAACGGCGCAAAAGGGAAAACGCTGTTCCTCTTCGGCAAGCTCCGCGAGCGCGCCGATCCATGCTTCTGCGAGACCGTCTCGCGAGGCCTAGGAGCAGGACACCGGAATTGGACGAACACGATCGTTCGAACGCGCCACCGTTCGCATGACCGCACACGCGAACGACCAGGCACTGGTGTCCAGCACGGAGCGAACATATCCGCTCGATATCCAGTCGCGGTGAGTTGGACTTCCTAGATTTGTCGCGCCCCCATCGGCATGTTCTGTGGTTAGGCTAGCAGACACTGGTGTACGAAAGGTGCAATAAATGCCCTTGTGATTGTTTGCACTATTGTGATGTCGTTCCTTTGCCCCAAGGGCACGTGCGAGACCCCCACAACTTATATGTTTCTGTATGGCTCTACTGCTGAGCCCAACGCAGTCTTGCTCTAGACACTAACAAAATGTACATCGCTTACCGATTGACACGTAAAAATGTGAATATATAGACGAGTATCCCAGTAAACGTTGAATTCAGGCCAGAGACAGACACAATAAAAAGTTTATTAGAAAAAGAAAACCCCTGTGCTGCTTTCGGCGAGGATGCCTAAATCACGTTGATTATTTCGGTCCTGAACACGTGCAGCAGCAAGCAGTCGTACACGTCATTGTGATGGGCAGCGCCCCCATTCTAGAACAGTACTTTAGAAGAGTAAAAGAACCTGGAAAGGTATCTTGTGACTTGCAAGATATAAGATTAGGTTAGAGCCGAAGTTAAAAAAAGAATTCAGCAAAGATACATATACAACCACAAATCTTTAAGAGGAAACTTTAGCTTCGAAACCCAACTCTGATGCCGCCTATTCAAATATACATGTAAAACGCAGAAAGGCTTTTCTGAGATAACCAATGAACCACGTTCAATTAAATTTCTTGCATTTGAGAGAGAAAGCTAATTTCTAGTGACTGTTGGCAGCGGAATATTGATTTAAGGCCTGAATAATTGAAAGTGAACCTCTGCGAACCTCGCCGGGTTTCCTGACCGTAGCTGCTGCCTGGCTGTTCCTTTGCCTAATGGGCCGGCCCCTGACAGCGTAGTACGCGCGCCGCTGGGTTCCTCGCAGCACCACCAGATGACGCTCGCCTCCACGCATCCGCGGATGCGAGATAACCTAGAATAGGCGAGCGGCGGATGACGTCATAGGCACAGTGCCAACTCGCACAGGTAGCGGTATGGGTACAACCAGGAGTCTATTTTTGCAAAGAGAAGTGCAGAAGGGTTGCAGCAAGAAGGAGACCTCGACAGGATAGACGCTTTCTTCCGCAACGCTTCGGCGCTCCGCTTTGCAAAAATCATGTAAAACCAACTAGCCCAACAGTTCACTATTCTAAACCAGGAGTCCTCAGAAAGAAAGTGAGTGAAGCAGAGACAGCGAATTCGATGCAAAAAATAGAAACGGCCATAGAGATTTACAAGAATGTGAAGAAAGAAATTAGAATGGAAACCATGTACGATAACACAAAGAACAGTGCCTAGGCTATTTGAGGCTCTAGCTAGTTGCCTAAGGACAAAAACATACCAGAGCAAACATTCACAGCAAGATGAGGCATGTATATGCGGGAGCAAAAATCTGGAGACCGCTCAGCAAATACTAATGTAACCCGCACGAATTAACCCAGCGAGACCCGGAAGTAACGTACACTTCCCAGGAGCGCTTGAATTTAAGGTGGACAGAAGCATTAGCCGGCAAGCAGTCAGATAAGCAAGAGACGCTTAGAATATTGGTAAAAAAAGCAGGAAAGAATTTGATATGACTGCCTACATTACACGCATAGGTAGCGATACAAGGCTTATGGAGAAGATTAGAGGGAAGAAAGATTATAAAGACGTATACAAAAAAGTCGCAATTTCGCCTGAAACGCGCAGCATCGATTACGATAGCAAATTAGTAGAAAGCTTTACGTAGTAAGAATATTAGTTTTATCGGCTGTATAAGCTTGTAAACATAGCCATACTACCTAAATTAACAGGCATGGTGTCACGCGCTCAAACAAACATGAACCGATCTCACTCGATGACCGCGGAAACTCGCTGTCAAAACGCTGGAGTGGGAAAGCGCGGCATCAGCAGCGATCGAATTCACCTGTGCTCTGCCTGCCTCTAGCATCGACGCGAACTCAGCGACGAAATCGCAGCGCACGGCGGACTCTGCCCTCGTAGCAGATGGCTTGCAAGATACAGCGACCCCGCCGGGCGCGCCCGGCAGCCCGGAGTCGCGCGCTTCTTCCCCGCTTTCCTCCTTTGTGTACGAGAGTACCTTGCGCGCGACGGAAGGCGGCGCGCTTCTTCCCCGCTTTCCTCCTTTGTGTACGAGAGTACCTAGCGCGCGACGGAAGGCGGCGCGCTTCTCCCCGCTTTCCTCACTTTCCTCGCACGCCTCCACTCACATGTGCGGCATATGGAGCGCGGCGACGATATTATCACCTTCGGACATTACAGGGAACCTCACAGTTGAGCCTGGCTGTCCAAATAATTGCTATCGTAATAAAATGCTAGAATGAAGGACACGTACAGTATAGTTGATTGGGTCAAGCAGGCTAGGTGACTATTTGTCACCGCCCCGTTTCAAAGCGGAGGCCAATAAATCATCATCTGTGGCGGCGGCGGAGCCGACCGTGCGGAGAAAAGAAAATAGAAATAAAAATAGACAGAAAGCTCCGCGCATCGGCAGCTGCACGAGGAAGAACGGATCTGAATTGCATTACGTACGTAAGCGCATCTTGCCGCTGAAACCACGATGCGTTCAAGACGTCCGTCGTACGCGCTAGCAGTCAGCAACTCCGCTTAGCAGAAAGTTCGGTATAATTTGTGTTTCTGCGTGCGTGCGTGCGTGCGTGCGTGCGTGCGTGCGTGCGTGCGTGCGTGCGTGCGTGCGTGCGTGCGTGCGTGCGTGCGTGCGTGCGTGTTTGGACTCTTTATGCACTCACACTAAGTGCCACTGCATACAGATTCCAACTCGTTGGATATACGCTGCAGCTTTTAAAAGAGATTTTTCTAAAATTGGTAAACTGGGAAAAAACAGAAGGCAGAAGTTCACAAATTTGTAGCTCTGCACCAGGAACAGATATTGTAGTTCTGTAAACTGCATGCGTTACAGCATCCAAAGCGCACACGTTTGATATGTTATTTTATATCTTACGTGAATTTGTTACATTGTTTACAAGAGTATTGCAAAAGTCCTACTCACATATTAGTGGTATACCTGAAAGCCACGTATAATACATCAATTTTGGCCGTTTTAGATGTAGTGTTAGACGAAATTCACAGAATTGCGATATCATTTTGCATCGCTGACTTGTAGAGTTGTAAACTTGATAGCTTCGTTGCCGGAAATTTTACGATTTTCAATAATTTTTACTAAGACATTGGCGACATAAACCGAGAATTCGCTATCAATCGTCACTAGAGTTTAACTTTCTCTTTTAAGTGCAACAAATCTCGTTAGATTTGGAGCTGTGGCTGCCTCGAAAGACGATTTCTCCTTTCCCGTGTATTTATAGAGGGTCTCCCAACAATCATGCACCAAGATTTAAAATTATGCAAATACCACGTATCTGGGCACGTATCTGTTGTTTGCCGTTTCTTGGAGATGCTCAGATTATTCTTGCATTTGCGTAATTAGTCTTAATTAATTTCTCAAATATTATAATTAGATCAAAAAGTGTCGATGTGGAAATTGTAGAGCGACATGAGAAACTCTCGATACAGCTTTCGTTGCTCAATACGTGCTACATAAAAGTGTTTATGCGAGCGTGAAAGAAGCCCGCGAATACACGCAAGGTGCCTTGAGCGGCCAGTCGTTCTCATAGCAATATGAGCGTAAACGAGAATGTAAGAATGTAAGCTCGCTTACATTCGAGGACGTACATACGTTCTCGAGTGTAAGTGAGCACGAGAGATTGTTTTGGAACGTCTTGTAATAATATCCCCGAGAAACGAAAGCATTAGTTTCATTAAAGAATTGTGATATAGTTTCTTGTTGCCGAGTTAGAGAGGTACAATAGATATTCGTTGATGTTGGTTTTTCTGTGAAACATAAGATAGGTCGCATATGCCCGTTAGTTGATAATTTGCTGAAGGATAAGCAAGTGAAGGGAAAATGAACTATCAAACATGTGCAGAGGTACATCCCTTGTGCTAAGCAGGTTGTGTATACCATTCCATTATCTTGTAGTGGAGAGTACGTGGGACAAACGAAGCGATGTGTGTACGTTCGACATCGTGAGCATGAGCTATCTCTTCAAGGGCTTGCGCCCCTTCTTCTCCCGGAGCATTGCAAGTCGTGCGGTTGTCGCCCCGATTTAAAAAAAAAAAGCTAGTGTCATTTTTAAACACGCAAGCCAATTGACAAGAGAAATCGCCGAGGCTCACAATATAAAGATTAGGGACAAAGCGTGTATCAGCGAACCGTCTATCACTCTTCATGACAAGGAATTGCGAATTTCGGTTGTGCGTCAGATTGTCACAGTGGCCTTGATGCATCTATGTGCCTCGTGCATGTCATGGTTATAAACTGGCACCTATATATATGTTATACATATATTCAATAAAATATCAGTTGAGAGTCAGCGCCATGTCGTCGTTTTTATATCTTGTTGTGTCCTTGTCTTGTATTGCGCTGTAACGAACCACTATGAATCCCAACCAACTGGCCCCACTTGCCGTTTTGATGCAGAGAGGTACAAGCTTGATACATGACGTTTTTTTTTTTAGTTACCAATTTCCCACAATATTTTTAAACAAAGTTATTGCAACCCCAATAAAAAATCTGCTTTCAACATACCGCAGCATTTTCGTCTCTTCAATCCAACGAGCTCCATCGAAACCGGTGCAGTAGATGCGGAGCTCGACTGCTGCTCCGTTCCGATGCAGGGAGCTCCATGCCAAGGGGCTCCGATGTCTCGCGTATTTTGCATCGTAATGCACAGGCGTTGGTCGGAGCCCTAACGTGATTTGCTGCACTGATTTTCGCCACACCACCGAAGGTAGAACCTAAACATACACTAGCGTATGCTTTCTTTATTAGGGAGGCGCAGAACCAGCGAGGACAGTTTTCTTTTTTTGTTTTCAGAAATCTAGCCTCGTTAAAGAAATGTATTGTATAACGCACATTTCTCAGACATGTGTATACGTACGGACCCTGTGTAATAATTATGAGTCGCAATCAATTAAGTCCACACATTGCTCAGACTGCTCAACAAGTGCGAGGCATGATCAGTCCATCTTTCTCTGAGGCCTTTAAATAATCACTCATGTTTCGGTAACAGAATTTTCAGCACGCGGTATACCTGGCGGTAATCGTGCGCGGCTTTAGTTGTTATTCTTTGATGTACCGCCAATAATTGCAGAGGGCGAAATCTTGCATGTTTGTGGTAGTTTACAGCTCGGGATACATAATCTACGGTACAGCATTTCTTCGTGTCTAATTACATATCTTTTTTTATGTCGCGCCTCCTACAGCCGCTGTTTTACTTTCTAAATTTCCTCGTTCCCGCTCGCGCTGTCACTGCAGGGGTGGCTACCCCATCAAGCTGCTCGTGGAAGTGGCTTTTGTGGGTGGCTCTGTCCTCGTATTATTCCAAGGAAATAAATGTTTATTTACTTATTTAATAAAGAAATAAAAGTGTCTACAGATGCATAGATATTGAATGAGGCAGTTACGCAGCTAAAGAGTATTTTTGGTGAAGTCTACTTCCTCGTTATCCCTTCATCATTGATTCATCCGTCTGCTAGCTGTGAAGCACCTCCATAACATATTTCCACTAGGGCTGGGCGATCAATCGATTAACGCATGTAGTTGTAGCGCTCGGTGTGTGTCTCCGATCTTCGTTCCAGTGTTTCGTGAAGTTAGCGCTGATTAATACCACGCTTGGCGTAAACCAACTAGCCCAATGTTCCATTCTATCATTACAATGCTTCAATGGCGATTAATACGAGGGAAATGAGGCGAGCGTCGGCAGCCTCTTCCACAGCGAGGCAGGGAAGCTTGGCACGCCGACCAACACGGGCCTCACACAGGCATCGCGGTACTTGTCACGCACGTCTCTCGGGAGTGCAGACAAAAAGCCAGCGTTTCAAGCCAGCGGGACAAGTTGTCAAGCCTCACTGGAGCTGGACTTATGATTTCATCGCAGTGAGTTCGACATCAAAAGGAAATGAAGTTTAGGCTAGTTGGTACAGATGACTTCGATATCGCTTCATACATGCGTCTGTACGGCACTCGTAAATTCGAAGGCGATCAAATGCGAAAATGCTCAAATAGATTACTTTGTTTCCAGTCTCACTTGTAATCTGTGGCTGAGTTGATCAGAACGTGTATCTTGGACAATCTCCGTGCCGAGAAGTCGGCTACCGAGTGTGCACACGTCACACTTCCACGTAATCAAGCGTATAAAGGCGTTCGTTACTGTTTCAGTTTATGGGCACTGTACATCCAAGCAAGGTGTCGCCAAAGCGATATTAAAGGCTACTGCCAGTTCAAATAGTGGGGCTCGTTTATGCCTCGGCGCTTATGTACAAAAATTAGCAGTAGTGATTTTTAGCTCGTGTACGCTAACCACAGATTTAATTGTACAATTAGTTATACGAAAAAAAGGTTCCGATTAATCGAGGTAAAATTTTTGATCGATGCCCGGCCACAATTTCGACACGTATACGGTGCGAGATCTAGACCGAAAACGAGTTTGTATAAAAAACTAACCACAACGGCACGATATTACACTCTCTCTTGTTGACTGCGGTCACAGCTCCGTGGAGGAATGCGAGACGCAAATCTGATTTTCGATGCTCAAGCTTCAAAGCGACGTACGTGGGCGGACGCATAGGAAACGTAAAGTTCGTGCACACCAAAGCACAAAAGGCCTCGGACGCGTTTCTAACGCCACCCACTGACGCGTCGAATCAGCGTCGAGAATTGAATAGAAATACGGCGAGAAGGAAAGTGAAGGGCAAGGCACGCTCGAATCAAGCAATTCACGTCGAACATTCTGAAAGAGGTATAAGGAAACGGTGGACAGCAGGGAACCACTTGGGCCGTAAGCAGAAACGAATGGCAAAATGGAAATCGAAATAAGACTAGCAGTAAACATAGGGCAAACGTCAATAACGAAATGATGCACAACTATGCGTCAAACGCCACGGCGCGGAGAAAGCAAAAGGTCGCACTTCCGAATAAAAACGGGGAGAGTAATGGCGGGGCGCAATGGGCGGCTACTCGACCCATCTGGCGGCTTCGTCCGCACCAAAGGGCCACCCACTCGACGCCCCTCATAGCAGAGCCAGGAGAAGAGGCGGCTACTTTATTTCCTTATCCGCCTCTCCAAAAAGAAGAAAGAGAGGTGCATATACACCCGCAAAAGCGGTGTGCGCTTTTTACGTAACGGTCATGTACGCCCGAAGAATCTTGTCTGTCTGTTCATCCTCATCCAAGGATGCGTCTGCTGTGGAACAATTCCGACGAGCGAGCTTTCAAAACAGAGACAAGAAATATTTTTAAAAAATAGTCAACGCAAGGCTCATATAGGGACGAAAATGGTGCAGTAGAGAGTGTATGGGTAAGGGAAACGACAGCACTTTGGGTCCGGTCCACTCCACTATAGGAAGGACGAGGCGAAGGGGAATGCATTTGATGCTTTAGAGATACGCGCGGCAAACGCACCAGTTGTTGGGGGGCGAGATTACTACACCGTTGTCCACGCAAGCTAACAAGGAAGCAGCCCAAGGCAACAATGTGCAGTGAAGCTGTTTTACTGTTGAATGGAACCGTATGATGCGTTCGAGAATGCTAAACAAGCGAAAAGAGGAAGGAACGTGACACTACTGTGATGGCAACGAATGTGAACCTTTAGGATGAAAGCAAAAGGCAAGAAACATCTTTTTAAAGTGACGTCCTGACTTAAAAACATCAATAAAAAGAAAGGCGGGTGCACGACAGATCGGCGAGAGAGGAGTCTTTTGCTGATGGAAAGATACGCACACGCGCGAAAACGACAAACAAGAGGGATAAAGAAAGCGAAACAAGGAAGGAATTCAGCAGTCGTGGTCATGGCAATGAAGATGACCCTCCGAAAGAAAAAAAAAGAAAGCACAGAACGCGTGGCCATACGGAAGCGACGTCTCACCTTCAAAATAAAATAAGTGCCGTTGCAGACGGACGAAACAACGGCCGTCTGCTTCTGAGTGGCTGCCTAGGCGAGGGAACATAATAAAAACAAACAAAGCAGGAAACAAAGAATGGCGAACAGCGGTCGTGACGGCGCTGCCCCTTCAATACAAGGACAACAGGACTACGCCAATTTTCTAAAGCGACGAACTTCCTTCAAAATAAACAGTGGACGCTGTCCTGAGTGAACAAAGGGACGGGGGGAGGCCGTTTGTCACTGCACGACTACCTACAGATCAGCATACAAAAAACGAAGCAAAGCGAAAAGAAAGACGGAAAAGCAGCGATCATGACGATGAAGATGACCCTTCAAAAAAAGAAAATGCCCCACGTCATCGGAAAGCAACGCAGCCCTCCCTAAACCTCCAAGCGGCCAGTTTGTCGACCCGGTCGTCTGCTGCATCCACACCTGCAAACGGTGTCGTAAATTCGACGGGAAGCGTCAAAATAAACCAGCGAAAAAGGGAAAATGTAAATATACGCGGCACCATACGGAGGAAAATGTAACGAAGCGACAAACCAGCCCGACGCGCGAAAGACGAAATCCCATTTGCTCAAACTGCCGCCACTGCGCCCAGAGCGCTTCCCTCGTTCGCTCGCTTGCTCCGGCGGCTGTAAACTTGACGGCCGTCCGAACTGCGCGAACAAACGCGCTTCGGGGGCAGCGCGGAACAGCGTGAACAGCGGAGCCGTCAGTGGCGAGTAAATAAACCGTAAGGCTATTTTGACGGGCCCAAGACCTCACGCGCTCGGCCAATTCTCGTATTGACGAAGACGACGGCAAGCTGCTTGATTTTCGCTGCAGTGCCCAATCTTTGGAAATTGTTGAAATGGAAGAGAATAGGGTGAAGTGCATGTCATATATTCCAAGCAGTTTCTTCTTTTTTTTATTTTTGCGACCGAGTAACAATACGAAAAAGAAAAGCGGTAAAGGAAACAAAGCGGTTAACTGTCGACGAAGACGCCTGTGTGTAGGAAATGCGGGCTGTTCCTAAACGCGTGTGTGTCCGCGATGGATCCTCTGTGGCTTTTTGCTTCGGTCACCCATCACGCTGCTTTGAGGGATGGCTTGCGGGACGCTCCATACAGCAGTCGTGCGCCTAGCACGCTTTTCATTCGTCTTTCGTATTTCTGACGATGTGCCGCGGCGACACATTTCCGATGCGCGCGAGACAAGGACGATGTTTCGTGCGCGAATGCCCGCATGAAATAAGAGCGTGGCTTTATTTTACCTATTTATTTATTTTCCTTCAGGATTCTCGACGTGCGCGTAGAAAAGCGAAAGGAAATTTGCTGCCTTACAATATCAGCTCTCCTGCGACATATCGCAAATTTTTGACAATGTGTCACTCTACTATCAGTAATGTTTAAAAAACTCGATCATTAATTAACTGAGACTGCAGCTTCTGACGCAACACAATATGGCTGCGGAATTCGAGAGACATTAGGTGACGTGAAGATAACTGGAGCCTTAAAAACGAAATAGTGAAAGAAACAGGTACCGAAAAAACAAGGAGGTTAATTAAAGATGGTTCCAGTCGGCTACCCCACATGCGAGGAAGGAGGATAGATGGAAAGGGAGACAGATGCAGAAAGAACATAAGCAGCACCATAGACTGCTGTTATTTGGGAATGACCTCTCAACATTCCTTATCTCGCGCAGTGCTCAGCACTTTTGGAGATTTAATATAGATAGACGCAGATAATATGCGTGATGTTGTCATCACACGCGCAGACGTTCGAGTCAAGGCCTGTTACGATTGACGTTTAACATCGTCTACCCGGCATCCCTTCTGGGCGATTAACGCTTCACCGGCAAGCGTGCAGCTATGAAAGGCCCTTCACGCTGTATCGTCGTTTTATCAGGGCCAGGGAGCTGGCTACTAAATCGGCGTAACCAAAGCTGACGGGCGAGACGGGTGCCCGCCTGGATGAGACGGGACCCGACACAGACGGTGACACGCAAACAAAGGCGCGCACGTCGAGGCGACCACGGCCGCCGTCCTTCGTGGAATCAGCAGCTACCGTGAATACCGGAGCCTGACCCTGACAGGCGGACCGGCACGAATGGCCCACTAGTTGATCAAAGGGGCCGACGTCGAGGGCTTTCCGTGAGAACGACTTCCACATCAAATCTGCAGCTGGACACGTCGTTGCCTCGTATGCGGGGGCGAACGTGCAACGTTGGAGGCGGAGCCTGGCGGGATGATGCGACGTCATGGGCGGGATTTTGCGAACGGTTCAACGATTGTACTTGGCCAAGAAGAACAGTGAATTTCCCCGACGAGAGAAAGAAGAGAAAGAAGTGCATAAAAAGTAGATTTTGAGCGCTGTGGGGGTGTGCTCCGACTCGTACGTGTGATACTACTCATGCTCGTACTAGTACTCGAACTCGTGCTAGTGCATGTAAACTCTCATGTAAATTTGTAAATAAACCCTTTTTGACCTCTGGAACATCGTCCCGGATGTCTCGATCGCAAGGCACCTGGCACGTAACCAGCCACGGAAACTTAATCACCGCTCGGACAACCGAATGGCAGCAGGGCTGCGAGCCGTTCAAATAAAATGAAACAATACAATTTTGTGCACGCGGCGTCGGCCCATAGACGGCAGCACTGAGTGTCTTCACGGCGCTATGTTCCAGACAGAAGACGGAACAGAAAGCAATCAGCGCATATATGCTAGAGTCGGTGAAACAGTTGGAGCTACCACAAGGGCCAGCTCGCGTGTCTCCGAGCGAAGGTGTCGACCGCCGAGCCCGCTCTCGAGGGCTGATGCAGAAATTTCCCTGTTCACGTGATTTTGCTTCTTCCTTCATTCGTTTCTTATTGTTTCTTAACAAAATTTCACACATATTTCTTATGTTGAGTTTTTCAATAACCACTACAAGCACAGCAAGACTGGAGTATGAAAGCTGGCCTTTTTTGATATGAAGTGCTCTGCCTTAAGGATAGTAATAAAAACCGTACTATATAAATGAATGTTATAGTGTTTTATACTTGGTTAGATGAATATTATATCTGTGTTTGGCTGGTCGCGAGCTCTGCGCCACCACGTGGCTGCACCGTGCAGGCCACTCACGTTTACGCCTCCGCTCATGCGTCAAAACGCCAAGCTCGCCTGCGTTTACTGGAATAGCGCACACGCTCGACGCTGCGGCCGAACGCTCGCAACGCCCGTTGCTTGGATAGCTCTCGCTGGAGATCGACGGCCAGGCGGCTAGCGGAGAGGTTGGACAGGCTTCGGGTGAGGGCTCCGTGACACCGGAAGCGGACGACACGACGTCATATCATGACGCAGAGCCAGTGAAGGTGGAGCTTAGCCCCGATCTCTCGGCGAACGACTTGAGAAAACGTCGCACTTCCGCTTTCGCCCTAAAGGCGAAGCATCGATTGCGATAGCAAATTAGTAGGTAGCTGTATACGAAGCAGGAATAGTAGTTTTATCGGCGGTATAAACTTGCAAACATTCGCTTACTAACTAAATTGACAAGCACGGTGTCACGCGCGCACAGGTAAGCATGAACACATCACGCTCGATGATTTCACGAGGGTTGCAATGTGGGCTTATTGGTAATGCATCTTCAAGGGGAGACAGTAGCGCGATTCAAAGACGGGACAAAAGAAGACACATAGGGACACACACAGCGCTGTGTGTGTCCCTATGTGTCTTCTTTTGTCCCGTCTTTGAATCGCGCTACTGTCTCCCCTTGAAGACGCTCGATGACTGCGGAAACCCGCTGTGAAAACGCTAGAGTGAGGAATCGCGGCGGCAGCAACGAGAGATTTGACCTTCGTGCATCTGTCGCTTCAACGCGAACGAAACGTAGAAAGCACAGCGCATACGAAGGTACCGGCACTACGCGCACTCTGCAAACGTCGCAGATCGCTTTGAAGATAAGGCCCGTGCGGGCGCCCACTTTGGCCACGTGGCAGATCGCTTTCAAGATAAGGCGCCCGCGCGACTGCGCCATAAGCCGCAGCCGCCGTAGAACAACCCCCCCCCACCCTCCCTCGTCTCATCTCCGTGCCTCGCACGTGGCAGAAGAGGGCGCGCTTCTGACCCGCCTTCCTCGCTCGCGCACCGAGATTGAGGCGCGTTCGCTGGCTCACTCTAGCACGTTTTCACTCGCACATACAGCATACGGCGAGCGGCGACGACTTTATCGCCCATGGACTGTATACGGAACCTCACGGCAACGCCGACGCCAACGGCACAAATGCCCCTGCAGTGTCTATATAATTGCTATCGCAATGAGAAGCATGGCTAAGGAGGATGATAACTTGTAACCCTGCGTAGCACTTTAAGTAGGAGACGATTCACTTAAATCGTGGCGCGAATGTACCCGTTTGTCCAAACCGTTTCAGAATGCCCGGAGGAGCGTCTAGCCTCCGCGCAGCAGCAAAACGAGCAGCAAAGAAAGCGCAGGTGCGTAGCCGTTGTCATACCATCGCCGTTGCACTGTCGTCGTCGAGGTGTCGTTAAACACGTTGTCGTCACGCTGCCATGACTAAAACACGGTGACGATAATTTGTGCCGCCACCATCAAACACCGTTATGACGTCACCAGTATACCTCGGTAGTATTGCTAGAGTGACTACTAGATTTATGCGGTCCGCATAAGGCCATTCGCTTACTTTGACAATGTTCACTTGCTTCAGCAACAACGTTTCGGATCCTGCGTTAACGTCTCGGTGCTCCAGAACTGCGCATTGTGTTCGACGGAGCAACACTGTGTCTGGGTGCACGTGCCACGCCAGTTATCCTTCGCCGCACGACGTGGGCTTGCAAGGTGGCCACGACAGGACCCCGACGCGGCTAGACTGCACAGTGTAAACAAAGCACGTCCTTACCAGTCCGACGTCCTCTGTAGGCTCCAGCAGGATTCGCGTGTGAAGGGCGTCGTCGACGAGTCCGTCGGCCCTGCCGTCTTCGGCTGCCGCGGCGCACAGGTTCAAGTAGAAGCGCACGAACCTTCACACAGAGACAGACGTGAAATTGAGCACATCAAGATTTCCGACGCACTTATTTCTGCCAGCTTTTTTCTCTTTCTTTCTGATTAAAGAATACTCCACAAACACGTGTACACTGTGAATGGTCATGCAAGATCCAATACGCCTATAGTTCAAGCGCAGAAGATAGCTAACGGCGTTAAAACTCGAAGCCTCCCAAACACATCTCATCCAGTTGCCTTGTGAATTCAGTGTAGACGCTTAGAAGGGTTTTAATGTAAACTGACTAAGCGGAAAGAGCTCTCTTTAGTAACCCACTGTTCGGCTCTTTGGAACATTTATTTGATTGTTACGCGAATGACATGATGGATAAAAAAAAAAGCAGATCCCATGCCCTATGGGAATCAATGTTATGAGAGGCAGTGTGCGGGGAGCCTACCGACAACGAAACGACCATGAGAGAACCAAGACGTAGGGGGTTGTTTCATGACCTACATGACACACATGTCACAATATTGATGTCGTGACTTATCATGACATGACATACCTGACGCGAATTTCTTATATTGTGTACAAAGGTTTTGCGAAAGTCCTATTCATATGTTAGTGGCCTATTTGAGAGCCATGTATATACATCAATTTTGTCCGCTGTAGATGTACTATTAGATGCAATTTACAGAATTATGATATCGTTTTTTATTGCTGACTTACGTAGTTGTAGACTTGACAGTATCGTTTTCTAAAAATTTGGGATTTTCAATAACCTTTATTATAAAATTGACGGCCTAATCAAGAATTCACTACCAACGGTTACTACATATTAACCTTCTCTTTTAAATGCGACAATAACCAAATTTGGTGCTGTGGTTGCCGAGAAAAACGATTTCTCCTTTCCCATGTATTTAGGCAAGGGCCAGGAGCTAAAGCTTCCCCTTGTTCTCGATCTTCTTTGTTAACCTCCAAGTTTCTTCCCCAAATGTTAGCACCGGTAAAACGCAATGATTGTACGCTTCTTTTTCAACGACAGTGGTAAGCTACCAGTGAAGCTTTGGTAATGTCGGCCGTGTGTACTCCAACATATTTTTATTCTTCTGTAAATTTCCTTCTCAGGATCAGGGTCCCCTGTGAGTAACTAACCTACATGGGCTGAGTAATACACTCGTAGAAATGTATCACTCCGCGCTTTTCGTAGTGAACTGGCTTGTGATCTTCAACGTCTTTTACATACCAATTAACTTTTTTGATATGTTAGAACTATAGCGTATGGAGTAAATGTTGGATCAAATAAGGTATTGATTATATGCCTTGACCTTCTGCTATGTGACGTTTTCTGTTTTGATCGCTAAAGCAGGTGATGTGCTGCGAAAGCTATGCAATAAGTGCGTTCAGGTAGATCGGGCTGATCACGGAAGCGAGAATGATCATCCAGCTTGGCAAGCGTAAGCGTGGTATTCATCATCTGAGAAACTGCGTTTCCTAGATGGGAATCGACAGTAGCGCATTACATCAAGTACACACCCTTATATTAATACGTTCCGCCATCCTTCAACAGATGAAGTTGTAAGGGACTCATTGTGTGCACTCAGCGAAATTCCACAAGAGCAGGGCAAGTTTCATCAAACGAAAAATTGTTACCCATCTGTCTGCAGCGTGAAGCTATAAAAAAAGGCCAATATGGGTTTCTCAGGCAGAAAGCTTCGCAGCTGAAGCAAAATTTGTCCTCGCCAGAGGATCGAGCCCGGAACTAACGGCTCTCCGGGGGCACGGTCCGGGGGAGATCGCTCCACCATCTGAGCTAACCATGGAGGCTAGCTAGCACATTGCAGGACGATGCCAAATTTATCGACAAGTTGATGTTTAGGGACCCTGAAGTTGCAAACCTACCCTGCGGAAATCCGCAATGTGAAGCAAGTTGTATCAAACAGAAGCACGAAATTTGCTAAACAGTAACTCGGCACAAAAACAGTTATCGCAATTCTGTAAACTGCGTCTGTGAGAGCTTCTGAAGTGGCGCAATATGATTGGAAAGCAGCGCTGCCGAAGTTAAGAGACACGCAGAAAACCCGAGCACAGGCGATGGAGCTCTTCTGTCGACTGATTTAACAGAGAACAACACGGGAGGAGTCAAATCGTGATCAGAAACGCCAATGCAAGTATGTTCTGCGCGTAGTGCTTGCGCCTTGGCGCTTCGGCTCGCGATTTCACTCCTCCCGTGTTGTTCTCTGTTAAATCAGTCGACAGAAGAGCTCCATCGCCTGTGCTCGCGTTTTCTGCGTGTCTCTTTACTTCGGCAGCGCTGCTTTGTAATTATGACATTCCAACCAGCCCCTACGTAATCCTTAATAAATGAAAAAGTACGATACTATATGAGTTTACAGTTTACGAGGACGTGTTGAAATGTTTACGAAGGTGTTGCACAACTCCCACTCACACATTGTATGCCTCAGAGCTGTGCATACAGAGCATCAATTTTTTCCGCTTTAGATATTTCAATAGTTGCACTTCACGGAACTTCTGTTCTTGAACTGCAGAGTTTCAAGCTTGAGGCGTCGCTTTCTTAATGCTCTTTATAGCAAGACTCCGCAATTTTTGTTTTAAGAAATCTTCGCCTAACTAAAAAATCTACTGGCTTAAATCGATAATCTTTTTTTTCTTTTGGACGCAACAAACCTAATCGAATTGACAGGCATGGATACCATGTAAAACAATGTATTCGCTCTCGTTCGTTTAAGTAGGAGCACCCGAGCTAAAGCTTCCTATTAAATGCAATAACTTTCATTCAGGTTGGTTCAGTTAATGAAAGCATTTATGCATACCTCGCGTGTTTGAGCATAGGGAAATGGAAGCAGTATGAACTTAAACGTACTTTCAGAGTGCATGATCGGTGTATATTTGCACGATTAAAGAGCGCAAAGAAAAAGAGCCATCACGACGTTAAAGAAAAGGCTAGGCACGGGACAAAGCGCCTTCTCGTTTCTTCCGTGCCCTGCCTGTTCTTTTTGCGCTCATGTCAAATGGAAGCACGCAGCTTCCTCCTTATGCAGTGGTGAACGGTGAGCTCCTTGCCTGGTGCGATGCAGCACCAGATGGATGACGAAGCAGAGCATGACCACCGTGACAGACACGAGGAAAAAGAGCAGCGTGTTGAGCCTCTCGTCCCGGAGCAGAGCCTTGGTCAGGATGCGGTTGGCCGACACCAAGACGCCCGCGGCACCTGGCGAGAACGGCAAGAACGACGGCGGCAAGATCGTCTGCTTCCGGGATGCTGTTTCCGGCCGTTGCCGAAATTGCCATACTGCACATCTGATTTAGACTTGAGGGGCTTTTACGGCCTTTCTGACACATTTAAATCTTTAAATATATTTACAAACTAAACTACATTATTTACCGTTGAAATAAGTTCACTTCATTCATACTATTCCTCCCTTCTAGCCTTCTCTTCCAGCCGTCTCCACAGCGAGCTTCGATTATGTTTCCCCTTCTTTCTTTAAGTCAAGTCGGCGGCTTCCACATTTACCTCTGGATGGATACCTTCCGATTGGCTCCAAAACGCCCCCATGGTTCAATTCGCCAGTGTCCAACATAGTACCATTAGGCTAGTCGGCTGGGCTCTTCCATGAAAGTGAACGCGCAAGAAGACGTTTTGATAAGGGAGAAGAAAAGTTCGCACGACTCAAGTGAAAGATGCGATTTTTTTTTTCAATTTTAAATTTATTTCACCAAGAACGGTCTGGATGGCTGCCTAGGCTAAAAGCTGCAATTAAACAGGCGGAAGAAGGCCTTGGCACGTGTTACATGGCATGGCTAGCATTGAATTTACGGTACGCTACATGCAATAATGCATTCATCACATTTCAGGAGAGTAACACAACAAATTGAGTAGCAACGTAGGCCTACGTATTGGAATGACGAAACGTTTTAACAGAATGCAGGGACACAGGCAAAGAATATTGTCGTTAGATAAAGAAAAATAAACACAATATCTAGAGTGAAAGACAAATTCATACGGCAAAGCCTATAACCGAAAACATAGATTTCATATTTCAAAACAACATCATAACCACAAAAGTTCATTTAACTCTTCTTTGAACTGAAAAAAAGAAAGAACAGAAGAAAACAACAAAACAGCCAAAGATCGAAATAGCAATTAAAAGCAAACAATAGGATCTACATCCGAACAAATATTTATCGCAATTACGTGTAGTTTAATTTTCCGGAAAGTGATATTTGTTTAAGATGAAAGGAAGGTTATACTGTAATGGACCGTAGTTTATAATAGGTGCGAAAACGTGGTGTGAGCCATGTATCAGTGTTTTGCATATTGATAGGATGATAGTTCGGCCTGAAAGTTTAAATTTAAATACACAAAACACTGATACCTCACACCACGTTTTGGTACAGATAATAAACTACTATCGTTAGTGTAGCCTTTCATCCATTTTAAACAAATATCACTTTCTGGAAAATCCAACAATACAAAAGCATGTCACCGATACTTCTGTATTGTTACTTTTGAAGCTCGATGAAGTGTAAAGACTGTCGAAAGCAAACGAAGAAAAAAATAAAGGTTCTTGATGAATTCACCCAGCGCCTCGAGAAGCCATCGGATCAGAAGAAAAAAAGTTTATTAATTATGAAGACAACGCACGTAGGAATAACTTAATAGTTCTTGGCATTCTAGACGCTCACAACGAAACTGTAGAAGTGTTGGAAGAAACGGTGGTGCTTAAAGTCTGCAAAAATAGACTTGGCATAAGCATTATTTCCGTTGAACGCGTTCACAGAATCAGCAGAAACCGCGATAACAAACCTAGGCCGATTGTTCCTAGATTGTGTAACTACAAAGAAAAGCTTGTCATGTTTAAGAACTGTTTCAAACTAAAAGACACAGGCGTGTCTTTGTTTCGCGACTATTCTCAGGCGACGCTGCGCATAAGAAAAAAAGCTTTGGCAGTCAGTAGATTCCGATCAACGTTTTGGTATTCAGGAACTGCGTACAGTGGATGCTATTGTAAAAGAGTGTTGGCGATTCGAACAAGCAAAATCCCGCCGTATCGCCCAGCAATTCACCAGGCTGCCCAATACTGCCACGTCATCATCATGTGAAGAACCACCACCGACTTTACAATGGCCTGCTTCGCACAATTTGACACGTATCGTTCGTCGTGAAGTAGAAGCGATATCACCAGCCCCTCTTGTCCCCGATGTCTCAACTGACAACCAGCCTACGGTTTCCTCGATTCAAGCCGTGGTTCGACCGGAGGTCGCTAAATTGGGACTCTGCACCGCGCGCGTTCCAACACTCACGTCAGCCACACCACCAGTCGCGCCGAGGAACCGGTCCTTTTACTCGCGATCCCGCGGGGGACGCCGCATGGTCGCCCAATAGTTGGGCATATTGCGTGCTGGAGCCGTCGCCGACTGGCTGGCGCGTCCCGACGCCCGTGCAGCGTCGTCGCGCTCTTCGCCGACTGACACGCCCGATGTGGACACTCGCACCAGTGCGTGCAGCTGATCCCTGCGCAACCGCCGATCTCGCCCGCCGCAAGTCCGCCGTTTCCCGTGGCCTGCCAATCCTGGACGCCACGCATCGAAAACTAACGAGTGCAGCGCCCGGAGGAGACGCTGCATTCTTGACCCGGCTTCGAAATCCTCGTCTGACTGTCCCTATCCGCTCTAATTTGCTACAAGTCCAAGTCTACGGTGTTACTGCTACGGTCCTTACTGACACCGGTACACAAATCTCGGTGATGAGCGCTAGTCTTCGTGAGAAGCTGAAGAAAGTCCTGACACCTGCCCTGCAACGTGCATTAAGAGTCGCCGATGTAAGTACACCTACCGTTATTGGGAACGTGTGCTGCCCGCGTCACTATATCTGGCCATAGGACAATTTGTCTGTTTCTTGTGCTTGAGCAGTGCCCATTCGACGTGATCTTGGTCACTGACTTTTTGTTAACACATTCAGCCCTCGTACACTGTGGCACCGGTGTCCTTCAACTTGAACCCCTTTCTGTTCCCGAGACTCTTGCTGCTAGGCCTACGCAACTGTGTACTTAGAGTTCACGCGATTGCCGTCCCAATCCACTAGTTTTGACGCTCTCTCATTCTATTGTTGACGGCGATTACCTTGCATTCCCTATTATTGACGTTCTCTTGACACACAATGTAACCCTACCACACACGGTTGTCGAAATTGTCAACAATGAAGCCTATCTGCCTGTGCTTCACTTTGGCTTATCCACCCATGTTCTACCTTGCGGAATTTAGCTTGCAATGTTGTCCTCCCTAAACGACTGTAAGGTCTCCACGCTAACATCTGAAGCCCCTTTCAAGTCCCACGTGCGCAGGAGGATCCATCAGATTGCCCACCAATGAATTAGACAAAATGATAGCCGTGGACCTTTCACCTGTGCAGGCCCTTGAGCTTTGCCGTGTGTTAGCTTCTTTACCGGGATGTCTCCGACAAGCGCCCACTTGGCCAGGCAACGATTGTCAAGCATCGAATCGACAACGGCGACGTAAGCCCTATTCATCGTCGTCCGTATCGCGTTTCAGCTGCTGAACGGGCGACTATACAAAAAGAAGTCGACGGCGGAAAAAGACAATATACAACCTTCGAGGAGCCCATGGACATCTCCAGTTGTGCTCGTCAAGAAAAAAAGAGGACACCTGACGTTTCTGTGTCGATTACAGTCACCAGAACAAGACCAGAACAGGACTGCCTCCACGGAGCGAGTCATTTTTCGTCCATGGACCTGCAGTGTGGCTATTGGCAGGTTGCCTATGGACCGCGGGAGGACAGCATTTGTAACACCTAACTGGCTATACCGATTTAAGGTTATGCCCTTCGGTCTATGAAGTGCGCCAGCTACATTTGAGTGCATGATGGATTCGCTCATTCGAGGCCTGAAATGGTCGACCTGCTTATGTTACATAGATGACGTTATTCTTTTTTCAACGCCATTTGTGAGCCGCATTCAGCACCTGTCGGCCATTCTCCAAGTGTTCCGAATCACCGGTCTACAGTTCAGCTCATCCGAGTGCCACTTTGGTCGTAGAGAAATGACAGTGCTTGGTTACCTTGTTAACGATGTAGGAATACGACCTGACCCAGCAAACATTCGCGCCGTGAAGCATTTCCCTGTACCTTCCTCAACCAAAGACGTTCGCTTCTTGATTGGCTTATGTTCTTCCATCGCTTTGTCAAAAATTTCGCTGACATCACCCATCCATTTACAGAACTTCTCAAGAAAAATGCGCCTTTCTTATGGGGCCGTAGAGAAGCTCATGTATTTTGCGCTTATCGGTCTCCTGACGACTTCTCCTCTGTTGGCGCACATCGACCCATCTGCTCCCACGGAAGTTCGGACGGACGCCAGTGGATACGGAATCGGAGCCGTCCTTGCCCAGCGCCAGCATGGTCATGAGTCGTGACTGCGTCATAGCCTACGCCAGCCGCCTGCTCTCTGTCCCAGAGCACAATCACTCATTTGCCGAGCGTGAATGCCTTGTTTGAGCCATCTCCACATTTGGACCGCACCTCTTTGGCCGTCCATTCACGGTAGTGCGCTCTGCTGTGTTTCCTCGCTGAAAGATCCTTGGACAATGGGCTTTGCGCTTACAAAAGTACGCGTTTTCCGTCGTGCACAAGTCTGGCCAATTAGATCAGGACGCGGACTACCTGCCCGATATCCCGTTGATCCACCCGAGAGCACAAATCCTGACACCGATGCTTCTGTTCTTTTTATCTCAGAGCTTCTTCATTTCGGCGATGAACAGTGGCGTGATCCGGCGTTACGTTCTACCATCAACCGTCTCAGCTCCGAGGCGCCTGCCGAGTCGCTCCGGACGTTTACCTTACGTAGTGGAACTTTGTGCCGCCACAGTGTGCACACCTCGAAGGCCCTGAGCACTTGCTCGTGGTTCCATCCCACATGCGCAATTCTGTCCTCCAGCAGCTTTACGACGAACCCACAGCAGGCCACCTTGGTGTAACGCACACTTATGATATCGTGCGGCGTCGTTTCTTTTGGCCTGGGCTTCATCGCTCCGGACAGAAGTACGTTGGCAGCGGCGAACTATGTCAACGACGCAAGAGGCCACCGACGATTCCCGCCGGCCTTTTTCAGCCTATTGGTGTCCCAGTAGAGTCGTTCTTCTGCGTCGGCCTCGATCTGATCGGACCTTTCCCTACATCAGCATCAGGGAACAAATGGGTCGGTGTCGCGACAGGCTATGCCACGCGCTACGCTATTACACGCGCACTTGCAATCAGCTGTGCTGTCGATATTGCCGACTTTCTTCTCCACGATGTGATTCTGCATCACGGAGCTCCTCGTCAGCTGCTCACCGATCGCGGCGCTTGCTTCTTGTCGCGGGTCATCAATGATCTCCTCCGCTCATGTTACACAAAACTCAAGGTCAATACCGCCGACCACCCTCAGGCAAACGGTCTCACCAAACGACTGAATCGCACCATAACCGACACGCTCTCCAGGTACGTTTCCGCCGACCACCGCAACTGGGATGCTACGTTACCCTTTGTTACACCCGCCTGTAATACGTCACGCCACGATACTGTTCACTGTTTTATCTTCTTTTTGGCCGTCAACCGACGCTCCCCATGGGTGCTTTACTACCATCCGCCCCACGACAACCATCGGCGTACGCGCAAGATGCCATCACAAGGGCGAACCAAGGAGGCTAAAGATAAACTGCAGGCGTGGAAGCAGCCTATAACGGCCTACGGGCTCGGGTGAAGCCGGCGGCGGCCATCTTGCGGGGGGCAAGGAGCGACCTGCTAAAAGCTTGGCAGCGCTGTTCGCCGGCTTTTCAAGCGATTTTTAATTGCTTAACAGATTTTTAGGTTATAATGCAACAGTGTGGGCTATGAGGCGAGCCATATTGGAGGTCTTCGGTTCGCAGATATCCGAGTACTGGGGTATTTTTCTATTTTATCGGCATCAACATGCAGCTGCCGCAAAGAAGAAAAGATTCGCGCAATAATTTGCGTTTATTCGCCATCTTTAATGCAGTGCATAAACTGATCAATTACGAAAGCTGTCAGAACATAAAAGCAAATAAAAACTGAAAATGTAGCACGATAAACAGCAGTAGACGCAACACATATAAGCATTAATTATTATCTTCATTATCGTCAGGTGTTGCCGCTGCTTTAGCATCCTTAATGCATGTAGGTTCTCGTAACTTTGGTGGCGGCCGTTTCCTTCTTATCCTAAATATAAGATGTTCCTTTATGCTAGAGCAAGGCAATGTTTGTCTGCAACCTTATTTAAATGAGAAGGATAACGTGTCAGCTGCTTGTACGTCAAGTTTACTAAAAACAACCGAGCGCGCTAGCACAGTTTGGGATCCGCACAGCACTCCGTGCGGCAAGATACGACGACCCGAAACACATAAGGTGCGGCGGCTTGCGTGCTTTTGCCTCCCGCAAGATTTCGCCGCGGCGGCTTCACTTGGCGGGCGCACCCCCCACTTTAGCAGCGTTTCTTTAACCTCCTCGTGGCGAACGCTGCTCGTCATATCGCATGTATCCGCCTTACCATGTTGCAGGCATCACAGAATTTGCGTTACGATTGCCGTCGTAAGAATGTATATTACGCTGCAGGACCCTTAGTGCTCCTCTTGTCGCCAACTCGACGAGTTGGTCTATCAGCGAAGCTTCTACAACGCTACAACGGTCCTTATCGCGTTCTGCGCCAAGTTACCTATATACGTGACGTATGAGATTGCACCGGCAAAACCTTTAGATAAATACCGGAATCGGAACTTAATAATCGCTGGAGACTTCAATATTTCCAGCATTGACGGGTGTTAGTTGACCCACTGATCTGAAACAATCTGCTGGCAGCGATGGTGGCGTACAAGCCCGTGTCAAACTGTGTATGTTTCCTACAAACGCGTAACCAGTGTTCTATCTTGAACCTTGTGCTCTGCTCGTCTGGCTTCAGCAACTGAGCAGGTGAAGTTCACGAGGTAATTTCTGACCCAGACTTAGCTTATTTTACGAGTTTCCTTCCCCATAAGTCTCATTCAAAGAACGCCAAATTCACAAATATCAAAAACTATGACGCAGCTGATGGTTCAAATATTATATTTCATTTGGAAGAACATTTCTCTCATGTTGTGATGACAACGTTAATACATTGTGGACAAAGTTTAAAACGTGTTGTGAATTATGAATCCGTAATCTTATTCCTGATAAAATTAAAGATAGGCCGAGATAACCTATAAATTACGACAGAAATGTTAATTTACAAGGCAGAATTAAACGCTATGGTAAGCAAACACGTGATAAAACATTTATATCGAATTTAGCGCTTGATTTAGAGACCAAGTTGCAAGAATCAAGGGAGCGCTATTTCTCTGTTAAGCTTCGCCGCTTCGTGAAAGAAAATTCCTCCACATCTTAGCAATTTCTGTCCCACAAGAATTCTAACAAAGTAAATCAAATTCCTGTACCAGGCTGCGTGCTTACGGATAAAATAATAACCCACACAATCAATACCTTTTTTTTTCAGTGTTTTTCGAGGTCAGCCTCACGTGTCGAAGTATCCAATGACACTGAAAATGTTAAGAGCATCAGCATTTCTGTTGAAGACGTTACCGAATTTTTATTGCGCTTAGACATTAAAAAGTCACCTGGGCCGCATAACATTCCTAATACGTTCCTACAAAAATATTCTGACCAAATGGCTGGCCTATTAGTAATGGTTTTTCAGAAGTCCATCGATTCTGCCTCGCTGCCTGACGATGGGCGTATCGCAAGAGTCGTCCCTGTTTTTATGAATGGTTCTCCATTACAAGTCGATAATTATCGTCCTATATCCATAATTTCTAGTTCCTGTCAAATGCTAGCAGCACAGACAGGATAACTCCAGAGATAATAGAAGCTGAAAGGACAAGCAGAGCAGGACGCACATAAACAGCTTGCGTTTCCGAGACGCTGATACTAGTTGTCTAAGTGTTATGTTCTTCGTGCGTATAAAAGTGATGTATGTGAAAAATTATATTTTTTGGAATTTAGCGCTCGTACTGCTCGTGTGTGTTTGGTTTTGACTGTCTCGCCCTCTGCGCACTATTCGTCGCTATTTAAATCATGCACCAACAAGCGCAAAAAGCCACGCTGCTGACCCATATAGACAGAATATACTCTACTGCCCGAAAATATGCCGACCTTTCAAAACACAAGTTGGGCGAATCTTCTCCTTCACTGAGGCTCGTAATCTACGAAACGTTTATCAGACCATCTTTGGAATACTGTAGTGCTGTGCGGGACCCTTTGAATAAAACTAAAAAAATGCAAAGGTTAGCTGTGCGTCGCGTTAACAAGAGGTTCAAGCTACTTGACTCACCCATGCTGGCCAATCTAGAACTGCTTGCTCAAAGAAGGAAAACTGCATGTCTTAACTTGTGAGCTTCCCTGTACTTTGGAAACCTGGGAATACAGCCACGCGATTACATAGAGAAACACACCGGTCGAGCCTCGCGTCACCAGCGTAGTCACCGCGTCAAGCTTGCATTCGCGAGAACTAAGCTACATATATTTTCGCTCTTGTTCCTCAGTGAAATGGCGCAAACCACTTGGGGAATCGCCCATGAATCGAGCGGAGAGAAAACTGTAAATATTATTTTTTTAGGAAAATAAACTGAAATAAGTGTTTGGTAAATGTGTATTAAATAATCAACTGTTACAGATATGAGTAATCAGATATCTAAGTATTACAGTAAAATTATGCAATCATATGAAGTAAAAGAACGACTTTACCATGCAGGGTTTGGGGACGGGCTAATGTGTATTCCGTTGCAAGCATCACTTACAGCGCCTACGTATAGACAGACGGACCGAAAGAACGACGAAGACACAGCGCTTGTCTTCGTCGTTCTTTCGGTCCCTCTGCCTATGCTACACACACGCAGCAGGAACAGATCGGCCTGTCGTCAGGTGTACGCCATTCCGATGGATTCCTGGTAGTGTAGGGATAACGGACACCGTGAAGTGGACTGCGATAGGACCGAGTCATGGAGCAGGGCGGGTGTTAGGGCGACTCAAGAAGCAGGCACTGGGAAGACCCATATTAGCGATTTCCTGGCGAACCACGGACTGGATCAGCGATATCGTCTCAACTGTGTTGTTCCAAGACTTCTGTTGAGGCGAGGCAGGAAACGCTGCTTCGCGTTCGCGGCGTACAACTCGGGTGACGTTTTCGCTTAGAGGTGGCGAGCTAGATTGGTCGGTGGGGTCGGTACAGTAAGAGGTCGTTGCAGTATTTGGAAGCCGTGTAAACTGATTGTATATACGGCGACTCTTCGCCTGCTCGAAATGGCGGCATTCCTTCATGATAGCGTCGACACTCGATAAGTTTCTAAAGACCAGGAGGTTGAATGCGTCGTCCGCGATGCCTTTGATAATGTGTCCAACCTTCTCTGCCTCTGGCATGGACGTGTCGATTTCATGACAGAGGGCTAGGACGTCCTGAATGAAGGAATCATACGACTCGGTAGCAGTTTGGGCACGCGTGGCGAGTTGTTGCTTGGCGGCTAGTAGTCGACCGGTCGGTTTACCAAAAACGTCGGACAGCTTTTCTTTGAACAAGTCCCAGCTGGTCAGCTCTTCCTCGTGGGTGTAAAACCACGTTTGCGGTGTTCCGTCGAGCTAAAACACGACATTGGCCAGCATTATGGTCGGATCCCACCTGCTCACCTTGCTGACGCGCTCATACAATTTCAACCGTTACCGGCATTTAAGAATTGTACTGTACTTACTAGTACTGCACAACTTAGTGCACCGTCACTTATTTGTCTAACAATAACACAGAATCATAAGACGATGGAGAATCGAAGCAATCGTCAGTGGTCGAACAAGGAATATATAATCCTTCCTTCCTTTTTTACCACTATTGATTCCCCCTTCCTGTCCTTACAACACACTGTGGTCTCTCATTTAGTTTGCACTTGCGCGGAGACGCCAAGAAATGTATGTCACGTCCCGAAAAGCCGCACACGGGACATTTAACAAGCGATCTGCGTGGGCGGCTATAAGGGCATTTCTTGAGCCTCGACGGCTTCGAGACATGCACCTCCACACCAGGCCTCTCCCTCCTGAGGCAAATCACTCACTCTCTCCAGTCATGACAGCTTGCGTGTACCGAGAAGGCAGCATGCTGGTGTAGCCGTAGAAACTCGACTGTTGCACTGCAAGACCAGAAAACACGCAACGCGAGCGTTAGAAGTTGCCGCGCGGAGGCCACCCATCAACGGCCGTCGACTGACCCGTGCATCCCAGGGCGACGGTGGCGATGGCGATGAGGTTTGCCCTGTAGCCGGCGTCGTGCTCGAAGCTCTCCCAGTGCACCTCGAAGAGCGCCACGAAGAGCAGCGTGGCGAACGAGAGCAGGTAGCCGAACGTGATGCGCACCTGCAGCGGCAGCGTCTCCACCAGCAGGTTGTTCACCACCACCGCCAGGAAGGCCGTCAGGATGTACACCTGCAATCGCCGTGTGGCGATTGTATATGTATGTATGTATATATGTATGTATATATATGTATGTATGTATATATGTATGTATAATCCTCCCGGAGGGAGGATTATACATACATACATGGGTCCGGGTAAATATTCACAGTGAAGTAGACGCGAGTATGAAGCGGTTTATTGACGTTTCGGCCGGGGTCCGGCCTTCATCAGGATACATTGCATGGTGACAGTACAGTTAATATACATGTGCATATCAACCAAATGAAGATATGTTTACATGAAAAACGAATAAAATGGGTGAACAAAATGCATCTGAATCGTTCAATGGACAGCTGATACGTGTATAGACCGATGGCGATTGCAAACATATCATCGAGCAGCTGGACGACGCACTTGGACCGGCATCGAGCGCCACCATCCGCTACGTCACAGCTATCGGACAGTATAAAAACAACGCAAGAGCGGCAATCGACCAGTGGGCGCGGCGAGAGCTTAGGAACCATGTGCCTAAAGAATCCGTTTTTGTTCCTAATACAGGTGAGAGACTACCGCCATGATTCTGGCTATAGTAGTGACGATGTGTGTCTTTTGCTCTTGCCGTGCCCACGGCCGTTTATAGATGCGTTAATTAATGTGTACCATTGTTTTGTGGACTTACTAGCTTCCTGCGGGGACGTTGAATTGAATCCAGGCCCCTCTACCGAAATCATGCTGCAAAAAATTATGGACGACTTGCGAGAACTTAAGGAAGGTGTGGCCATATCAAACCGGCGTCTAGATGAAAGTATTGATAAGTTAGCTTCCATTGACCGAAAAGTAGAGGATATTTCGGCTACTGTTAAGACCTACACAGTCAAGGTAGACGACCTGCAGAAAACCGTTGATAGCCTGCTGTTAAAAGTAGATGACCTCGAAAACCGAAGCCGAAGAAACAATTTAATACTGTATGGTCTACCGGAACCGAAGGAAGAAGCACACCAATCTTTGGAACGAGAGGTTTCGACAAAAATCCTTGACAGCGTACTAAATGTTCCAAATGTTTCAATTGAGCGAGCTCATCGAATAGGGAAGCCTAGGGACGACAAATTCCGCCCCGTAATATTCAGGCTAGTAGACTACCGAGACAAATTAAAAATACTGAAAGAGTGTAAAGCTTTCAAGAACACTCCATACAGCATCTCAGAGGACTTCTCTCCTAGAGTCCAATCAATAAGAAAAAAGCTTTGGACCTGGACAAAAGAGAACCGAGACAGAGGCGACAAAGTATTTCTATCCTTCGACAAGGTTAGAATCAATGGTAATACATTCAGATGGGACGAGGCACTCGACAGGGCAGTTCCCTCAGCAGCAAATTGACATAGCCGGTCTAATTCCAGTCAAAAACAGCATGAAAGTAAGACTAAAGCACATTTGTTAGAGTTACCCCACGTCTTCAGTCCGCTAACTGTTTTAAATGTTAACGCCCGGAGCGTTGTGAACAAGTCTGATGACCTTGAGAGCCTACTTCTTAGTTACAATCCTGACATCACGCTTCTAACAGAAACATGGCTACATGATGCTATCCCTGATTCTGACATAATACCCAGCTCGTACAACATAATTCGCCACGACCGTGGCTCGAGAGGGGGTGGTGTCGCGACCATAATAAAAAATGGCATCCCATTCACATCCATTCCACACAATACTTCTGCTGAAATGGTTTGGATTGTAGTGCCGTCTTTCAAACGTAAGGTTCTTATTGGTGTAGTATACAGGCCTCCGAATGCAGATATCTCAATCTTGGAATCACTGCATGATTTTCTTTACGTCCACAGTAAACACTATACTCATATCATTTTATGCGGGGACTTTAATCTACCGATGATAAACTGGGACGATCTCTGTGTTCGGCATTCTTGTCAACATGCTGAAATGCTGCTCGATTTGGCGTTTTCTTTTAATCTAAAACAAGTAGTAGGAACACCTACACGTGTTACTTCAAGCTCAAAAACTATCCTCGACCTTGTTCTTATCTCTGAAGCAGTCAGTGAAACAGGATTTACTGTAGAAGTTTTACCAGGCATATCAGATCATGAAGCGATTCTGCTTAAAAGCAATCTACAGCAAAATATTATCCGTTGTCCAGACAAAGAAGTCTTGGATTTTGGGAGAGCTGCTGATGAAAGTCTAATCGACTACTTAGAGCAAGATTTCGACATTTTTCTTAAAAAATCAAATCAAGGTGTAACCTGTGTCAATGATTTATGGATGCACTTTAAGGACGCAGTGCGGGAATGTATCTACAGGTACATTCCAACAAAACACAAGAGAATGGCCCGCAATAACCCTTGGATCACTCGGGACATACTGCAGCTAAAGCGCCGCTTAAAACGCTTGTCACGTCCCAATAGTTGTGTCGATCGTTCTGTGCTACCGTCAATGCGTACCGAACTTAGGAAAAAAATAAAAGACTCAAAGTACTATTTTTTCAATGTTAAACTACACTATTTTTTATCTAACGCCCCAAGACAATTTTGGATGCACATAACCGAGAAAAAGAACCCGGTCACCAAAATCAGATTGAATGATACCGAGACCAGTGACAACCAGAATATTGCGGAAGCGTTCAACGAGTACTTTGCTTCGGTATTTCTACGCGGTACTGAAGACGATAGCCTAGAATTTTCAGGCTCTGGCTGCGAACTTCCAGACCTTTTTGTTTCCGAAGAAGGTATTCTTTCGTCCCTATTAAACATAGATATAAAGAAATCTGCTGGTCCTGATGACATACCAAATAATTTTCTTTTTAGATATGCGGAGTGGTGCGCAAAGTATCTGTACATAATATTTAACGAAAGTCTAAAGCAAGGTGTCCTTCCTAACGATTGGAAAGCAGCAAAGATAATTCCCATCCATAAGTCCGGAGATAAACTCAGTATTACTAATTACAGACCCGTCTCGCTTCTCTGCACCGCTAGTAAGGTGATGGAGCACTATGTTTTTAAGCACCTGAGCAGCTTTCTGGAAAACAATAATTTCTTTTCGGAAAAACAGCATGGATTTCGGCGTGGCCTATCTACAGTTACTCAGCTTCTACATATTACCAATGAAGTCATGGCAGCGCTGGACTGCGGCGGGCAAATAGATGTGCTTTTCCTTGATTTTCAGAAAGCATTTGACCGTGTTTGTCACCAAAGGCTAAAGCTCAAGCTACAATGTGCGCTGAAAAATGAACAAATTCTTCGCTGGCTTGACTCTTATTTAACTAATCGAACACAATATGTCCGTATAGGAAACTCATTTTCTTCACCTGCTCCCGTACTTTCCGGTGTACCGCAAGGTTCAGTACTTGGACCTCTTCTCTTTTTGATTTATCTGAATGACTTGTCCTTTGATTCCCCGGTACGATGCCGGTTCTTCGCTGATGATTGTATTGTGTACCACAACATTCAATCACCCCATGATCAGAATGCTATACAGGATTACCTTAATGCAATCGATAATTGGTGTCAATCCTGGCGTATGAACTTAAATGCCTCAAAATGTACTCAAATGATGATTACAAGAAAGAAAGCACCATCAATTTGTACATATAAAATCAATAATGTAGCAATTAGGACGGTTGACAATTTTAAGTATCTGGGTGTAGTTATTGACTCGAAGTTAACCTGGAACGCTCATGTCCAATACGTCGTTTCGGCGTCGCTAAGGAAGCTATGGCTAATTAAACACCGGCTCAAACATTGCACTAGTAGGACTAAACTCGCTGCCTACACGACACTCATTAGACCACTGCTTGAATATGCCGATGCTGTCTGGGATCCCCACACAAAGACCGGTGTCAACAAGATTGAAAGCGTGCAAAAGAAAGCCCTTAGATTTATTTATAATATTTATAATAGACGAGTCTCGATCACTGATCTCAGAACACGGTCTGGCCTCCCATCGCTAGAATTTCGGCGTAGACTGCATCGCCTACAAACTTTGTTTAATATCGTTAATAAACAAACAAAAATGGATCCCGACATATACATCAATTTTAATAAAACAAGAGAAACCAGACGCAAGCACAGCAAAACGATTGTGGTGCCACCGACTAAAACTACTGCTTATCGCTTCTCGTTTTTTCCTCGAACTATAGCAGAGTGGAATGCTCTACCGCAAGAAGTCGCTTGCATGCCCTCGGTTGAATCATTTGTGTCTGCCGTACAATCTTTGCAATGAAGCGTGTTCATTTTAGAATCACCATTTTCCTATCTATGTAAATTTTGTACATGCTGCATTTCCCGACGCAATTGTCTGTATATTTAAGCATTTTTTTATGGTTCCTTGTAACCCATGTTTTTGTTATTTTGACTTGCAGTGCCGACTTTGTATACACTCACTCCTGCCTGGACTGCCAAGAGGCAGTTGGCAGTATCTAATAAATAAATAATAAATAAATAAATCTAAAATACAAAGCATAAAAACGCACCGAAATGAATTGCAAAAACCAATCGCCACGTGACAACAAAACGTCAATATGTGCTATGTTATCAAGCAAACACAGACACAGAAAAAGGGAATAGTGACGTACTAGTAGAAGAAGGGACAAGTGACGGGCTACAAAGACAGGCAACTCAATTTTCCTACACATTCATTCATACCACACGCTACTTCTACTAGTACGTCACTATTCCCTTTTTCTGTGTCTGTGTTTGCTTGATAACTTAGCACATATTGAGCACATATTGACGTTTTGTTGTCACGTGGCGATTGGTTTTTGCAATTTATTTGGGTGCGTTTTTATGCTTTGTATTTTAGATGATATGTTTACAATCGACATCGGTCTATACACGTATCAGCTGTCCTTTGAACGATTCAGATGCATTTTGTTCGCCCATTTTATTCGTTTTTCATGTAAACATATCTTCATTTGGTTGATTGCACATGTATATTAACTGTACTGTCACCATGCAATGTATTCTGATGAAGGCCGGACCCCGGCCGAAACATCAATAAACCGCTTTATACGCGCGTCTACTTCACTGAGTCTATATATATATATATATATATATATATATATATATATATATATATATATATAGAAAGAGAGAAAGAGAGCAAATTATCAGTCATAGCACTCGTAGTACAGCCCTCTGGGCCGCTCACTTCTCTAAAGTAGTATTATTAGGGTTATTATAATTACACAAAGGTATTTCGCTCTCGTGAGCAGCAGTCCTTGAGATAGTTACTCGGGCTAGCTTCACACGCTTAGCGTGCCACGCTCGCACCTGCTTAAGCTTTTCCTAGTCTCTAGAGCCGCTCGAATTCCCTCTCATCGACGGGCGGCCATTTTTTTTCCACGAATGTGTGCCGAAATTCGACCATCGCGGACAACATCAGTTTGTTTCCACGTTAGTATGAGGCTCTGGACAGGAGCTATGGCGCTTTAATGAAACCTGGGGCCTGACGGATCAACCGACTGGGCTATCTCTCCGGGCAACATCCAAGGGTCCCGAGTTCAAATCCCCTGTTTTCTTCCTTTCTTTGTTTTCCTTCTTTTTTTTTCATCCCCCCCTCTTTTTTAATATTTCTTTTCTTTTAGTTTATCACTATATGGGGTACCCACTTAAAAAAAAAAGGTCATCTTTATTATGTATGGCCACACATTAGCAGGTCATAAATACCCGGTTTCTCCAGTTGAGTGCCATCTGTGCGGTTTAACCAAGCTCAGAATATATATAGATCCACCTTGACTGGTCCACCTTGACTGATCAAAGAAGGCACCACTGGAGGTTGAATGAGGCGTACAACTGCTGCGGTGGCGGTAGAGTATCCGCCTCGCGTGCAAGAGGACCATGGTTCGAATCCCGGTGCCGCGCAATTTTCCACCGGAAAAAGAAAGGTATGTTGAGAAAATTGCATAAACAGGCCTGGAGTGTGGCCTGATCCCGGTGACCAGAACCAGTAACGCACTCTCTCACCAGAGCAGAATTGGCCACCCTGGTGCAGTACTTGGCCACAACCTCCTATGAATACAACAGTCAAACCCCGGCCCTCAGTCCCCAGCAGCCGCGAAACAACTGACCACGACGGTGGTCAGATCTGTGACGCAGCAGAGGGTTCTAAGAATCCCTGGCTCCGGACGGGCCGCCATTGGAATCTGAACCTGGCAACGTTTAACGTTAGAACGTTATCTAGTGAGGCGAGTCTAGCAGTGTTATTGGAGGAATTAGAGGGTAGTAAATGGTATATAATAGGGCTCAGTGAGGTTAGGAGGACAAAAGAAGCATATACAGTGCTAAAAAGCGGGCACGTACTGTGCTACCGGGGCTTAGCGGAGAGACGAGAACTAGGAGTCGGATTCCTTATTAAGAAGGATATAGCTGGTAACATACAGGAATTCTATAGCATTAACGAGAGGGAGGCAGGTCTTGTTGGGAAACTTAATAAGAGGTACAAATTGAAGGTAATACAGGTCTACGCCCCTACATCCATTCATGATGACCAGGAAGTCGAAAGCTTTTATGAAGACGTTGAATCGGCGATGGGTAAAGTCAAAACAAAATGCACTATACTGATGGGCGACTTCAATGCCAGGGTGGGCAAGAAGCAGGCTGGAGACAAGGCAGTGGGGGAATATGGCAAAGGCACTAGGAATAGCAGGGGAGAGTTATTAGTAGAGTTTGCAGAACAGAATAATATGCGGATAATTAATACCTTCTTCTGCAAGCGGTTTAGCAGAAAGTGGATGTGGAGGAGCCCAAATAGCGAGACTAGAAATGAAATAGACTTCATACTCTGCGCAAACCCTGGCATCATACAAGATGTGGACGTGCTTGGCAAGCTGCGCTGCAGTGACCATAGGATGGTAAGAACTCAAATTAGCCTAGACTTGAGGAGGGAACGGAATAAACTGGTACATAAGAAGTCGATCAATGAGTTAGCGGCAAGCGGGAAAATAGAGGAACTTCAGATCAAGCTACAGAACAGGTATTCGGCTTTAACTCATGAAGAGGACCTTAGTGTTGAAGCAATGAACGACAATCTTGTGGGCATCATTAAGGAGTGTGCAATAGAAGTCGGTGGTAAATCCGTTAGACAGGATAC
The DNA here is from genome assembly GCF_023375885.2 of Dermacentor andersoni. Taxonomy (NCBI): domain Eukaryota; kingdom Metazoa; phylum Arthropoda; class Arachnida; order Ixodida; family Ixodidae; genus Dermacentor; species Dermacentor andersoni. The sequence continues at coordinate 155,436,188 of NC_092821.1, forward strand.
CAGTAAGCTATCATAGGAGACGAAAGATCTGATCAAGAAACGCCAATGTATGAAAGCCTCTAACCCTACAGCTACAATAGAACTGGCAGAACTTTCCAAGTTAATCAACAAGCGTAAGACAGCTGACATAACTAATTATAATATGGATGTAATTGAACATGCTCTCAGGAACGGATGAAGCCTAAAAGCAGTGAAGAAGAAACTAGGAATTGGTAAGAATCAGACGTATGCGTTAAGAGACAAAGCTGGCAATATCATTACTAATATGGATAAGATAGTTCAAGTGGCTGAAGAGTTCTATGGAGATTTATACAGTACCAGTAGCACCCACAAGTAACGCCGGAAGAAGTAAAGAACGCCTTGGGAGCTATGCAAAGGGGGAAGGCAGCTGTGGAGGATCATGTAACAGCAGATTTGTTGAAGGATGGTGGGCAGATTGTTCTAGAAAAACTGGCCACCCAGTATACGCAATGCCTCATGACCTCGATCGTACCGGAATCTTGGAGGAACGCTAACATAATCCTAATCCATAAGAAAGGGGACGCCAAAGACTTGAAAAATTATAGACCGATCAGCTTACTGTCAGTTGCCTACAAAGTATTTACTAAGGTAATCGCAAATAGAATAAGGAACACCTTAGACTTCCGTCAACCAAAGGACCAGGCAGGATTCCGTAAAGGCTACTCAACAATAGACCATATTCACACTATCAATCAGGTGATAGAGAAATGTGCGGAATATAACCAACCCTTATATATAGCTTTCATTGATTACGAGAACGCGTTTGATTCGGTCGAAACCTCAGCAGTCTTGGAGGCATTGCGGAATCAGGGTGTAGACGAGCCATATGTAAAAATACTGAAAGATATTTATAGCGGCTCCACAGCCACCGTAGTCCTCCATAAAGAAAGCAACAAAATCCCAATAAAGAAAGGCGTCAGGCAGAGAGATACGATCTCTCCAATGCTATTCACAGCGTGTTTACAGGAGATATTCAAAGGCCTGGATTGGGAAGAATTGGGGATAAGAGTTAATGGAGAATACCTTAGTAACTTGCGATTCGCTGATGATATTGCCTTGCTTAGTAACTCAGGAGACCAATTGCAATGCATGCTCACTGACCTGGAGAGGCAAAGCAGAAGGGTGGGTCTGAAAATTCATCTGCAGAAAACTAAAGTAATCTTTAACAGCCTCGGAAGAGAACAGCAGTTTACAATTGGTGACGAGGCACTGGAAGGGGTAAGGGAATACATCTACTTAGGACAGGTAGTGACCGCGGATCCGGATCATGAGACTGAAATAATCAGAAGAATAAGAATGGGCTGGGGTGCGTTTTGCAGGCATTCTCAGATCATGAACAGCAGGTTGCCATCCCTCAAGAGAAATGTGTATATCATCTGTGTCTTACCAGTACTCACGTACGGGGCAGAAACCTGGAGGCTTACGAAATGGGTTCTACTTAAATTGAGGACGACGCAACGAGCTATGGAAATAAGAATGATTGGTGTAACGTGTAGGGATAAGAAAAGAGCAGATTGGGTGAGGGAACAACCCGCCGTGGTTGCTCAGCGGCTATGGTGTTAGGCTGCTGAGCACGAGGTCGCGGGATCGAATCTCGGCCACGGCGGCCGCATTTCGATGGGGGCGAAATGCGCAAACACCCGTGTACTTAGATTTACGTGCACGTTAAAGAACCCCAGGTGGCCGAACTTTCCGGAGTCCTCCACTACGGCGTGCCTCATAATCGGAAAGTGGTTTTGGCACGTAAAACCCCATAATTTAATTTTTTTGGGGTGAGGGAACATACGCGAGTTAATGACATCTTAGTTGAAATCAAAGAAATGAAATAGGCATGGGCAGGACATGTAATGAGGAGGGAAGATAACCGATGGTCACTAATGGTTACGGACTGGATTCCAAGCGAAGCGTAGCAGGGGGCGGATGAGAATAAGAAATATCTAAATAATATTATAATCTAATAATATATATATGTATATATATGTGTGTATATATATATATATATATATATATATATATATATATATATATATATATATATATATATATCGGCGCTGTATAGGTATATACAAGACCTCATAGTAGGGGACAGTTCAATTTCATAGCCTGTGTCCTCTGGGTTGTGTAATCTTCCTTCGTGTAATTGTCGCATACTTGGCTATCACTAATACCGCTTCGCCTTTCCGGCGACACTACAGCCTTTCTGTCTTTTTCTTTTTCTTTTTCTGTGAGTCCAAGTGGTAAGCGCTCCTGCACATGACTGCTATTGATTCTGATTTCCAGTGAATCCAGCTTGGCCTCATTTTGTTTACTGAGTGAATTATACACTGTTCCCCAACTATAATGCGCCCAGACTTATAAAGCGCCAAAACAGCTGTTGTGTCACTCGAAGAAAACTTAGTTCCCAGTACAGTGGAGTAGCCGCCAGTAATTCTTTCGTTATTGAAATTTAATTCGGTAATTACAATTAATTATATAACTCGAGAAGTGCTGTCGTAATTTTCAAAGTGTCAATGAGGCATTTATAGGCACCCCAAGATAACATCTAACTGCGGTGTTTTAAGCGATGTAGTAATTGCGCACAATATTTTTCCGACTGGCAAAAAAAGGCTTCACGAAGTATGAAAAATACTACGTGATTGCACTCCCAGCCGCATCATAAAGCAGCGCCCTCAAATAAGCTGATTGAAAGCAACTGCATTGCCTGTCGCAAACCCGAAGAGAGAGCCCATCAACTTGATTAGGGTATGGAAGGAGCTCCAACAGCAGGTTTCGTGGCTTCGCAGCTGTTTTTTCCTCTAATTTCTACGTCACACTTATTATCCGTCTCTCAAGGCCGACTGATCACATTGATGAGAAAAGCCTCTTTAAAACGCGGCCGAAGCGCCGCTCTGACCCCGCACGAAACGCGAAAAGCAATGTAATAGGCAGAGAATGTTGATAAATCCCGGCCTTGCTCGCACCGCGTCGAAAGAGTGTGCGCGAAGCTATAATTCGCGCCAGAAACTTGCTTCGGACCAAAGCGAAATGAAAGTGAGCGTGTTATTTTTCGTGAAAGTGTATACGTGCTGCAAAAACAGGTTCGTGTCAAAACATAAAAGCGATATAAACAGACCGGGAAGCGACCAACTTGTAGAGAAAAGGCAAAACCTATGCGTTCAAGAAAGTAAATATACCACTTGTAAATGAGCCGAATTGGAAATCAGGATGTCTGCACAAAAAGAAAACCATCAGATTTCAGTGTACCCTTATTACCTATGATTCGTAAGCTCCGTCGAACACCAGCTTAGAGGACGTGTTTGAATAGGTCTCCTTTTGCAACTACGCCAGTACTGTGTCCGTTTTATCACATCTTCAGTGGCTTTCTTGATGACCGACGCCAGAATTCTACGGCAGACATCCGTTATCCTTGCCCTGAACTAATCTGACGTCCGTCTCGATTCCGTAAGCACGATCTTTCACATAACTCCAAAGGAAAATCGAGTGGGGAGAGGTCAGGTGACCTAGCTGCACAATTTATAGGCCCGTGCCTTCCAATCTATTGCGCATGAAAAGTCGCATCCAGCCAGTTTCGTGCTCGGCTGCTGCTGTGAGCGGGTGCCATATCTTGCCGATACCAAAGAAGTGGAAGACGTGACAGCGGGACTTCGCTGGGAAACTCATCCACCACTCTTTCAAGGATTTCGTTCACGTAACGCTGTCCACTCAGTGTGTGATCGAAGAAGATGATAGCACTGGCGTAAATTTCGGACCACACACTGAGCGACCGCTGGTACTGATGCCAATTGCGCTAAACCCAGTGTAGATTGGAGTCCCTCCAATAGTGTGCATTATGCAAATTTACCTAGGCGTTCTTGCGAAAATTGGCTTCATCTGTGCAGATGATGTTGCTCAAAAAGTTCGGTGACCCATCACCCTTTGTGAGGACCCGATTCGAGAAATCTAGACGATTCTACAGGTTCCTATCTTCTAAGCATTGGCGCTCGTTAAGGTAGTACGGGTGAAAGGCCGTCATTTAGAACCTCCAAACTGATGACATTGAAATTGGTATCTGGGCGGCCACGTCCCGGATGCTAGCATGAGGGTTTGAGGCCATACATGCTAGAGCATCCGTGCGTAGGTTAGGACTAAAGGATGGGGTCTTCCGCCGTTGTTTCTTGAAGCTGCCAGTTTGTCTCAGGCATAGAGTTTCATATCAGTATAACTAGAGGGAAATCTGGCGCTGCGATCGTTCAACCATGATGGGAATGATGGGAAGTACAGGCTACGGATTGGCATTCTGTTGACTGCAAACTAGTCTACAAGTATTTTTGGCCGTTTTGGTTTCGCTCCAAGCACAATTACTATAATCTGCAGTGGACAGTGCAACGCAAAGCTATCTCCCTTTGTTCTGTTGCTCTAAGTGGCGATAGCGCACTGGGCCAGCGGCTAGGACGATGTTTGTGTCGCGGTGTGGTGTCGAAGCCCTGACCAGAAAGCGACGGCATCGTAAACGTTGAAAGAGCATGTTTTGACCGTTTGGGCCTTAGTTTGTTAAGTCTGTTAGGTTGGCGCTGTAGCGCTACGTGCTTTATGAAACTTGAGATTAGGAAAATGAAGGCACTATTGATACAAGACATAGACAGTTGTACTTCTAGTGGCTCGACAATCAACTTTTTTTAGGTCTTCATTACGCATTTCTCGTTTATGTGCTCATTGAAATGCGTGTTTTAGGAATTTGAGAGCACAAACTTACTTGTGGTAGGAAAGGTTGCTGCTTCTTGGCTGTAGCCTAGTGTCGCAAAATGGGTAAGTGCGAAGCCATGCCGTAACGCTTCGGAAGCGGTACGTCAACATAAAATAAAATGAAGCATACTCGTAGGAGGCCTCAAGCATCCCTGCTAGCAGTCCAGCAGATGTGCTTGAAAGGACTTGGAGACGTTCAGCAATCGTGACAGCCGGCGCAACCTTTCGAAAGAGCGAGAGAGTTCGCAAGTGCCTGTCGTCTGCGAGAAAAGTCTCGCGTTCGCAGCCAGCAAGCATCGTAGCAGACGACACTTGTAGCATTCTTCTAAAGGGCGCAACATTTTCTCACAATACAAATTTTTTTATTTCCAGAAATACTTGATGAGTATTTTTATATAAGTACATGCACGGTTGTTATTGCTGTTGTAAAAATAAATAAATAATTATTCTCTGGCGTTGAATCGGGAACAAAATTGCACAATAATGCATGCCCTGATGTGTCCTGGTGTAAACCATAGCAAACCATGCTTCAACCTCAAAATCATACAAAGTTTATGTAACGTGTTGTGCATTATATAAGACAATGCAAAAATAAAATTAGATTTTACGCGATAATGTTTGAGTATAGCTTCATTTAATGCACCGCAAGGAAACACAGCTTATTTAAAGATTGAAGTCAATCCGAAGCCTGTACTTCCCATCATTCCCATGTAGGTTGAAGCAACGCTCAGGAGAACCCCGTAGACACTAGCGCCACATTTCCCTCTAGGGTATTTAATTAGAAACTTTACGGTCTCAGGTTTTCGTAATTTCTGATGATAATCGATGCGTTTGGTCTACCACCAAACTTCCATGAGTGACATGTACATTTGCGGCCTTCTTCTTGGTGCCATTTGCAGATTCCAAGGCAAGGATCATGTTTACCTTCTGCTCTTTAGAGAAAGACATGGCGACTAGGATGAAACAAAACGCACATTTAAACCTTTGCACTGACGTTGTCAATTCGCTTTTGTTGGGATAGGTTATGCGGCAAAAAAAAAAATCCATGCACTTTATCTACTCTAAGACAACAGCTATCGCAGCTTGTTTCCAACTAACACAAAACGCGACATGTTACTTCGGCCGGGGTGCGGCAGATAACGCACTAGCTCGATCACGATGTTTTTCTTTACTTCCTTTATTTCGTTCTGGATAACTGAGATGGAGCCTGTTCGAGGGCGCTGGTTTATGATCCGGGTGGGACCGCGGGTGGGTGAACACGTGGCATTCTACATATTTCGCGGAGTTTATTTATCAGTCGGAAAAAAAATTTGTACGCAATTAGTACGTCGCTGAAAATACCGCAGTTAGATGTCCCTTGGCTGTGCCTTCAAATGCCTCATTGACGCTTTGATAATTAGGATAGTACGTCTCGAGTTAGATAGTTAAATACAATTGCCTAATTAAATCTCAGTAACAAAAAATTGTTCGCAGCTACTCCACTGTACTGTAAACAATATGCTCTAGGTTTTCTTAGAGTAACGCATCGTTCTTTTTTTAAATCTTGGTGCATGTTAATTAATTGGGACACCCTGCGTATATTTATGACCTTTGCATGCAACTGACGATGTTCCAATCCTCACAAAATTTTGTAAATTATTAGAAATGTTTTTTACTGAGTCGTTAGCACTGCTTACGGGAAAGAGAAGTAATACTGAGACGCACAAAATTCACGTGCATTCCACACGCCATTGATAAAAGTCTCTGCCGAAGGGGTCAATGAAGTCTATAGGTTTCTTTTTCATGGTCAAAAAAGCACGCAAAGCAATTTGCAGCGTGATGAACATACCGCAATATATTCATTCTCTAGGCATAGGCTATCCATACATTATGCAAAAAAGGTGAGGCGTGCAGACAGGACACTAGATAAGAGAAGTGGGCCACACGAACGCCGACTATCAACTGAAGGGAGCACTGATGCGAAAAAAGAAAGAAGACACAAAACTAATCTGCGCAAGCTCCGGAATGGCATCACCACGTGTCAGTCGGGCACATGTGCCGGTCTACGTGAGAGATAGCTGTTAAGGCACCTAATCTCTCCCTTATGTAAAGTAATCGAAGGTTGACTCACGCACACACTTCCACCATTATAGATATGCCATGCCTCTACCATAAGACGCGTATCTTCATTCTTGTGCCTGTACAATATCGCGCATTCATCTAACTCTGACATGCAGTTAGGTGAGGCGTGCAGTCTGCACGCCTCACATTTTTTGCATAATGCATCCTTACGAACTAGGTCAGCTTTCTGTCGTTCTAGGCTATCGATACCTTTAGAAGTAATATTTAATTACTTACAGGGTGCCCCACGTAACTTGAGCCAAACATTAAGAATATACAAGTGTCACGTAGCTGGACATAACCAAGGTAATGTTGTTTGCCGTTGCTTGGAGATGCTCAGAATAATTTTTTTTCATTTACCATAATTACGTAATTAACCACACTTAGTTAATCAACTTCTCAAATATTATGATTAGATTAATAATGCCAATGAGACAATCGTAGATCAACAGGAAAAGCTCCCGATACAGCTTTCTGGTGCTCAATACGTGCTACATAAAAGTGTTTTCCCGAAAGTTAAAGAAGCCCACGAATACACGCGAAGTGCGTCGAGTGGCCAGTCACGTGGCAATTTTGCGTGTATTTGCGGGTTTCTTTCACGCTCGCAAAAACATTTTTATGTAGCACGTATTGAGCAACAGAAAGCAGCATCGGGAGTTTCTCCTGTTGCTCTACAATTGTCTCCATGACACTATTCGTCTAATCGTAATACTTGAGAAGTGGATTAATTAATTAAGACTAATTGTCTCATTAGGCGGAATGAAAAAATATAATCCGAGCATCTCCAAGCAAGCGACGACAATCAACATTACCTTGGTTGTGTCCAGCTACGTGGCACTCGCATATTCTTAATGTTTGGCTCGAGTGACGTGGGACACCCTGTATAAAGAATAGTTTCGCACAGTTGACGCTAAGAAACATCGCACTATTTCCATTATCTACGCTATCTCTGAGTTCGAACGCAGCCACTGCAAGAAGTCTCACTAGCCTTCACAGCGTTGCACTTTATGTCCGAAAAAGAGTATAGGTACATGTATGCTATACTTTTATACATGCCGTGTATGCAGGGTAGAGGCTACGCTATACAACCGTCATAATCGCTCGGAACAAGTCTTACATTCTTGATTAAATTACTCCTCAGAATGTTTGAGACTGGCAGCCCGTAAACAAATGTCATAAGACAGAGCATTCACAGCGCATGGCTTTTATCTTTAAGCTTCTCAGACTGATAAATATCAAAAGTGCAAAACAATATCAGTGCTCAAGCCAAAGAGTGACGTAATTTTACTGACCCGGCTCCTTACGGGCAGCGTAGCGGCGCCGGTTCGACGTCAACACACGCCCTACTCGGCCAGAAATTTCGGCGCAACCATGTATGTCGCGTCCGCTATAGTCGAACCCACGTGCCCTTAGAACACCGTCCCAGTAGTTCAAGCGCAACGCTATACTTTGCTTTCGCTCTCAGCATTTCTCCTTCTTTACGCGCGCTTTCAAACGGGTTGCAAGCAATACACGATACGGCCTAGTGGTGCCACAGTCGATACGGCTTCTTTTTTTAGCCTCTTAAGTTTATTCTTAAAGCCTTTTGTTAAAGCTCGAGCAAGCTCGAGGGAGTGTGGATGCGAATGTCTACAACGGGAAAGTCTTGCGTGACACTGAATAGTGTGACCTATACAATACGCAAATTTTCTTTTTTAATCAGATTTCTGCGGGACCTTTCTTCTTATAGCGCAATGCCGTAATTTGAGTCACCTTACCAGGGCAAGAACTTCGCCACCAAATTTTTGCCGGAATGCCATATGAGAAGGGAAATTTCGTTTTCCTATCGTTACAATTATCACAGCGCATCCGTACAATTCAATGGTTAAATTGAGTACAACATTTAGCGTCATTTAAGTATTTATAAAGCTACGAGAGATATCGCAACGCAAAGTAATTACACTACAATCACTCTTTTAAGCTTTAAAGGCAAGGCACTGTCATGTTTACGGCCATTATACGATTCGGGGTAACATAGCAGTGGAATTTTAAAAAAGAAGCATTCACTAGAAATGAACGACTTCACGATAGTATAAAAACACCCTTGTCCTGACTATAAGTCGCCTGCCAGACCAGAACAACAGTCTCAAAAAAGAAAGCCAAGCATCGGTGCAATGCGCTTCTTTTTTTATGTGTTAGCATTAAGAGTGTCATAGTGGGAAAAAGTGTATGTGTGTGAAGCCCGATAAGCTGGTCACCTGGTAGAGCTAAAGAAGGGATGTGAGACCTCAGAAGAGCGCGTGTGTGTTTTGTGTGTGCGTGGTTTATGTGTGTGTGTGTAGTGAAACTTACGGGAGTATGCTGCGCATCACCGTCAGTTGCACTTCGCTGCCCGAATAGACGCGACGTGTGTCGAATGAGCGCCTGATCAACACTTCGCAATCATGGATTCGGGACCTCAATGAGGTGCGACGTCAGGCTAACGCATTTCTATCGCATTTGCCGCTAAATCGTCACTAATTTTCTTTTTTCGTTTTTCATACAATTCCTGACGCAGTGCGCAAACTGTTACCGACGAAGAAACGTCCCTGCTCATTTCTGCGAGCCATCATGCGTGCTCAAAGCCGGCACGATTTCGATGCCGTCACGAACGCACTTGTGAAAACGAAAACGCTTGCTATCTCAAACTTAGCGTGACGACGAACTTTCTTCCAAGCAGCCGTTTACGAAAAAGCTGTATGTTCATAATGCCTTTTCGGCTCTTCTTCTTCTCTCTCGCTCTCTTCTTCTCTCTTTTTTCGTTGACCCGAAAGAAACAATTTACGCCAGTTAAGCTCACGCTGAGCAGAGAGGCCTTGTGAAGCATCGACACATCTAAGTAGGTGTCGCGGCAACACTGTTAAGCCGACGATTACTGGTGCCAGCAACAACACAAGTACAACACAAGTAAGCTTTCAAACTAAATCGCATATCGACTTTTTCCTTGCCTCCTGACTGTGGTCCCTCTGCGTCTCTGTTGCAAAAAATTGTTCTGCGCTTCGAAAGCGCAAGAAGCTGTGAGGCGATGAGGAGGATGAGCGCATTCCCGCGCACTCCATTAATTCGCGGCCGAATCAATACGCAGGCGGCAAATCCTTATGCGGCTGATGCGCACAAATCATGACGGTGAAGTACATACGAATTTAAGTTGACAAATGTTTTCTATACGATACTGAATACATGAAAATGCTCCAGAATTTTGCATCTACATTTATCTGCAAAGTGTTGTAAAAGATATGCTAAGCCAGCCGAGACAGCAAACGCATCCCACACATCAGCTTCGTCTATACTCTCGCAAAAAGTAAGCAGACGACAAGATGCGACGCAATACTGATAGGAAGCTTTAACTCGCGGGTTTCCATCTAAATGCAGGACAGTCTGAGACGCAGAGCTTAGTTCTTTATTACAAAGCCATAGCATTGAAATGGAATATTTCTTTCTGTCTTTTGAAAGTAAGACGCTCTTTCTCAGTCAACATATTGGGAAGGAAACAATGCAGAAATATACTAATTTAAGCTGGACTCGTAGATGAGACTTATAGAATTTCTCATAGTTTAGCATTGCGCTGCTCACATGCTTGAGACAAGAAGAACGTAAAAGCAAAGCACGGATGATGAAACCAGCTTTCACATTTCGCATTAAATTTCTTCGCGAGTTTGACAACGTCTGTTCAGCGCTAGTTGATTGTTTATTTATTGAATATATGATTAAATAGCAGTCTGAGTAAAAGGGTACTGCTACTGTCAATTTTTGCTGATATTTTTTAGGCAATAGGAGTCTCATACATATACGCGGCAATAGCGTTATACATACGACTGACGTCATCGGCTCCACATTTTAGAGCAAGGAAGTAAAGGTTCGACTTGCGGACCTTTAGTTTGCGCAAGGTGCCGCTGACGTAACTACTCTCGATTGTCGCTGCTTCAAGCGCACGTCGTTGACAAACTTCCCGAAGCGGACACTATATATATGTAGAGCGAAGGCGCTCACGAGGTTCATGTCGAACACGATGGTTGTGCGCGGGTACTTGTCCTGGAAGTAGTCGACGGCCGTGATGAAGCTGTTGTACGGCAGCAGGAACCCGACGCCGGCCAGCACCAGGGCCAGGTAGACGCAGCTGCAGCGGTCCTCCGGAGCCCGCTCGTGCGCCGCGGGCCCCGGTTGGACACGCAGGCCCTGCTGCTGGCGGCCCAGCTGGACGTAGCCGCGGCTCAGGTTCTCGTCCATGGCCGCCTCTACGCTTTGTCCAGTGGACAGCCCCTGTCGGCGCAGGAAAGCAGAAGGCAGTTTCAAAGCTGTATCTCTTGCCCCCACTTTGAGGGTGCTGGCATGCTTTTGTACCAAGCAGACAAAACTGGATATATGACCGAATCGACAGCAACATGGGCCTCTGGGCAGAGTAGACAACTTAGACTACTGGGTGCGCGTTCATTCTTGGCTAGTCCCCCAAAATGGTTATGTGACCCTTGAGTGTAATTAGATACGTATCGTACTTCCCTGTTCGTGCAGCCCTCTTCAACAGTCGTCCGTCGACAAGCATCGCATACATCGCCTTCGCTCTCGTGACAGAGTTTACAGTTACAGATGACGAAGTTGTGCTCGTGTCACTCGTCCCTGCTGCTGCTTCACAGACTGAAGCTAGCTTCGCGTCATTTATATGCCAACATCGCATTGGATCTATGTTTTAATGTGTTAGAATTCTTGGGGTACTTGACACACTTCACGGGGGCCAAATACTCATCTGAGTTTCTATGTTTCTATCTACGTTTGTATCTACGTGTTTGTATCCAACTGTTTTACCTCCTACCTAGGGTCCCAACTTGGGTCACTGAGTATGTAACAATACGTGCCGCTCTTCAAGGAACCTCTTTCACGCCGGGCTATTGTAGAGGCGGGACCGGGCAAGTACCGCTGTTCGTAGAAACTCTCTGACGCCGACTTGGAGCACCAGGTGTGTGTCACTGTATGGGTCTGTGCTGCTCTCCGATTAACCTAGCTTTCATGCCAACTTGGGTCAGCGGGTATGTGCCAGTAGGTGTGTGCCGCTCTTCAAATAATGTCGCCAACTTTGTGTAACTTGGGCAATGAAGAAAACATTCCCTTAAATTTCTCCGATGCTCAGCGAAATTCAACCCACGCCACAAGCTTGGTCAATGACAGCAACCGGATACTTTAGCAGGCCGCGCTACAAATGAACTGGGTGTGTGACGCGTCTCAATCAATGCCTTTCCCACCAACGCTTTAGCGAGCTACGCCATGAATGCACTGGGTATGTGCCGTTCTTAAACGAACCTTGCTCAAATTTGGGTCACTGAGTATACGCCGCCGGGTGTGCGGCAAGCGAGAGAACAATTCTCAGCGTTCGCAGGCACCGCACTTCTAGTCTTGGAGGACAAGCGCGGACTTCTCGGCAATGTCACTAGATGGCGCAGCGTGTCCAGAAAGAAGCGCGAGAGAGGAGCCCGGTTGCCGCATGGCACGTTTTTTAGCCCTCGACGCCATGCACTTCAGTGGCCACGCGTAGGCTTTGCGGCGGCGGCACTAGATGGCGCCGAGTGTCCTTAGGGAAGAACGAAAGAGGACTTCCCGCTGCAGTACACCCCTCATACATAACATGTTTCGACGGTGGCAATACGTTGTGTCCCTACATTGATTCAATGCTAACCGCATTACCTTCGACAGCAATCTTGAGATCGGTTCTGCTGCAATTGTTAAAGATAAAGTGCAAAACGGCGCGCATGCACGCCCGCCCGCCCGCCCGCCCGCCCGCCCGCCCGCCCGCGCGCGCGTGCGCGCACACGCACGCACGCGCGCACACAAACACACACACACACACACACACACACACACACACACACACACACACACACACACACACACACGCACGCACGCACGCACGCACGCACCTGGCAGCGGCCCCTGAAGTGGACCGATGTGTTTCAGACGGCGTGGAAATTTTGCAAAAGTGTGAACCTGCCAGTTGCCAGTTTAGTTGCCAGTTGCCACTAAAAAATAATCGGCGCTGTGTATGTGCACTCGTCCCGTCCTTTGCGCTGTTGAAAAAGAATGTCACACCAACTTCCTCAAGCTTCAACAGTGTCAACACAGATCTTAAATCAGCCGAAGATTTGTAGACAACAAACATCTCTTAAACGTATTCTTAAATTCGTAGGGCTCTGTCTTCGTGCAAGGTAGCCTTATCTGCCCTTAAGCTAAGAAATTCGCGCTGCCTAAACATATATATTTCACCCAGTGCCGCTCCATCACACACCACAGCTATCGAGACAGCAAAGTAAACGTTCTCTTTCTGAGCGCAGAACATTTGCAAACTCTTTGTTCCACAATTAAATCAGAAAGCAATAGGCACATCTGTTGTCAGCTAGGTCTCTTGTTGTTCGCGAAATTATTCTTCACACTTAAAAGAGAGCCGACACATTAGTTCCCTGTGCGTCTCTTTTTTTCTGCATTAAAGAAACGTTCAAGCTCTGTAAAGCTTAGAAAATATACTTGCAAGCACCATACTAAACAATGTAATTTACCATATAACTTGTTTCCACGAACCAGCTCCGATTTCGGTATTCAGAATGCAAATGCATCATGGCGCTGCTCATAATGGCGTTACTGCGATAGCTGCTACTGCTTCACGCGAGCTCCGCCAGACGCGCGGGCACCACTCCGATTAACTTTTTTTTAAGGGCGACACCGTCCTACACGGGCTTTTCACTCCAGGACGGCAGCGAATTTCACTCTGCGCCGTGACGTCACATTAGTATCAATGACGCCAGGTCCGGCATTTCAAGACGACATTGGAGTCAAATTAAAAAAAGTGATTCCAAATTTTCGTACTTGCTGAATGTGAAAGATGGGAGGAGCGTGTTGTTAAGTTTTTAAAACCTCAAAATTATGTATCACCAGTTCTCCTTTAACTCTCGCACTTGCTATAGAAGGTGTCTGTCGTTCAATGTTATACACTTACGTGTGCCGCTTTTCTGCATTCTGTTCTTTTTTTTTTTCCCCCACATGGGGCAAGGCACTGCGATAACGCGTGGAGCGTTGAACAAACGTACCGCGATATACATTCGGACACTGGCAAAAATACTTACTACGTCTAATTTAACTGCCATACTTCTGAATGGTCAAATTCTTCGCTTTCTTTGGACAAAAGCTTTGTTTTGTGCTTGTTCTTTATTGAAACATATGCTGTTCTGTACGTTGTATGCATGATTCCAAACAATGTTCGCTTGCCTTTGCTGAGTTCTTTAAGCCAGAAAACAAGAACAAATATTTTATTATGAACGAGAAGTGTTTCTTTGCCTTTTACAACAGAACTCGGAGAATTTCGCCAAGATGAGAAATTCCCTTCAACCGTGCAGCCCATACAGGCACGGGCCAGCTATTTATTCACCATCGTGGTTGAGGCTCAAAGCCACGCGGGCTCGAGGTCATGCTAACCAACACAGGATGGTTTCGTTTCTTTTAGTGTGTAATGCAGTAATGTCCTGGAGAATCAAGTTTAGGCATGACGCTCTAGTGTAACGCATAAACTAAACGCTCTATATCGTTGTCATTGGCAAGCCAGAATACTGCGATAGTACGTGACATTTAGGTGATAAACTCACAATGATATTTGCAAAATATTGAGCTTGTTGGGGAATCAGCATAGTTAGAGCTATTTTTAATGATTACGCACTTCGTGCAAAATTATGAAGTGATGTCGTTTGTATCGTGGCTTTCGGAGTGTAAAAAAATTGACTCGCCATCCATATGTTGAAAACAACCGTGACAACTGCTGAGGGAGGGTATGCAATGCTTTATTGCTTTAGAGTAATCGTAGTAATGGTAATTTAGAATAATGGTAGCAGTGAGAGTAACGGTAATTTTGGCGAAGCGCCGCCGCCCGTAGTGATGCTGCAGCAACATTGAAATCAGTTGCTAGGCCGGTTCTTCTATACACGAAAGGCTAGTGACGCCTCTCCTCACGTGCCACAGAAGCTTGCGCAACAGTAAACTTTACCGGGAAACGTATGCTGGGAGAGCTACATGCTTCGATTTGTTATCAGGAGCGTCTTATCATCAATTATGTGGTTCGGATGCTTGTTCTTTATTGAAACGTACGCTGTTCTTTATGTTATATGCGTGGTTCCAAACAATGTATGCATTGTTCGCTTGACTTTGCCGAGTGCTTGAAGCCTGTGCCTTACGAGGGTACGAGCCACTACTCCTGGCCTGCACTACCGCCGGGATCGGCCCACATTTTTGCTAACGGACGCGGATGCAAAAACTTGGAGGTCGCTTAAGCTTCACCTTTAAGAGTGGAACGCGATAGCATTGAAAAATCCCCGACTGCTTCTACGCTTCCCGGGTAACTGCAGCTTATGTAACCGTAATGTTTACCGGGAAACGCTGGCCGCAAACGCTGTGCACGAAAGCGAGCATTCTGGTAGAAAAGCGGCGTGGGCCGATTCCGGATGTAGTTAGTGCACAGCCGGGCCAAAACAATTACATCGTTTTCGGGTTTCTGGTATTGTTTCGTAGTTTTAGCATTTCAGGCTGAGAAGATTTAACATTAAAGGTATGCGCTGTCATTGTTTTGTTTCATGACAGCTGTTTGTGGGCTGTCATTCTCAAAATTTCGAGGCATAACTCTGTCAAGATGTAACACAAGGTATGAGCAACTTCAGTGATAGAATGATGTGGCAATATAACCCGCATATACCGCATGTCATATAGCAAGGCGTGGCATATACATATACCTAAATATATACGGCATTTTTCGCTCACACACAACTCGACCTACGCCGACGCCATTTTGCTGCGACACGGGGCCCTTAACACTGCCGCGTTAAAATGCCGACTACCGAGAGACTAACAGCTTCCCTGTAATATCATTTGGCTATGAAAATGTCACATGTCTGATCCACTTGCTTGCTGTCCACGACACCTTCAAACCAAGCGGCGCTACTGTTATACGCCGGCTTACAGTTGATATTTATTTATTTGATTTGAACAACTTTGCGCATACAAGTCATGCTTTGCGAACCGCCGACTGTGATCCCCCCGTTTCTCCCGGACTTTATTTTTTGCTCCTGTAAAGCGTGCATCTCCGTCAGCTTCTAATATGTGTAAAAAAGCCCGTCTTAAAGGAGAGTTTTCTTAGGGGGAAGACAGACTCTCGAGGAACAAACTAAAACGACACACTTCAAAGCGAATTTGAAATCAAATTAGCGAAAATGCAAGAAAAGAAAGAAATAACAGTATTCCGCAAATAAACAAATTAAAAGTTCATATTGTATTATTTCACATGACAGTGCGCACCAGCCACTGTAAACCACGAACCACGTATTCAGAGCAACTTCCTAGCCTAGAAGTAACAATATCTCCACAGTTTTAATAAGTAAAACAATTCTAGACCCATTTGTGAGAAACTGAGAGGAACAGCAACAGTTCTCGCTATATCGCCCATGGTCCGCCCTTGCTAGTGACCTATAATCAGTTATTGCAATTTGTGAAATAGGCAAGCCAACTGAGTTTCGCGAATAGTCGTGCACGACAAAGCTTCGCTACCATCACGCATTCAAGTTCGCGGGGCGTCGTCTTAACGACTGTCACATGCAAGCCATCTGCGTCGCCCCATTCATTTCTACGCGACGCCGTGTGAAGAAATCTAAATGTCAAAGAACAACCAGACTCGGCACACTTCCATTTCTTGCGCACGATAGTTTACGCGCACGGAAAATAGCGTTCGCGTCGGCGAACGTAGGCGCGCAAGAGCTTCGGACAATTTGAAGAGAGCACACACCTGCTTCAAGCGAACCTAGTCGTCTGCAAATCGAGTCGAGCCGTGGGAGCGGCCATCTTGCAGAGGCGACAGAACCTGCGGAGCGCGCACCAGTGGTCGCTGCACGGCTAGCTTGCACGACAGCAAGTAGTTCTTAGCTAAGAACGTCGCAAAATCTCAGATGCTTAGTTTCCCGTTATCTTTCATCTTGCGTTAGTTCAGTTGCGTGCTTTTCAAGTTCTTGTTCACAATTTTTTTTTTGTTAGCGTGAAAATGACGCTATGAACGGCGCAGTGATACACCAAGGCCGCGTCGCACAAATCGATGACTGCTTTGAATCGGGCTCCGAAAGGGCGGACGGAGTGTTTTCACTTGTCTTGTTGCGTCAAGAAGCGGAGCGCAAATGAAGAATGCCTGGGCGAGACGAGCCAAGACGCTGCACCAGCGATACTGTCCGCCTTGATCGCAGCCACATGCGGCCGAGAACGAACGCAATTTTCTTTCTCTGACGTCTGCTTCTGTGCCGTCTTCGAACCGGGCGCACCAGCTTGACGTTTAATTTCCTTTTATTGAACTAACCGCCGAACATATATTCGAGATCAAGGCAGTTCTTCGCCGCATCGTATACAGTACTTAATTCACCAGTCATAATAGATGTAGGTAGAAATTTGAAGCATTATTTATGATATTGCGATAATGTACGATATTGTTCTAACTCATAAAAGACGCCTAAGTGCTTAAGCAAGACTGAAAAAGCTCAGTAACATTTTCCTAGAGAAATAGGAAATAAAGGCCGTAAGATCGCACATTTCGGTTCGCTACTCTACACAGGGGAAGCACGTTAATAAAGATCGCCTGAACTCGAGATCATTCTCGATGACCAAAGGTCCTTGGACTTTGCCCACGTGCGTAACAAGCTCAGAAAGCTGTTTCAATAATGGTAAACAGGCTCTTTGCTTACTCTGTGACGCAGCTTGAACCACGTGTAAAGGACGACTTCGGCGCAGTGCTGCCGCGCGTGAAATTGCACACCATTGAGACAGGCATTACCACTTTTATGAACATTGGCTTTTCGAGCAGTGTGCCCCGCGGAATGTGTGCATATTAAATATAACAACGTTGCGAGGGCCTCCTCATGTAGAAACTGTAGTAGGCAAACTTGTCTATAATAAGCCTACGCCTATAAGAATTTGGCAGTTTCGCCCGGAACACTGGCAGCGACAGCAAGGTCTGGCGTTGTGCTCGATGGACGGTGTTCCAACTGTTCCGACTAACGCGGACACGAAATGTGCGGGCGCGCCAAAATTTCTGGCACCCTTGAAAGGTCTGTAATGTCATTGCAGAAGCACCACAAAGCTGACCGTAGAATGCCACGCCAGTAAAATTACATCACTTTCAGGTTTGGGCATTAATATTCTTTTGTACATTTATTATTTATTACTCTGGGAATACTTAAGATAAGAGTCATGCAGTGCGAATGTTATGTTTATTAACATTTGTTTGCGGGTTGCCATTCTAATAAATTCTGAGGAATAATTAAGTCAAGAAAGTAACACCTAGTTTGAGCAACTTTGGCGGTTGAATAGTACAGCATCTGCTTTGCATATACGATATAAGCATGTGCAAAATGATAGGAGGAGGCGAAAAGGAAGTGCGCTGCTTGCACTGTACTCCGTTGCACACATCAGGTGCAACGCTGTGGAAGCTACGCAAGAAGTTCGGTCACCGAAATTTATCCCTCCGCGCGTTATCGTCTACGCTTCGCTGCGCGCCAGTGACGATTGCTCGGGCGAGCATGCACATGAGGATGCCGCGAGAGGCTTCAATTAAAAAACAACGAAAATCAACTTGATTTAAAATAACTTGTTAGCAGCCCCATGAGTGCACGGTTTGTTTGTTTTAAGAGTAAATTCTTTTCTTCATTGGGAACTGAGCTTATATAAAGAATATTTTCACGAAAATCGGGTCAAGAAACACCGAACTATTTCTAAGCGCGAACGCATCCACTACAAAAAATTCGCATTTCCGCTTGAAACGCGAAGCACCGATTGCGATAGCGAATTGGTAATTAGCTGTACGAAGTATAGTAGCTTTATCGGCTGTATAAATTTGTAAACGTTCGCTTACTAAATAAATTAACAATGATAGAATATGTAAGCGTGACTCAACGAGGACGTAGAAATAAACAGACATAGGGAGACAGAGCTGTCTTTGTGTGTCTGCTTCTGTCAACGTCCTTGTTCGCATTCAAACCAACTAGCCCGTCCAACGTGGTGCCACGCGCGCACAGGTAAGCATGAGCACACATCGCTCGATGACAGCGGAAACTGTCTGTGAAGACGCCGGAGTTAGGAACAACCGCGAGCCAATTGGCCTCCGGGCATCTATCGCTTCAACGCGTACGAAACGTAAACGGGCGCGCACTTTAGGCCAGTCGCAGCCCGCTTTAAAAACACACGAGCGCCGGCAACGCCTCCCTACGGCGTCCGCCCAAGGCGTCAACAACGGCGTCCGCGATTCGCCTGGCCAACGCCGTTATAGACGCCGCGGTTGCCTCCACCAGCCTGCACTCGATTGGCGGCGACAAGTTACGGAGTCGCCATCTGTCGGAAGCGCCTCACTTGCGTAGTATGAGGGAGCACGCGGCACGCTCCTCATAGGTTTCGCTTACGGGGCATTATAAAAACACCACACGGCAGCCCTCCTGGGCATTTATGCAGGTACTCTCAAAACGAGGGAAGTTTTTGACTGTCGACATAATAATATTGGGCAAACTGAAAGCACAGAATCGTTTACAGACGCTATCTCTTTACCGAATACGTACAGTACGTAAACGCCACTGTGCGCGGTCGCCGCGATGGAGTCTCCCGAACCGGCTTCTTGCGTGAAAGGTAGGCAAACGCTGAGAGTAAACTATGTGAAATATGTTCATATAGTGGGCTGTCTGTATAACCAAATGGGGCATAACAGAGTGGAGCCTCAATCCAGCGATAGCACGGGTTCGCAGCGACCGACTGCGCGTCTGCATGCATGTCCGCGCACAATGTTTTGCTTTCGCTGTGAGCGCGTTTTCGCACTATGCCGTGAACTTTAGGCCGCAGCATATGAGCATTTGACAGTACACTAGCAACCATTGTTGCGTGGACGCTATCAGAACTGTTCAAAAATAATTCCGTTATAGAGATTTCGATGCCTAGCTACGGCGACTGTGATGTGCCGTCGCGACGATTCAATCTTTTTTCTCTTCTAAATTCTTGGACATTTCAATATTATTTCTCAAGTTGCATCGCACTGTATGTTTATCGGTCTTCTCAGCGTGCGATTTCCCTCTGCTTGATTTTTGTAATCCAGTGCATTAATTCATAACACAACCATGACCATATGCCGTGCCTTTCTTTAATGTGCGTCTTACCGCTCCCTTTCCGTTCCAGTGAACTTGCCACTATCTAGCATCAACAAGTTCGTAAACCAAACCGTCATGACATTAGCCGGGCAGCGGGCGAGCGTCTCAGTACGCGTTTTCTGCTACTCACCGAACATCGCGCAGTCCCGGCGCCGTAGCAGAAATGTTCCTCGCGTCTGTGCTTGCTGCATACCCGAGTTGTAGCCGATGGCTGTCTGCCGGTTCTAAGTTTCGCCAGCCAAGCTTCACGCAGCTCCTTGCCGTGTGGCTACGTGTGAATAAGGCTGACACCGGGCTCCATTACGTGCGTCCGGCACTGCGGCACCGAGCAGTAGCCTACCATGCTGAACGTCTCCAAAGGCAACCACTACCTATCATAGTATTTATTTATTTATTAATACCTCAAGGGTCCAAAAATAGGACATTACATGAGGGGTGGACACGTAAAAGGCGGGATTGATGATGTTGAAATTAGATGAGTCGGAACACTCAATGGCAGATCTAAAGCGCGCTGTATCGCGGATGAGTGCCGTTTGTCTGGGAGGGCCATTCCAGTCTCGGGCAGTTCGGACGAAGAATGACTGCAGGAACGTAGTGGTGCGGGCTTGTGGTGGGATTACCGAGTTCGGATGGCCTGTTCGACAAACATGATGAGCCAGCTGGACCAGCTGGCTGTCACGAGGTATGGAATAAAAAACCTGTGATAGAGGCATAGGCGAAAGATGCGACGACGAGAGGCAAGAGGCGATAGGTATAGTTTAGATTTTAGGGATGAAACGCTAGTATGATATGAGTAATCTGAAAGAATAAATCTAGCAGCACGGTTTTGAATGCTTTCAAGGGCTTTAGTGAGATTAGTTTGGTAAGGGTCAAAGATAGCACATGCATATTCAAGTTTTGGTCGCACAAGCGTTTTATAGGCAACTGATTTCACAGGTGGTTGTGCCATGAAGAGATTACGACGAAAATAACCAAGAATTTTGTTAGCTGAATTAATTACGTGGCTTACATGATTTGTCCAAGACAAATCTTTGGATAGGTGAAGTCCTAAGTACTTGAAGGAGTCGGTAGTAGATATAGTGCAGTTGTTAATCTTGTAGGCAGGAGGGATGTAGTTAGGTCGACGATGGAATGAAATATGCAGTCTTACTAACGTTTAGGGACATGAGCCATCTAGCACACCAGTCTTGAATACGAAAGAGGTCCTCCTGAAGAGTAGAGACATCTGCGACGGTATTGGTAGGGCGGTATAGGACACAATCATCAGCAAAAAGACGCATTGCAGAGGTTACAGTGAATGGCAGATCATTAATGTACATTAAAAATAGGAGTGACCCAAGAACAGTGCCCTGAGGTACACCAGATAGAACGGAGGAAGCGGAAGATGTAAGGTTATTAGCATATACAAACTGTTTTCGGTTAGTTAAAAAACACTGGATCCAGTTAAGAACAAGTGGGTGGATGTTTAGGCGTGATAATTTTAGTAAAAGGCGAGAATGCGGAACCTTATCGAAAGCCTTTTCGAAATCTAAAAACAGGGCGTCCGTTGAAATGTTAGAGTCGAGGTTTAAATGAATATCATGAATAAATAAAGCTAACTGCGTTTCGCATGAGTGATCTTTCCTAAAGCCATGTTGATTAGGGTGAAAGAACTTCACTGAAGTTAGAAAGTTAGCAACATGAGAGTAAACGACATGTTCCGTGATTTTGGAGCATAGGCTGGTGAGTGAAATGGGGCGGTAGTTACCTGGGGAAGACCGATCACCTTTCTTGAAAACTGGAATGATTTTCCCTGTTTTCCAGTCTCTTGGAACAGTGCCTGTGTCAAGTGATTGCTGAAAGATGATACAGAGGATCGAACTACAGACATACTTCGTATTTTTTAACACTTTGGCATTAATACCGTCGGTCCCACAGGATGATGAGCACTTCAGGCCATCTATTACCTTAACGATGCCTTCCGGCCTAAAATTAACACCTTCCATTGGTGTAAAATCGAAAAATGGTAAATCTGGTAGTTCATTGGCGGGTGTGATAGGAAGATGTGGGCCCAGGCCTCAAACACACAGGGATGGCACAATGAACACAGAGAGGCTTTAATGACACGGGGACGGGACTAGGATAACGTAGACGATAACACACACACAGTTCCCTTCATGAGTGTCTGTTGCTTAGGTATAGTCACGCTCAGCGTCAATGTAGGAAGGCGTCCGATAGCGCGTCGGTATCACACACTCACGGCACGAAGAGGCGCAAAGATGAATCTGGAGCAGTGAGTGGCGCAGGGGCTGGAGGCCGGGGCGGATGCCCTGCACACGACGAGCCACTCGCGCGACAGCTGAGTCGGGACGTCTGCCCGCCACAGGGTAGATCGTTCGGAAGGCTTAGCTGCACCGGAACATGCCGGCGTCGGATGCTCGCCCGCAGTGGAGAAGGCCGGTTGAAGCCCAAGGACAGCCCAGCCTGTACTGCCAGCACACCCAGGAACACCGGCCTTGGGTAGACGAACTGCTCGGCTCGTTCGGAAGGCCAGCCCAGGCAGCTCAGGCAGTTCGCATGGCTGCCGCCTCCGCCCAGATGATGATGATGATGATGGCCTCATGATATGGCTCATACCCACGCTGGGGGATTGGCCAAGAATTGCGTGCTGAAACGTTCACCTAATCTTTTGAAGTGCTACTTATTCGATGAGAAAAAATATAACGAAAGAGAGATAAAAAAAAAAAAAAAAAAAAAAACCTACAAGAACAACCAAAATACAAGACAAAAGTTAAAAAGTTATTCGTTTTGTTGACTGAATGTAACTGCAAACGGCATCAAATACGTCCCTGTGGCTGACCCCTATAACTGACGCACCGAAAGATAGTATGATTTCTGGTGATAATATTAACCCTAATTTTGCGAACGGAAGTTCTAGGTGTCTTTTTCTTAACAATTTGTATCGTCGACATACCAAAAAATAATGATCTAGTGATTCTGTTTCTTGGCAGTATGGGCACAGAGGCGATAGCGTCAGACCAGTCCTGTGTAAATATAGGTTTAATGGAGGGACACGGCAGCGTAATCTCGTGATCGCTACTTCTGATTGTCTTGATGGACACCACTGGATCTTCCACGGAAATCTGAGGTGCTGATATTCTGTCCATGTCGTTATTGATTCACTGACATCTCTATGAATAGAATATTTTCTATATCTGATTGCTGTTATGTGAGCCACCAAAGGAAGAACAGGCATTATAGGTCCACTCAGGGATGCTCGCGCTAATGCGTCTGCCATTTCATTTGAATGTAAGCCACAATGTCCAGGTACCCATAATAGTTTTAGAGAAGTCAACTGTGGAGGAACTAATGTTAGAAACGTCTTTATTGGTGGCGAATTGGGTGAAGCCGTAAGCGAAGTACAGACCGAAAGGGAATCTGTTATAATAACTGCACTTATTGAGTTCGACGGGAGTTTCCGAAGCGCTAAAAGAATTGCTAAAAGCTCGGCTTCAAAAACAGGTGTGAAATCTGGCAGTCTCAAGGAGAATGACCAGCCAAGCGGAAGCGAGAAGATGCCTACGCCCGCCTTTTCGTTGCTCACTGAAGCGTCTGTAGCTATTATGTTATTTGTTTGCACGTGCGCTATGTAATCTTGCAACAGGTTATTTAAAAAAGTGGCAGATTGATATTTAGAGTTGGGGGGGAATATGTCATCAAAATCTATCTTAATATTCTGATGTGATTCGGTTGACGGAATTACCTCTCGAATGTTCACATTCAGGCTATCTAATTCTTTTTGAACAAATATGATCTGTGGAGTGTGAAATCGAGGCCAATGAGCAAGGAAGAAGGAATTTGGATCATCAATGAATGCGTATTCAGATCGTCTAAGCTGCAAGCTGTAAAATTTCAGAAATGCTTGAACTGTTAAGATGCGAAATCTGCAGGGCAATGTTGGAAGGCGCGCTTCTTGGTAGATAACATTAATAGCCACAAACCTGGGGAGTCCCAGACATAGGCGTAGAGCCTCACGCTCCAAAAGAACCAGAGGCTTTATTTTATAAGCAGGGCCGCCTGAGAACAAGACACACCCAAATTCCAATATGGGACGCATATACATTTTATAAATCATCAACAGTGAATCCCTACGCAGTCCATATTTTCGGTTGCTCATTCTGCGCAGAATACCTAAAGCACGTTGTGCCTTGCCCGCTACACTCTCTATGTGGGGACTCCAGTTGAGTTTTCCATTATATGTGATTCCCAAATATTTTAGAGACTCAACCTGTGGAATGGGTTCGTGTTTATAAGTAATAGAAATTGAAACCGGATCCATGACCGAGAACACTAAAATGGCACTTTTGCTTACATTTAATGACATACAAATTGTCTGAAGCCATACTTCTAGCATGTTCATGTAGCTTTGTAATTTTTGGTATAATGTGTTAATGTCAGTGTCGGCAGCAAAGAATGCAATGTCATCTGCATACACGTAAACGTGCACGTCCTGACAAGTGGGGATAGAGCTCATTAATATATTAAACAATATTGGGGATAGGACAGATCCTTGGGGAACTCCGCGAGTTTGTCTGAATTTAGACGAAGAACATCCGTCCTTAAAGCAATAAAATTCTCTTGATCGCAAAAATTCTGCCACCCATGCGGTTATATAATAGGGAAAATTACGACGCTGCAGAATATCTAGCAGAATTGAATGTTCGACGCTGTCATAAGCTTTAGCTATATCTAATTTCATCAAAGCAGAATATTCTCTCCTTTTCCGGGCAAGTTGGATGCGGCTCTCTAAATCAGCATGGGCACACCATATTGAGCAATTAGCTCTAAAGCCTATTTGATTTGGACTTAATATTAAATTATCCGTCATCCAGATAGTAATGCGGCAGTGTAATACCCTCTCTATGAGTTTGACCATATTAGAAGTAAGAGAAATAGGTCTGATGTTTTCTATGTTATAACCTTGTCCTTGTTTTTTAGGTATCGGGATTACTTTAGCTACTTTCCAATCGTAAGGTATCCAGGCTTTCTGTAAGGAATAGTTTATAACGTTTAGAAGGTCTCCAGGAGATAGATCAAATAAAATTTTTATCATGTGAACGGTAATTCCATCAGGACCAGGGGCTGACAATGGTAAGGTTCGAATCACTTGAGATAATTCTGGCAATGAAACTTCAGTATACACTAAGGATGGGGCTAATTTTTGCAAATTAAACGACATCGATGACGTGAATCTACTCTCCAAGCCTTTAGCAAGGAGTTCGAGAGATTTTCTCATTTCATCGGGAGACAGATTGACACAATCAATATTAGCTGGCGATGGCAGAATTTTCCGAGATCTCATATACCTAAACAGCGGTTTTTTGTTTTTAGATTTAGAAAGGAAATCATAGTGTTTCCTATCATAATCCTCTTTAGCTTTAGCAACTGTACGTTTAAAGACAGCAGCATAAAACTTATAATCAGACCAATTTTTGGGGCACTGGTTGTAGAGGAGCTGCTTCCAAGCTGCCTGTCGGCGTCGGTGGTCTCGCGTGCAGTCTGCATTCCACCAAGGGTTATAAGATGTTTGCTTTGCAGATGTAACACTGAATTCAGCCTTTTTGTATGTTCTTTTAATTACCGCACAAAGTTTCATAGCCTTGGTGTCTTCCTGCTCTTCGGAATGAGAAGCCAAATGTACCTTAAGATCTGATTTAAATTTATTATAATCTACAAATACGCGTACCTGGGAGCACGATGGCATAATCGGGCAAGCAATTTCAACCATTATTGGAAAGTGGTCACTGTTGGTTGCACAGTCCAAGGCTGTCCAGGATAAGTTAGTGAAGGACGAACTTACAAAACTTAAATCCAATGCGGAGCGGGACTGTTTACAAATATATGTAGGAATTCTAGAGTTCAGGCAAGTCAGATTATTATCTATTATCCAATCCCACAAGCGTTTGCCACATTGGTCAGTTCGAAAACCCCAGCACGTGTGATGGGAGTTGAAATCTCCAACCAGAATTTTGTCCTTACACCATGAAGTCACTGCTGAATTCAAACATCGAGTGTTCTGTACACCCGCCGGAAAGTATACGTTTACTAAAGAGAAAGGTAGGCACCCTGGTATAGTTATATCTAATGCGAAAATTTCGCTTTCGGGGGACATATGTTTATATGAAATCTTTGCTTTAAGGCTAATTCTGTTATTGATGAAGAAAGCTAAACCTCCGCCCTTCGATGGACGGTCCAGTCGGAAAGAGCGATAGTTAGCCAATTGAAAACTTTGATGAGCTGAAAGCCATGTTTCTTGCAAAGCAATAATATCCGGGGAAAATTTCGATGATAGATACAATAAATCTGTTGCTGCGGAGTAAATTGATCGGCAATTCCAATGAAGAATTTTGAGGAGACCTATGGTTGCGTAAGTATGGACTCAGTAACTGCCTTACCTAAAATGTTTTCCTTTAATAAATCTTCCTTTGTAAGGCTGTCTTTCTGATACTTTTTTGTCTTTGCCTGAGTTAGAGTCGTAGCTTTTTTAGACAAAGGGGACCTACATCGTTTTAAAGATCGAGGATCCATGTCCATTTCCTCTGCGCCCTCTGTGTTATCGTTGGAGCCTGTGCATTGGGTCTCGTTAACAGCGACAGGTGGCATTACACTTTGGGCATCTTGCGACGTGAAATTGGCGGTTACTTCCTCGTTTGAAGTACGTTGACACTCAGTAGTTCGAGAAGTTATACCAACTGCTGTTGTTGTTCCAAATATGTGCGCCATCTGGCTAGTTAGAATTTGTGTCAGGGACTCACAAAGGTTTCCAGCTAGGCGTTCCATAGATTTTTCCATTGCCCTTTCAATGGCATTAGCAATAGAATGTGAAAGAGACGTATCCGTTGCTGTCACCTGGCGGGCTGTGACGCCGGCGTAACCCTGTGTCCTAGAATGAATTTCCGCTACGGCTTCTCTACGTGAGCAACGTCTTCGTTCAACGATTTCCAGAATTTCAATTTCCCGTGCCTTGGCTGAGCAATTAGAATAATCAGCAGAGTGCGCGTCATTGCAGAGGCAGCACCTTTCTACCTTGCTCTTACACTCGCTAGCATTGTGCTCTTGTCCACAAATTCGGCACCTGGAAGCAGATCTACATCCTTTTACCGTGTGTCCGTAGCGCCAGCATTTCACACATTGGAGGGGACGAGGGGACAGAGGTTCCACTCTGTAGATTAGAGGCCATGCCTTTATCTCTGAGGGTCGATTTGTCCCTGCAAATGTGGCTATGATCGACTCCGTAGGGATCCTGTTTTTCTCGACCACACGTCCACACCGATAAACTGAAATTACACCCGCGGGTGAAAGCATCTCTAATACCTCTGTCGGTGTCATGTTCACGTCGACGCCGCGGACAAGCCCTTTCACACATGCCAAGTGGGGAGGAATAAATGCGCTCACCGGATTGGCGGCAAACAGCGAACAGTTTAACAGGTCTTGTACACAGGACTGGTCTGCCGAAAAGCAGAGGACTCCACCTCTTCCAAACTGGCGGACCTCAGTGATGTTCTGGAAATGGGCCGTCACCGATCGCAATTCCGCCTGAATCGCTTTCGGATTCTTCATCCGTATGACTCCGTTATTGGTTGGAACGAGAGCCACAGGAACTGATGTGATGCCGTTTCGTAGAAACAGATCCACAGGTAACTCCTGCGGAGGAAGAGAAGCGGACCAGGGGAATGCCCCTGGCCCTGGCGAAGAAAAGGACATCTGCGTGGTCTGATTAGCTAAATAATAATGAGACTAGCTGAACTGTTGACAAGCGATAGAAGAAAAAAAAATAATAAAAAAAAATAACAGCTACTCAATTCTTGGCCAAAACCCTGCGAGGCAAGAACAGTCAGGCAAGAACAGGCCTTGGACCAGGACCAGGGCTCCCGGGTGGAACGGGGACCAGGGACTTCGTTCGCTGCTTTGAAACTTCTTCCTCGAGCAGCACCGGCCCTTCTCTTCCTCTTCGTCCGTCGCCGCCGCACAGCAGTCACGCGCATTCGGCCGCGCCATTCAAATAGTCCAAACTCCTATCACAGCGGGTTCTTTTGTAAACATTGAACAAAATGCAAGGTTCAAGGCATCAGGAACATTTGAGTCAGAAATGGGTGAGCCAGAATTATCCCATAGATAAATAGAGCTATTAGTTTCGGGTTTTATCGTTTTCCAAAAACGCCGCGGGTTAGAGTGCAACATGTTTGGGACGGTAGTAGAAAATAAATTACGTTTTGTGTGTGCTTTTAATGAGATATATTCTTTAGTAGCTTCGTTATATTTTTCCCAGGCGGAAGAAGAACCTGAGCATTTGGCTACAAGAAATAATCGTTTTTTTTTTCTTATTGTTTAAGCGCTTTAAGGTAGTGTTGAACCAGGGGGAACGCGCTCTTTCATTTATCGGTATAGTTGGAATGTAAAGAACTATTAAACGCAGGATTTCTGTTTTGAAAAGTGCCCAGAAGTACTTTCAAATGTTGTCAAGCAGACACCCAAGGCGGTAAAGCCTCACCACTTAACCAGAACCGCGGCGCAGGTGGGACTTAAAACTTTTGTTTTCAGCTCACTTCGGCGCTTCCGAAGCAGCCGACGCGGCCGCTGTGTCCACGTGATCCCTCATGCCACGTCACGCCGACGGTGGCGCTAGCTTTTCCAGTGGTCGAGCTCGCCGCCAATAGAGCGGCGGGCGAGGAGGACATGAGGAACCGTAGCTAAAGCCCCTTAAACTTCGTAAAGTAGTGCCACGCTTTGAAGAATGCCGCTTCCTCCTCCAGCGCTCTGGCCGAAGCCGACGCCGCGTCGCTATTGGCCTAATGGCATCACGTGGCCCCTTGCGCCGGCTTCGTTTGTTTACAGTCGCGCTTCAGTGCCATCTTTGCTCGAGAAGCGGCGCTTGTTGGCGGCATTCCTTCCGTTCCTATTCTGTGTTGTTTTGATCTTGTGAACACCTTGATGGATGTTTTGTGGCAAGTGCGACGTCGCTTCACGTCATTTTCTGTTACCATGACCTGCTGCGCGTTTGGATGCCAATGTAGTTTTAGCAAAGGCAAGAATATGTTCGCGATACCGTCCGGTAAGCGCAACGGGTTAAGAAGAAAGACATGGCTTCACCGAATCGGCAGGGAGAACTTCCGACCAACTTCCTCCGCGCGACTATGTGATGTAAGTTGTGGCTCTCTCAGAGTATTGTATGTGCCAGGCTTGCGTATTGTGCTGCGGGCAATAACGTAGTAGATATTGCACAGTTCACTGTGCATGTTGTCATTTGTACGCACGCTTTAACGTGATTTTTACGCAACGTCTGCTTTGCTTATATGTGCACTACGGGGTCGTGTTGGTCATATTTGGTGCGCTTAATCGTTTTGAACGCCAACCGGCTGGAGTTCGCGGGCACGCGAGGTTGCGTGCGATAACGTGATTACGAAATTTTTAAGATTCAGCGCAGTCCTTTTGATAAAATTTCAGTCTCGATCATGAAAGCGCCTCAGGAGAGCAACTCTCTGCCTTTTGTGGTTACTTAATTACTAGCCTTCTTTAGACAGGCTAGCTTTGTTTGCCACATTTGTTCGTGTTCCTCGTTGGCGGTCGCCCGGTGGATTTGCGATACAGAGGCACCGATGAAAAGCGTGCGTGCTCTCCTGAAACCGTGTTACGCGGTGCGATCGTCCTCGAGCGACCGCATCATCGGTAATTGAG
The DNA here is from genome assembly GCF_023375885.2 of Dermacentor andersoni. Taxonomy (NCBI): domain Eukaryota; kingdom Metazoa; phylum Arthropoda; class Arachnida; order Ixodida; family Ixodidae; genus Dermacentor; species Dermacentor andersoni. The sequence goes on from NC_092821.1 coordinate 155,465,944, forward strand.
ACGGATGTGCTAATTCGCGTGAGCTTTAAAGTGTGCGAAGCTTAAGATGCGGCGGTGGAGCACTCGCAAAGAAAACGTGCGGTCGCCCGCCTGTTCCCTGGCTGGTTTAGTCGTCGTTCGTGCTTAGTCGTTTGCTCGTTCGTTCGCACGCTCGTTTAGTCGTTTGCTCGCTCGTTTAGTTCGCGCGCTCATATAGTCGTTCGCTTGCTCGTCTATGCCACTATTATAGTTTCTACAGTCACTATGCCTAATTGAGACGCGCTTGCTGTAGGACTCTTGCTGGTGCGTTTATTTACGCTATGAGACAATAAATGGTGCACACGCACTTGTGACTGCAAAGGCAAATCTGTCATGCATCTATGTGAAAATAAACTGTTAACTTGCAACTAGAATGCCGTTTCATATCATTTTAACCTATGGATAAAACATTTCACTTGCCGCAATTTCGGCCGCGTCATGGCGGGGGGATTCTTTGCGCGATCATGACTTCACTAATAAATTCATGTCTCGCAAATGTTACTTCGAAGGGAGTGCAAACGTCCTCAATGCATGCACCTCAGTGCAACTCGGTTCGCGACAAGTACGTCACTTAGTAAACGGACGAACCAACGCACGATGAACTGTTATTCGTGATAAGTCATTAACCTGAAAAAATTACTGAAGGCCACAGTGGTCTTGTTTGAGATTGAGACAAGCATTGTTATCGCGCTCCTGCTTCGCGCACGAATGCTAAAAACTCGTTTTATTTTCTTGTGTACGCACAGTCCCGACTCGATGATCGGCCGCGGTATTTCTGTCGGCGTTGCTACACGAGAAGCATAATAGCACCAGCGCCCACCTCTGGGGCTTTGCGCGCTCTTAGATTGGCAAGCACGCACGTTGGAGGCACTGCAGCTTGTAATACACTTTCGAACCTCCAGAGCAGTGATCTCCGTCAGCCTTTGTACGTCATAGCTGATACGCGCCGCGAATTCACATGGTAAGGGCGGCGCGGATTCTTTAGGCTGAGGGCTTGCTGGAAGCCAAGAGGTTGTCATTCGATGGTAAACGTGTTATTTACAACCATTCGCAACAAGATCTTGCGACACGCCCTTGACAAATGTTGCGTACCTAATTGTAGGGCACGCGATACATTCGCAGTCGTCAGCGCACAGCGTTAACACTCCTTCAGATACTTTTTTAAGAAATAGTTATCAAAAAATGAAACAAAAGCTGTCGTTACCGAATTTGTATAAACATCCGACTAGAAATTCTATGCTGTACACGAAGTTACGCGGAACTGGAAAGCCAACGTGAACGCCAAAAGAGCACTGCCTTGCTATGCGTGCATTCACTCTGCGAAAGGTCGTCTGCTGCGCTCGAGCAATGTAGGTGGCGCCACGGTTGAGGAGGGAGCGCGAAAGAGAGGAGAAACGAGGAGGAGTGAAGGCGGAGGAGGAGAGTGGCACTACTTTACGAAGTTTCAGGGGCTTTAACCGTAGCAGCCGACAGAGAACAACCCCCCTCGTCCCTCGCCTCAGCCCCCTGCCTCCCGCGCCACAGGAGAAGGCACGCATCCGGGCCGCGTTCCTCGCTCGTGAACGCGCGATTGAACCGCGTTTGCCGGCTCACCCTCACACGCTTTCACTCATACGAAACCTCATGGCGACGTCGACGGCAGAAATGCGGCTGGAGTGTCCATGTAATTGCTATCGCAATAAAAGTATATCTAGCCTCCACAGTGTTGCACCTAATGTATGAAACGGAGTATAGTGGTGCAAGGTTCCAGTCAACAGCGAAGCTTGTGATCACCTAACTTTTACGTGGCTTCCCTGAGTTGTTTCTAGGTTTTTCGGGGTTATGCCAGGTTTTGCTAAGTCATCTCGGCGGGCTTGACGCTGGAAGTTTTCGAGCAGACTCAGGCCGGTATCGCTTCCTCGGCGACGTCGAGCGTTCAGGCGCCGACTCTCGCGTTCCCTAGACTAAACTCGGTATCCTCGACTCGGCGTCGCCTCTTCAGCTTCGGTACGGTGTTCCGGATCAGCTCGGCGGCGACGCATCGCTTCTCGCTTGGCAGTACGGAGCTCTTCCTGGTAAGCCGCTTCTTCTTCGGACGTCCGGACTTTCTTCGGTCTTCCCATGGCAGCAGCACGTAACGGAGTAGAGGAGGCGAGAGGTGCGTCACCGCGCCGCGTGTTTCTATTTGATCCCAAGCCCAGCGCTCGATCGCTGCACCGCCATGCGCCGCCCGCACGTACTACATTTCTAGGTACTTTTTCGCCGAAGCGCCATGGCACGCGCCCTAGATATATTTGGTTTTGCGTCCCGGGCTGTGCCAGGGCGCGCGGTGTGTTCGGGCCAGCCCGCAATCGCAGAGTTTAGGCGGTGTAGGTAAATTTTAATTCTGAATGCTTAAAGCGTTGTATGCTTACCAAAAGAGAAAACCGTCCCTTTGTCCGTCCCATAATAATGACGACCGCTTTCGAGATAGCGCCCGCAGTAGCGAACGAATTTGCCTTTGCGCTGCCTTCCGCTTCAACGGCAACGAAGCGGCGAAAACACAGGGCTGGCGTTGCTCTCAGTTAACGCCTCATTCTGAAACTTTCGCAGATCGCTTTGAAGTTAAGCGGGCCTGCGTCTCTTCAAGACTATGTAAGTGGCAAGAACACAACGCGCGAAGCTATGAGCTGTTGGCACTGTTTTGTGGGCATCGCAGATATCGTTTTCAAGCTGCGTCCCACGCGGCATTGCCATAAGAAGCCGCCGCCTGAGTACGTTCATGGCTCAATAATAGAGAACTTTAGGGCGTCCAGTATTCTGGCAAGAGCGGGCGGTTTGCCGGGTGAACGGGGGCGTAAACGTGAGTGGCCACATTGGTGGCGCCAGCTGTTGGCGCAAAGCTCAGCCACACAAACACGGAGCCAATTGCTATATTCTTTAGCTGCGGGTGTAAACTTTGCACAGCGGCGTAATCGTGTGGACAATTATGCCACTGCCAAAAATTTGCACCAGCACTGCAGCGAAGCAGAATATAGTAGCTTACTGCAATTTTAGCTCTGTGTTTGACTGGTTGAGCTCTACGCCACCAAGGCGGCTGCACCGCTCCGGCCGCTCACGTTGCTCCCGCCCATCCGGCAATCCGCCCAAACCACCCCCGTTTAGCGGAATACCGGACACACTAAATGTCTCCAATGGTTTCACGCGGATGAATAAGGCTCTGAAGAGCGATAAAGGCTTATAAAAACGGTCATCAGCGCACCTCGGGCCTCCACCTGCAGTACTTTGCTTGCGTCATCAACGCTCCTTGCGCCGCTGTCGGCACCAGTTCGTGTCTCCACTGCGCTGTCGTTAGTATGGCCTAATCAAGTTACATAACATTGGTGATGACACCGGGCTGCGCGGAGATGAGTTAGTGGCACAATGCTTACGCATAGCCTAACTCCCAGAGGAGTTTCTGCGAGATTTTTTTTTTTTTTTTGTACCTGGACGTTTAATATGCGTCGTGTATGGCGCCAGCGCATTGCTATTGTTTCTGCTGGAAGAGGGATAGTGATGTCAATAAGGAAAGGAAGCTTGAGCGCAGCGATGATGTGGCTGGTGGTGCGAGAAACGCACCATGCCCCACGAGCATCCCAGCTTTTGTAGATCGAAGCGCCTCGCACACCACGACCAACTTCTTATCACATCCCTTTATCCCCTTAACCAAATTGAAAAATTTCGTCCAGTGTTACGTCAGCTTCCGCACGCAACTCTTATTTCGAAGCAGCCTAGGCGGCTTGTATTGAAAAACCTATTTTCTCTTAGCGACAGCTGGATGAGCAGGTTGTGCGCCCAGGCATAACATCTCTCTAGTCACCAAGTACCTACAAGGATCTAGGGCGCTCGCCGTGGAGCTTTGGGGGAAAAGTACCTAGAAACGTGGTACACGCGAGCGGCGCATGGTGGCGCAGCGGTCGAGCGCTGGGCTTGGACGTAAATAGAAACACGCCACCGCGCCGGCTGTTCCGAGCTCGCCTGTGACGTCCCGACTCCGCCCTACGCGCGTCGAGTGCGAGAAGGTTACGTGGCTCCATGCTCTCGCAGGTGGTTGCTAAGCAACGCGAGGCGGCGCATAGCTGGGATAAGTTTTCTGGTAACGCTCCACGGCGGAACTAAAAGCTCAAACAGCTTCGCTGTTAAAAAACATTTCTATGTGGAGCTTAAGTTCAGTGTGCGATACTACACTGTTGGTCAGGAGATCTTGTGCCCTGGCGGCTGCCTCTGCCCACTCCGTAACCCAGACTTGCGTTTCCTGTTCGGAGCTGAGCAGCGTGGCATCCCAATAGAGAGGGGTAGTGATATGCGAACCCTGGAGATTATTGCAGAGCTTTAGGTTAGGGGACGCAAGCGGCTTGCGTACGCAAGAACACAGACGTACCCAGACGTAGGGGTCTGCGCAAGCGCAGTACCGTGGCCTCTAGTTCTTGCGTGTATGCAAGCAGCTTGCGTCCCCTAATCTAAAACTCTCTATTAAGTTGCTGTGTTTGAGGGCAGCCCCAGAGTATGTGGTAGACATCTGCGTTCTCTCTTTGGCAGAGTTTACAACAGCTGGAGTATACTGAGGGATTAAGTGCGATATTATGAACGGCGTTGGGAAGGTATTCGTTTCGAGTTGTCTCCAAACTATTTCCTGCCGCTTCGTAAGCGTTTTGTGCACTGGGGGATAGACTAATCTGGCTAGATGGTAACGTTGTGTTATCTCCTGACATGTTACCATGCAGCCGCGCGCCGACAGCCCCAGGCTCTCGGCTCCGGTACCCTCGTCTTCAGTCGGAGGATGAATGCTTGAGCCTGGTAGTGGGCGGCCTCGTTACCGTGAAGCGACTCGCGGGCCAGATGATATGGATGGTACGGTGCTTACGATTTTGATCGAGTGTAGATTCGGCGGTAGAGGATATGCGACCCAGTGCGAAATTTCAGATTGCAGATTTGGAGTCGCTTGTTATTATGGCAATAGTGATGGTTTGAATTTGCCTCTGAATTTGCCGTTTTTATCGATCCTCCCAATATGAGTCGTCTTTCGTGAGTCACTATACTGCGAGTAAGAAGACCGGTAGGTTTGGTATTTCTGCCGCTTCCACGTACATTACGGCCTTATTTGCTTGAAACCTTGTGTGGAGGGTTTTGGCCCCATCTGCTCTTGTCTGTGCAATGGATGGGGCGCATGTTGCGAAGTATGGGCATCATCTGAAGATGTCGCTATTCTAAAGGAATTTCTACTTTGGGGGTAATTGTTGGTGTGTATCCGATCCTCATCCTCAAGGGCTGTACGGTAGCGCGATTAAAAGACTGGACAAAAGAAGACACACATGGACACACACAGCGCTAGCAAAAAATGCCCCCTTGAAGATGCATTACCAACAAGCCCACATTGCAACCCTCTGATCCTCATTTCTGTTAGCGCGAAACGACCTGCTCTAGTCTGTGAGAGCCTTTCGTATTAAGCCGTAAGGTGCACCTCTGTCATCTTGTCTAGGGTGTTGTATACACCTAGGTCGTCTAGTTTGGCCCTTGATGTAAGCGTCGGGAGCCCTGTGACCACTTTGTACATTTTTTGCAGTAAAGTTTCAACTCTAACCTTCTCTGCAGATGTTACGAAGGTATGGTCGGGTGTAGGTAACCCTGCTGAGCGCGAATGCCTTAACGAATCGGTGTAGGTCCACTTCCTTCATGCCCGCATGTTTGCTGCTGGTTCTCATAATCAGTCGCAATCTTTGTAGCACAGCACTCCCCAGTTTGCTTAGTGTTTCCAAGTTTCTGCCTGTGTTTTGGATAAGTAGGCCCAGTATCCTAAGCTAAGAAACTTCTGGGATGGGGTGGCCAGTTGCCCTCACAAGAATATTGCTTTGTTGACTCTGTGCGTTGTTCTTACCTCGCAGACCGCATAGGACGAGCAGCTCCGAATTTGGTAAAGAGCATGCTAGCCGTCTTGTGCAGACATAGTCATAAACTGCCGTTACTGCTGTTTGTAAGATTTCCTCTATGTACGCGTCATTGCCCTTGTTAACCCAGAGACTAATGTCGTCCGGGTAAATACTGTGTTTGAGATCGCGTATTTGATTTAGCTTTGATGGCAAGCTTGCCACAACTAGGTTAAAGAGAAATGGTGAGAGTACCGATCCTTGGGGTGTACCTCAGCTTCCAAGCCGTATTGCGTCCGACTTTAGACCCCCACCAGGTGTAGGTTAGCCGTTCTGTTGCTGAGGAAGTCTTTTACGTAGATGTTTTCGCCTACACCCCGAGTTGTTGCAGAGCCTCGAGTAATGCGACGTGCGATATTTCGTCGAATATTTTAGTTAGTTCTAAACCCAGTATGGGTTTAGTGCCTGCCGGGGATATCTCTCCAGTATGTCGTGCTTTATTCTGAGCATCGTGTCCCGAGTGGACGCTTGGGCCGGAAGCCTATAATAGCGGGGGTAGTAAACTGTTGTCCCCAGCAAAGTTACGAAGCCTGTTCACTGTAAGTTACACTGCAAGTTTCCTGAAACAGGATGCAAGGGATATTGGGCAGAGGTTGTCTAATGATAATTAAGGTCTTCCCGGGTTTGCATATGAAAACTACCTTTGCATGCTTCCGCAAGCTTGGGAGCTCGCCCTTGTCCATAGAGGAAGAATATTTAGGAGCTGAAACTCCTGTCAGTGCGGGTGCGTGCGTGCGACCAGATAGTCACAAAAATAGCATGCGCTGACGGGGGCGCATGGAAGCCGCAGTGAAAAAAAAGAGGCAGACACCTGGGGGGCAGCTTGTGCACACTCTCTTTGGCTGCACCCGTGTCTTCTGCTCAAAGCAGACGACACGGACGTTCGCACCAGCAGGCACATCGTAACTTTGTATTTGTGCGCCCTTAAGTCAAACAGCAACAGTTCTTGTCGGTGTCTGTTTGAGGGCCGTAATACTAACAGCTACACGCTAATGTCCTTTTTCAGAATTTGCTAGCCTAAGATGGGACGCAGGTGCTTCGCTGAAAACTGCAAAAGCGGGCACAAGTCTTGGAGGGAATAGGTGAGCATCTTCAAGGCTCCGAATGATCCTGAACAACTGCAAGCATAGGCTGCGGCGATCCCTGGGGACGGTCGTCAGCTCACATAGAGAGATAACATCTGCGAGAAGCATTTCACGAGCAATATGATGAAACGTGATAGATACTATGGCAAGCTTAGAGGCGAGGTAATCCTGGAGTACCTGAAAAAATCCTGGACTGCGTCTGGAGGCTGTTCCTTGCATCATTCTTCCGTCTCCAGATTCTCTGACATCCCCGAAAAACAAGCGGACTCCCTGGGAAGCGTCATCAGATATCAGTCCTGCTACCGTTGAAAGGTCAATGAGTGTTATACAAGCCAGGGACGTCAACGGCGGTGAACATCAGCAATGTTCATACAGCGTGCGAGGCCCTTGAGCTTGAGGCCAATCAGCTTGGTCATATACTCGAAGAAATTGAAGGCATGTTTGCCTTCGATAATGCCAGCAGCACTTAGACCCTTCCAACGAAGTCATCGCGTGGGTGTCAAACAAGTGCGCCGTGTACAACTGGACGCTACATATCTTACTATAGCAATCATCTAAAGGAATGCATTTTACTTTTTACTGTGTTCAAATGGTTGAAGCGTAGCACCAATCGTTGTCCAGTTAACCAGTGCTAAAGAAGCACGCTTGAGTGCCCTCAGGAGAACTTGTGCCAGGCGTGTGGCCGGACGCAAGCAACACACGCGACCGGTTGGCTTGGCAACCAAAATGGCGGTAATTTCTTTCTCAGCCGCCAGCATGATAGTTGCTCCACAGCCTTTTGACCTTTTCTGGTCGCCGCAAACAGTGGAGTTTCCACTCCTACATGTTTCTTGCCACGTGCATTTGTCCCAGCACTTTATTTATTTTACAATACTGCAGACTCCCTTGAGTCCAGGCAGGAGTGAGCACATACACAGACATTCACTACAAAGATGGAAAGAGCAAAACAACAAAAGAAAGATTATTCATTCAGAGATAGCTCTAAATTTTGAGAGGAACACAACATTGGGGCTGTCAACAACGTCCCTCCGTAACAGATCCCAGGCTGCTATGGTGCTTGGAAAAAATGAAGACTTGAATGTACCAATAGTCGTACGATACTCTTAGAGCTGCTTGCCATTATTGCAACGAGTGTTGGGGCGAGACACATGGGTTATGTAGGGAGGCAAATCAATTGGTAAAAAATCGTGGTACATGAGATACAAGAGCTTCAACTTTGATTCGGCCCACCTAGACTGCAGTGACTTGATGCCAAGAAAACTAATCATTTCTGCAACACTGTCAGTTCTCCTGTACCTACTACAAATAAATCTTGCAGCCATCCTCTGTATTTTCTCTAGCTTGGTAATTTTCGGTTTTGTATGCGGGTCCCACAAGGTTCATGCGTACACTAAACTGGGCCTAACAAGAATTTTCTAAGCCGTCAGCTTAACTTGGAGCGGCGCGTTGCAAAGCTTGCGTCGGATGGCTCGTAGGGCTCGAAGTGCGGTACTATATATGTTATCTATGTGGTCGTTCCAACTTGGCGTTCGCGTGATTGTTACTCCCAAGTACTTAATCCCCGGTACTTCTCTCGTTGGTGTGTTCTTTATATAAGGGTGTGTCATAGAAGTAGTCTTGTTACAAATACACAGTACACCACATTCATTAATACTTAGAACCATCCCCCAGTCCTTACACCAATTAACAACACTAGACTTCCCTTGTTCCCTTCCGTTCGTCCTTGTTTGCGCCAAAGCGATCATATTTATGGTCTACTCAGCAACACTAGTTAGATTGTCATTAAGGCGAGTTTGGTCGGCAGGTGATCGAACCAATGTGTACAAGACGCAGTCATCTGCGAAGAGCTTGATTTTTGTATGCTGGTCGACAACGTTTGCAATATCATTAACATAAACAAGAAATAGGATAGGTCCCAGAACGGAGCCCAGGGGCACACCTGAGGCGACTGGGAGAAGTTCTGAAATGCCGTTATCAACTTGGACATAATGAAAACGGTTGTCAAGATAAGCCTTAATAAAATGAGCAAGTTTGCTATTGATTCCAATGTTATTAAGTTTTTGAAGAAGTTTACTGTGGTGTACTTTATCCTTGGTTAAATCCAGGAAGATTGAGTCAACCTGGTCCCTATTGTTGATTGCAAGAAAAAAATTGTGGCAAGTCGTTATTAGCTGTGCGACTGTAGATAGTCTGCGCCGAAATCCATGCTGTGCATCTGCTAACAGCTTGTCATCTTTTAAGAACTGGCTGATGTATTTGCAGATCAGATGCTCTAAAAGTTTACGACATGTTGAAATGAGGGATATTGGACGGTAGTTTGGCGGATTTGAACGATCATTTGACTTAAAAACAGGTTTAACACGAGCGATTTTCCAGTCAGAAGGAAGTACACACTGGGACAGTGAGGCTTTAAAAATCACACACAAGTACTGGGATACCCATTTCGCATAACGGAAAAGAAGCGCTGTGGGTATGTTATGAGGGCCGCTTGCTTTTTTGGGATCAAGGTCCAGTAATTAGTTTAATACTCCTTCCTGAGAGACATGGAAGATTATTCATGCCGATGTCGACCCTCTCTGGTTCAGGGGCCAAATCGTAACCATTCTGTGCAAAAATAGGTTGAAAATACGTATCAAATTGATCGGCCACTTTTTTTGCACCCGTAACCAATGAGCCGTTAACAACCGGTGATATGCAATTAGACTGGCCACCACTTAGAAATCTCCAGAATTTACTAGGCGCTTCCTTTAAATAATTCGTTATTGTGACAAAGAATCCTTTGCTTGCTTCATTTTGTTTTTCAATTCGGCAAGTAGGACAGACATGCCCGAAACCAGGTGCTGGGGCATTCGCTTTGATCGCTGTAGTTTTCTTTTAACATGAATGATATCTCGAGTGATCCAAGTTATTCTTTTTTCTCTTAACCTTGTGCGGCACAAAACGATCTAAATAGTGCAAACATATAGACTTGAACCTGGACCACAATAAATTTACATTGTCATCAGCACTGAAACTGTTGAAATTAACTTTTAAATAGTCCAAGATACTTGTATCATCTGCTCGGCTGAAGTCTTTCACAAGAATAGGGGGTCCTTCTTTGCTTTCGCTACTTTTTTTTAATTTAATGGTCGCAAACACAAGTTTATGATCAGAGATTCCATCCATAACAGTAACCTCGGAACACTCTACTTTAAAGTTTCCCATCATCCAGCCAATCCGCCAGTTGGGTGACGGGAGATTTGAATTTCGAAAAAGGTATTTGGACCCTTTGATGCAATTTTCTCGTAAACTAAGTCGTTTCTTGGCATGAAACAAGCGTTACGAGGTTTCTGGAATGGTATTTAAACAGTATTTCCTTCTGTGTCCTTTCAAGGGGCCCACATACACAGTTTCGATGGTCATCTTTCTTCAAAGAGTGGAAGGGCACAGTTTTTTTAGCAACCCCGAGGGGTGGTTCAGGACCCCTTCAAATACCTCTATATCTACCTTTGTACTGTTACCTATTCCTGTAACAAATCTGGTCCGATCAAAATCTCTTTTTTTTTTCCACCAATACTCTAAACGTCTCCTGTTCATCTTGACTGCCAACCGGCTACTTTTTCCATCTGCTTTAAAACCCTGCGCTTCTGAGAGGTGCACGTTCCTTGCAGGTCTCGCTGAGTGAATATGTTCACATTCCATTAGGATGTGCAGAGTTGTCCCCAGGTTTTTTCCCATATCAGACACATGCCTCATTCCATTGCGAATATTTGCTCTGGTATGTTCACCCTTGGGCAACCAGCTTGTCGTCAAATAGCAAGGCACTGCCCTCTGTGTCATTGTACAGAATTTCCTCTCTAGCATTCTTCTTGCCATACTTAGTAAATCTCAATGGTCTTTTTTTGTATGCAAATATTGTATCCAATTTACCGTCTTTTCTTCTTTTTGACAACTCACCGGGTACTATTTTTAACATTGTCAAATTCTATCTTATTGTGAAATTTAGCAATTATATTTAAATATGAGCCAATCAAAGTGGCCGTAGCAGCACTCTGGGGGCCTGATTGGCTCAAATACTGCTATTACAGAATTCGACAACATGGCAGAATTTTATGACGCCTTCAATTCCCTTGTACCTATGCTGCAAACTTTCTTAATCTCTTTCTCCTTTTCACATCCACACCTTTGAGGCACAGATATTTGTGCACTTCAGCCACGCACATATTTTCATCCATGTTCCCGTCCTTCAAAACCAATTTAGCTCTGCTCTTTGAATGAGGCCCAATCCATGTCACCCTGTTCTGCCTCAGTAATGGTTTTACCCTGGGTTCCCAAAGCCAACCACTCTATTGATCTTTGGCCGACTTCCAAACCCGACAAGAGGTCCAATTTCAAATGCAGCTTTGGTGCTTCGGTGGACAGAGCCCTTAGCGGCTCGCACTTGAGCTGCTTGGGGGGGGGGGGGGGGGGGGGGACCGAGTGGGACGACCTGGGAATTACGGCACATGCCACCCAATCTAGGAGACCATGCTGCTACTGCAGCCATTTGTCACTTGCATGCTCAGGGGTGCGATAATAATGTGCTACAGCATACAGTCTTCAAAAGGTCCTGAGCCAATCTTGTGGAGTTGGGTTTAATTTATTGGAACATGTTTTCCCATCTACAATGCTGAGAACATTTTATTTTTCATCCAACAAGGGGCAGTACAAGAACTGTAACAGCCTCTGCAGCATAATACTCTGCATCACTAGGGTACAACATATAAGCTATTATGCAAACAAACGAAATACATCAACAAAAAAAAAATCATTTCGAAACTTCTGGGAACTGTAAATCACTTGCTGCATTGTATGTATAAAACAGGGTTAATCCTTTATGACAATGTACAATCTCTACATCTTTCACAACAGAAGTCAGAACACCTTCCCCATCTTTTCCTTCTCTAAAGAAAGCACTGGCCAAAAGCTCTCCCTGGGGCCAATCATTGGCCAAAAATTAAAGAAATGCAAATGAATTGCCAAGTGTGCCCTATGCAATCAACAAGCTGCTTATTTATGTGAAATCCACACATAGGACACCCAATACACGTCAGGTGCTATGTAAAACCACAGTGCACCAAATGCGCGTAGAGTAGCACCCCTGCAACCATGGTCAAAAGCCTCGCTCGACTAAGTTTTTCCGTGCTCACATTGGGACAATGCTGTGTTCTTAAAAGGCAAACACAGCTCCCAACATACGAACGCACGGCATTTTATACAACTTTCCTGTTCCTGCAGATTTAATGGGACATACAAAGGTTCCAACATTGCGAAGCACCAAGTGAAGCCTCAAGAGATTGGCAATCAGCCACAAATGTGAATCTTCAAATGTTTCACCATCACCACGACTGACACCAAGGTGTCTCGACTCCAAACTCCTAACTTCAGTCAAACTAGAGGTTGAAGGAACTCAAGCCTAAAGAATGAGTGTATATGAACAAAACTAGTGCCACTAACTAAGAGAGCTTGAAACTCTAGCGAGGTCTGCAATATGCAAGCGACAGACCTCTCCTCGAGCATAATGGCACTTTTCATCAGACCACAGAGAGATGCACTTGACTGGGTGGCTGCACCAGAAGCATTAGTGCAAGTATTACCAAAAGAAATTGATGTGGGTGGATGGATCTGCAATGAAGAAGAGACGCATCTTGTGCAATGCCTTGTACTTGCAATCAATCATGAGCAGTACTGAGTCAATCTTTCATAAAAACATGCTCAGCTGTGCAGTCCACACGTCCAGACATGCCAACACAATGTGTGCAATGGGGCAGTTTTTCACATCAAATGAAGCCACAAGGGCAACACAGCAATAGAAGTGATCTACAGGTGCTGAGGAAAACAGTATGCATGCACACATTCGAAGTGTCATTCACCCTACTTCCAGACAAACACAGTAGCCATTCGCACGTTAATGGCCAAGCTTTGTTGTCCAGGAGGTCGCAGATGAGATGAACAAGATAATGGTCGTGTCTACAGTCCGAAAAACGGTCAACACTTGCTTCAAGAATCAACACACATACATAACACACTACAACATTCACTCCACGCTCCCATGAATTAAGATGAATCGCTGGTTTCCACACTAGGTCCAGCGGCAAAGCCACCACGCTCAGGCTGTCACAGTTCAAATGAACATGACATTTCTTCACTAGAGTAGGATGCTGGATGGATCACTGAATGGGCCCAGCCTGTTGTGAACATCAACAGCACGCACCGCGAAGTGGTACTTGTGTCCTTCGATGAACTGAGTCAGTGTGCAAGCCATTGGCAGTGGCAATGCTCGCACATCGCCGACTTTCTTCCAGTGGGACGTGGCAGGGGGGCTGTTAGTTTCTTGGTAAGCATACAGTTGGTACGTCTGGATGTCCGCATAGAGCGTGTTGAAAGTCATGTTCCACGACAGCACCAGACCTGTTAGTAAAGACAAGGCGACAGAGGGGAGAAAGAAAGATATGGCTAAGTTGACAGCAGACTAAGCAACATCCAGCATGGCTCACTGAAAGCAGGCAGATATATATGGCAGTGCATAAAAACAATGGCACGCACAAATGTGGGTTTTCTTCACTAGAACCATCAGTTGCAAAGAGCATATGCGCTTCCAACTTTGTACAAACATTAAAAGTAGAGCTACATTACGCAGAAGTTGCAATCGACACTAAAATGCCTTCGCTTCACTGAATATGCACACTAAACCCTAATATTGCCAAAGAGAAAGTAATGATCTGGCCCATGTGAACAAATCATGTGGTGCCACAGATTTGAACCACAAGCGCCTCCCGTCTGCCTGCCACGCCACAATGCACTCTTGTGCACGTCAGCTCATTCAAACATGCTGAACACTGTCACTGAATGTGGCTCTTGCTGAAGATCTAACATTTCTGCTATCATGACAGAAATTCGGAGATGTGAGAAAAACGAATTTGTTTTTATGTGGCTGATATTGTAGCTATGTGCAGATCTGATAATTTGTTATATCTGTCCTTGTTATATGAAGGTGTTACGAATGTGTGTATTTGTGTACACAACCACAGTTGAAAACTGGAAAGGCCAAGTAACGAAATTTAAGTAATGAAATTTCACAGTGGCTAAATCGGTAATAAAAGAGTAGTGTATATAAATTACTGCAGCAATTTTGACAAAGCTGCAAGGCTGATGACTGCCTACCTTTCTTATTAGCAGCCCATGAATAGCAACTAAGCAAATGACAGATGTATCTGGTGGTTAGTGGCTACGACACAAGTCCCAGCACATTGCCTCCGAGATTTGTATAATTTATTACATAGGCATGTTTCAATGTTAGGTTCATAAACCGAATTTTTCTTCGCCCCTTCCTTGGGGTTACGCATCTCTAGTTTTCCTGCCAGATATATTTGTGGATATATATAGACCAGACTTTTTATAGCCCATTAGCACGAGTGTCAGCTGCATCACTACCCTCAATGCCAGCATCTGCCTTCTGGTGAGGGCCGCAAGAACTGCAGGAGATGGGAGAAAATGGCTGCACTTGTGGTGCATGTTGTGTTTGTAGATGTGGTCTTGCCGCATCTACCGAGCTGTTTGCTTAGACATGTTCTTGGCGCATCTTCCGAGCGGATGTACAAAGATTATTTGTTTGTACATGGCGGCACTGTGCCATCGTTGGCTGCAACAAAACCAGCTAAAGAGGAAGCTGCTCATGCGAGAGACCTGCAATGTTTGCGGAGACACAACAAGCTTGTGTATGTGCGGAGTGTGTTCATTTCACAAGTTTCGTGTGGTGCCCAACAAACAACGCTATAGGATTGTGGTTTTAAATAGAAATGATTTTGTGCCCAGCAAGCTTGCTTGAGTGTATATTCGTTTTGTTGTTGTAAACTATGCAATAGCGTGCATTTTGCCTTCCCGCGCTGCAGGCCTGCAATAGCAGCATAATGGTGCTGTTCACGAACTTTCGGCGTCTTTATTTTGGGTCTGCTTGGTCCACTTTCTGGGCAGAAAGCCCACGAAGGTCAGCCCGTACCCAAAACTACATTTTGGATATGAAAGCAAGGTCAAGCAGAAAGCGTTCCGGTGCACATACAGTGAGGCAGTGTGCGTTAGCTAAATTATCTGCACGGTATATTTCTGTGATCTGAAATGTGATTGCACTGAGTAGGACACAATTACCGGCACTGAGGGATGGCAAGACAGCTGTAGCGCTTTCGGAACCAGCCATCGCAGACAACCGACAACCGCAAATGCGGTGTGGCCCATTGCTGCCCACGCTGTTCTCGTAGTCCCTTCACCATCACCATCATCATAACAAAAACATGGTGACCGCCTACAAGCACTGAAAATTCTGGTCTATAGACAACTCAGGTCACCAAGTAGATGCCCGCACAGACAATTTCAGCAGTGTATGAACCCATTCAGCCACTCCTTCTAGAATGAATGTGCCACTGTGACAAGCAGTATGGAGCATTGAATGTATTCATATACTAGGTGTTTCACGTAACTAGAACCAAAATTTGAAAATAAGAATGACACATCTTGGCTCAAAGAGACAAACATCATATTCACAGTTGTCTTCAAGCTAGACTGTATTTTTGAAGTGTGATTATTTATCCAATTTAGTTTATTTATGAAGAACTTTAAATAAGCTAACCTTGCTCTTTTGTGATTGAGTGGGCAGATTGATTGGTCGTGTTTGACATCACAAAGCAACAGAAGGATCACACTAGACACCACAGTGGAGGGGCTATGAATTTTGAGCGGGCAGTTCAATATGCAACCAGAACATGGTACACAAGCATTTTGGCATTCGGCTCCCTTTACAATGCAGCTGCCATGGCAGGGAGTCAAACCTGCAACCATACTTACAGCAGCAGAACACCATAGCCACTGAGAAAGCTATCAGTGGTGGGTCCATCTTACAATTGACACGATGGCCACGAGCAAATCTTCATTTACGTGATCACTACCACAAAAACTCACTGCTATGTAATCCTTCTGCATGTTTCAACACTGCGAGGATCCCACGGATAAGGTGCAACAAAAGAGCAAGAAGGCAAGTAGAGTGAGGCAGCAGGCAGACGAGACACTCTTAAAAAAAAGTATTTTTTAAGTAAAAGCACCCCATGCATGACAGCACAAAAAGCACAAGCAACGAAGTCGCAGCAAGATGCTACAGTGATCGCTGGCTCTCCCGTTCTGACACCTCACCAATCCGGAAAGGGCACATGAAAGCAGCAGAAAAACCGTGCTCATGGGACTCCAGTCTGGGAGTGGTGCGAAATGCAACCAACAAAGTACCATGTCTGGCTGTTCAGCAAATCCGGGATGACAAGGTGAACGGGGAAGGAGGGGAGAGCGAGAACAGAACAAGAATTGCATTCTGTGCCGATGCCTCAGGCCACTGAGTCAACGGCCGATCACTGCAGCATGTCGCCACGACACGTTGCCTGCATTCTCAACAAGTGCTTTGTTTGTTCGGGTGGAGAGATAGAGAGAGAAGAAAAAAGAATGGCCTCGACTTCAAAAGCAAAACAGTTGCTCAGTGAAACAAAGCGCCAGGAAAATGCCTCTACCACAGCTGTCAATTTCACATGAAGAGATGTTCACGTCAGTTGCATGTGTATGTGTACGTGGGGCAGTGAGCTTCAAGAATCACTTTTGTGATGCTGAAAACTATACCTGGCTCACTAATTTCAGGAGCCATTTTGCCATTATGAATTCCATGCCAGACAAAAGGGCATGCAACATTTTTTCAACTGCAGATGAGCAGTCCGATATCTGCATCCCCACGATGACCAACAACCTTGCTTTTTACTAAAGAGCTACAAGTAACTCAACATCATGGCAGTCAAGGCTCTGCTAGCATTTTGCTGAGTCATCCAAATGTTTAAAGCTAACCAAACATTGAAATCAAAGCTGTGTGGGTGGGGTTCGGAACCACAAAATGAAACATTTCAATTCAACTCTGGCTTCCCGTCAGCAAACCTCTATGCATCACAAAATGTTTTCAAAGCTGACTGTGGCAGTTTCATGGGGAGAACTCCCAGAGTGTCTGCACTTGGCAGCTGAGGGACAGTAGGGGGCGGGGCAAAATAAAACTGGCCACAACACTTCTTTCAGGCAGCACTCTATTTATTCCTGAATGGAGTGGTCGCATCTGGTACCGTACAAGAGAGGTTCAACATGAGGGAAAATATAAAATATTAAAACAAAGCACTACGACGGTCGGCCTCGCGACGGCAAGCAGTGACGTCGCAAACTCAGTGCTCTGAGGTATCGTGGCACAACCGGCTTGTAGGAGACAGAGGGGGTGCGCCCAAGTTCTCGCCATGGGTGCGACCTTTCGCAACACAGTGTTCCGCGAGAGGAAACAGTACCTTTCAGAGAGAGCCGACGAGTCAAAGTCCATGAGCAAAAAAAAAAAAAAAAAACCTTTCAAGTTGCTCCTGCATCCTCTTCATCATCCCCGAAGACACCTTATGGTAGAGGGAAAGAAAAATGGTGAAGAGAATAACACCCAGCTGTTAAGTTGCCAAACATAAATACTCACATACTGCAAGAAAAAAATTGTGGGAATGAAAACCAGGCACTGAAGGCAACACTACAAGGAACTAAGGGGTTTTCAACACAAATTTAAAACTACCAAGTCAATTTTACCCTTTTCCTCATGGACAATACCTAAAGTTTCTGCACAGTAATGAGCAAATGCTAGTGAGATGTAATAAAATGAAATGTTATCTAAGGTAAGCATCAAAGAGAAAAAGGAGACAAACTTGGCAAGATACACTCAGATGTGGCATAAGACATTTAGCAGAGCAGCTGGAAAATGCTTAGAGCAACTAACAGCCACACCTAGATGAACTGACAGACATAGGCAGTTTGATTGGCTGGACTGATAAAACAATACTATATTAAGGAAGTATGGCTGTGCGCTTTCGAACAGATCAAATAACATTTTCAATATACCTGGCCTGCGAAATGCCTGGCCTAGCAGTTTCCGGTTAATCCCAAGTTACAAAGCACTCTGGCAGCTTTCGTCACTTCCTCCTTTCTCCACAGAATTCACAAAACACAAAGAGAAAAGGAAACAGAATCCAGACACCAGCCATTCTGTTTATGCCAATCTGCAGTCACTCAACGATGTTGGTTAAAATGTGCACATGCAGTTGTATAATCAACCTGAAACACTGAAGTCTACATGCTTTGAAGTTGTATCTTTACATCAAGCAGCGGCTTTGGCTTACATGGCTGAGTCGCATTAGATTAACCAAAGTGACATTATTTTTACGGCTAGAAACTGTTGACAAGGGACTGCCATCGCTGTAGGAGCTAGTTGCAACAATAGCCAGTGTCAACAACACAACAGCATCTGTGCATTTATTTTTTCTCTTCCCATCCATGCTGAAGCAAGATTTTCTTTAAGGCTTATAAAGGCAGCCATTGTAGAAAACCGAGAAAGTGAATTTTCACACACTGCTAAGCCTAAACACATTACAAACTCCCTCAGATTTTGACCTAAGAGGGGGAAAAATGCGCACACAGAGGCCAAACTGAAAGCAACACTTAAATCCAGCAGAACCGACGTTTCTGCAGGTTGGATTCAGTTCATGGTAGATCATTGTGGTCTGTCTGTTGTGCTGTTTAACCAAAACGCTTAATAAAGCTAGAATCACTTGTTGAACAGTGTGGCTTGTTTAAGGATTAAAAATCATGAAGCTAACAGCACCAGGTGAAATTTACTGATACTGTGACGACTTGAGTAAAAACCACTGAAAGAAGAAAGACAAACTATGAACTGTATCTGACATGATTGAATTCACTTATTGGCTTTTGTGTAGTTTTCTGCTCGAACAGCTTAAATTGCATTCGGCATTTGTAAATAAGCAAGATGTCACGCAATAAACTGGCAACTTGTGTTGATAGTTCTATCACATCATTTGTCCTAGCCTTGTGGACAAAAAGTAGTATTTTCATCAGCACAACTGACAGCAGTGAATTAACAGGTATGATACTAGTACTTCCATTAAAGTTCTTGCTTTTGGATTCCTTAAGTACATCTGCTGAAACATGCAGCGGTAGTTGGCGACAGCTGGGTCGACTAGGCTTAGCTAGTTTCAAGAAGACATCAGCGACATTGCAGATGACCATGCCAGCAACACATCAAAGCCAAAATATTGCTACATCTGCTCTGCTTGATGGCCAAATTAACACACAGGCAGAGCTCAAATTATGGAATAGTGCGGTGTAAGATTTTAGTCTTCCATATTCGTTAGGTTTATGGGGCTAATGGTGGCGCCATAGAGCTGCCCAATTATTGAGCATGTCCAAACTATCGGTCGGCTACTGTAGTCTCAAATTTTCAACCCATGAATGCAAACAATATGAAAAACTGCCTCTTTGTTCACTACTGGTCAGCAAGTAAGGCAGAAGGTGAATCACCACATCTCGATACAACTCACATTACCTTAACTCACCGCAGTAGGGTCCTCACCCAACTCTTAATTATCACCACTTTTGGGATGGTTTCCCTTTCATGGGAAATAAAAAATGGCACACTGCCCTCCTGTAGAGACAGGCTTACACTGACAACACAAAGCTTCTGCTTTCCCAGCTTGGTAATGCAAACGACTACACAATGTAAAAGTGTGCCTACCAGCAGTTTTTGCTTGTTTAGCACCCAATGCAGCCGGTCACAAAACCTCACAATAGAAGTTCCATGACAAATTAAAATTTCTGCTCTGTTAAGGCATGGCACTTCGAATTTAATGCATCACTGTGTAGGTTGCAAAAGCTATTACAGATTAAATCTTTAAATTGAAGGTCATGTGCCTAGGCTTTGCATCAACTCAGCATTTTTACAGGCCCCATGTACAGTGAGCATTTGTGGCCAACTGCATGCCTAATCTGCAAGCGATACTACAGTACAGTCAACTTCTGTTAATTCAACCCTGGCAGGACTAACAAAACTGATCTAATTATCCATCAGGTCGAATTAAACAATAGGCAGAATAAACGCTGAAATGCACTACGGATTCATTCAGCAGTATTTGCCCAATTCTAACACGCCCCTGAATAAAACACACTAACTCTTTTATGAATTCAAAGTAGAAAACTAAAATGCACCTGATTTTTTAGTGAAAAACAATATTAGGGAAAATTTGAAACCAACAAAATTTAGTTTTGTGGAATGGAAATTGATTTACACTTAATGTCCGTCGTTACTCCTTCCTGACAGCACTTTAGTGCTGTCTATATGAACCACAACATTCGCTCCATACAGTCTTTTGCACATTCAATGTTCTGCATTTATCAAATGACTCCACAAGAATCGTACTAAACAGATTGGTGGCCCGCACCTATGTAGTCCGACAACTTCACTAGTTCATCCTGCAGTGCATGCAATTTTCCGCTATGCCAAAAAGCATGCGACTTGACCAGTTGCCACTAGCTTAGCATGTAAAATAAACTTATCTTTTTAATAGGCTTTCGTAACCGAAGACTGACAGCAGCACGTCATCCCTGTCATGATAGGTGAGAACTTCATCTGTTGCCATCGTGTGATGGCAAAGGCTAGGCTCGCTCTGGCAGTAGACTGTTGTGAACGTTGTTTTGATTTCATATTTGGTTGCATTGTGCAGGTGCACTTTATACCAATTTTATTATAAAGAAAAACAGGCATGTATTAGAATTGTGTAAATGCAATAATAAGTCATTGTTCGCTACCGTTTTTGTTTGAAAATCTTCCTGGTGCAGGCCCAAAACAGACGTTTTTGGCGGGAGACAGCGTGTGTTCGAAGCATTCACTGCCCCCTAAGCACCGCCGAGAGATGCTCCCACTATTGGGGTTGTTTTTGGGGGACAGGCGCATGTGTGCTGACCAATCAAGTTTGAATTACCTGGCGAAGGCCACTTTTATAATTGAAATAACAAACGTTTTGACTCATGCATATGTACAAGTTAATAAAGGGAAAATCAGACATCCACCCGTTCGTAGCAATCGCTACAAAGGAAACCCATACAGGTGCCTCGAAAGAAAAGCCTCACAGTTGAAGAAAAATTCGTCCTGGTCTGGGACTCGAACCCGGGACCACCACTTTTCAGGGGCAGCCGCTCTACCATCTGAGCTAACTCGGCGGTTAGCAGATGGCAGAGCGAAGTCGAATTTGTCGACAACTCGAAGCAAAGGCAAGAGATTGACATAGTAGTTCTGTGGAAACCCGCAAGGTGGAGTAGTCTAGTAGTAGTTCTAGAGAACTACTACGTCAATCTCTTGCCTTTGCTTCGAGTTGTTGACAAATTCGACTTCGCTCTGGCATCTGCTAGCCGCCTGGTTAGCTCAGATGGTAGAGCGGCTGCCCCGGAACGGCGGTGGTCCCGGGTTTGAGTCCCGGACCAGGACGAATTTTTCTTCAACTGTGAGGCTTTTCTTTCGAGGAAACCGTATTGGTTTCCTTTGTAGCGATTGCTACGAACAGGTGGATGTCCGATTTTCCCTTTATTAGTTATTTCCCTCCACCTTGTGGGTTTCCGCAGAACTACTACATCATATGTACACCTTTGCTTGGGACTAAATTAACAAAAAAAATCTCAACTGATTGGAGTCAAATTAATGGAAGTGTACTGTACACAGCTGACAATCGAGAGGGCACAGCCCCACTTTCCACACCAGTGGTCACAAAAATTGACAGTTACTTAAGTATCTCTACGTGTTTTGAATGTGAAAGCATTATGACTTCTCTAAATAATTGATTACGTCCGTGATATGTGATGTCATACATTTTCACGTCCTTCACAACTCTACCTTAATCCACCTTGCTCCAATTTGTACCAACATTAACCGAGCTTAATGCACTTCGCTCTAATATGTACCAACCTTAATCCACTTTAGCTCACCTTCATTCACTTTACTTAACGTTAAATCACTTTTCCAGCTTAAGTCACCTTACTCTAACTTGTTCCAACCTTAGTTCACATTACTTCACTCTAATTTACATTAATTCACATTTATTACATATGATTAGCCCTAATTAACATTGTTGTACCATTTACTGTCTTCTGTTTACTATAGATGTCATATATGACATCACACTGACTTTTTGGTAGCCCTCGTTGCGGCCTTTTCTGCCTAATGAGACATATAATACTTTCGCATGAATAAGAGGAGACAATGCTCGGCACTCACCTCGTGGTAGAGAGAGGACCAGGTTTTCGCTGTCCTCTTCCAATGTACATATGGGCTCAAACCCGCTAATGTCAAGGTAAGGCACGTCTTCATCCTCTGCTTCATCATCTCCCTCCACTTCTGTTTCATCATCATCTTGACTAGCTTTGGTGCTCTGTTTATTGGTTTTGATGTTTGAATCCAACAAAGGTGGCTTCACGACTACCACTTTACTTCCTGCTTTCTTTGGGCCGTTTTCTGCCATCAATGTGACGTCACTTTTGCGCTTGACACCGGCAACATCGTCTGCAGCCTCACTATCCTCGCTCTCGGATACTCTGAGTATTTTGCGCCCTCTGCGAGGTTTGCAAGCTTGCTTCAGAACGGGCTTCTCGACAGATTCGTCGACCTCGTCCTCATCGTCGACGTCCGTGTAAGTGCCTGGCATCAACTCCTCTCGCTCGATGTCAGATTCATCGCCAGTGGGGGTGTGTCCACGCTTGGCCCTCAGTCTCATCCACAGCACTTGCGTGAAGAAACAGTACATAGGAAAGCAAGTATTATCATCAGCGGCAACCGAGCAACTGGCAGCCTGCTGGCAAAAGCAAAGAGCCTGTGCCACCTTCAGTCCCACCCCACACCAGCTATTCAACCTCCAAATTTCTTCACACCAGCCTTCCATATTGTTACAGTGCTACAAATGCCTGAATTTTGACCACCTAAGTTTATTATATTTTAAAAAAGCCAATGAAACCTTTTTTGACTGTGATAAGAAAATGCTCCTAATCTGCAGAAAAGGCTACCCCAAACATTTGATCAAAATATTGTTCCGATGTTATTGTGACGTTTGCACAAGAGGAAGCCTACAATATCGTGTAATAAATAACACTGCAGTTCTCAAAACCCTTACTCTTTTTCTACCTTAGGCAACGTCAGCAATGACATTGAAAGAAACACAATTTCCAACCGACACCAGCCATTAGGCCCGCACATGCACAGACTTCCAGACTTTTCTAGAAGATGGGGAAGTGACAGTTGTTAACATGCTGTCACCCGTCCTATCAACACTTTGTCGCCCTTGGGCAGCTTTGTCAGATGCCAGCCTTGAAAGGTTATAAGTACAGTGCTGTACAGAAGAAAAAAGAATCAGTGATAGGCAAGGTGTTGGCGCTGCTCCTGCCGAAGAGGAAACAGGGAAAGTAAACCTTGCACTTGGTATACCTCAGCTCCTATTCGAAAATTTCTTCAGAAATATATTTTTTGAAAAGCACTGTGCTCGTTCTAGCATGTTGCTTAAGAAAGGCTGTCTCAGAGTTTTAACCACTTCAGTGCTTTGGATGAGCTGGGTTAGACCGTGTGTTTTTGGTAAAAATGGCTATGAATAAGCTATGCTCATCGACGGTACTTGTTATTTTTTAGCGATGCCATGGACGAGCTCGTTTAGTCTGAATGCTCTGTTATGCTACCGGTAGACGGCAGCATACAATCCATGGGGCAGTGCAAGCAGCAGCGAGTTTACTCTGGCAAAGGAAGTAAAGCACGTTGGCAAATAGGGTCTCTAAACATGGCATTGCCGGCAGCTCGAGCTCTGTTAGCTTCTTTGCGCAAAAGAAGAGCTGACTTCAGCGATGAATTGAGTGCTTCCAAAGATGAAGACTAGTGTTCTTTGAGTGACGAAGACACCGAGATTCTCAAGACACTCGACTCATCTTCTGAGAGTGAGTATTGCACAGTACAGTCAACTCCCATTACAACGGACCCAGATAATCCAACAAAAATGTCCGTTTCATCTGAAGTCCATAGAATTCGAAACACCTCGCTTCTGAAACATTGGTTGCGATGTGTAACAGCGTTATTGCAAAGAGGGAGTGACGAATGTCCAAATAAAAAGAAAGTAACAGTTTCACCCAAGAGGCGAAGCATTGATTGCGATAGCAAATTAGCAGACAGCCATGCAAAGTAAGGATAGTAGTTTTATCGGCCGTATAACGTTGTAAACATTCACTTACTAACTAAATAAACAAGCACTGTGTCACACACGCACAGGTAAACATGAACACATGTTGCTCGATGACTGCGGAAAGTTGCTGTCAAAACGGAGTGGGGAAGCGCGGTAGCAGCAGTGAGCGAATTGACCTCCGTGCCGTCCCTCGCTTCAACGCGAACTAAACGTCAAAAGCACAGCCCATACAAAGCTACCGGCACTGGGCGCACTTTGTCCACAACGCAGATCGCTTTCAATATATGGTGCCCACGCGGCCGCGCCTTAAAGGGACCCTTAAATGATTTGACAATTTTCTACAAATGTACTGAGTCGTTAGAGTAGGTCCTTCTGATCATTAATTGACACATCTAAGTGTTCCGCGTAAAGCGTGTAATTTATTATGAGGTTTTAAAAATGCACATCGCTGCCGATCGCAGCACACTGCTCGGCGTAATTTTAAGCCGCCCCTACCCATATGACCGAAATCACCCATGTGACGTCAGAGGGGCGAGCTATCCGATTGGCTGACCAGGGCGCGTGATCGATAATTTTTCCAACTTTATGGTAAACAAATGATGTTCGTAATAGTTGGAATGTTAGTTAATTTGTTTTTATAAAAAGAAAGTAACATAAAGAGAATGCACAAAAACAATTTTTCAGTACACTTGAGCACTTCCGGCACACAGCAAGTGTCGTCTGCTTGTGTTACAACGTGCTCTGTCTTTGACGAGAGCTCCGCCGTCAGTGTTGCTTTGTCTTTTCGCGAGCGCTATGATTTGACTTTGTTGCGTTGTGGACTGCAAACGTAGCGACTGGCAATATGTCAAGCTGCGACATCGTGTCCCTCTGCAAGCCAGTAGACGAGCGGACTGGCTGCAGCGCATCGGACTGCTGCTATCCGATCGGCGCCAGGATTTGTGCGATTGCGGCCGTCACTTTACACCGGAAGATTACTAACGCAAGAGCGTTTCTCGAGTCCGACATTAGGGTAAACGCAAGCGCAAGGGGACAGGGCCTGGCCGTGTCCCCTTGCGTGTCGTTTCAGGAGATGAACAGAAGTGCAAATGTGGTCTGCACAGTGCAGCCACCTGGTGGCATACAGCTCAACCACACACAGTAGCAGTAACAAAATGTATTCTTCTTTGCTGCTGGCGTAAATTTTTCGCGGGAGTGTAATCGTTAACATGTTGCTTTTGTAAATGTTTAAAATGTTTTACACTTGGTTAGAGCAATATTAGCTCTTTCTTTGGCTGGTTAAGCTCCGCGCCAACGGGTGGCTGGACCGTGGAGACCGATCAGGCAGCTCACGTACGCCTACGCTAATCCTTCATCAGCTTGAGTTTATGTCTCCACCGTTCCGTCGAAATATTCAGGTAGTGTGTGATTACCGGTATACCAGACACGTTCGGCGCTACGACAGAATGCTCGCAACGCACGCTGCTTCGATAGCTCTCGCTTGGAATCGACGGCCAAGCGGCTAGCGGAGAGGTTTCTCGCGGG
The DNA here is from genome assembly GCF_023375885.2 of Dermacentor andersoni. Taxonomy (NCBI): domain Eukaryota; kingdom Metazoa; phylum Arthropoda; class Arachnida; order Ixodida; family Ixodidae; genus Dermacentor; species Dermacentor andersoni. Next base: position 155,491,603 of record NC_092821.1, read on the forward strand.
CGGGGGCGGGCTCCAAAACAACCGGAAGTGGACGATGTGACGTCGCATCGTGACGCAGAACCAGCGAAGGCGGAGCTTAGCCCCAATCGCTCGGCGAACGAGTCGAGGAGGAAAAGCATGGCTAGGGAGGAGGGTAACTTGTAATCGCTTGTAGCTCCGTTAATACGTAACGCTTCACTTAAATTGTGTTGCGAATGTTCTACTTAAGCTGTACCCTACGCGCCTACAAAATTTGTCCGAACCGTTTCAGGGGCCCTTTAATTAAACACCCCTAGGTTGTTGATGAGTCCCGAGGCCTACTTGCACAAGGAAGATCTGCCACAGGGCAACATAAATGCACAGGCAGATTTGGAAACATCAACTGGTACCGTATTTACTTGCATAATGATCAAACTTTCTTGTCAAAAAAATTGACGCAAATTCAGGGATGCGACCATCATGCGGATTAAATTTCCCGCGAAAAGAAAACATTTTTTTTTCATCCCGCATTTGCTGCAGGATGACAACAGGTCAACAAATAGGCGGCTGTCACTGTAACAGTGCGGGACACCAAAACAAGAATGGCGACAGGTGACAGACAAAATTTCTTTTTCTTCTCGTGAGTACATTATGCGCATTGAAACAGTTTCTTCCATATCAGTAACGAATAATATCATAACTATCGGCAAGTTTGCGGCAATAATGTAGCCATGACCACTTTGAGGGGGCAGAAACAGAGATGGGCGCGCTTGGCTGCCTGGGACATAGAAACCCATGGTGGGCAGGCTGCGGAAACTGCGGCATTTGTCTTCACTACTATCCTAATATGGCACGCTTCCGCTACACGTGGGCGAATATCCTAGCTGTGTTACAAGCGTTGGCGTATGAATAGGGTACACTTCTAATGTATCAGTGCAAACGTGGCTACCATCGTTGCCGCTCGCGATTTGCTGTGTGCCCACAAGTGCAGCCGAGGAAAATCAAAAATCGCCTTTTTGTTGTTGTTGACCACAACCATTATGAAGCCTATAAATAATAAAGCCAAGGCAAGTTCGGTTGTTGCTGTCTTTTCATGAAAGTGCGGAAAGTGATGAAAGTGATGAAAGGAATGAAATGGGGTATCTGCTTAAGAATGTTCGGTGCATGCAGACTGCTTGGTATGTCTTGAAGAGTCGTTCGCATAGCATTCGACAGACGGTAAGCGTAATCATCATTAGCTAGACTTGGCACACAACATATCGCTGTAGCAAGTTCGGGGTGCGATTATTACACCAGAAAGGAAAAATATATAGGATTTTGACGACAAAATTCAGGGGTGCAATCATTACGCGAGTGCGATCATTATGCAAGTAAATAAGGTATTTCAAAACTGATTACAGCCCTCTTTTGACAAGAAGGCACGAGAAATAATTTTTTTGACATCAAGCATAGGTCTACATAACAAATCTCGCATCAAGCAGTTGTTTTTTCTATGCAGTCAATGATATGTTCGAAAACTACCGTATTTGCATGATTCTACCGCGCCACAAATTATAACACAGTTATATTATTGTCCAAATATTAAAAAATAATAATAATAATAAATAACTCGATGCCAATAGTACCTCGCACCTCAACTACCAAAACCTGTGTCGACACGTACCATGTTGAAACAATATTATGGAACACAAAAGGCACACAGGCATGCACACAGCTGAATCTTAGCGGCTAGTGGCTATCAGAGTCCGACGACACCTCCTTTTTGCTGTCTGCTGACCACAGAAAGTCTGCAGTTCCAGTTAGAGAATTACAAATGCCCCACTTCTGGAGGCTTGTGCAACCATCGTCTGCGGGAGGGAATTCCATGCACCATGGACCCACCTTGCGATGTCTCAGAGCATTGCTCTCTTCAGATTGATGGCAGTGCGGCTAGCTACCTTGCATTGAACTTTATCTTTTCCTTTATTTTTGACCTCGAGTAGAATTAGTCATGATTGTAACACGCATGCAAATTTTAACGCACCTAACAAAAAGAAGCGCCATTCTGTGCTTCCTCTAAAGTGGACTGCACTGCGCACACCCAAGGTTTTCGAAACACTGCCCGGAGGGGTCAAGAGAGGGAGGAGAAAGCCACTCACACTGAACGTCGCGGGTCCTCTTCTCGGTGATACCGTGCACGGCCATGAAGGCCGCCTTGCAGACCTTGCGCCGTAGCTGTGCTGTGCCCGACGCAGGCAGCCAGTACACCCACTTGCATCTGCCTTTCCGGGCAGTGGCAGCGGAAGAGTCCTCCTTGCTGGCCCTCTTGTTCCGCTCCCGCTTGGCCTTGCCTTTCGTGTACATGCGCCCCAGCAGCTCACGCAGCTGCTGAGTCGACTCGAGGCGACCAAAGTCCGCGTGCAGTCGCTCCTTGTAGGTCGCCGCGAGCTTGTCGTAACGGCAGGTGCCCAGTCGGCAGAGACAGGCGTGGCGTAGGGGCCGCTGCGCGTGATAGGGCAGCCGTCGCCGAACCTGCTCCTTGCCGTCCTCCTTGTCGCCACCATTCCCGCCCTGATTGTCTAGGAACATCTGCCACTGCTCCAGAACCTTTTCCATGTCCTCCGCTGTTGGTGGCTTCGGCTCGGCTACTTCCTTCTTGACCACCACAGCTTTCTTGGCCGGTGGCACTTTGCGAATAGTTGCGGCGGCGTCTGCTGTGGGCACATTTGTGACAGGCTGTTCTTTATGAGCAGTCCAGGTACTTCCCCGCGTCGAGCCACAATTGTGAAGAGCTTGGCTGGCCATACCCAACGTAACAGCTACTATGCTAAGCGTGGAGCTGCAACGACTTAAGAGTATAGCATTGCTGGTCTGGTCAAGACAGCCAATGCAGCATCCTGGCGAGAAAGTGCCTGAACCCAATGTTCACAGACGAGATTCCAAGCAGCTGGTTGAGGCAATCAGTTTTGGAAAAGCTGGTGAAGCATTACACTAAAGGCAATGCAAACAAAAATATAAAAGAGAAGGGCAACAAGAAAACAGTGCACCTGTTGCCTCTCCTTTCTGCAGTGTTCTAAGCTTATTGGTGCCGTCTTTGACGTCTTAACGAGCATAAGGATGGTGCAACCACTCTCTCAAGCCTGCCAGACAGCAGGTATGCAAGCACTTAACCTAGTGTTAACAGCACACAAGGTAAGCTTGTCTGTCCATCCTCAACGCATGGCAGGCATCAGCAGTGCCCTATTGTAAGCGCCACCACAGTGGGTGGCAATTGCCAGAGTGCCAGTCTGCACACCCCACAGATGCAACTGAATGTAATGTGTTGATGCTTTGAACTCAATGCGAATTCCTGGCGCTTTGATCGGGGCCATGACAAAGTCAAGAGAAGGCAGCAATGAAGCCAAAAAGGGAAAAAAATACAACACAAGCAGACAGAATGTGAGAAAAGAATGATACTCGTTACTTCACAATTTCACAGTCTGGCTCCTTCAGTCTTTCAACTAAACAAATGGCAATTGTGCAATCAGAAAAAGAATCTTTGGCACTGGGCAACAAAGGCAAAAATTGTTTCTTGTTTTGAAAATTCTAATACCAACATACAACAATGTTTTCAACAATGTCCAGCCTCCTTTTAGGCAACAAAATAGTGGCCAAGCGTCACAGCTTAATTACAAAAAGGAACAAATCGGAGAGAACATACCAGAACATAGGTCGGTAAATGCCCCTCACCCCTCCCAGAGAAAAGCAAAAACTTAACCGTGCCTTTCTCACCACTGGCAGCCTTCGTGATCTTCAGCGCAGGCTTGGGTGGTAGTCGTTTCTTTTTGGGATCATCAATGTACCGCGGCGTTGGCGGTAAAGAAGCTGGATGCTGAGTCTAGAAAGAGAAAGAGGGAACACTTGTAAAAAATTAAACAATAAATAAATGTTTTATTCATGCTCTTAGTCAAGGGCAGCTTCAATGCTAGGCCAGTGAAGTCTGCAAGGAACCTTGGGCTGTGAAGAATTTTTGTCGCAGTCAGCCAGTAAAAAAAGGGCATGGGTGAGAGGAATGACCGTTTGTCATAAAGAACTTGAGCAATGCTACAAGGTAAACAGATCAAGTGTTTAATTTCGATAGCTTTGGCCGGTGGACCGATCTTCAGGGTTTGCTAGAAAATGGCAGTTTGGCACTAATAGTGAAGACAGCAGATCGGGTGCCCAGTCGTTCTCAGATACATCAAACCAAACGGACAGTTGTGACAGTGATCGATTCTTTCTCCCCGCTTTGGTAGATTTACAGATGCCTTATTGGCAATGATGCAGGGCAAAAGAAAGGTGGAGGCCAGTGGAAAAAGAAAAAAGGAAACGAAAAGAAAGAAGGAGAAAGAGGAGGAGGGAGACATAAGTCGGAGAAATGCAGGGGGGGCGGAGAGTAGTGGTAGCTGGTTCCCTTCACATGTGGCAAGGAAAGAGAAAACAGTTGAAAACATTCCATCCTATGAAGTGGATTTACAGTGAAGCCTTTGCCGACGTTAGGCAAGTACTACTGCCCCAACTGACGTTAGACGACGTTCCACAAGCACCTACACGACAAGCAACGTATGTCCCCCACGCACACATGTGTGCGGAAATGCAAGATCATCCTCATTCTTGAAGGCCCTCCACCTGGCGCAAGTGCATTATTTGATTAAATTAATTTTTCAAAGTAAAATGCATCAGAAAATTAATAAAGTATGACTTTACACACAACATGAGGCTTATAACACGTGAAAAGACAGGGACGAAAAGAAGACATGACACACACAGGTGCTAACTTGCAACTATCTTTATTTCGAGCAAGGGACCCATACATATATACAACTTTTCCGCGTACATCATACATGCGCTGTTTGCGAAAATTCCTTACACACTATTGCGCAGGTAAGCTAACTCTTTACGGGAAAGGGCAATTGATGGTTTTGACACACAGTTATCCCCGAGCCTATCAATCATTCCCGCTTCGATAATATCGCGAGTTAATCTTCCTCGGGCTCTTCCCGCAGCGGAGCAGACTCTGTATGCTGAAGCACACGTTGAGTGGTCACCATCATCCTCCCCGGCAACAGCGCACTTGCAGTGCCAGCAGTGAGCATCAAGGAACCCACCCCGCTTTTCTGCTGCGTTATACCGGTGTTCCTTTAAACGCTCGTTGGGGCCACCTTACGCTTTGCCCTACATAATTTTTCCCACACTTTAAAGGAAGGTTGTAAACAATTGCTCCTGCACATTCAACAAACGGTTCCTGGTGTTTCTTTTTGCATGTACGCTTGTCAGACAGGCCTGATCTGGTTAGTCTGCACAGACGTTGCAATTTTGTAGTAGCTGAAAACGCAACCCTTACTTTCACACGCTGACCCAATTTCTTTAAACGGTGCAATAAAGCCGTGGATATATGGGATGACAGCAACGCTCCTCTTATTTACATATGGCAGGCTGGCGGAATTTGAAGTCAAAGCTATAAAAAAATTCCGCCAGCCTGCCTTGTGTAGATAAGAGGAGCGTTGCTGTCATCCCATATATCCACGGCCTATGTGCATGTCACATCGCATGTCAAATGGCATGGTACGATGCTAAAGATGATGATGATGACGATGATAAAATGGCATTCCCTTTGAAATGGGATGGTGAAAAACAGTCACCTAGCCCGCTTGACAGGCTAGAGTCTGTGAAGGAGTACGTTTACCTAGGTCAATTAATCACAGGGAACCCTGATCATGAGAAGGAAATTCATAGAAGAAAAAAAGTGGGTTAGATCGCATACGGCAGACATTATCAGCTCCTGATTGGAAGCTTACCATTATCATTGAAAAGGAAGGTGTACAATCAGTGCATTTTACCAATGCTGACATATGGGGCAGAGACTTGGAGACTGACAACGAAGCTTGAGAACAAGTTAAGGACCGCGCAAGCAGTGATGGAACGAAGATTGCGAGGCATAACGTTAAGAGACAGAAAGAGAGCGGTTTGGATGAGAGAGCAAACGGGCATAGTCGATATTCTAATTGACATAGAGAGAAAAAAATGGAGCTTGGCAGGTGATGTAATGTGCTGGTTAGATGACCGTCGGGCCATTAGGGTTACAGAATGGGTACCAAGAGAAGGGAAACGCAGTCGAGGACAGCAGAAGACTAGGTGGAGCAATGAAATTAGGAAATTCGCAGGCGCTCATTGGAATCGGTTGGCGCAGGACAGGGTAATTGGAGATCACAGGGAGAGACCTTTGTCCAGCAGTGGACATAAAACAGGCTCATGATGATGTTGATGAGCCTGCTTGAATTAATCAGGTATGCCATACATGTTTTTCATAACATCAATATTTATAGATCTCCATAATCTTCTTTTTCTTTCTCAAGACTTCCCTATCTACCTTGTACCGCTACATATGCAACTGCTACATGAGGTGCCTCCTGGTATAATAACATGCAACTGCAATGCCAAGGCACATGTACAGACGCTACACGGCCCGCATCTTGCATTGCAAGGCAAGTAGCACGATATGATGATGATGATGATTTATTGGCATCCCTTTGAAACACAGTAGTGGCATAGTCACCTTGCCAGCTTAATTTAATCAGGTACATATTTTCTAGAAATCTTGTATCATCACCAGCTTGGTTACACCCACTGCAGGGCAAAGGCCTCTCCCATACTTCTTCAACAACCCCGGTCATGTACTAATTGTGGCCATGTCGTCCATGCAAACTTCTTTATCTCATCTGCCCACCTAACTTTCTGCCGTCCCCTGCTACGCTTCCCTTCCCTTGGTATCCAGTCCGTAACCCTTAATGACCATCGGTTATCTTCCCTCCTCATTACATGTCCTGCCCATGCCCATTTCTTTTTCTTGATTTCAACTAAGATGTCACTAACTCGCCTTTGTTCCCTCACCCAATCTGCTCTTTTCTTATCCCTTAACGTTACACCTATCACTCTTCTTTCCATAGCTCATTGTGATGTCCTCAATTTAAGTAGAACTCTTTTCGTAAGCCTCCAGGTTTCTGCCCCATACGTGAGTACTGGTAAGACACAGCTGTTATACACATTTATCTTGAGGGATGATAGCAATCTTGTATACATGTCATTAAACTTCTTTTTCTTCCCTAAACCTGAGCATGTGCTACATGGCATTCTACCTGGTGTAATAATACGCAATTGCAATGCAAAATGTGGACACATCAACGCAATGTGCCACACATGTGACATTGCGTGTCTCCTCGCATGCTGGGACGCATTTATAGGGCATGTCTCTGCGGAATGCTAGAAAGCGCTGGTGTGGCTCAGTGGCAGAGTAGCTGACTCCCATGCTTGGGTTCAATCCCTGCGGGAACTTTTTTCTCTCTCTCTCTCTTATTCTCGGCGATAGCTGCTATGGCCACCAGCGCCAACTGAAACGGCTATTGGAATGAGCCCACAACAGCTTACGCTGTAAAACAGCAACTGGCTCTCTGTAACAGAACTTAAAGGGGCCCTGAACCACCCCTCGGGCTTGGTGAAATAAACACAGTCCGTAGATAGCGTATGCTGCTGTAAACATCTCAGCCAAATGTTGCAGTAATGCACGGCACTTGGATCTTGCAAGCAGACCGCAAAGTCACCTTTCTCTCAAATGCTCTCTTTCCAACAGAAGCCTGCTCCCAACTCTTTTCTGGACACCTTACTTCATAATATAGCAGATTACCATACGCGGTTGCTACTGCCCAATAGCTAACATCAATTAAGGACGGCGTTTGGATCAGTACGCTTCTTGCTACTGTTACTGTGTATATTTATTTACGCAATTTAATAAACAGACTGAAGTATGTGAAAATCTGCTTCCGAATTTCAATAATAATGACATACTTTCGGAAGAAGCCACCTATCATCTGCCCATGCTCGGCTGCGACCGGCTGCGTAGTAATTAAGTTTTTGGCCACCCTGCTTATCAGTGTCGTGGATGTCAAGTCCCGCTAATTTCAACTGGTTTTGAACACTGAACTAGCCTCAAACCATGCGAAACTTAGAGACACTAAAGGCAAACATTGTCAAGCTGAAGTGATAGTTTAGTGCTCTAGAATGTCTAGGCCACCAATATTACCATGAACAGTGCTTTAGTAAACGAGAAATTGAGGTAAATGCAGGACAGGATTAGAGACTCACCTGGGACATTCAAGTACTAGCCCAACGACGAAGGCACTCCTCATTATAATTCTGTGACTAGTACTCAGCCACTCATAATAAAAAGATAATTGTATTGCCTTACAAGACGAAAGAAAACACTTTTGTGACCGCGCCTATTCCCATCGAAAGCACGTTATCGATGATTACAAATTCAAACTTTGATGCTCTCCAAGCGCTTCTGGACAACTAGAGCCATCTAATTGCTTAAAGAAAAATTAAATTATGAGGTTTTACACGCCAAAACCACTTTCTGATTATGAGGCACGCCGTAATGGGGGACTCCGGAAATTTCGACCTTCTGGGGTTCTTTAACATGCACCTAAATCTAAGTACCATGGGTGTTTTTGCATTTCGCCCCCATCAAAATGTGGCCGCCGTGGCCGGGATTCGATCGCGCAGCCTCGTGCTTAGCAGCCCAACACCAATTGCTTAACCCTTTCGCTGTCACCGACGTACCGGTACGTTTTCGCGCTTCCCCCCCACAGTGTCACCGACGTACCGGTACGTTCTCTATCGTGCGTTCAAAATTTCGCGCCTGAGCGCAAAGCTGGCGCTCCTGAACTGGCCCCTCCATCTGTTGACTCTTTCTACAAGTTCGTATTTTCGCCTCGACCTATGTTAGCCACGTATTGAAGAGTACGGTGCGACTGCCACTTGCCCCTCTCTCTTTGCTGAGTGGCGCGGTGGCTCCGCGTTCGCTGTATCATGCGTCGCGCGCGTGTGGTTATGGGTTCAAGGGTTGTTCTGGCATCTCCGCGGGTTTGAAGGTTTTTATTTTTATTCTGTTGGTGTGTCTGCTACGGCGCGTCAAGTTCAGCGGCACGCGCCGCGCCGTTGCCTCTCCGAAAAGAGTGACTCGATTGCTGCTTTCGCTCTCTCGCCGCACCCTCGCTTCCGACTTGCAGCAGTAAACGTAAAGCCCTTCAAACTTTGTTTTAGCCTTTTTCCATCTCCCTCTGTCTTTTTGATCACGCAACGTCCCATTTCTCTCCGTTGTGCGGGCGACTGAAAGCGCATCCTCCCTGCGCGCGGTTACTTTCGGATGGCTGAGCGCGCGGACCTTCGTCTGCTCATTGGAGCGGTGGCTCAATTCCGATTCAGAGTACGAGCCGAGCTCGGATTCAGACTCGGACAGTCTCATGCGAGGAAGAGGGGAGTTCCGCATCGTCAGATTCGGATGTTGAATGGATGTTATAGTCAGGCTGATGATGATGATGATGTTTACTAACAACAGCTGCAGAACACTGAAATGTGCATATTGCAGTGACTATGTTGTTTGTATACCAATCACAATCAAAAATAAATTGCTATGTTCATTCCCTGTTATGCTCGTTCCCTGAAACCAAGCCGACACTGGGGGGGCGTCACGGCCAGAAAGGTCCGACAGCGAAAGGGTTAAAGAGGAACTATTTTATCGTTTTAATTTTTATGTTTCTCTTTTCTACCATGCGGGGATTTTTTAAAGCGCCATCGTAGTCGGGGTGACGAGTGCTCGTAATTTCGAAGATGGTGTCGACATCACATGCCACTGCTCCACGAAAACGTTGAATTTTGACAGATCACGTTGCATCTGGGTTCGAATTTCTGGATAATGGTAGCAGCACAGGCTCGGAAGACGACTTCGATTCGTCAGACTTTAGTACGGATGACGAATTGCGTCAAACTGCCCCGGAAGGTCAACAGGAAACTGCCGGTGATTTTCGCTTTCTTATCGGACCATTTCATCGCTGCCACGTATTGACCTAAGTACATACATTCACACACCGAATTTCATCGAATTAGTTCCATAAACAACAAAAATGGCCTCCATTGCCACTTCCCTCCTTACCTGCCGTTCTCATTGAAATTGAGGGCACTCACTTTTATGAGGGAAACGTTGCCCTCCGGCTTGGCTGGCCGCACAGCGCCAGGTGCACTGCCCCCACTGGCGGGCACCTGGACCTGCAGCGGCGGTTGTGGCAGCCTGACAGGTGTGCTCGCTCCTGCGCCAGGCACCTGCACCTGCAGAGTTGGCTTCGGAGGAAGAGACAGGGTTGTGGGTGTGGCTGGTGCAGAGGCTGCCGGCACCGGGGGTCGCACCACGGACATCTGTTGGGGGGCCCCTGGCCGCATGTTCGATGCCATCGGGGCACGCACCAGCGTCGTTCCCGGAGGCAAGGTCAGGGTGGCACCGCCTCTCGGGAGCGTCATCGGTGGTGGGGCACGAACCATGCGGACCTTGGGGGAAAGAAGGGCTCGACATCAGGCTGGTTGTTTAGGAACACCCCACAACACGCTTGTTACACTCTGCAGAGAATGGTGGTGCTTCACCAATCGATTGATTCAGGCATTCATTGGATTTAACGTCCTAACACAACACAAATTAATTTTGACCACTTGAGGTTCTTTAACATGCAAGTACACAAGCATGCAAGTAAACAAGCATTTTTTCCCTTTAAGATTGCAGCTGCCGTGTGATGGTGACAAAAGAATGCGGGAGGCTTTCTTTCCTTTTTTATATGTATTTATTTCTGCATTTAATAAGCGAAGCGTTGTGGCACAAAAGGGGTGCTCTATGGGGGAGGGGGAGGGGGACCGGTGCTCTCTTCTTCCTCGAGGTGGAGAGGTCCCGAGGTCGGCTCTGCAAAGAGCTTTCTTTGTGCCTTATGTGTTTCTTGTACAATTCCTTCACCAGCACATGGTAATAATGTGAGGGCTGCCATCTCTTTAAACACTGGAGCACAACCACAGCACTCGCACAGCTCTACACAGAGATCACAATAACAGAAAAATATGCATCAAGCAATTTCAAAAGGAAGCACAGAAAAGCAAAAACAGGTGGTGCACACAAAAAACTACAATACTGGGAGAAGAGAAGAACAGTAGGAGGGTGAGGGGAGAAAGCACACATCTGAAAATGTTGTTGCATCTCAAGATGCAACAGGGTACAGAGACTACACTCATGCTTGCCGAAGCATTCACTTCAGCAACATTCCTTCTTTTACTGCTCATCACTTCGAGCCTCCTTCTTCCTGTGAACCTCTGTCTCGTTCGAAGAATAGTGCGTCATGTATGAAAGAGAGGTGTAGGTATCGTAGCACGAGAAGCCAACAAACAAAGACACCAAGGACAACACAAGGGAAATTACTTGTACTTGCCAATTCAATTAAATGATAAATTAATGGCAATGAAAGTGGATGAAAAAACAACTTGCCGCAGGTGGGGAATGATCCCACGTCTTCGCATTATGCATGCGATAATTTGATGCAAGATTAGCTCTCACACTTTTATGTAGCAAAATATGAAGCACTGTAGACTTTCGTTAATCTGACTCTGGTTAATTCAATCTGCAATTTAATTTAATGCTGACTGAAGGTCCTTTCCAGTGCCCATACATTTGTAGGGGCCCAAACTTTCATTATTCTGATCATCAAATTGTCCTTTGCTAAATAACTCGAACTCGACTGCTCAGAATGCACGTACCTGACCTCAATGGTCAGGATGGCAACTTCAATAGCAGCTGCGTCTGTATTGGCAGCGCTTAGGGTGCAGTGAATGCATCAAACACACGTCATTTCCTGTTGTAAAACACCTATTTTAAGCCAGCCCCAGGAAGATCTTAAAGCAAAAATGGTAACTCGGGATGAATAACTACAGCCATTTACCTGACCCTAACATGCACATTTTCTTCCTGGAAAATTTTCCAAAAATTTGTCTGCGCGGTGCAATCCAATACAAAACTAAAACTAGTGTACACAACAGGCTACCGTCAGAGCCAGCCTAGTCCGCATCATCCATGGTCGAAAAGATGGTGACCATACATGGTGACAGAACAACTTCTCATACAGAATGATGACAATGCACCACTTTCAGGCTGATTAGGAAAGCACATTCAAACAATAAGTTATCTTACATGTTAAGCTAACAGCAGCAATAAATCGCATCACGTGTTTTTGGCACTCTGGCGAATTGCATACGTTGCAGGACGAACTAGCAAAGTGGTTAGTCTAGGCATGGGCCACCATTTCATTTGTGATTATTGCGGAGTCATTTGATAAATGTAGAATATCAAATGCGCTAAAGCCTGTACGAAACTCGACATGTTGTGGTCTTTCATAGACAGTAATAAAGTACTGTCTGAGAGTGATGATGATGGACATTAACTTATTCCTTACCGGGCTTATAGATATCTATCAATTTGATCTACATTTTTTCGACCTTTTAAACATTCCCACTGGAATTCTTCTACTAGCAACACCATGCTCCTCTATACCTGCCAACCTGGCGAGATGAAAAATCTGGAGACTTTGTTCGCGCGAACGAGGGGTGGGTGGGGGGGGGGGGGGGTGCATTCACTGTTTTAACTTCCGGTAGGAACGGGAGGGGGCTTCAAACTTTCAGGCAGCGTTTGATGAGTGCTTTTGCAGGGACCTTGCAGTAGCAGACTTTGCTCACTTCAAAAATTTGTCCGAGTAGCTTGGCTCAAGACATGGTCCAGACTGACGGCCCTTCACTAGCAGCAAGTTTTGGAGGGTTGCGTTGCACATTGATGAGCGGAATTCAGACCTAGTTTTTCATGCCATGCTAGAATTCTTTCACACTCTGCCTTGCTATGCGGTATCACGAGTAAATCGAGCATCACCTTAGCAACTCGGTGAAACATGTTTTTCATCAGTGTTTTTCATTTTTCCAACCATAGACCACTGCGCGTCCCACCTTTCTTCATTCAGAATGTGCTCTTGAAGACTGTACGCCTGTAGTGTGGCAAACTCAGCTTCGAGGGCATCTAAAGCGTCTTCAGCAGATTCATTGGAATCTCGGGGCAGCAGCTGAGGGAAACTCTGAATAAAAGAATGAAGACTCGAGAGCGATGCCTGTGAAATAAATTTCAGGTTTTCCACCTCCGCATTCTTCCGAGTTGCGTTTCATGCGTCGGCATCCATAACGCTTCGCCTTGTCGCATTTCGAAAACATTTTCCGTAGAAGAGGCCCAACGTGGTCGCTGACACTAAGGGGTAGGTTGTGTTCGATGAGGAATCTCGTAAATAGGCACTCCACACGTATGACACTATCGTCGCAGTTGTTACGGAGAAAGTTCACTATGTTGTCTTGCTGCTCAGCGGTGTGCCGTGGTAAAGTGCAGTTTTAAGTCGCCTTTGCCACCGTGTGCTGACGTCGCATCCACACGTTGTACAAAATGCATAAGGTTCTCCTTTTCTTTATGTCAAAAAGCCCGGAAATTCAGAAGTATAAGATCACAATAACTTCTGCAAATACCTTTTCTTGGACTTTGATAGCGCCATGGCATCAAGCACACGAGGATTGTAACTTTACATGGTGCACTGCATACACACGGCCTAGCCGACACTAATCATACTGTCATATGTAAGAGGCATGGGGCAGAAAAAAGAAAAGAAGAGGACGATGTGCGCCGACCGGTCCGTACGGCACGAGCCCTCGAGGCGCGTGACCTGAGGTGCGATCGGAGGAGAAGTGGCGCCAAGGTGGCATTATCGACGTGGCTCTGGGCCAAGAAGATTGGAGCGCCAGCTTCGTACTGGCGACGGGACCCATGGAGTTTCGGACAGGCCCGTGACGCTGGCGACCCGGGGTGTGGCCGTCGACCTCGGCGACGTTCGAGCGAGGCTCCCTGGACCTGCTGCGGCCTCCCACGGCGCTGCCGGGCACTCTAGGAATTGGATCCCCCTTCTTCGGCAGACCAGCACGGACGATAGTCCCCGGGGCGTCCCGCCGGCACTCCGAGAGGTAGCAGCAGAGCCCGGTGTTAGGCCTAGCCAGGCAGGCCTGAGTGCCACGTCACCAACATAGTTCAAGACGCCGGCGAAGCAAAACTTGCGAAGTCAGAGGGAGCACTGATGTCGACCAAGAGGCGACGCACATCGGACTTGGAGTGACGTGGGCCAACGAAACCGTGTAAGCGTGTTCCTTTTGTAAGCATGCGGCCATAGGCCAGGGTTGCCGGACTCGCGCGGAACGCTCTAAGGACGAACGTAGGGGAGAATAAGGACATATTTAGGCTACTCAAGTGTGGAGTTTATCTTTGTCAGTTGAGTTTTGAGTGTGTTTCGTTTTGGGGTTTGTTATTACTAAAATCTGTTTGCCGTGCTCGCCTGCGCCTCCCGACTCCATCTCTCCCAACATCTGCACGGCCCCGAGATCAGTGTGACACATACACACAAGCAGCAACGCCTTGCAAGCAGCAGCAACAAGATGCACCGTGCAAGAGGGCCTGCATGAAATGCAAGAGCTACATTGGCTCTGGCTTTGGTCTGCTTACTAGGCACCGTAGTCGGCTGCTTAGTCGATGATACCGACGGTGCTAGTGCGGCCGTTGTTGGTGATGCTGATGATTACGATGTGGCTGTAGATTTCGCAGTGCCGGTTTCGCAAAAACCATTATTGCGCAAACAGAGACCACTTTTCGGGAGATATAAGACAGTGATCGTACAATTGGAAAGTTAAGTAAAAAAATGGGGAGTCGCCCGGGCGAATCGGGAGGGTTGGCAGGTATGTACCTCTGAAATGACGACTGAACTTTAACTATTGGTAAGATCTGACAACTTTTGGAAGATGACAGTCTGGAAAAATAAAACTGCAACTGGAGGTATTGTCAAAACTATCCTCCAGTGATCCTTGTGCTTCCTCAATGATACGAAGCAAAAAGTGAGCTTTATGAGCTTTGGTCAACTTGGCAACTTAATTTTTGAATGACAGCAGTGGTGAAGACAAGGTCTCAACAGTAGATGCTCACGAGTGCCTGTTATTTTGATAATTGTGCTTGACTAATGTGAAGTGCAACTTAAATTTTCCCACCGTGGGTTGCTTTTATCTGTCAGAATTTTCACAGCGTATGGGCAAATTATTGCGGGCAATCCTTCCTGCCGTGTGGGGTTTTCACTCCCACAAGAGCACGCTGCTGATTACAGAGCAACCTCCAACCAAAGCTTCACTAGGAGCGTTATCTCTTACATTTTGAACGCCGCTTGTGCAAGCACCCTTATTCGTTACTGTACAATATTGTGCAACACTCCACATTACTGTACACCACTGCACACAAATTGAACAAATCACGTGGAGGCACCAGCTGAATGCACACTAAACAAGCTTGCTTGCATAGAATAGATGACCGAACGTAATAATCAAGCATGAGGAGGCTTCTGCATGCTCCCTGGCAAGACAACCATTGCTTTGTGAGCCTAAAGAATGCAGTAAAGAACGAACAAAGTGCTTGCTGCAATTAGTGAAAACAAGTGCTCCCACCACAACAGGAACTTATCTGTTTCACATCTGCGAAGCTACCGCATTCCCACATAACACGGGAATCATCATGGCTAGTATTAAAGCAAACAAATCTGCATAATAAATTTTTTTACGTGGTCCGACTTACAAAAGCCAGGAACTAGGAGTTAGGCACATATATTGTACGCAGTGGAAGCTCATTGTACGAATGCCAATGTAACAAACTTTTCAGAAATCTCCTGCCAACTGCTTATAGTGTCAATGTAAAAATTTTCAGTACTAAAAACTTCTGAATGCCGAATTTTTCAGAATAATGTTTGTTATTCAGTTTCCGTGTCATGTTAACAACGCCTCAGTACTCAAAATTAATATTCCGAAATCTGTAGACTGTTACATTTCCATGTATTCTTCATGGCAGCTATGGCAGAGTGGGCTCGTCGTCTGGCCGCCAGTCAACATGACCAACCTGTTGCTTTTTTACATGCAGTTTTTCCTGTTCGGCACGACAGCGGTCAGCGCATTGCAAGATTCAACGCCCTTGCTCATCACCACGGCAGGTTTCTACGGAGACTGCGCATACGCACCGCCACACCATGAAGATCCCTGGGCGTCAATGCGTCCAGACCTATCGACATCATCAAGAGCGCATATAAGAAGCCAGCCGCCACCAGAACCTTCCAGTGGGCTCGTCGGCTGGCCGCCAGTCAACATTACCAACCCGTTGCTTTTTTACATGCAGTTTTTCCTGTTCGGCACGACAGCGGTCAGCGCATTGCAAGATTCAACGCCCTTGCTCATCACCACGGCAGGTTTCTACGGAGACTGCGCATACGCACCGCCACACCATGAAGATCCCTGGGCGTCAATGCGACCAGACCTATCGACATCATCAAGAGCGCATATAAGAAGCCAGCCGCCACCAGAACCTTCCAGTGCGCTCGTCGGCTGGCCGCCAGTCAACATGACCAACCCGTTGCTTTTTTACATGCAGGTCAGTAACAAAGCTTCTACTGTTAAATCCAGCGATAGATGTTTCATCCAGCTGACGTGCCCACGCAGCCTTTGTACGCTCTGTTTGGTTGTTCATGATTTTGTCTTCTCTCTTCTAATGCTTTCTGGGGACGTAGAGCCCAATCCTGGACCTGGGGGTATGACTGATGAACTGTTAGTCGAACTACTTAATGGTCAGAAAAAAATTGAAAAACGGTTAGATGAAATTGAAATGAAACTAAAGGTGGTTGAGGAGTCGGCATTGGCTATTAAAGAAGTCGGCAAAAAAGTCTCTGGCCTCGAGAAAAGTGTGCAGAGGTTGCAGGAGAAATTTGTCGATCTAGAAGATCGTTCCAGGAGGAACAACCTTCTGGTTTTTGGGGTCAAAGAAACAGCTGCCGAAACTCATGATGATCTGAAGCAAGCTGTGTTAGAGGGCGTGTTTAAGAGCGTTCTCGGTGTGCAAGTTTCCTCGGCTGAACGACTTCATAGGATCGGGCGCAGACACGGGACTAGACCACGCCCAGTCATAATCAAGCTTTTCGACCACCGCGAAAAAATGGCCGTACTACAGAATTGTTTAAAACTAAAAAACAAAGATATTTCGGTCTCGGAAGACTTCTCAGCGCCCACAAGACTTAAAAGAAAGAAACTCTGGGATAGCGCCTCCGAAATTAGAGCTGCTGGGGGGAAAGTCCAACTAGTGTACGACAAAATTAGGATTAATGGCGAGCTATTCCGATGGGATGGCACAAGTGACAAAACGATTCCCACAGGCAGACAAACTGAAGAAAGAAACCAGTCACAATGAACCCAAACAGATGCCCGAAAGCCGCTCCGTTTCATCAACCTTAATGCACGTAGCATCGTTAATAAAGCTGATGATATTGAAAGTATTATTTTAACACACAAGCCACATATTCTTATAATCACGGAAACTTGGCTTCACCCCGATATCTCCGACGAGGAAGTAACACCACCAGGTTACGGAATTCATCGTAAAGATATAAGTTCGCGCGGCAGTGGTGTTGCAATTATTTATCAACAGTCATTACTCGTGTCTAGGTTACCTGATATACCTGCAATTGAGTGCGTGCTCATTAAAGTATATTTCGATGGGCACACTGTAATTGTAGGAGGCTTCTACCGTCCCCCTACTCAAGATAACTTCTTTCTCGAGCTTAACGAATTCCTTCGTTCTAGCAAAAGCTATTCTTGTAATGTCCTCTTGGGTGGTGATTTCAATATGCCTTCAATCGACTGGAGTACTGATTTTCCTGAGCCCCTTTCTAGTGCTGCTGAACCTTTTGTCGACCTCGTAGTGTTCCATGATTTAGCTCAGTTAGTAAAAGAACCCACGCGTATTCAGAATGATACAGCTTCAATTTTAGATCTATTTCTTGTAAGCAATGCAGTGCTCAGTCGTGATCCCGAAGTACATATTTTTGACGGAATATCTGATCACAAACTGGTATCTTTAACAGTTGAACTTGGCCGTCCGCCTGAAACCAAGAAAAAAAGGTACCTCGTTCCAAACTTTTGCCGCGCTAAGGACGTTGACATATTGGACGCCATGGATAGGTCGCTGGATGATTTCATACTTCTTTCTGAATCGGGCACGTGCTGTGTGAACGAGCTGTGGTGCTTCTTTAGGAACCTAGTCTTAAAATGCGTCAGGGACTTTGTTCCAATGAGACTAAGCATTCAACAGCGCACACGCCAATGGATTACAAAGGAGATAGTGCGGCTGGAACGGAAGGCTAAACGAATAAGAAAACAGCACCGTCAGTGTACCACAGAGGACAATGCCAGTAAACTTTGCAACATACGTCTGCAACTAAAGGCAAGCATTAAAAAAGCAAAGTAATACTATCAAAGTGTATCTCTGAAGAATTTTCTGCTGTCTTCCCCGGCAAAGTTCTGGCGTCATTTTTCTTCGAAAAAGCAACCCTTGTCTAGTTTCTGCATCGACGGGGATACCGTAACTGATAAAAGTTTGATAGCAAAGTCTTTCAATCAATTTTTCTGTTCCGTATTTACGGATGACGACGGTCATAAACCAAGCTACCTACCAGTTGATTGCCCACCAATTGCAGATATCTCAGTGACCGAAGAAGGTTTTTTGTCTCTCTTGTTAAATTTGAATACAAAGAAATCGCCTGGAATGGACGGCATACCTACTGCCTTTCTCGTGAGATATGCCGAGTGGTGCTCAAAATATCTGTGCATCATATTTAGCATGTCTTTATCGCGTGCGGAAGTTCCGGATGACTGGAAGTACGCAAAAGTTACCCCGATACCCAAATCAGAAAACAGGTCGCTTATCACTTCGTACAGACCAATTTCATTGTTACCCACATGTGCAAAAACCCTTGAGCATATTATATTTAAACATATTTCAGTCTTTCTTAATGACAACAATATCATTGATCCCAGGCAGCATGGGTTTCGGAAGGGACTGTCTACAACAACACAGCTACTGGAAACTGTCCACGAACTCGCAGCAGTTCTAGACAAACAGGGCCAAACTGATTTAATATTCATAGATTTCGAAAAAGCATTCGACCGTGTGTCTCACACTAAACTGCTGTTAAAGCTACAAACAATACTTAAAAATGATTCTTTGATTTCATGGATTTCAGCGTATCTGTCGTTAAGGCGGCAAAGTGTGTTTATTGACGGCGCGCGTTCTGGATCAGCACCGGTTCGATCGGGCATTCCACAGGGGTCCGTCCTTGGGCCTCTTTTCTTTCTAATCTTTGTCAATGACTTAATAAAAGAAGTAAACGTGAAAATACGTTTATTTGCAGACGACTGTATACTATATCAAGAAGTTATTAGCGTAAATGATCAGGTCCGCTTGAATTCTGTACTAGCTAAGGTAGAAGCGTGGTGTGCCACATGGCAAATGAATATTAATGCAAAGAAAAGGGTTGCTATGTCAGTAACACGAAAACGCCACCCCTTAAAATTTTCTTACAGTTTCAGTGGTAATAATATATCTACAGTTAGTAGCTACAAATACTTAGGCCTCGTAATTTCATCCGACCTTAGATGGAACGATCACATATCTCATATTTCAAAAAAGGCAATGCGCCAGCTTGGTTACTTGAGAAGGTCGCTTCGACAGTCCACACAAGAAATCTGTCTTTTAGCGTACAAAACGTATATTAGGCCAATTCTTGAGTACGCCTCGGTAGTGTGGGACCCGTACACCCTGAAGAACATTACTCAATTGGAAAATATTCAAAGAAAGTCTGTTAGATTCGTGTTTAACTGTTATAGCTGGCAGGTATCTCCGACAGTTCTTATTAACGAAATTAACCTGGAAACATTAAAATTAAGGCAATATAGGGACCGTCTGAAATACATGTATTTACTTTACCATGATATGCTGGGGATAGATAAGGATATGTATATTACTTTAGTCACTAGGCGTGCAACACGATCTAATCATCAGAAGAAAATAAAGGAATTTTCTTGCAGAACAAACGTATTTAAAAACACATTTTTTCCTCAGACGATAGGTGAGTGGAACGCGCTCTCTGCGAGTACAGTGGAATGCCCGACCGTCCAGTCATTCTGCAACCAGCTGAATAGCATTTAAACTTGATGTTATATGTATATGCATGCATGAATGTAATTTTTCTTTTTCCTTTTGATTTACAATATACGGAAGTGCTATTTTCGCTTGCTTGTCATTACTATTTGTAGATTTCTTGCTGCTCAACCTACCGAGCATGCGCAATGTCTTTCAGCATACCAGTATGAATGCGACTCCTTGTTATCAACATCGCGTTGTTATCAATATGCTCTGTACAGCTTTTGCGGTTCAGCGAATATCTGTATTTTAAAATATATGGCAATCTTGTGATGCATTTTTCGTTGGAATGTTCTGTACGGCTTGTGCGGATCAGGGAATGTGTCTATTGCAATGTATTGAATTCTTGTAATGATTTTTGCCGTTAATTTTTGTTTTGCTGGCCTAAGACTAAGGCCGGCAGTATCCTGCAAATAAAAATAAATAAAAATAAATAAAAGTAGTAGGCTAGCGTACAACAATGCACATAAAGTGGACACTGCAGCACATGGCTTCCAAAAACCTCAGACGGTACAGGAGGGGGAAAACGTGAGAGGGGACCTTTTTTTCTATTGTTGAGGCAACGAAGCATCCGGTTTTGCAAGCACATGCTCTGCCCAGACAAGTGTCGCATAGGAGCGTCTCTTCCTTATTTCACCCTTCTTTCAGCGGCCGTACTAGCTAATCATCCGATTTAACCTGCAAACTATAGCCTCCGAGCATCTACTCTCGCATGCTGGTTGTGTGGCCATTTAAAAAAGGTGTCGGTTTCACCCAAACATCTCAATCAATTGACATTTCTTCACTTTGCAGAAAAGAGAATGTGATTTATAATATGTGGGGATGCGCGACTCTCCCGCATCCCCTGATATGCTGTTTTCCCGCACGGCTCGCGTGGCCTGGCGCCCGCGGCGGTCGGAGTGGTACAAGCGCGGTGCGAGAGATGGCGCGACTGGCGTGCCGCGGCGGGGTTACTCAGGCGCCGAGAGACAAGGCGCGTCCTCTTTGGTTCGAGAGCGTCGGCGGGCGCGGACGTCCACGCGGGCGCCGTCCGATGGTTCTGCGAGACTGTCTCGCGTGGCCGCCTTCGAACGTGCCACCATTCGCGACTGTACACGCGAACGACCAGGCGTTGGGATCCAGCATGGGGCGAACATATTCGCTCGCTATCCCGTCGCTCGGTGAGTCAGACTTCTAGATTTGTCGCGCGCCCATCGGCATGTTTTCTGGATAGCAACTCGGCTAGCTGGCATTGATCTATGAAAGGTGCAATAAATGCCCTTGTGACTGTTTGCACTACTGTGTTGTCGTTCCTTTGTCCCAAGAGTACGGAGGAGAACCCCATATCTCCCACATCTGGCGCCCAACGTGGGGCTCTTGGGGCATCGGACGATAGATTTAACAGTTTTGCTTCGTTCGAGACCTTTGTTTGAACCGAAGCGTAGGCCTAGCGTGAATTTTGATCGCTAGCATCGGTGGCATGCTTTCTTGAGCAAGGCGACGGAGGCTGTAGTGTGTTTGAATATGTCAACATGCTAAGCCTTTTTGCAAGTGTTTTTTTTTTTTATTTAATGACATTCGTCAGTACGAGAGCCACGTGGTCTGCATCCTGGGAGAGCGAGGCTGAGCGCCCGCGGCGCAGTGGCAAGCCTGAAGCGAGTGAGTACGGAAGCCTCGTGGGTGGTCCGAATTTCTTATGTAAATAGCTTCTTCTATCTCTTTGACTCGGATGAAGTCGCGGCTCTCGGAGCCGGGTGGCCGCGGGCCACGGGTGCCACGACGGGATGACTGGTACTGCGGCCTGGCACCGGGCGCTCCGACACCGTCTGGGACGGTGGGCGCCATCAACTCGGATGCTGTGTGCACCGAGCGGAGTAGGACCACCTCACAGAGCTAACGTCTCCTCGCGGCTGCCTGTTTTGCGCCCATTTTGGGTGTTGTTTTTGGATGCCGGTTCTTGTCAGAGTAGCGACGCTTTAGGCCTAAGGCTTTACGAAGCTGCCTGTCGCACGTGGAGGGACACAACCTGGTGGACCGTGGCGTTGAGGTGTTGCAATTTGCTTCCCTCATTCTATTTAGCCTCGCACGAATTGAAATTACTCGTTCGGCTCAAGGAAGCGAGCTTCGTTCACGTGAACTGATCATCTGAGTAGCTGCCCGATCTTTTGCTAGCCGAGTTGAACATCGTACCCCGTGGGCGATGCGCATGCAGAATTCCTCTCCCTTGCACTACTGTAGTGTTTGCCGAGTGTGTTGAGTCTACGCAGCGTCATTGGAGTCACCCCGGGCGATGGTGATGCTGTGGCCAGTTCGGCGCAGCAACTTCGGCGGCCTCCTGCATCCAGCTCACAACCCTCGGCGGCGGACAAAAGAGCCGGCAGTCACCGACAGCTACGACAGCTCTTGCCGGCAGGGCGCGTCGGCGCGTGCGACGCTTGCTCGTACCGACTACTGCGTCGTCGTCTCCGGAGTCCTGGCCTGGGATCGTGCCGTCGAGTCGCAAAGCTGCTGCTGTGACCGGCGGACGCCAGCGGTGTACCCCAAGGACAGTCGGCTCGCATGTTATGGACAGCGTGTGGACATTTCCTCAGCGCGGCCACTGTTGCATGTACTATCTTGTTCGCGAAGCATGGGTTAATGTTAGACCGTGTCACATGTTTCGCCGGAATAAGAAGTGATTTAAGGTTGGGGGGATGTGGGGATGCGCGACTCTCCCGCATCCCCTGATATGCTGTTTTCCCGCACGGCTCGCGTGGCCTGGTGCCCGCGGCGGTCGGAGTGGTACAAGCGCGGTGCGAGAGATGGCGCAACTGTGGTGCCGCGGCGGGGTTACTCGGGCGCCGAGAGACAAGGCACGTCCTCTTTGGTTCGAGAGCGTCGGCGGGCGCGGACGTCCGCGCGGGCGCCGTCCGATGGTTCTGCGAGACTGTTTCGCGTGGCCGCCTTCGAACGTGCCACCATTCGCGTGACTGCACACGCGAACGACCAGGCGTTAGGATCCAGCATGGGGCGAACATATTCGCTCGCTATCCGGTCGCTCGGTGAGTCAGACTTCTAGATTTGTCGCGCGCCCATCGGCATGTTTTGTGGACAGCAACTCGGCTAGCTGGCATTTATCTATGAAAGGTGCAATAAATGCCCTTGTGACTGTTTGCACTACTGTGTTGTCGTTCCTTTGTCCCAAGAGTACGGAGGAGAACCCCATATCTCTCACAAATACAAAACAAGTAATTTTCTTTCCCCCTGTTCATATTGCAATTTCTTGCATATTTTAGTTCGACTTCACCTTTCACTTTTGCCATTTTTCTCATTTCTAGTTTTCTAGTTTAACTGTACTGTACAGGGATTCACTAGTGCCATGCATAGACCTTTTCATCAGGCGAGAAGGATAGGGCGCGCGGAGAGCCTTTCCTCCTCTCTGGCTTGGGCAATCCAGCGCGGCGCTGCTTGAAAGTATTGCTGTCGCATGCTGTGGAACGATTTCGAGATGTTTTATATCGTACTTTGTGAAATTTACGCCATGTCCGTTCATATAAGGTCGTCAGGGCAGCCTTTCGTTGCATCGGTAACTACAGTAGGCAGAAATATCTCTTGGGGGCGCAAAAATGTGACGGGCTTTATCAGCCGCGGTGTAGGCACATTATCAGTCGTGGTGTGTGTATGTGTTGTGAACTGGTTTGCTTATATCGGTATTAATTCAACAAAGGAAACCGGTGTCTCTGTATTAGCAGCATGAAATGGTAAATCTGCTCACTATCTGATCGTTTCGACGTAGGGAGTAAAGCATAAAGCATAAGAGCGCATGCTCGTGCACAGCCAACCTAAGGCAACCATGAAACATCTAAGCGGCAGGCTCTATCAATTATTTGTGATGCGACGGCATCGTTCTCGCGCATTTCAAGTCTAGTAGGCTTCAGATTACCATATGCCTACACTAGCCTCCCTGCATGAGGCCGATGGCGCTGCTCAAACCAGCGATCACTGCAGTTGGTGAACCAGCATGATGCATATGTAAGTTGTGCGCTTCGGCATTGCCTTTTTGGCCTGCACACAGCCATAATATATGAGAGGGATCGCATAAAAAGAATGCGATGCCTATTTTTGAGGACAAAATTTCCGTAATATGTGTGAGTGCGTCGTAGAGAACGGAACGAACACAACCGAAAAAAAAAATTCGGTTATCATCATCTTTCTCGAAAAAGCAAGAGAAAACGGGCTAACGCCGCAATATGACCTCGCATAGCCACGCCGCACAACGTTTATGAATATATAACCGCTCATGCAGTATGCTTGGACCATGCGATATATAGAACGAAGATATCTGCAATCCAGCACCTACCACTGCTTAGGAGGCTCATGCAGTTCGTAAACAGTACCTTTGCTGGACAAGCTTAATTCAGACTGTAAGGTATGCTGCTATTACTTGCCAAAACTATGTTATTCAGGGGTGGAAACCTCATTGATCGAACCAAGTAGTCACGCAATGTAACCTGCAGCGAACAGTTTGAACGCTTGTCAAAGTATAACATCACAGCTCCTATCGTAGCAGAATGGTACCCACGCTGTTACGATCGTCGAGTATGTTTCATGGCTCCTAAACCGCAGGTTAGAAATAGAGGGTAATACTGCAATAAGGTGACATTAGTGATTGGAACATTCAGAAATACACAATTGATCTCCGAGGCTGATCGTAGGCTCAAATATGCGCACGCACATCGCGCTGCGTGTTTCGTCCACCTCAACGCCAGCAGAAATTCCGGCCATGACGCCTTAAACCACTTCATTCAGCACGTCTCACAGAACCGTTTACCACATAGAAGACGCACGTCATACTAAACAGACCGCACGACCGCGAAAACAAACGCCAGAACCTACCACCGAGTGTATACCTGCCATGCAAAAGACCGCTTTCACCCAAGCCAGTATGGCGCTGCTCATAGGCGGCGCCACTGCGTTCACAATGTGGCGGCGCTTACGGAAAAACGGTCTATATCATTTAATTCTGCACGAAGTGCCATTTTATAACATATTGTTAATCTTTTCAAACGCCACCAGTGCCAACTATATTTAGTCTTTAACAAGTTCAAGATTATACCTTATCAAACGTTTATGCACTTGTGTTTTAAACTTGTTTCCACCTCGCGACCATTAAAATAGGGTCCTAGAAAAGTAGATAACTGTGTTTCAACCTTTATTGAAGTTTCTGACAAAAATTTCGTATAATCAAATAATCAATGAAAAACATTGCATCACAAAGTTATTATTCGATTCAAAGCTAAAATTATCAATGATGAATCATCAACTGAATAAAAAAGTTAATTGACCATCCCTAATGCGGGTACACGTTGGATTGGGGGACGTGTAAGAATCAGACAAGTACCGTCAAACGAATCTTAGTTGTGTTACAACATTTTTCTGCCTCTTGTTTAATCTGACCTGCTGAATAACTAAACCAATTTCGTTGGTCCTGTCAGGTTAAAATTAACAAAAGTTGACTGTAATTATTCCTCGAAAGCGCCACATTATTACTCGAAGCAAACCTATTTACCGCTGAAATGAGCAGAGCGACAGGGATCTGAAACCTGCAGCGACAGCACACCGCTTGCACTCACAACCAGAACATAGTACACTGCACGCTGGAAGCGCAGGTGTGCATGAATAATGCGTAATTTCACATAAGCTAATATGTAAAGTAGCTATCAAGGCGAGAGCCTTAGATGGCTCGCGGGACGAAAAATTCAATGTCCGGCGTTATGGCACCAAAGTTTATGGTACCAAAATTCATAGGGAGTCGAACCCTCGACTTTTGTTGGGAGTCAAACCCACTACCTGTGCTGTTAATTAAGGCAAATCTAATTAAGACCCTCAACCTTTGGAGAACCCACGACTTTTAGTGTTACAGTGAAACCACATTACTGCAAACACCACATTAACAAATTTTTCAGAAATCCCCTGCTGACTTCTTACAGTTTCAATGTAAAAATATTTCAGTACTACGAACTTCAGAATACCGAACTTTTCAGAATAACGTTTATTATTCAGTTTGCGTGTCATGTTAACGCCTAAGTACTACGAACTAATATTCCGAAATCTGGGGATTCTTAGATTTCCGTGAACCCTTTACGACAGCCGAAACAGTGGGCTAGCCGATGACAAGGTGCAGAAAGCGGACGCTGCGGTGCACCGGTTCAGAAAACCTCAAACAGCGCTCAATAAAAAATGTGGGAGAGAATTTTTGTTTTGTTTTGCGGAGGCGACGATGCATCGGGTTTTGCGAGCGCATGCTCCACCCAGGCAAGTGTCGCTTAGCAACAGAGGCACACCTCTTCCTTGTTTCACCTTTCTTTCTGGGCACAGCTCTTTCTTTCGTGCCTCTTTCTGCCACCGTACTAGCTATGCGCACAGAGAAATGTAACCTCAGTATTCGCGGCAATGCCACACAGTCGAACTTTGTACTTTCCAAATGGTGGGTGTCATTTACGTGCACTTGGGCTTTGGCATAGATCTTGTGTCTGCCCAGAGTGAGACAGTTGTGTCTATGGCAAGGAATGTGAAAAACAAAGTGAGAAACAGTGCGCTTTGGAGGTGACATGGAGCTTCCTTTTTGCCAGTAGTTTTCTTGGCATTTTCTTCATTCTTATTATACAGTGCTTCGATGGTGCATGGCAGCAGAATCTATAGAAAATAGCAACAGCGCAAGCTAAGAGTAAACAGCGACGTTTTCGTGGATAGTTGAAACAGTGACAACTTATGAAGTGATGGGTGGAATAGTTAATTTTGGGGTTTTCACTACAACGACCTTACAGAATAACGAACGATCTTCAGCGGTCCTACGTGATTCTCATTATATCGAGATTTGACTATAGTTAAGGCAAAATTAGCTCATCAATTTCTTTATAAGAAAGCGTGAAGCCGAGGCGAAGAAGAAGAGTCAGCACGACCTGTGGTGTTAAGTAAGGTACAGTTAATTCAGATAAAGTTAATTAAGGCACTCGAACCCACAACCTTTGGTGGGAATCGATCCCACTTGGAGATATGGACGAACAGGCCATATCTCCAAGTTCGTTTCCAATTGACATTATGAAGGTCGAGAGTCAAACCCACAACCTCTGGTGGGAGTCAAACCCTCAATCTTTGGTTGGAGTCATATCCACCACCTGTGGGGTTAATTAAGGCAAAGTGAATTAAAGCACAGTTAATTAAGCCACTTGAACCCATGACCTTTGGCGAGTTTCAAACCCACTTGAAGATATGGACGAACTGGCGATATCTCCAAGTTGGATTCCAATGGACGTCGTGAAGGTCAAGAATCGAACCCAAGACCTTTGGTGCTTTAGGGAGAAGTTGATTAAGGCACTCAAACTCACGACCCAAATGGAGATATGGGTGAACCAGCCATATCTCCAATTTGGATTCTAATTAGCATCTCAAAGATGAGAGCTGAACCCATTTTCTTTATCGTTAATTAAGGCACAGTTCATTAAGATATAGTTGGTTAAGACACTCAAATTGGCAACCTTTGGTGTTAATTAGGACAAAGGTAATTAAGGCACACATAATTAAAGTATAGTTAATTAAGACACTTGAACCCACAACCTTTGATGGGAGAAAACAAGAAATATGAACACATTAGCATGGAAATGTGACAATGTAATGAATGTCTCGTAAGCAGGCAGGCTGTCACCTTCATCCTCTTTAGCATATGTTAAAGTGACTGTCAACTTTTCTATATAGAGAGGGTCACACGTCAGAAAAAGCTCTAGTGCAATATGTGTGGAGTGAGACTTGTACGACCGCACTACTTGTATAGTCTTCCACAGATTTGCCTCCTAGGTGTGAAATTAAGTATACACATCTGATGCCAAGCGTTCAAATTCAAATCATCATTAAGTGTAAATCAAGGCGAACTGAAGTCTCGCTACATGACCAAGAAGTGGTGGTCTCATCTTTCGACCTCTCTCACAAGTCTACTGCCGAGTCTGCTGCTAGCCGCTCCAATATTTTGTAAAATACCTTCTTTGCTCCTTTTGTTAAAACAACCTCCTCCCTATGCTTAGTTACCTATGATTCCTGGCCTCAACATGTTCAGTCTCTTAGTACACCCTCCTTCTCAGAAACCAAGACATCCTTTCCTGTTGGCAACACTGGCTGTGTGTATGCTCTACACGCCTAACGAACAACAACACCTATAGAGCTTCTGCAATGTCTTTCTTGACATTTTCCGGTGTTTTATCTGTCAACATTGTGCACTCATTCGTGGCCCACAGGCACACATTTACTATAACAAGCCAGACTGCAATCTGGGTGTTTATCTGCACCTCATTACCATTCACTCATGCACCTGCCTCTCAGGATAACAAGGCAAGCAGCAGCGTCACGCACAAGCTTCCTCCACACAGCCCATAATCTCTTGTGACCTGTTTGAGATTGCACAAGTCTGATCGCATGTGTCTTTCTTCTTACGCAAGAGGTAACCAGCCAACAATGAACACAATGTACACATCCCTCCTGTGAAGCTGAGGAGAAGCCATGTGTGCATGACCCAGTTATAGACTTGTGGTGGTAAGATGGGGAAATCTTTCTTGTTGCTGCTCTGTTTAAAGTATGACTGCTTCAAGCAATTTTTGGCTACAGTAACAAATACTTGTGCTGAAAAGCAAGTATGGCTCAGTCAACAATGCGTCTAAGTTTATACTTTACCTCATTGTAAGGAGGCATGGTTACGACGACCTCCCGCCACTGGTAAAATGAATACCATCAGTTTATGCGCAGTTGCCTGAAATTCGTTCAAAAACACTAGAATCTGAAAGGTTAAACATTGTCACTCTTTATTACTTCCTTCTGATATCACTTCTTCAGCAATTTCACATAAGAGGATAGTTTTTCGTTAGGAGCAAGCAAATACAGCAAATGCTGGATTTATCAAATCCGGATATATAAAATTATCTATATCAAACAGTCTAAAAACCCCCTTGAAAATTCCATGCAAAAGAATACCACTGTACTATGCATGTATTCACCTCCTCTTCCTCGTCACATTTGACATATAGAGGGTGCCTGGCCTCAACCCTGCAAGTGTGCTGCTCCCAACGCGGACACGACCACTTCCCGCTCCACTGAACATAACTGTGCCGAAGCAATGGCGCTGTTCCAGCAGATGCTCTCAAACAGTACATTGAAGTACATGTCACGGAGAAAAAACGAGCAAGGTGTGCATTGCTGAAAGCAGGCGTTCGTTATCAGCAAGAGCCGATCACCACACTGCTTCAATAACCGAAAGACTTGTCAGTCTGATAAGATTCCAGAAGAGTAGATGAAAATCTTTTCACTTAGTAGCTCTGAGCACAAGATGTTGAAGTGAAGGTGTCTGTGCCACGAGCTTTGCCTTCTTGAAAACAATAGATTCCCCGCATGAAGCATTTTAAGGTTCTGTGAGCAGCCAAAACGAATTCGACCCCAACCTTCACTTGGACGCACTTTTACACTACAGCTTGGATTTAACAAAACCACCACATGCCAGATTCACACTTCGGCAGTTTTCACAGAATACCATCACAGAAGCAGCGTTCAAGATGCATCACCGTGTGATTTCGCACGTCCATGCACAACACATTTAATTCATGTTTGCAGTGTTACACGACTGAGAATAGACTCGTACATTCTGCAAGCTGAAAGCTACTTTTGAATCTGACAGTGTGTTATGTGTAAACACGCGGCACGAAATGACGATGACGACGATGACGAGAAGAAAGCGTTCAAAGCGGCATGAGCGCACAAGGAGAAAGTTTCGGAGGCACGAGGCGTGTTACCCGAGCCATGATTGGGAGAAAAGCAGCAATACGCTGGCATTGTCTGCATGGCTTTGGCTGAAGAAGGTCGTCTCGCCAGCACCGTACTGGCAACGGGAGCTGCGGGTGTCTGGTTCCATAGGCCGTGATGCTGGCCTTCCGAGGCATGGCCGTCGACCTCGACAAGGTTTGAGTGAGGCTCCTAGGACTTACTGCAGTCTCCCACGGTAGTTCCCGGCACTCCAGCAGCAATCCCCCTTCGAAGGCAGACCAGCAACGTCACATAATGCAATCCCCAGCACACCTCATCGTCACTTGAGCAAGGCACTGGATGGAAGCGGTGTTCAAAGGCTTAATTGGCTAGGACTCGTTGCCACGTCATCAATGACTGGGAAACAGGCATCAGAGGCAGACAGACTGTCCGGCTGATACTCAGGCAACGACATCTACAAGATCTCCGGGAGTACAGACCACGGACAAGTTGCCACGAAGCTCAGACTTTAAGGCAACACAAGCCGGTGACAGAAAGTAAGCGTGTTCGAGCCTATCAGCAACTGTGAGGCGATAACAGATGTTGCCAGACCGTGGCCAGATTAGGATTCTTGGGGTTGTATTTGTTGGTTTGCATTGGATTGCATTCCTAGAGTTTATTTGTATTCAGGGTGTGTTGCATATTTTTTATGTGTGATCAACGCCTGTGTGCCGTGCCACTCGGCGTCCCTCATTTCCATCTCCGGAATGCATGCCCCCGAGATTGGTGACAACATTGGATAGCTTGCCAGGATTCCATTCCAGCCCAGCCACAGACACTCGGGAGTTGCAGAGATGGAGTGGGAATGTTAGGCGGCAGTAGCTAAGGACCTAAGCCTATCAAAGAAGGAGATGATGGCGTTTCTCGAGAGGGCTGAACAGGAGCAGGATAAACAGCCCGAACGAGCGCGCGAAGAACACAAGCGTGTATGTGAGCAGCACAAACGGGAAAAGGAAAACCTTGAACAGAAGTTGAGGCCAGCTAGGATTAATGCGTGTTGCCGCAATGACATTAGTACACCAAGGTTGGCGTCATCCGACACACCCTCTCCTAGACCGAAGCAGATTTGTCCCAGGAATATAATGGCACCCTTTGACCAACAAAGAGACAACCTGGAGGCGTATTTGAGAGAATTGCCCATGGGCAAGGTTGGGAGAAGAACGAGCGGGCCAGCACCCTGAGCCTGTATTTAGTGAGCGAGGCATTGAGCATGTTTCGTTGAATGCCAGTGGAGGAAACGATAAAATATGAAATGGTCAAGGAAACTTTATTACAGAGGTTCAGGCTGACCACTGAAGGGTTTCGTGAGAAGTTTAGATTGTGCAAGTCTGGGAATACCAAAATCAGAAAACACTTTGTGTGCCGCCTTGCTAATTATTTCTACAGGTGAACAGACCTGTCAGAAACAGAAAACATATGGAGGGGTTCGAAACAGAATTGTGGGTAAGTAATTCCTTGCCAGATGCAGCCATAGATTGGCAATATTTATTAAAGAGAGAAAGCTACACACGGAACAAATGACCGAACGTGCGGACCACCAGTTTGCAGAGGCGCAGGGATTGAGAAATTTGGGAAAAGGTGATGGAGATGCACCCACAGCAGCAGTAGGAGGGGTGAGGAGCCAGGTTCAAATTAACTGTCAAAGAGTAGTGCAAAGATGTTTCCTATGCAACCGGTTGGGTCATTTAGCGGTGAACTGCCAAGTGAGAAATAGTCGACAAGAACGACAGGTGATTTGCCAGTTGTGCCATAAGAAGGATCACAAGGCAGACGAGTGCAGGACTAGACCCCTGAAAAAGAATGCATGTGCAATGAGGTCACAAGAAGATGGACAGAGAGGACAGAACGTGCCCGTGGAGGAAGGTGAGGTACAGTCAACTGCAAAAGTTTACACGACGCAGGATCTGCCAAGAAGTTAAATTCTTGCGAAGCGTGGTCACACAGCCTCGAATTAAATGTTCCAGCATGTAGTAGCCTTTGCCACCTACACAGTGATTCATTAACTACGAAGTGTCATGCCTTAACAGTGCAGGATTTCACATTTAAAGGGGAAAACGCATCCCGAAAATTTTTGCTGTTGACTGTACAAGGGCACAAAGCTACAGTATTGACAGACACGGGAGCCAATACTGTCCAAGTAAGGAGGAGTTTAGTGTCCCCAGAAAGTACGACCGGACACGTTAAACCCGTCACCTTTGTAGATAAGTCCATTAAATACCTGCCAGAGGCCCGAGTACAGGTATCAACTACATTTTACACGGGATTGGTTAAAGCAAGATGTGTGGAGGACCCTCTTTACGATTTGGTGATAAGAAATGTACTGAGGGCAAGGAAGGCAGACGACCCAGGCCCAAGTTGGAAAGGGAAGGATCCAGAAAAGCAGGAACACACAGAAGCAGAGAAAGAAGGGGAGCCTGAGGCAGACGTAGCAGCTGTGGTACAAAGATGAGCAGGAGCTAAGAACACCAAACCTGTGACGGCACTGTAGGTTACAGCCATTATTGGATTAATTATTATAGCACCAGAATTTAAAGAATTACAGGATAAAGACAAGTCTACACAAATGTGTGAACAGAAGATAGCAGAAATAGTGAGAAGAAAAAAAGTCTGACAATAGTGAAATATGTAAAGAGTGTAAAGGCGTTTATTAGTCACCGGCGTTCGGGACCGACCATTAGAGCAGGGCACGGACTCCCAGTACAAGCGGCATTCCCCGAGCAAAAGCGCTGAAGAGATTGACCACGGCGACGCATGTTTGTAGATGGTTCAACAGGTTCAATAACGTAGTTGACGGGGGATACGCATTCGACGACACGGTAGGGCCCTTCATACTAGGGTAGTAGTTTTGAAGAGAGACTAGGTGCAGCGAAAGGAAACAAGAGCCACACAAGTGCCCCAGGAAGGAAGGTGACCACAAAAGTGGTGTCACCGCGAGTGCCCTTCTGGTGCTCTTGGGCATTGGAGGTAAAGGCTCGAGTGAGATCGCGGCACCCTTCAGCATTCTTGCCATGGCAGAAATGGGCGCACATTCAGGTGTTTCCGGCCGGTATGGTAAAATTGTGTCGATGGTGTGCGACAGGTGCCGACCGTACAGTAAGAAAAAGGGTGAAAAGCCGGTGGTGCTTTCTTGTTTGTCAACGAAGTTGACAAAAACAAGAAACACACCCTCAGTATTCTTTAATTTCTTTTTCTTTATTTCTTTTCAGTCCCATGATTACCAGACAGCTACTGTAATGGTACCTGAGAGGTACACAAGAGGAGGAGGGACTGCTTCACATGCTCGATCTCTCCCTGCAATCTCTGGCTTTTTGGCACTCATCTTAATGCCTTCTCATGCTGAGCAAGATTGTCCATCCATACTCAAACAGACACAACCTTATTAAGAGATCCTTCGGCTTGCCCAACACATCATACCCACTAAGCATTCCACTGTTTGCGTTGCATAAGTACAATCAAACTTCGATATAACAAACCTTGATTTAACGAAATTTGTTATGTAACATATTATTTTCATTTTCCCATCTTAGTTCCATGGAAACCCATGTATATATTTTTGCAATTTAACTATTTCGAGCCTGTGTGGCTAGTAAATCTAGCAAAAAGCTATACATACGTCGGCCGAGGCAGAAGTTATTTCAAGCGTCCTATTCCATGAGAAGTTTGAGCGCCAAAAACATCAGCGCGTGCATGCCGGGACACGGTGTGAAGGAAGCATCGCTGTGCTATTTATTGCATAGGTTAACAACTTGCGTAAACTGCGGGATGCGCAGCAGCTTGCAGCACTCAGATGAACACAAGAGCTGACGATTCTTCCTACGCAAAGAGCTGGGGAGGCAGTGAACGCACAGTAATATGACCGTGCATGCGAGGGGACACTCTTCTCAGGGTGTCTACCAAGTTGACATTTCCAAATTCCCCGAGTTCTCCACGTTTTCCCTGAGTGCCTTTGCAAAATTCCCTAAGTTACCAAGAAATGTGTTTTATGCCAAGATGGGCTGACACCATGTCGCCCGATGCTGCCACTCTATAATAAGCATGTGAAAAAATAAAATTAAAAAAAAACTTAATCCAGTTTGGATAGTAAGGGGTAGTGTCTAATATATTAAAAAAAAGAACAGTAGGGAGGGGTAAGTAAAATACATAGCGAATAAAATGTCTTTGAAAAAAAGAATGGTAAAAAACATTGCAAATTGAGTCGAACATTCTCAAATACAAATAAAAAGGAGATCGATATAAAAGTAAACATTTTCAAATATGAGCTATTTCTATCAACTGATAGCAAGCTCACTGGTATGAGGCCCGAACTCTGTCACAAGTGAGATTCTCTCTCAACGGCTGCTAAGTCAACTTCAACTGTCCTGACATACTCCCAGCCTGAGCACAACACCTCAGTGTTGCGTTTCACTGCTTTAAAGACTTTATTTTGGTTTGGAAGAGGGACACCTGCATCTCAGCGTCAGCTAACGCTTTGCTTTTTGAGCTCAAGCTCCTTCAAAGTGGCGGCGGCACACTTCCTTTCCCATTCATTCCTCAATGCGTAGCTACTTTTTCTTCTTGTGTTCCTTCAGCCGTGCATTCGCCCCACGAACCATTTGAAGCGTCCTCTTGGTCAGTTGTACAGTCAACGTCCGATTTTTCAGACTTCCTAGGGGCCGCAAAGACGTCCAAAAAATCGGCAAGTTGGAAAAAAATATATACATGTCTTTTACTGCCCTTAGCTCTTTACCTACAATGGGAAAAATAGGCATACTTTCGTAGGTTACACCAGATTATATTGTGGAGGAACTCCTGTAGTCAATGTTTTATGCAATACACGAAGAAAAAGAAGAATGAATGCCCTTTTCACGTATAACAGCTTTAATAACAAGATGTATGTCATAAAAAGGATAAATTGCCAGAACCAAGATTGTGGGATAAAATAGAACAAAATTCGTAGACACGCTCGCACCTACTAAAAAGAAATGTAACAAAAATTATGAGCTATACAAAATGCATTGCTGTGTAATAAACACTGTCTCCGAAAAAGTCAAAATTTTTCAATGAATAGGTATTCCACTACAAAAATTTAAGTGCAAATACTACAGTGTGGCGTGCAGCAGTCAATGTTCCGGGCTGGCTTGCGTCAACGTCGCTCTCAAATTCAAAGTCCACTGAAACGGCAGCATCCTCAGGCTCACTGCTACCCAATCCATCGATACCAGTCACAAACTCAGCGGAATAGCAAGATATGCGATCTTTGGATTCGCACACGCCACTCCCGGAGGCAGCCATTTTTGCTTTCTACTTTGACAATCGCGAAACTTTGGTGTGCGTTCAAAAATTGACATCTGGTGGAAAAAAGGCGAACTACGTAGAAAATAAAAATATAGCTCTCCTTCACAGGCTATGGCGCAGAATGTTCGTGACAATGTGGAAGGTGTCGAAAGCTGCGTTTCAAACCATCGTTAGCTTGCTAACGATGCCCAATGGGTGTGGTACGGAAAGTGTTAAGGGCTCAAATCGCCACAGGCATGCCCAAAAAAGCTCTGAAGGCCTGCCAGAGCACTTATTAGACATATTGGTGCTCGTACTGTGACATGAGATGGCGGGTGCACGCGTGTATAATTAAGAAATACACACTGCATCCCGTGGCAATTGCCCCTTCCCATGCTTATGCTTCACTGCAATACTTTTGCATATGCTTCACCACGTAACTGCTGCATAGAGGCGAAGTTGACTTTCGGGAACCAGCATTATGCATCGCGCTGTGCTTTGCAAGTTGTGAAGCCGATCGCGAGGACACAAAGGCACAGTCAGTGCCATTGCTGACAACAGCAAATTCTTTCAATAAAAAACACGGCACAGAACGGCAAGAAGCTTTATGGCGAACATCGAAGTAGCTAGGCCTAGTGTTGCTGCAGTTGCTGTGAGCTCCGCAGTGTTGGCTACGGCTGCCAGCGGATCTGCATGCGAGCGCCAGTTCGAGGTGGCGAGGTAATCAAATTGGCAGCGATGGTGGCTTTGGTTAATGCTGTTTCGATTTGCAGTCACGCCAAAACGATCGGAAACTCAGACGGCGAAGGGTTCTTGCATCCCAAATTCCAGACGTTCCTATACATCGACTCTATGGGGTACGTGATGGTGTCGTGAAGCCATCCGAATTATCGGGCATCCGGAAAGTTGTTCGTTGACTGTACACTGCCAACTTTGTGGGACCGTTACTTGAGCCTGCATTACCGTGACTTTCATTCCCTTTCAATAAAATTAGAGCTAATTTTCCCTGACAGAAGCGCAAATGCCCTCAGTTTTTTCCAGAGTATTTCCAGACTATTCAATATCCTGAGAATTCCCCATTGTCCCAGTTCTCCTGGTTCGTACACTTTGAACATCTACTAAATAAAATAAAAGCACCCAATATACCTGTTTCTATGGCAAGTTCATTTAATTGATCACAGACAAATATTGGCTCCAACAACATGGTACCTGAGATCCTGTTGCCGTCGCAACCATCATGGTGGTAGCTCCAGCTGGCGTTCCAGTTGGGCTGCCAGATGCATTTGCCGGCATTAAGTTTGCTGGCACGGCAATGGTACCTCCAGGCACGGCTGCATGGCAGAGTCACGCACGTCAATGAGAAGTATGTACAGCTGAACCTTGATACTTTAACAAAAGTGTACTTTCCATAAGAAAACAATATGAGAACAGGAATTTCATTAAAATGAAGGTTTCTATATTTTAGGAGCCAAAAGCACTCCATGAACTCCTAGAACACATCTGGAGGCTAAAACCTTGTTATCAGGTGTGTAAAAATATTGTGTCGGAAAGTATTGTAGATAATTTTGTTCCAGCTCGAAAGGACAAAGACATAGACAAGATACGCAGGAAATAGACAACATACACAGGTCAGGCAATTCAGATACTGAAGCCCTTTATAGACAAAGATGCCAAACAACTTACGAAATAATAGAAGATTTTCATATTTTTCATACTTCATTTGCATGCGTAAGCCAGACATCAGTCTCGTTGTCGGACAAGGAATCTGCATATCTGCTAAGCATGTGCGCTCACCTTACATAATCTGTTAATTCATTGTTAGTTCATTCTGGCAATATTTTTCTTTTTAGTTTTGATTTCTTTGAAATTTTATGCTTTCTTTTTAACCTTCGTATTTGTGTCTGACCCCATGTTCCTTGGTTTCTATGTGTGCTGCAATTGCTTATATACAATCTTTTCCAATTAAATCTTCAGGTGAGAGACAGTGCTCGTCCTGTGTATCTAGTCTATGCCTTCATCCTTTCGTGCTGCTACAAAATTATGTTGCCATATCAACTTGCCCAACTTTCGTTCCTATTGTAACCTAGATGACAGCTTTCTTATGTGACCCTGCTGTTTATCTCTATGCCAGCCTCACAGTAAGTTACACTCATGGCAAATGTTGCACATGCAATCTGACTAAAGAAGACACAGTATTGGGGGCAAGCTCCACCAGCACTGGAACAGCTGGCAATGCCATCGGTGACATGCTGTGTGAGAGATCATTTACATACAGCTGCCGCACTGGCTGCATTGGCAACATCGTAAGCCGAGGAGCAGAACTGAGAATTAATGCTTTTAACTACAGCATGTGAGCCTTAGACGTGCTTGTGTTTCCAGCACAGCTATTATAAATAATAATACATTGAAGGATTCCCAGAAATACTGTGTCGTTGAGAGGCCTATCACATGTCCCCATGCATGACAAAATTGCTATAGCGGCATAATGTAAGTATTTTCAAGCAGGTGCCACAAGCTTTTGCTAAATAATGATTGCTTATGTCCTGTCAAGTGCTCATTGGCTGTCCCCTATAGCAGGCGGCATGGTGTGAATACATATATAACCATGCAGTCACGATAAAAATATTGTGCAGACCTCACGCACTGTGGAAATCTACTTCATGCAAAAAAGTTTGCAGGTACAGCTTAGGCCACTTATAATTAGGGGTGTGCGAATATTTGAATTGTATTTTTAATATTCATATTCAATTAGAAAATTAGGTATTCAAAAACTTTCAAATATTCGATTGGGTATGAATATTCAAAACCAATCAAATATATTGCTGGCTGTGCATGAGCGAACATGGTTTTTAGTGGTTATTTATATCTAAGAAAGTGTGCCCGATTTCGGGCTGAATTTCGCGATAATTTCATGTTGCTGGCAAAATTTCACCTGTAAAACATGCTTAGCCAGTGGATGTCTAAGTTGTGCAGAAAAGCCAGCCTCTCAGCAGCAAGGAGCACGGGTTTGCGAACAGCAAGGGTGCACTCTCTTGCAGGTACCACCCCCGATCCTGAGCTTATTCCTTGAAAGCAAATGTGATGAGTGACGACTGGTACAGGGTCAAATGCCTCTGAGTGTGAGGAAAAGTGATTCGGTATAATAAGGCACAGATTGGTGAAAACAGACAACTGGCAGAAATTATTAAATTTTCCAAATCTAACATGAGCCAAATACACAATCTTTTAGTATAACAGCTTACTAGTTTAACTGTTTTACCATTGACAATGTAACTGCAATGTTCCAACATGTTAAAATAAACCAACTTGCTAATAAATGCATAGGCATATCATTATTTGATATTTGATTCAACATTCTATGCTAAGTATTCATATTCGATTGGTATTCAAAAATTTTGATATTTGCACACCCCTAAATAACTTGCAAAAATTGCCTGAGGAATTATTACTGCTATACATACATTTAAAACACTAGTGATCAGGCTATAATTTTATGTACAGCAGTATACGTTGCGACTACAGTCAAATCTCGATAAACGAATCACGCAGGACTGCCAAAAATTGTTCGTTATTTTGAAGTATCGTCATGAAAAACTTGCGGTTATAAGCCAATGGACAAACCTAGGAATGAAAATGACGCACCCTGGCAGTAGACGCATGTGCAGACAAGCATACTCTCAAAATGTTTCACTCACTTCAAAGCTGCTTTATAAGAAATCAGTTATTTTCTGCTGGCGTGTGCAGCACGCACGACCAATTAGGAATGCATCTACATCTTCCACTTTGCGCAATACCTCATTGGGTACGTCATTGCACCAAGCGATGAAAGTGCAGACTTTGTTCATGTGCACTAATACATAGAAGGATAGACATTTGGGCGAGTTGGTACTGGTTGAACATCTTGAAGGGGCAGCGCAAAAAAACGACGACAGAAGGCAGGAACACAGCGCTGTCCTGTGTGTTCCTGCCTTCTGTCGTCGTTTTTTTGCGCTGCCCCTTCAAGATGCACTAATACATCAATGTTCGACACAGTCTCATCTGTGTTCGGTGACCCACAGTCGTCTTCCTTCGGGCCGTCATTGTCACTGGAGACGTCGCGAACGAAGTTAACATCTCTTCGGTTGTCAGGTCCACCGCCGTTAGTAATGCGCTGTCACGCTCCACATAGTCATCGAAGGAAGAGACGGCGGGCAGCAGTCCCGCAGCCTCAGTCCTCAGTCTCCTGGGTTGTTGTCGGTTGCCTCCAAGTCATCTTCAAGCAGCACAGTTGCTTTGACAAGCCCTGCTTGTCCCCAGCAGTTGTTAATGGTGGATACCTTTAAGTTCCACCAAGCTCCTGTCAGCGTTTCCGCTGCCTGACGAATATCGATTGCAGTCAACTGCTTTAGGTGAAGGTTGATAATCAACCACTGCACAAGGCGCTTACGAAATTCTGCTTTCACACTCTGTATAATGCCCTGGTCTAGGCAATGCAGCAAGGACGTGCTGCTTGGCAGCAGAAACTCCAAGCAAACATGCGTCAAGCAAACATTCACTATATGAGCAGAGCAGTTGTCGACAACCAGTAGAATTCTTCAGTCATCCCTCATTTGGTCGTCGAGTTTGATGAGCCACTCGGAAAAGAGTTCTCTGGTCATCCAGGCTTTTTTGTTGGCGTGGTAGTCGTACAGTAACGACATGACGTTTTTCATGCAGCGAGGCTTCACGTACTTGTTGATGACAAGCAGTTTAAATTTCTTCGTGCCTGTTGTATTGCAGCAGCGCAGGACTGTCCCACGAAAATACGACTTCTTCCCTCCTTTGCACTGCTGCCCTTTGAAGTGCATTGTCCGGTCTGCAGGAGCTGATAAAAACATGCAGTCTCATCCACGTTGAAAATATTGTTTTCAGAGTACAATTCAGCCACCTCTAGAAAACGCTGACTGTGCCAGGAATCCGTGCCTTCTCTCTGTCAGCAGCGTTTTCCTCGCCCGAGACTACCTGCCAAGTTATTCCGCTCCTTTGGCGGAAACAAAAAAGCCAACCTGTACTGGCGTCGAACCCAGTTATTTCAAGTGCATCGGGAAATTCGCAGGCTCTTTCTTGGAGCATTGGGCCAAACACGAACGTTTTGCAGTCTGGCATCTTTGAACCACGTGAGAACAGCTTGGTCCACATTTTGAAGGTTTCCCAGTTGCAGCCATTTCCTCGTCGGAGCGAGTTGCAGTTCCTGGTGAAGCTTGACAATCTTGTCTCGGTCTATCAAAATTGGTGCCATGGTCAATGGGGCAATGCCATGCTGTCTGCACAAGTCAATTTGCTTTTTCCCAGCATCGATTTCCTGCAATACGTCCCATTTGTCCTGCAGCAAAAACTGCTTTCGCTTCTTCTTGGCGCCATCGACAGCTGCATACATCGTTGGATTTCGCGCGAACATCGCCAAACCTTTGTCATGAAGTTCTCGGTGAAGTTTGTCGGAAGCAGCTGGCACTTGACATGGTGATGATGATAGCTACTGCACTCGCGGTTTGTTGCACGCAAGAGTTGCGGTGCTGTGACTTTTAGCCGAATTCGTAATACTTATGTTCCTTGGTTATAAAGGGGAAAATAAACTATGTGCGTTATTCTGAAATATGCGCTGTATTAGAATTAGTAGTTCTGAAATATTTTTACATTGAATATATAGGCAATCTGGCGGGGATATTTTAAAATATTCGTAAACTTGAGAAATTCGTTAATGTGGGGTTCGTAGTAACGAGATTTGACTGTACTATGTCTTGAAATAAAATGTTCCAAAATTAAAAGCACCGAAAATGAGCATAAGAGTTCAAGGGGAAAGAGAGGTCAAAATGGACAGAAAGACACTTGCTGCAGCTGGAAGCCAAGCCTACATCTGCTGCATTTTATGTCCAAAACTCATTATAGTGCAGAAATGGCTATAACGAAGTCTTTCCAGACTCCTGTTTACCCTTCCCATAGAACTCTACGTATAGGACACCATTCATAGTGCAGCAGCTCGCGGTGAAATACAACTTAAACGGAAGACCCGCAGACAAGCATGGTTGCGAACCTACTCCTCAACGAGGTGCGCTACCGAGGGGAGGGAAAAGCGACGAGGGCGATGCAGAGTGAACAAATGAAAAAAGAAAAAGAAGGGGGGTGGGGAAGACGGCGGCAGCAGCATGGGGGTTGCCTAGATGATGGAGGAACCTTTGCTCGACCACTGCTTCGCTCAACCGCGCTGAACGCAGATATCGCACTTGCAACCTTGATTGCTGTCAGTCTAAGCGGTGTCCCAAAAATTTAGGTTGGGGCTTTTAAGCTTCATGTCAACATGTGAACTTCCAGCATTTATACGAGTACACGCATACAGGACCTTGGTAGGCGTTCGCAGTAATTTTCCCGGCTGATCACCTGAGAAACCAAACTCTGCTTCACAAATGCTGTCAGTTTGGCCTGTGTGCGCGATTGCACGCTCAATCTCTATGTCGTCGTCTACGGGTAAGAATATATCAAAGGAAAGCTCCTCACGATGGCACGCCGCCCGACACTTCTGCCAGCTAGGCTTAACCAGCACGCCTCGTCGGGAGTCGGTGGTCAAAGCTTTGTGCCGAACCAACAAACCTGTCGCGATGGCTGTACAGCATTTGTAAAGCGGAGAAACCACCACCATAACGAAAGGGAGGGCACGGGTGGCATGGGCAACACTTGAATGGAGGCAACTTGGTTCACAGTCAACATCAGGCACACACGAATCAGTCCAGGAAATGGAACGAGACACTATATTGTGTCCAAAATTTCTATCATCGTTCTACATTAGTTCTATGGAGTTGATGGCAGCGCCGGAGAAATTTCATATAATCGAGCAGTTCTGAAAATTAAGTCAGCGGCTGACTTTCCTCGACGTAGCACATTTTTGTGTTTTACTCTGCCCCATGCAACGACTGAGGGTCCTCGGACATTAACCTTTCAACATTCATAAATTTAGGTGGATGCAAACATCCTGGTCGCATGCTTTCTCAGATATGTGCGGGTGCTTGGTCTACATGTTTTGCATGTGTGGAACCTTCGAACCTGAGATGTTCACAGCAGCGTATGCTATCCCCAATCAGGCTTGGTGAAAAAAAAAACTTCGCCTGCAGGTAGGACACACTGCAGTGAATATCTCAGCCAAGTTCCACTATTATACAGGGCGTGTAGAGCTCGCAAGCACAGCCCAAAGTCACCTTTCTCTCAAAAAGCCTGCTCCTCTTTCTCTTCTGCAAGCTTTATTTTGTAATAAAGCAGATTCCAATCCAAGGCTGCTATTGGCCAATGGCTGCCGTCAATCAAGAAGGGCACTTGGATCAGTGTGCTTCTTCCTACTGTTACCATGTACAATAATACCTCATTAACTCGAACTCTCATATCTCGAAAAATTTCCTGCGGTACCAAACCAATTCCTATATGTGCCAAGTATTTATTGCCCTCTATCTCGAAGCAATTTTGGGCCAAATTGCGGATATCTCAAAATCTTCTCCGAGAAGGGAACAATGTCTCCGCCGCCGAACCATTTAACAAGCTTCGCGCAAAGCTACCGCACCTTGGCTGCGCCTTGGCCATGCCTACCCCAAAGTGGGCCCTTTCCTCGAATGTGAAGTCGAAACCTGGCGGCGTAACAGCTGTGTCAAGCAACCATGTGGCACGTCATGTGATGGGAGACGTGCACAGAAGCAGGCCCTGCAAAATACCATGCTCGATGCAGTTCGTTTTGTTCGCTTTACGCACTGCGCACAATTTACCATCGGAGGTGTGATTTCTGTTTTAATTTTATTATACGCAATGCATGCTGCATGGATTTTTTATTTTACGCAATGTAAAATAACAATGCATGTGCCGCGTGCCTTTTGGTACTACATCCTACACACATAGTATGTACTCATGAATGCTCGCATCGCTTTCTGTGGCACCATTCCCGGTAAGTCCATGCCGCATGCATTGCATAGCATTCGAACCTTCACAATTTTGTTCAAACAGCTTTCCTACTGACGTAATAGTTCTGTGGAAACCCGCAGGGTGGAGAGAAGTAAGTAATATAGGGAAACTCAGACATCCACTTGTTCGTAGAAAATGCTACAAAGGAAACCCATACGGGTTCCTCGAAAGATTTGCTATTGAAACGTCACATGCTGGCAGTGGTCTATGCAATGCTCACTGCACTGACATGCCGAGAAGAGTGCCACAGAAAGTGACGCGAGCATTCACGAGTACACGCTATGCGAGCAGTATGCATGTACCGAATTTACTCAAATATAACGCACACTTTTTTCAGATAAAATGGGTCCAAAAATTGTGTGCGTGTTAGAATCGAGTACAACCCTGAATCTGCATTACCATATCGCCAGTGGCATTTAATTATGGCTGCTTTGTACAC
Organism: Dermacentor andersoni; assembly: GCF_023375885.2. Taxonomy (NCBI): domain Eukaryota; kingdom Metazoa; phylum Arthropoda; class Arachnida; order Ixodida; family Ixodidae; genus Dermacentor; species Dermacentor andersoni. Next base: position 155,534,991 of record NC_092821.1, read on the forward strand.
GCTTTGAGCCTAGCTGCCGTAGGTTCCTCCATGTGCTGCAGTATGTGTGCTTAGGCTAGTACACTGTCCGTCTTCCCGTTTTCTGCATTTGCTGTGTCAGCATGGAAGTGCCAACTGCAAAGACAAGCGATGCCGCAATTAAAAGAAAAGTGATCATGTGTGCAGAGATGGACGGAAATCAGGCCGCATCACGGAAGTTCAGAGTTCCCGAAACTTACGTGGAGGACTGGCGCAAAAAGAAGACGCATTCTACTCTGGAAGCTGCTGCGTATGGCGCGGCCACGCAGCCCCTATCCTGAAATCTATCTGCGATGGAGACAGAGTCTACCCATCTAGGTGCACCGAGCTGCGTTCTCGTCGTTTAGTTCACATTGAAGCGAGAGGGTGCACAAAGGTCAGTTCACTCGCTCCTGCTACAGTACTTCCTCACTCCAGCATTTTGATAAGAGTTTCTGCGGTCAATGAGAGAGAAGTGTTTATGTTTGTTTGTGCACGTGTGACACCATGCTTGTTAATTTAGTTAGTAAGCGAATGCTTAAGAGAGGACGCCGTCATCGAAAACCGAAAAATCGCGAAAAGGTCTGTTTTTTTAAAAACAATATTTTTGGGTTGTATGTCTCAAGCTACCTGTTCTGTAATTACCAGCACCTAATTCAACCACAAAGTAAAAGAAACGCTACTTTAAGGCCACTGCGGCCCACAAAACATGTGCAAATGCCGAAATGAAGTCAAACTTAGCATGCGCGTGTCATTCCCGGCCCATGCGGCCTGCCCGCGCCATCTTGGTGTCATTTTGACTGTGAATACTTTCTCTCTGTTTTGCTGCCTTGCAAGATGGCATCGTCGGTGTGGTTGAGGCACCATTGCCGTTTTCCCGAGATGCGGTGCGGAGCGCTGATTGGCAGGAGCAGTGCATTCAAATTCCGCAGGCTAAAGTGCGCCTCCCATTGGCTCCTACGCTGCGTGCAGCATCTGCTCCCTTTGATGCCGCACCCGCCACGCTCGCGTCGTTGTTGCCCCTCCTCCGTCTGCCTCAACAAACGCCTGCTTGCGATCTGCTCATTGCCTTGCACTATCTTTTAGATTATTTTTTCAGTTTTTTCTTCTTTTTTTTTTTTTGTCATGTCCTATGCTGCATGCGATGCCGGCAACGAAGCCCAAGACAGTGCAGATGTTCGATGCGCGGAAGCGCGATATGAGACTTGTGCGAGCATCGAACTTCCAATCTTCCGCAGCAAGGTGCCAACTGCGTATATGCTTTCAGCGGCAGAACTGTGCTGTCGGTTGTCGCCAGTCGAAAATCCAACACACTGAGTGCGCCTGGAGCCGCAAGAGCTAATTAGAAGCTCCGCAGGAGCTTTCTAATAAAAAACACAGGTTTTCAACTTTAAGGCCCGTGTTATCGGAATGGATATTTTCGCTAGTAGTGGTGCTGGGGAAGGCGATATCTCAAGAACCGCTCTTCAGATTTGTGTGCAGTTTTCTTTTTTCATTCTGTTCCTGAATGACTTTGCCAGGGTGTAACAAGCTTCTTTTTTTGAAAGCTGGCGCAGTTAACTTATAATAAGCAATTAATTTTTGACAAATGTGGTCATTACTGGCTACATCAAGTTCAAAGTAGTGTTTAAATTTTTTGGAGGGGAAATTAAAGAAAAGGGCTTTGTAGCCCCCTCGGATATTTATCAAGGGATCATCACAGTGAATTTCAGCTTCCTACAATGTCCTGGCATTTCTCCAGGCTCTTCCTCAGGCATATACATGAACCACCTAGTTAGGCATCAATAACTCTGGAACTAATAAACACATCTTCATGAAACTTTACAGTTCCTCATAGTTCGGTGGTGCGAACATACCCTGAAAGTTTCATCCAGATATCCTAAAAAATAAAAAAGTTCGGTCTCCAAGGTAGCCTCCCCCCTTAAAAGTTTATACGGCCGATAAAACTACCATCCTTACTTTTCATATAGCTGTCTTCTACAGTCAAACCTGGTTATATCGAACTTGCAAAAAGACGCCTAGCAGCTCGATATAGAGCATAATTTGATATAAGCTTGCTAAATAATTGGATGTCATAAAAGCACATACCATTTATAAAATCACTTTATTAATGAAACTAGCTTAGTTTCCCATAAGTTAGTCCTGTATTTTTTTCTGTTTGGGAAATTTCACTGCTTGCGACGCACGCACTTCCCCACATTGTCAAAAGGAGTCTGAGCAGCTGAGGCCGCAACCTTCCGCACTCATGCAGAAGAACCGGACTAGTGCGAGTGCACCAATCACTTTGGAGGATGTGGGCAAAGGACCGTCATTGCTTTCCTCATTGTGCCCACTTTCGTTTGTGCTCGGTACGATGTCGGCAATGTAGTCTTCGTTTTCGGGCTCTCCCGTGGTCGCAACACCATCATCTGCACTCACTAACTCTTCCACCGTTTATTCGTCAACAGCTTCCTGAAATTCTGACAGCTTCATCATCATCATTCATCAGAATTTAGTCATCACTGAGCACGCACAAACCGGCACGTATGAAGAACCACTTGTACATGGCCATGCGTAAGCGTTGGGTGCCACGGGCACCGGGTCGCGAGTTTGGCCGCTTTAGCCCTAATCGTGCCGAGAGTGCTCCTCGGAATATTGCACGCTCCAGAATCTTGCACATCCGACGGGGACATTCGATGGCGAAAAACCTCAAAAGGTGCCGACATCACCCAAAACAAGAAACATGCTTTGCTTGCTGAGAAATAAAGTTGAGTGCAGTGGCGGGAACGATCGGCTCATGCGATGTGTGAAGCAGCTCAAGGAAGCCTTCTAGGTCCAAGTGCTACTGCGAAGGACACCAGCCTTACACAGTCTTTCATCCTTCACTGAGCTTCTTCGCTCGGTTAAGCCGACGTTCACCACAAGAACGGGCGCCTAAGAGCTGCACTATAAAAGTGCACCCTCACTGTCCGCAAACCCGCGCCCCTTGCGACTGAGACGCTGGCTTTCCCACAAAGTTTAGCCGTTTAGTGGCTAAGTGTGCTTTACAGGCAAAGTTTCACTAGCAGCACAAAATCATGGCAATATTCAGCACGAAATTGGCCAATATTGTTAGATTATATAAAAAGAAATGCTAAGGACCGTGTTTGCTCCTGCACGGCCAGCAAAATATTCGATTTGATTCGAATATTCGCATCCGACTGAGTATTCGAATATTTTCAAATATCTATTTTTCGGATCAAACAAGAATAAAAATATAATATTTGATAATATTCGAACTTTTCGAATATGCGCACACCCCAAATTATTTTTCTTAAAGAGACATGAGACAGCAGCCTACCTACTGCAAAGTGCCAAGAATGAGGTAAAGAATGTTTCACATTAAATATAAACTGCAGCAAATACGGTGCCATAGTGGACAGAACTGTGCCAGCGTGGCACTTTCTTTTGCTGCTTTTGTGGCTAATTTTCCAGCATGAAGTTGTGCCAGCAATATCAAATTCAAATGCTTTTGAAACATGCGATGTTTTAGGTATCTTTTTCAGAAATAACGCATTCATTTCTTTTAATCGTTTGTGAAAGCACAATTCAGCCTCTTCAGGTCCATTATCTGAACATATGGACACTACTTTAATGATAAATGTCAATGTCCAGGTAGCTAATTAACTTCATAAATGTTTAATTTATTTTACCGAGTGAAATTTTATAGGAAGCCAGCAAATACACTGACGCCAAGGACAACATAGGGGAAATTACCTGTGCTTAATAAATGAAATAAACAATAAATTAATGGAAATGAAAGTGGACGAAAAGACAACTTGCCGCAGGTGGGGAACGATCCCACAACCTTTGCATTTCGCGTGTGATGCTCTACCAATTGAGCTGCCGCGGCGCCGTTTCCCCATCCACTTTCTTGGGTATTTATGTCCTAGTAGAACACTGGGAGTGTTAGCCAGCGCCACCACTCACATACATTGGCGGCGGATGTGGAACATCATTTATGCCGCAGGTGTCGCAGGAAGAGCAGACAAGCTGTGGCCGCGTCGCCTGCCAGCAGCCAATGGTGTGGCCGGAATCGCACCACAAGAGTTAGAAATCCAGCGAAAGCACTTGGTTTTGGCGGAGAAATGTTGTTTTTATTATTACTTCCCAGGGAGATTATGATGCGGGAAAGTTGGCCTCGGAGAGAAAAAGCGTAGACCTACTGCCTTGCACAAGCCCAATGGCTTGCAACGCCCCGATTTGACACATCAAGTGCTGGAAAATGGGCCAGATTTACATCTTTTCATGCCACCTCGAGTGCTTTCACCGAATTTATTTATGATTTCCCGATCATTTACGGCTCTGATTTCTTCATATGTGAAAGAGTAGGGATCAATCTTGCTGAAACAGTCGAAAACATAAAACTGACTTTTTTTAATGAAAATCGCTGTTTTTCAACCCGCGTCTGCCCTTAAGCCATATATCGCTTCCAACAGGTGGCAGAATTCAGCATTCTGTTTCAAATGCAACAAATTTTATTCATATCAGTTCAGCAGCCATCTAATGAGAACATTTCTGTGTTTCACATGTAGTTGCATTGAAAAACCAGAAGTGCCCAGGTAGAGCCGCCTCTCACATAACAATAGCATTGCTATCCCTATAAAAAGTTGTTAGCTCTCGCACTCCTCATCTGGGAGAGATGCCATTGAGGGTGGCACTCACTGGTGAAACCACCCTGCGGTGATGCCATGCGCAGCAGGATGGTCTGCATGGGCTGTGCACCACTGCCGGCGGCCAGCCGTGGTCCAGCCTCGCGTGGGGTCACCACCATGCCAGGTGGCAAGCTTGGCACCAAGTACGTCACTCGCGCCGGGGGCCCAACAAGTGGCGACGAATTGAGCCGCAATGTGTTGCCACCGGCCTGGGTCACTGTGCCTCCCGTCATGTGGCTCAGCACCACCGAGGTGCCTGCGATGCTTACGCGCGTGGTCGAAGGGCTCGACGTGGAAGACACCTGTACAACGGGGAAGGTACAAGAAGAGCTCAGAGGCCTTTTCCTTAAAGTCACCACCTTTATCAATGACAACTCCTTCGGCCTATTAAACTGCTTTAGTCAAGTGTCCCATACACTCCACTCAGATTTCATGCATGCGAGGAACACGCCATCAGCTTAACTGTAAGACAACAAACAAGCCATGTGGACACATCCCAATACTTCGCTCAATCGGCTCTGCAGTGGAGTGAGGGCCATGTTCCACGTTCCGCTGACGGCACGAGCATTGTTCGCATCCACACCAGTGTTACCAATGAACAGCTATGCGCAAATTACAGTAGACTTCTGTTAATTCAATTTTCCAATTTATTTGAGGCTGACCACAAGCCCCAGCCGGTGCCCATGCATTTCTACGGGCTCAAGCTTTCATTTCGATCCTAAAATTGGTGTTTGCCAGATAATTCGAACTTGGCCAGTCGGCATGCGCATGCCCGACTCCTATGGTAACCCCCAATGGCGACCCTTTAGTGACACTATGTCTCAGCGGAGCTGAGAGGTCAATGAACACAGGTTGTAATCTCTCGAAAACACCTACTTATGGCCTGCCTTTAGAAGATGATTTTTAAGCAACAACAGTAGTTCACACTAAACGTGAAGAGCGCAAAAGCAACATGGGGACGAAAACAAGATGACACAAGTGCTGTTCACATTTAGTATGGGTTACCAACTAGCCCAACAAGCCCCCTTCCCAAAATAGCTGACACTGTCCAACAACAGTATTTTATTTATCCGATTTTAACGGGTGTCTTTCTTTTCCATGAAAACTGGGCCGAAAACTGCCTGCGTGGTGCAACAGGATATGAAACCAAAACCGTGTTTGCAGTGTTCATATGCTTTACTGCATAACAAAGCTGTATCGTGATGAAGCTGAGTTATAAAAATTTTTGTGGCAAAGCCGACCCTATTAGACCCTAGCCCCTTTTTCTTGCTAAAAAATCAGCTGCATGCTAGATTTCTACTTTTGACATGCAGAAATAGGGTGCACGTTTAATATGGGGGAGTTAGAATAGGGCAAATACTACCAGATGACCTAGGGTCTGTATCTGGGCTATTCGGTATGGTGACATTGGCAGGTAAAACACACAAAACACGCGCAGTGAAAAGAATGAGGACATACAGAGCACCACTTCCAACTGAATTTATTGCGCAAGAAAGCCCGTATATAAGCATTCACCATTCATATCCACAGTGCATGCATCAGAAAACATTCCATAGGTAAACAGCTGACTTAACACCATTGGCCACTGAAGCGACGCCCGAGACACACACTCCGATAAAAATCGGTGTACGAAATGAGCCGCGGAAATGCGATGGAGCTAAAGGCGGTCGGCGAGGCCGACAGCCTCGGCGAATGTCAGGAGCGCACGTAGTAGTGTCCTGTGTCGTGAAGGGCATAAAGAAAGGAAGGACGCTTGATTCTGCAACCCGTGAGGGAGCACGGCGAAGCGTCGTCAGGGGAGAGGGAGTGGGAAGTGAAAGATGATAGAGAAAGAGGGAAGATAATAGACTTCACTATGCGCGACAGGGGGAGTGGCGACGGCTCGCCCAAACAGCCCTTGCAGCGCGGTCACGGTAGGGAGAGCGGTTGGATGGAGCTACGCCGCCGGGTTTCCCCGCTACCGCGAGGAAAAGCGAACTTCTGGGGGCACTTTTCCGTCGCTTGACGTTCGATATATCGGGAGTCACTGCAATATTTGTTTGATGTAAGCATAATTTTTGCTATATATACTCATTGTAACTATACCGTGACCAGAAATTGTTCGATATATAGAATAATTCGATGTAAACGGGTTCGATATAGTCGGGTTCGACTGTAGTTCCGCGACAAAGTGGCCGTATCAGTAGTCCATTATATGTGAACTTGCCCTTCAATATGTGAAAAAATGTAAGGGGGTATGTGGCCCTCGAAAACTGAAAAATCGCGAAAAAGTCTGTTTTTGAAAAACAATATTTTTGGTTTGTATGTCTCATAAATTGCCTGTTCTGTAATTATCAGCACCTAATTCAACTGCAAAGCACAAAAAAAAAAAAACACTACTTTTGAGGCCACAGCGGCCCACAAAACACGCGCAAATGCTGCAATGAAGTCAAAGATCGCGCATGCACCATTCCCCACCCACGCAGCCTGCCTGCGCCATCTTGGTGGCGTTTTGAGCGTGAATTCTTTGTCTCTGTTTTGCCGCTTTGCAAAATGACACCGCCGGCGCGGTTGAGGCACTATTGGCATTTTCCCGCGATGCAATGCAGAGTGCTGATTGGCCGGAGCAAAGCGTTCAAATACCGTGGGCTAAAGCGCGCCTGCATTGACTGCTGTGCGGGCGGCGGTGACGGCGGCAGCTCCCTTCTATGCCACGCCCACCGCGCTGGCATCGTTGCCCCCTTGCTCCGTCCGCCTCAACAGACGTTTGCTTGTGAGCTGCGCTATTCTATAGATTAGTGTATTTACCTGCATAATGATCGCACTCGCGTAATGATTGCACCCCTAAATTCTGTCGTCAAAATTTGATTTTTTTTCTTTCCCGTGTAATGATCGCACCCAGAACTTGTCGCAGCGATATGTTGTGTGCCAAGTCTAGCTAATGATGATCGCACTTACCATCTGTCGAATGCTACGCGGACGACTCTTGAAGACATACCAAGCGGTCTGCACGCACCCTACATTCTTAAGCAGATGCCCCATTTCATTCCTTTTATCACTTTCCGCACTTCCATGAAAAAGAAAAGCTACAACCAAACTTGCCTCAGCTTTATTACCGTATTTACACAATTGTAAGTCGACCCCTTTCTTTTAATTTGAAAATCTGAAGTGGGGGGTCGACTTACGATTGAAACCAAAACATGACACCACCAAAAAAGCAAGACCAACGGGAGCTACAACGTAGTTACAATTTATGTTTGCTCTATGGCCCTGCCCGTAGCTTTTCGCTATCCCACGTGTTTGTTCGCTTTTTGGAAGGGTTTTTCAACATTTTTGAGAGTTTTACAGTGCACACAACACTCATGAGGGGGTGTCGATAGTTGATGGAAGCGCCGCAGTTCCATTCGCGGCGGCACCCTCAGAATGGCGGCGCTTGCGGGGAGCATCGGTAGTTCATGGAAGAGCAGACACCGCTCACGGGTTTCTGGCGACTGCAGCGAAGCGAAATTTTCACCTGTGACGACAAGTGAGGAATTTCCCATGTGCCGAAGTCTGGACACCTTCCGGAGCTGTAGGCTAAGCTTGCGGCGTACATCGCTGAAATGTGTGATCGGTCCCTGCCAATGAAGTGCGACATCGTCATGAAACAAGCCCGGATTTTCGCCTTTAAGGACCTGCTCCGCCGTGAGTATGAGTGGCTGGCGGCAGAAGACTGCGAAATTACACCAACCGGACCTGTCAAAAGAGCCTCCCTGATGGCTGCGTGTGGTTGGGTGTATTCGGCGTGGGCTGCTGTTCCACAATATGTCGTGGTGCGGTCGTTTACCAAATGTGAAATTTCGTGGGACGACGACACGCTGTGGGACCGTAGCAACGATGACGATGGCAGCGCTAGTGAATATGAGTAGTCCAGTGACCATGTCAGCTACCAATAAATTTTCCTTATTGAATGCACCCTCGGGTATGCTCTTTTTTTTTTCCTGTCACGCGATATGGGGGGATCAACTTACATTTGAGTCGACTTACAATCGTGTAAATACGGTATTTGTAGGCTTCATAATGGGTTGGTCAACAACAACAACAAAAAGGGCGCCTTTCGGTTCTTCTCGTCTGCACTCGTGGGCACGCAACAAATCACGAGCGGCAACGATAGTGGCCACGTTTACACTGACACGTTAGAAGTGTACCCTATTCTTACGCCGACGCTGGTAACGCAGCTAAGATATTCGCCCACCCTTAGTGGAAACGTGCAGTATTAGAATAGCAGTGAAGACAAATGCCAGTTTCCACAGCATGCCCGCCATACGTTTCTATGTCACTGGCAGCTAAGCGCACCCATCTCTGTTTCTGTCTCCTCACAGTGGACATGGCTACGTTATTGCTGCAAACTTGCCGATATTAATGATGATATTAATTACTGATATGGAAGAAACTGTTTCAATGCATGTAATGTACTCACGAGAAGAAAAATAATCGTGTTCGGCGTGCTTGGCTTGCTCTGCCGGCCGCCATTTTTGTTTTGGTGTCCCGCACTGACAGCCGCAGCTGCCTGCTTGTTGACCCGTTGTAATCCCGCAGCAAATGCGGGATGAAAAAAGAAAATGTTTCTTTTCGTGGGAAATTTAACTCGCATAATGATCACACTCCTGAATTTGCGCCAATCTTTTTTTTACAAGACAGGTGCGATCATTATGCGAGCAAATTTGGTATTTTCTCAGCTTTTCTTTTTTTTCCGCTAGGTTTTTGTTGCACGTGATGCCGACAACGAAGCCCAAGAGAGTGCAGATGTTCGATGCGCAGAAGTGCAATATGCGACTTGTACGAGCATCCAACTTCCAATCTTCTGCAGCAAGTGCCGACTGCGTAGACGCCTGCAGCGGCGGAACTAGGCTGTCTGCTGTCGACAGTCGAGAATCCGACACATTGAGTGCGCCTGGAGCCACAAGAGTAATTAGAAGCTCCGCAGGCGCTTTCTAATAAAAACACAGGTTTTCAACTCTAAGGCCTGTATTCTCAGAATGGATGTTTTCACTACTAGTGGTGCTGGGGAAGGCGATATTTCAAGAACTGCTCTTCAGATTTGTGTGCCGTTTTTTTTTTTTTTTTCTGTTCCTGAATGACTTTGCCAGGGGGTAACAAGCTTCTTTTTTTGAAAGCTGGTGCAGTTAAATTATAATAAGCAATTTTTTATGAATGTGGTCATTACTGGCTGCATCAAATTCAAAGCTTTGTTAAAATTTTTTTAGAGGGGAAATTAAAGACAAGGGCTTTGTAGTCCCCTGGGATATCTATCAAGGGATCATCACAGTGAATTTCAGCTTCCTGCAATGTCCTGGCATTTCTCCAGGCTCTTCCTCAGGCATATACAGTCAACGACTGAATTTTCGGACGCCCAAATTTTCGGACATGCCTGATATTTCGGACGTCTTCGCGGCACGGCCACGAGCCCCATAGAATCAATGCATAAGGACATCTGAAGTTTCGGACGCTCGAACCCCCCGCCGTCCAATTTTCCGGACTTTTTGGCTCCTCGCACAGCGCCCTTGCGAAGGAAATAGACTTGCAGCCCAAGCATATCACCGCTTTGAACCACAACTAGCCGAATCTAGCCGTCACACACCTATTTCGTCTGGCCACGCTGGCTATGTTCATCGCCGCAAATGGCCGCACTTCCGCCTCCGGCGGAGTTTCCGGAGCGGCGCTATATAGGTGTTCTGTGGTGCTATTTCGTTTGTTTGCGCAGGCCACGTTTTGGCTAGCGTGGTGTGTGGTTGTGCTGTTGTGTCAAGTGTGCTCTGCGACGCTAGGCCTAGGTGCTTCGACGCTCGTCAGCGAACTCCACTGTTCGCAACTTGAGGATTTCGCTTGCCTTCGATGGCCCCCACTTCGTCTTCGTCGTCCTCGCCTATGGCATCGAAGCGCGGAAAGCAGTACCGTACCCACGGAAATAACTTTTGAACAGTTTGTTGACGCTGACAACGAGCTCAACTTCTGCACAGAACTGACTGACGAGGGAAGAGTCCGTCAGGATGTGGGGGATTCAGTAGACTCCGATGTTGAAAATGAGGAGCCAATGCCTGTGCCGCCTACAAGCGCCGAGTTGACGCGAGCACTGTTGACTCTTTCATCGGTGTACAGTGCTGACATGACCCTTGCTCAGATCGAGGTGAATATGATCGCATGCAACCGGAACGCTGTCCAAACAATCAACAAGTTCTTCAAGCCACTGCAGCAATAACACTGGCTGCCCGACGATGGACATGTACATAATAAACCGGCAGTCGGCTGCATACAGAGTTTTTGAACGCCTCTTTTTATAGCACGTTCATTGATGCTTTGGCAGGGTTTCGGAAGCCTGGTACTTTGCCCTTTACCTCTAGATCCGAGAAAAAAAGAAATGAGGTGCGTTTTTTTGCATGCATTCATTTTTTCGGGCCTGCCTGAATTTTCGGACGTTTTTACGTTCCCTAGAGGGTCTGAAAAATCGGTCGTTGACTGTACATGAACCACCTAGTTAGGCCTCAATAACTCTGGAACTAATAAACACATCTTCATGAAACTTTACAGTTCTTCATAGTTCGGTGGTGCGAACGTACCCTGAAAGTTTCATCCGGATACCTCAAAAAATAAAAAAGTTCGGTCTCCAGGGTAGCCTCCCCCCTTAAAGTGTTCATTGTAACAGTACGGTGCTTCTGAAAATGTTCTTTATATATAGATGCAGTTTCAATAGGCGGGGTAGGAAAATCATAAATGCTGTGAAATATGGTCGCTACAACCAATAGATTGTTATATCTGGGATCGTGGATTCGACTGTACAGTTGAAACCCGCAATAACGAAATCGTGAGAGAACACAAAAATTTCACTTTTGCAGGAACTTTGACTGCACGAGAATGAGGCAGAAAAGACAGTAAAATCGTTTGCAAAACGAAAATTTATTGCCATAAGTCTATGAAGCTTACTTCATACCAGCTTACTGCATAAGCTTACTTCATACCATAAGCTTACTTACCATAAGTACTTTGCCAAGCCTTGCCTTGCAGCAACTTGAAAGCTCCGATTTCACACTACAAAAAGGGGTCCATTGCCATGTTCATTGTCATTGTGCTCGCCGAAAACGAATTGTGTTGAAGGCGTCTTCAACATAATTAGTTGCGGGATGTATTCCTCACCTGCGGCAAGTTTTTTCATCCATTTTCATTTCCATTAACTTATCGTTTTTTTATTTCATTTATTTAGCACAAGTGACTTCCCCTATGTTTTCCTTGGTGTCAGTGTTTGTTGGCTTCTTATGATATGACTAATAAAAATTGGGCCCCTCGGTTAACCTCCCTTCATATTGTTCATTACATAACGAGGGTCTCGAATCCGGTAACATTGATGCCTTTCAGGTAGCATGTGTGGTTTTATTGACTGGTTGCCTTCACCCAAAAAGATCACAATCTCGTGACACCTGCTGCAGAAAGGATGTTCCACATCCGCCGCCATGATTTGTGAGTAATGGCGCTGGCTAACACTCCCAGGGTTCTGTTGTGTCGGCAGCGGCAGGCAAGCGGGGGGCCCCGACGGGCGAACGCGCGGCTAGCGCCGGCGCAGTGAAGGAGACACGGAGCTAACTGCTCCCGCTGAAAACCGGAACGAAGACTCCGCCGACCCGCGGCTGTTTATTACTTATAAAGGCTTCACACGCTAGATGACACCTCCCGATTGGTACAAGCTCGTCACATGACAGAAGGGGGGTGCGCCATCTAGCTAAGCAATTACAAAACATACATGTGCGATGACACAGAGATCTGACAGGGGGCGACACTATACTACATCATCCCCCCCTGGAAACAAAGTAAGCATACAGTGAAACGCGCACACATGACGCGCACTTAAGTCCAAGGACAAATTCAGTTCGTTCCCCCCCACGTTCACACACGCGCACCAGTCGCACACAAAGCACGCACTTAAGTCCACAACAATTTCAGTCCGTCCCTGCCCAAGTTCACATACACGTGCACCAGTCTTGGGCACCAAAACACAGGCAGTCACTCAGTCTGACAAGGAACACGGCACAACACTCACTGCACCGCAACAAGGAGCACATTTTATACCTGTGTTAACGAAACATGTGGACTGTCTCCTAAATGTCAGAACAAGGCCCCTAGCCGTGGCATTTCGAAGACTGAAATACGCTCTACACTACATAAACAAAATCATCGAGCCACGGAGGCCGTTTTCTGTCACGATGAGGACGCGTGCGTACCTCAGAAGAACTTTGGGGGTTGCGACCCGTATCAGTCGACTTTAAAGACCCAGTCGTCCCACTATTATTTACCTCCCCCTGGTTGGAAAACTGAATGTGGTTGTCGCTCAAAGCTGGAGAGGGTTGCCCAGGAAGCTCCTCTCGAAGTCCCAACAAGTCCTGGGAAGCTACCGATTCCCCCACGGAATCAGAGACGACTGCTGACTGTGCAGACTCGGAAGTGATACAGTCAGTCGAACTGCTTAACTGATGCCCATGAAAGGACGATGTCACTACAGACAAGTCATCGGAATGACTATCCAAGTTTGAATACGAGTACAAAAAGTCCCTATTACTTGTACACAACGTACTACCTGCTGGATCCTTCACTACTACGGTTAACTTAGACGCATTCCACGTTTGCCCATCACTAAGTACAAAAATAGATGGTCCTATCTGGGCCTTGACTTTACGAGGTTTACTGTACTTAAAGAATCCTTTCCTGTTAAATCTTATTCTGACGGTGTCTCCCACCTTGATATGAGTTGCCTGAGCACCTCTACGTTTGTCTACGTACTGTTTAGTCTGCCACTGTTTCTGCAAGACCCTTTCTTGAACTTGAGGCACAAGACTGTCCTGTTCTCGTAGATCTACACAGAGCCGCATGGTTCCATCCTTCTTGCGCACCACCACGAGTGGAGACACCCACTCAGTAGCCGCGACGCGCTCGATGACGTCGCAGTCCTCGAGACGTCGCAATTCATGTGTCACCTGGTCACGGAGGGCCAGGGGTAGTCGGCGCAACTTTGAAGATACTGGTTTCGCATCTTGCTGCCGATGAATTCGGTGCACAAAGTTGTTGACGAGACCCAACTCGTCACTAGAAAGGTGATCAAAACCCGGAGGCACACTTGTGGGGCTCTGTACTGAAGGAAGCGATGGTAGACGACATGTCAGCGACGTACCGTCGATCTGTATGCCCAAGCGTTGGATGGCGTCTAAACCCAGCAGTGATGTTCCTGTAGTCGTTACGTGGAACGTGACGGAGCATGATCTTTGGAAAAACTGGACAGTGGCTTGAAACAGGCCTTGAATGTCGATGCGTTGCTTGTAGAAATTTTTCAAGTCCTCTGTTTGTGACAGTCTGTGCTGTCGACCAAAGTGCTTTCCAAAATCTTCGACCGTCATCATTGAGACAGACGCTCCCGTATCCACCGGCAGTCGCATGGAGACGCCGTTCACTACGACTGGAACTTCCAAATCTTTTTTAGTTTCAAAAGCGCTTACCGTCAAGACAGACGCGGACGGCTGCCCTGCGGAAGTTGAAGACAGCGTCTCTGCGGAGGAGACGTGTTGAACAGTACGGGTTTTTCGGCATACTGATGCAAAATGGCCCAACGTGTGGCAGGCGTTGCACCGCCGGTTTCTTGCTGGACAATTCCTGTACGTTGCAATATGCTTCGTGCTGCCACACCGGTCGCATGCACCACGGTTCCCGGAGAAGCCATGTGCGAAATGTCCGTCGTCTCGGCGGCCTCTCGGAAGAAGGCCGCGGTCTCGGCGGCTTCTCGGAAGAAGTCGGCCATCTTCATGGCCTCCCGGACTACGTCGACCATCTTGGCGGCTCCCTGGAAGAAGTCTGCCATCTTGGCCCGTCGACGGAACGCCAAGTTGAGATGCCTCGATTCTTCGTACATTTTCGGAGCCGAACGCGCGGTTCGCTCGATGCAAGGCTTCTAACGAGCGTCCAATTTCTTCTGCCTTGTCCAGGGACAGGGTTTCGCCATGAGCCAGCAACTTTTCGCGAACGCTGACGTTCGCTACGCCATGTATTATCTGGTCTCGGACGCGCTCGTTGTAGGCTGTGCCGAAGTTGCACTGTACCGCCTTCTCCTTCAATGCGGTCACGAATTCCAGGAATCCTTCTCCCTCGAACTGCCTTCGACTGGTGAATTCGTGCCTCTCCGCCAGAACATTTGTTGACGCGGCGAACAGCCGGTCAAGCCGCTGCAAGAGTTTCTGGAACTCTGACGCTGGCGGGACCGCATCACTTGACGTTGACGCTGCGCCGGTCGACTGCCTTGCTGCTTCGCTTGAAGCTGACGCTGCGCTGGTTAACTGCCTTGCTGCTTCCTGCTCCTCGTCTGCAAAGTACTTTCGTTGTCCCTCACGCCCGAGAGCGCTGACGAGCGCGGACGCTCGTCGCGCGTCCGTCCAGTCGCCACCGCCGGCCGCTTCGAGGTGGGCCTGAAAAATTTTTTTCCAGCGATACCAAGGGATTAACGGTGGCCCGGGCAATTCCAGAAAAACGGGAAGGTTCGCCGTGAAAGACGCCATGCCCGGTAGCGTGCAGGAGACAGTGCAGAAAACAAGCCGGAGCTCGCAGCAGGAATGGGGCAAGGAAGAACAAAGGGGGCGAGAAGGCCTAGGCTCGGAAGCCTCGCGACGCCAAGTGCGTCGGCGGCGTTTGCCTGCCGTGCGGACACGGGAAGGGTCGCTTCACTTACGAAGCTCGTTGGTGTCCCGGGGCTTCGGTCGGAACCGCTGCGGGAATCCCATCCTCGTCGCCAAAAGATGTTGTGTCGGCAGCGGCAGGCAAGCGGGGGGCCCCGACGGGCGAACGCGCGGCTAGCGCCGGCGCAGTGAAGGAGACACGGAGCTAACTGCTCCCGCTGAAAACCGGAACGAAGACTCCGCCGACCCGCGGCTGTTTATTACTTATAAAGGCTTCACACGCTAGATGACACCTCCCGATTGGTACAAGCTCGTCACATGACAGAAGGGGGGTGCGCCATCTAGCTAAGCAATTACAAAACATACATGTGCGATGACACAGAGATCTGACAGGGGGCGACACTATACTACAGGTTCTAGTAGGAAACATAACTTTCCCAAGAAAGTGGATGCGGAAATGGCGCCACAGTAGCTCAATTGGTAGAACATCACATGCATAATGCGAAGGTTGTGCGATCGTTCCCTACCTGCGGCAAGTGGTTTTTATGCGTTGCATATTGCAATCACTCAGTTTAGCCCCTGGGCGCGGCCGGGCAGCCACCATTGGGGGTATGAGCCATCATAGTGGCTCATACCCCTACACTAGAGTTTTATGCGTTGCATATTGCAATCACTCAGTTCAGCCCTTGGGCGCGGCCGGGCAGCCACCACTGACCTTTAGCGCAACCACGTGACGTGACGTCACGACAGCCGGAGGAAAAGCTGGGCCCCAACTCGCGCGGTCGCGCGCGGCCGCAGCCACCACCTGACTCCCGCTCCTCCCGCTAGGGGCGCTGCGCCGGCGCGTGACGTCACGGAGGAAAAGCTGGGCCCCAACTCGTGCGGTCGCGCGCGGCCGCAACCACCACCTGACTCCTGCTCCTCCCGCTAGGGGCGCTGCGCCGGCGCATGACGTCACGGAGGAAAAGCTGGGCCCCAACTAGCGCGGTCGCGCGCGGCCGCAGCCACCACCTGACTCCTGCTCCTCCCGCTAGGGGCGCTGCGCCGGCGCGTGACGTCACGGAGGAAAAGCTGGGCCCCAACTCGCGCGGTCGCGCGCGGCCGCAGCCACCACCCGACTCCCGCTCCTCCCTCTAGGGGCGCTGCGCCGGCGCATGACGTCACGAAGGAAAAGCTGGGCCCCAACTCGTGCGGTCGCGCGCGGCCGCAGCCACCACCTGACCCCCGCTCCTCCCACTAGGGGCGCTGCGCCGGCACGTGACGTCACGGACCGCGCAATATGCAACGCATTCTTGGCTTAACCAAGCTAAGCCTGGCCATTTTTTTTTTCATCCGCTTTCATTTCCATTAATTTATTCTTTCTTTATTTTATTTGTTAACTGCTTTCTGGGCGCTCCGATCACATGTAACAAGCCAGGGCTGCAGCGTTTTAAAGAATGGCATTGCTATTAAAACTGCAAAGAGTTGTCACGGGTGGGAAGTGATACGCAAGCACCGTGATCACAAAAAGAGTCTTAAAAATTGTGAGAAGGCTACTGCGACAGCCTGTCGGCTTGAGAAATCTAGAAGAAATGCTAAGGTGAGATCGCCACAAGCATCTCGCCACGTACTTCTCACTGGCTTGCACGAGAAAACATATGTCCGTCAGCCTTGCACGCTTTACGCGAAGCTTGCCGACATCCTTCTCCAAGGCATCCAGGTACTCCACGTAGTGCAGCGGAAGGTACCTCGCAAAAACGAAGCCCCGGAGGGACAGAATCATCTGCCAGGCCTCCTGTGAGGACAACGTTGAGGCAGTCTGCCCTACCGCGTCATCGCTGTCGTCGCTGTCTGATGCAAGCACGTTCGCGATGATCGCCTCATTGGTTAGAAGCACTCAGTTTACAAATCTATAGCCGTGCACTTTCTTTTCACCGGCAACATCGTGCATTGCTGATGATCAGCTCATAGATCAGCCATCGCCTGTTTCAGTGGCAAGAAACCGCGTGGCAAGGAACGATTTCAATGCAAACAACAAAGACGAACACAAGCAATTAAGGGGAAACGCGGGGATCAGATCGCGAAAATCGCAAAAAATATCTATTTTTGGCAACGACGCGTTTCGGTATCTGCAATGCCTAATCTACATTGTATCAAAATGGTTTGACTGAAAACGCACTAAAAGTGCCCGAAAAAAATTAATTTATCAGTGCGTAGGGCGAGAAAACAGCTTTAAATCGAGTAAAATCACCGCAGTTCGCGGAGCCCTAACTCGTCTTTCCCGCCACCGAACGCCGCCATCTTGGTATCGTTCAAACGCTCGAAGTTTCGCCATTCCGTTTCTGAATTCTTCGGTCGTCGCCATCTTGTAACAAACGCACAAACACAAAAGAAGCGCAGGTCTGCTAGAGGCGGTCACACGGGCCCTGCGATGAAAGCGGGCCTCCGATTGGTTGCCGTACTGAAAGGCGTCTCGCCATTGGTTGCTGCTGCGGCAGCGGCCAAGCTGGCAACCACAGCGGACGGTAGCTGTCTGCTTGGAAAACCACGCCGGCGTCTTTCTTCGCATGATACTCACAGAATTCGGAATTACGAAAACTCCCAGGTCAGTGATGGATCGGCGCTCGTTCGAAAATAACTTTCAAATGAAGCATGCCTTCGGAAAACAGAAGCGCAAGCCTCCTACGACGAGAAAAAGACGGCGGCCAGCGGGAGAAGCGGAGAACCCGAGTGAACACGCGGATAATGTGCCGCGTTATCTTGCACCGTGCTATTCCTGCAGCTTGCATTATCTTGCACCGTGCTATTCCAGCAGCGAAGCCGACAATCGCCCTGTGACATCGATACTGATAACTAAGCCACCGGAAGACGTGCCAACGGAGGCTCTCGCACCTGCGCGTACGGCCGCGCGAGTCGGCAACCGAGATCGCGTTGTTGGAGGCGACGCGGGTCGGTCTCCATCGCCGGCACAGACGGTGTGCGTTTCCGATGCATCGTGCGACATGGACACGCAGCCTGCGAGTGAGCCCCAACCGTCGACGAGCTACATACTGTATGGCGACTCAAGGCTCACCAGACGAATCGTCGCACGATTCTGACGCACCTCGAGCCGCGTTTGGTGTCAGCGGTGACTGCAGAAGCGCAGGCATGCAGCGTTCGCGACTGAGCGGAAGCAGCAATGCCAAGAACAAATTTAGGCCCCTTGTGACTGCGAGTTCATTATTATGCCTGTTTCCGCGATGAACTCTTTGATCGCTAAAGCTCTGTGCCCAAGATGCCAACAGCGTTCCGTGGGTGTACACTGCGATATCAGGCTCGGCCTGGCAGTGAAAATGGTGGTCATTCACTACTCCAAACGGCGCAAGAAAAGAATAAAGAACGCCTGAAGAAGGCATCCAAAGCCCACCAAATAAAGAGGCAAAGGTGTAAGAAGATGCCTGACAGCAATGATTCAAAATATTACAGCCCTGGTGCTTTTTAATAAATTTGCAGTGCTTTTAAAACTTTGCAGCCAGTTTTCTCAATTGCATTTTTTTTGTCAATCACCTCGCTCGTGGAAAGCGTAGCACAACAATGGCTGGACCGATTTTGGTCCAGTTTGTTTTGCTGTGATCTACAAGCTGTGCTGTACTTAAAGACAGTCTTAAAATGTTTCTTTATTTTTCCATTATTTAATTATTTCACAATTACTACATGGCTCCATGCCGTGAAGCACAGTCATCTGCATGTTATGTTGAGCAAAAAATTATTAGCGCACTAAAAAAAAAAATCGAACACTGTCTTGATGTAGATTAGACATCTGGGCAAACATGCAAAGTATTTCCAGCTCCCTATCATGTTTCGTTACTGTGCCAGGCTTTCCACAAGCAAGGAACTTATAAATTCTTATAAAACAAAAACTAATTAAGATATGCTAATGAAATTTTAGAATTGTCTCTTTATTGCAATGTGCAGTGTATGTGCCAAATTTCAGCCCTTTCTGTCAAGAAACAAAAAAGTTAATTCTGATCCCCTCCTCCCCCCTTAAGCTGTTTGCAGAACTGCACTGAATGAGAAGCCAGCGAGCAACCTGCCAACAGTGCAGTTGGCACGGTCCATTCATGTTTCGGAGTGTGGGGCGGTGTAGAGCTGTGGGCGCAGCTGAGCTCTTCGAGCAGCCCATTCGTGTTCAGAGGGGTGGAAGGGCGATGGGAGAGAGGCACGTGGAGATGGCTAGAAAATAAGCACACGGCGGGTGTTGGAGTAGCGACCCATCATGCAGCGGCTCGAATTTCTCGTTTTCTTTTCTTCTTTTCAAGGGTTTCACATTTCACTACCTTTCGGCTCGGACACCCAGCAGCCAAACTTCTCATTATAACCGATAATGCGGCATCGGGGCATTGTAGTAAGCAGGTTATTTTACCATGGAAAACATACAAAAGTTTACAGTGCAGCAGCTTCTCATTGTTATAACCGATATATTGTTAAAACCGGTATCATTCGACTGTATATCTAACCACAAAAGTTTTT
This sequence comes from Dermacentor andersoni, assembly GCF_023375885.2. Lineage (NCBI taxonomy): Eukaryota > Metazoa > Arthropoda > Arachnida > Ixodida > Ixodidae > Dermacentor > Dermacentor andersoni. Next base: position 155,554,810 of record NC_092821.1, read on the forward strand.
ACAAATGATCAATTTATTTAGGCTATGCTCCCAACGTGCACCAATCTAAAATATTTACTGAAACCTTTAAACATATGTATTGAACATATTAATCAAAACATTGCAACTGCAGCGTTAAGTTCGGTTCGACAGGGTTATGTAAAGAATTTAAAAAATGGTCTTCAATCCATGCTGTGATTATTGTTGGACAGCTAAGCTCTAAAGGACAATTAGAATGATTGCCCATTGCAACATAGGTTGAAACCACTCACGTGGTGACATTTACAGGCACTTTACCAAATTATTAGCCTAAGACGTTTCAACAGCCTGCGACTTGGCTTGCACCACTACTTCGTGCACCAACAAAGAGTGGACAGTGTAACGACAAAATCACTCTTAAAATGGCAACACTGCCAAGCGAGGAGTGGATGGAGAGACTGTGCAAATGAGGAGAAGGTGTTGCGAATGGGACAGTGCCTTCCATCACCCACCGCAGAGTGGACACCTCTCTACTTGCCACTATCCACCACCAAGCCATTGTCTACACACTTCAGATGAATACAGCAGACAAAACCAGTATTACAACAGAAAAAGTAATTGTGGGTTAATAAATAGTTTTTGACGTTTACCTGAACAAGAGAAGTTGGTGCCGCGCTCAGTACAGGAATGGATGATGACGAAACGATCTTGTGCAGTGCACTGCCCAGTGAGACGCCACCAGCTGCAAATGCACAGAAAGATGGCACACATTTTTATTCTGAAACAATAGCGAAAAAAAAAAAAAAAAAAAGAAGAGGAGGACAGGCAAGTAAACAGGATGGGCGCTAATACTTAGTTTTACTCGGAAACAAGAATGACGGCTTATTTTGTTTATGAGAAAACCAATTTAATGCCATTTAACTAAGACCTGTACACTAGCAAACTGACCTGTGTTTCTTAATGCAACAGCAACTACTGAACCTTGTAAAATGGAAGCCCAATACAACAAAATATCTTCGTACCCCCTCCAAACAGCCATAGGAGTCAATTCACATCTCTTGACAACAAAGAGTCACTAAACTGCCGAAATTTTAGTCCCACTACTGCCCGCAACATGGTGACTGAGCGATTATGGCATTGCGGTGCTGTACTCCATTTCAGACATCAGGCACAACGCTGCGAAGGCTAGAGATATTTTTGCACTGGCTGCGTCTGCACTTAGAAACAGTGCGACATTCTTGATCGCAATTGTGCGAAACTCATACCCGCCAGGTTCAACGACATTAGGGAGATCTGACGGAGGAAGGGGGGAGGGGGTCTCGGAGTCGCAATAGTTCACACACATTTTCCATGACTGAATTTTTTCTTTAGTTGTAACTGAGCAGTAATTGTGTAGTTGTTGTTTCGAAACCACCAACAACATGCACAACTGGTCACTATCACTAAATCTTCAACGTGGCTGACGCCGCCCTATTCAAGAAGTCCTTGGAGTACTGTTGTGCGTAACAATGTTCGCCGCTGCGACACTTCGCCAAAAGAATGTGTCCGAGGGTTGTGTCAGTATTAGATGCTCGGAACTGGGTACGATTTTTTTTTTACAGCGCTGAACTGCCTCTCGCATTAAGCGTTGCTGTGTTGTATAGAGAGGATTCCAAGCATCACTGCTGAGATACGCCTAAATTTCCTGCACCTCAGAGCTGGAGTTCCACTGGACGTCAGCCCGTTCCTCTTGCAGCACATCTGGAGGAATGACAGAAGCCTGCAACTTCACAAATTCCATTTCCAAAAAAGTTGAAGCTTCATCTTTAGATAAACTCTTGCAGCTCCAGTGGTAACAAGGCTGGATACCTCTCCACAAAGAAGAGGACGTTACGAAATGACATGGTGTCAATAGAGTTGACATTTGCAACTCGTGCATTAGTCAGTGCACTGTGAGCCAAAGGAAATTTGAGCCGAATGTAATCACAGGCAGTGACCATGTATTTCCGAACAGCCTCAAAAAATTGTTCTTGTTCACTTGGCTCGAGTTTTTCAACAATGTGTTTAGCTTCTTGTCCGACCACAATGTCTCGATCATCCTTCTGCGCATCTCGGCTCTTGTAGTCAGTTGTAAGCAGGTCCTTGTGCTCCTTTAGCAGGCCTGGCCTCACGAACCTTGAAAGGAGGTCCTTGAGAAGCCCAAAGAGCAGCGATTGCAGCAAGTGTATTTGAGGAGCTTGTGCTTGCAGGCGGCAGTTCAATGTCTCAAAGGCAAGGATAATGGTCTTTAAAAGAAGACAGCAGGTTTTGTTGAGATCAGAGCTCAGGAGCACAAACAGCCGTTCCTCACGTGTTATTCATGGTGCCCCCCAAGTCTTGCCTTCCACATAAGCGCCCTTAGCCTTTTTCACTGTTACTGGTGTACTCTCAGCTGAGGTTTTTCTCTTCTGTTTGAACAGGATGGGCTACGGTTGTGCAGTTACCGCTGACACCACTGGTGTCTTCGGAATTTGATAGTAAGACTGAAACTGCGGGCTTATGGCTTCTTTCTTCACCTCATGAAGGAAAAAGCTCAACAGAGGTGCCCACTGGTCCAGTAGCCTTTGCAGGCATTTCCCAAGCGACAGCCATTGAGTTGGCGCATGCTTCAGAATTTTTCGGAACTCAATATCGTGCATTTCGTGAAACTGTCTACGGGTAAATTTTCTTTTAGCGCTCTTTCCCAAATAAAAACAAATATCCATGAGGTCTTCGGCCATCTTCGACGGGTGACAGGACACCGCTTTCTCAGCCGCAATGATGATCAAATGGCATGGACAACCAATTTTTATAACATTTTCATAGGCCTCCGTCAGCACTGCCGCTACGCCATTCCCCCCCCCCCCCAACATCACGTTGGTGCTGTCGGAACCAAAAGCTATGCAACTGGATGACGGTATGTTCAACGAAATGAGGGTACCTATAATCAATCTGGCAATGTTGCGCCTAGTTGAATGGCCCTCCAGGGTGCTCAGCGCAAGCAGTTTGCTCTCGATTAAGCCCGATTCTTTTACGAAATAGGTGACCACAATCGGGTACAGCTGTGCTTGGCTATCGTTACTGCCATTTATGGCAACCGCAAACACTCTTTTTTTTTTCAGGGCGCTCACCGTGCTTTCCTGTGTGTGGTGAGCCATCTCACCGACAATTGCTGTAGTCTTAGTCCTAGAACATGCATAGCGCTTCGCAACATCTGACTTCGGGAACATTTTCCGCAGCATAGGTCCCACGTGTTCAGAGGCACTCAGCGGGATATTGTGCTCCAGCAAGAAATCCGTGAACAGGCATTCTGCACAGATGACGTCAGTGTCGTCTTGTCTCCCGAAAAATTGCTGGAGACGTTGCTCGTTCTCTTGGCACTGAAGGGCGCTGGCGTGCTTCTTCCACGAAATGTGCGTAGCCAAGTTGGTTCTACCGCCGTGCGAGATGCTGATGTCGTAATTGCAAACAGTGAAAAATGCATGATGCTCGCTTTTCCGCGACTCCATAATACAGCCAAACTCTGCGGTATACGGCCTTAAAAAGACTCGAAGGTATTTCTTGCGCTCTTTACTCAACGCCATTGCTGACAACTATGTAAAGGATGCACTACACCATGCACTGGAGTGCCGAAGCCAACAAAGAATGTAAGAAAACTTCTGATGAGCGTGTGGAGGTGGCCTAGTGCTACTTACAGGAAAAACCAGCACAAGAAAGTGGAGAGGAACTACAGGGAAAATCGGACCCTAGTGCCACGCTTGTGATACCCTGGGCAGCTGCGTAGACAATTTCCTTATGCGTAGATGAAAATGACTGCGGCGCTGCGTTCGCAGAGATAGCAAAGCAGAAGTGATACTAGGAGCTTCAATTCTGCGCTTGACCGGCTACGCTTTGTAGACTCTTCACTGATCACTATGTCAATTGGTGTCACGTAGCTCCGGTGCTACGTGGCCAGACTAGAAGGATTCGGCTGAACACGGGCCCATGTTCAGGAGATTTCTGTTTCGGTCGTACAATCGTACAAAACCATCAAAATTTGGGAGTCTCCCGGACAATTCGGGAGACCTGGCAGGTATGGAAACCGTTCTTTATTTAGGTACAGTATCAAATGAAAAAAAAAAAAAAAGAAGCTTTAATCCTTTAAACCAACAACCTGTGGTACAGTAGCCGACCGATCTTCTGGACCTGGAGGGAACAGAAAAATAGTCCGAATAAAGAACAGTCCGAAAAATTTGTGAGCCGCAAAACCAAACTTTATTCCAGCTAAACTGGACTGAAAAAGTCGCAGATGGTCCTTTGTTTTGAATTCCTGTTTTCTGTAACGACATCTGCTTGCATCTGTGCAAGTGTCATGTTCTCGTCATACAAACTAGACAATAATATTAGAGCGCTGATGTCTTGCATTGATGGCTGCGGGCGGCCAGAGGTGTCGTCCTCGGATTCCGAGCCGCTTTGGGGCGGTGCGGTCACCTGCCCACGATCTCGTTGTCCGTAAACTCCAAGCACACGTCTATGTTGTTGTCGACTGCGGCAAACTCGTGAAAAGGAACAGCAGCGGAAAGGCGCAAGTCTGCAATAAGCCGCTCGCCGGTGTCGATGTCTTCAGCAGTGCCATTTCCCTCTACGGTCATGGGCTCTTCAGAGTTGCAAAATCCAGCATGCCTAAAGCAATTTGCAATCGTCGAAGGCTGAACAGCCTTCCAGGCATCCGCTAGCATGCCAAGTGCCGAGAACAGGTTAACGGAGTATGTCTTCCCATTGTCAAAGCACATTAGTGTGCGGCCAAGTAAACGGGCCCGGTAGTGCACCTTGAGTTTTTAATGACCCCATGGTCCATCGACTGCAGCACACTCCTTGTATTTGGCGGCAAGAATTCCAGACGAATAGCTTGCAGGCTGTTTACGGCACCATGCACCTTGCAATTGTCTACGACTATTACCACTTGCCTCTTCTAGCGCACAAACATCCGGTCCAGACGGCGGACGTAATCTTCAAACAAGCTTTGTGTAATACAGGCCTTTGTATTGCTGCTGTACCACACAGGCAGGTTCTTCGCACCCTTAAAGCAACGCAGGTTTTTCGCCTTCCCTATCACTAGAAGGGGCAGCTTCTCGGTGCCAGCTGCGTTTGCCCTGACCGTGACAGTTACCTTCTTACTATGCTTCCCACCAGCGCAGGCCTCATTAGTAAAGGAAAGCGAACGGTCCAGCAGCATACTGAAGAATAGGCCTGTCTCGTCACAATTAAAGATGTCTGCAGGAGCATACTGTTGTAGCAGAGCCTTCAACTTACTCATCCGGTAATCCGTGACAGTAGATTGATCCACGACACCGCTCTCGCCGCAAACTTTCTTGAAAGAGACGCCGTGGTTTTTCTTAAACCCACGGATACACTCATCGGTGAACTTGAAGTCCTGAATGCCCATTTTTAAAGCAAGCATTTCGGCTTTCTGCTTGAGCATGTTGCCCGAAATGGGGAGGTTCTTTGCTGGGATTCCTTTCAACCACAGCTGCAGGGCCTCTTTAAGCTTTGGATGTTGTCCTTTTCGGTCATTTTTTTTTAGTTTTGCCGTGCAACTGGTTGACTGCAGACAAGATTTTTTCTTTGTTGTTCACGTAATCAGACAAGAGCTGTTTGGAGATATTAAACTACGTCACGACGTCAACCTGGGTCCGTCCTTGCTCGATAAGCCTGATGATGGCTGCCTTCTTGTCCAGCATCATGGTCGAATATTTTCCATGCTTCGACACATTCGGTGGAGGCGGGTGAAGAGCAGGGGCCATGGCATCGAAAACAAGTCGGCATTGCGCTGAATGAACAGCCGCAACACACCGAAATAGCGATGATATGTTGTACGGCAGCTAGTGATGGCAGACGATTTCAATTGCATTGTACTGGATAAAAGCCGGCAGATAACTGCTGGACAAAAACGTGCATGACAGCACCTATGACACCGAGGCAAAACTGATGATGGTGGTGGCTATCGTGAGCATCACCTGGCATTCATAGGTGCTGTCCGAAACTGGCCGTGCATGACCGGTTTCTGGCTCTCAAGACCGCTTCTGCCGCAGGCTACAGGCAAAAGCATGGCCTTTAAGATCGGCATTTCTTACAACAGGCGCCACCTTTGCCGTGTGGATTTGGACACCTCCTATACTTGCTAATCAAATTACTATACTGATCCAAGCCACTTCACGTCCGATCCGAAGCTAGTCAGGCGGCTCAAGATTCAAAATGGCGTCCTCCCCGACTCATAGCGCTGGTCCGTCGTGGCAAATTTTGCCTGGAACATAGAACTTCTGGCTTTATGTTGTCCGAAAAATCGGTCACAAAAATGCATTAGCTCTATGAGAATAAAGTCCGGAGTATCTATCAAGTCCGAATTTTTATAGTCCAAAAAATCGGTCGACTACTGTACAGTATACGGCTATAATGTGTTGTTTTAGATCAATTTGTTTTTGTTGCATTTCCTTTCGAGTTTTTTTTTATGGGCAGCCTGTCGTGGCAGCCTCACATGCACGCTCGCGCAAGAAAATGTCACTGGCGCACAGCGAAGCATTCAGTGCAGTTCTGCGAACAGCTTAATCCCTCGCGTTCGTCTTTGTTCGTTGCGTCGAAATCATTCCTGGCCACGCGATTTCTCAGCCTTGTTTCACTAACGGTTGGTTTGACTCGCCACCGAAAAGGAAAGTGGCTGATCCGCCCGCTGATCATCGGCAATGCACGACATTGCCGGTGAAAAGAAAGCACACGGTTATAGATTTGGAAACGAAGTGTTTCTAACCGACGAGACAATCACTGCAAACGTGCTTGCATCAGATAGAAACGTCGGTGACGGCAGCGATGACACGGTAGGGCAGGCTGCCTCAACGCTGCCATCACAGGAAGCCTGGCAGATGATTCAGTCCCTCAGGGGCCTAGTTTTCGCGAGGAACCTTTTGCTGCATTACGTGGAGCATCTGGATGCCTTGGAGAAAGATGTCAGCAAGCTTTGTGTAAAGCATGCAAGGCTGACAGACATAGGCTTTTCTCGTGCAAGCCAGTGAGAAGTACATGGCGAGATGCTTGTGGCGATCTCGCCTCAGTGTTTCTTCTGGATTTTTCAAGCTTGACAGGCTACCATGGCAGCCTTCTCACAATATTTAGAAGGCCCCTTTTGGGGCCACTAAAGTGACGCCTCGGTGGAGCTCGCATATCGCTTGCCACCCGTGACCCCTATATGCAGTTATAGCAGTGCTATTCTTTAATGCTGACAGCTGCGGCTTGTTACACGCGTTCGGAGCGCCCAGGAAGCAGTTAGACAAGTGAACGCTATCAGCACGCCGGTGCAGAAAGGTGGTGGGGAGGGGAACTGGCCTCCCTGCTATTATAGTTTTCTCACATCAGCTATACCATCCCCCTAGTTTGATTTTTTCATGCAACCTGGTTATAACAATTATTGGTTATAACGATGAAATTTTCGTGGCACTTGAACATTGTTATAAGTAGGTTTGACTGTATCTGGGTTTTTTTCTCATAGCCCTAATGCGTAAATGCATATTCTGAAGTCGACTCATCGTTATAACCAATATATCGTTATAAGTGGACTGCACTGTACTGTTTAACCGAAATAGCATGAGATTGCCCACTTAGCAGTCAAAAACATAACGAGAGAGTGTGATAAAAGGGCAGAAAACATGCAGTATTTATTCACTTCGCGCCACAAAAGTCTATTACTTTCGTTTGATGCTGCGGCGGGCTAGCAGCGATGACGGCGGCCTCCAACTCGCATAAGGTACGAGCCAGCTTTTCCGCCAGCCCCCTTTCCTCAGCAAAAGCACCCACATGAGGCTGACATGACGCACAGCACCTGCCACTGTAGGGCCTGAATCGCCCGCACTTTCGCTCTCCATGTCGTCCTCATCAATATCATTAGGTGACACTTCGGCAATAACACAGGCAACGATGGCGAAAAGTCAAACCTCGAAAAGTCGAACCTCGAAAGGTCGACCCTCGTAGCCAACGTATTTTAAGTCGCAGCAGAATTACCGAGCAACTTCTCCTTCGCATTCTAAATGCCACACACCATAGTCAACGGCAGATCCTTCTCGCGTGCCAGCACCAACTTTTTCACGCCACGTTCGACAGTGCGAACGATGACCAATTTTTCTTCTATGCTGAGCACCCGGTTTTTGTCCAAGCTTGCACGACGCCACAACACAGGCCACAACGCTCTCCGACTCCGGCACGGCGCCAAAATTATGTTGATGTCAATGTTGATGTGAATGTTGATGTTGCTTCACCCTTCCAAGTGCCCTCTGCATTCAGTTTTCATGATCACACTGCGTACCCACAACGATCGGCTAATCGTTTTTTTGAGCCCCACAAACACAATCTCAGGCTCGAACCATGGCATTTGTGGTGCTTTCCAGTGCAATACTCTCGCAATCTTCCGTGACCTCCTCCCCCCCTCCCCCCCCCTCCCCCCCTCCCCCCCACACACACAGAAGCGGCCACTGCCTTCACGTCCTCATTCGCTATCCAGTCTGCAAGCCATTTGGACGTCAGTCACTCCTCTCACTCGCCTTCCTGTCAACTCCTCACCTCCTCGTTGCCAGTTTCGACGTCGCTGCTCCTCCAACGTTGCCCTCTTCCAGCCTGCCCTTTCCTACTTCTTGGTCTCAACAACTCCGATCGCCTTTCTTCTGCTACACGTGAAGCCGATACCAAGCCCACCATTGCAACCGTCGCCATCACCAGCACGCACTGAAGCGAGGTTCCCCGACGACATTTTGAAGCTTCTGCCTTCCGCACCGCCTGCCACATTCAGTCACTTTGGCGCTGACGGCACATGCGTTTGGATCCGTGCTGCAGGCCACAAGATTGTGTGTTATTCGGAGTGCTTCGTTAGGTGTGCCTCACCTGTGCTTTTGTGGTCTACAGTGATAAATGGCTCCGTCAGACTCCAGGCGAAAGTGTCTGACTTTGGAGCAGAAAGTTATGCTGATAAAAGAAGTGGAAAAAGGTGGCTGGCAGAAAACTGACATCGCGATGGAATTCGGAATACAGCCGTCTACTTTATCAACTGTATTGAAAAGCAAAGAAGCTGTGCTGGAAGGCTTTGAAAAGAGCTTCTCAGCGAAGAGAAAGAGGAATCATGATTCTAAATACCCTAAAGTGGAAGGTCCACTTCTACAGTGGCTGAAGAACGCTGGGAGTGCGAATCTCCCTGTACATGGACTTGCACTTACTGCAAAAGCCGAAGCGCTCACCCCCAAAATGGGCCATAAAGATTACAATTTCAGCAATGGCTGGCTAGAACGGTTCAAGAAATGACACGGCGTGACCTCGAAGTCAATTGTCGGCGAAAGCACAGCCGTGAACCGTGACACTGTAGATGTACGGCACCAACATCGGCTTCAAGCTCTACTTGAACAATATGAAGACAAAGACATCTACAACCTAGATGAGGCTGTATTTTTTCACAACATGCTAACGAATCACACATATACTACCACTGGTGGAACCTCATAAAGAGGAAAACCGAGCAAGGAGCGTGCCACAGTGCTGTTTGGTGCCAATGCAACAGGCGGGGTCAAGCTTCCCTTGTTGACTGGAGAAAACGGAGAAGCCGCGGTGCTTCCGAAATGCAGCTATTCCCAAGGAATGCATCTACAAAAGTAACAAACGAGCATGGATGACTGCGGCTATTTTTGAATACTATGTGTGCCTTCTGGATAGATGGTTCGACGCAAACAATTAGCAAGTGCTTTTCACAAATGACAATTCTCTAAGCCACGGGAAGATCGACAACCTTAAGGCGATCGCTGTGGAAGCCTGCAAACACAACCGCAGTACTGCAATCGACGGATCAGAGAATCATTGAGACCGCCCGGAAGCTGTACCGCAAGGCTCTTTTGCAGCGCGTGCTCACAGCGTATGACGCCAGCAAGAGGCACAACATTGATTTGCTTGGTGCGGTCCACTTGCTGAACTTGTCATGGAACTCGTACCTTCGAAGGTCGCCATGTGCTTTGCGCACGCCGGCTTTTCCCATGCAATCAGCGACCCTGACAATGACCGGACTTGCAGCGATCTGTACAAGGCTGGCCAAGGTAGAAGGGGACTTCGAGACACTAGCGTTGGCCGACACTGCTGCTCACATGGTCGCCCCAGCGACAGATGCGGAAGTACCAATTGACACTGCTGGTGGCCCCGACGAGGATGATGAGACGGCAGACGAAGAGCCATGTGAAGTGCCAACCATGGTGCAGACGTGGGAGTACCTACGTCTGCTTCGAAATGAGGTTGAATGCGGCGGCGACCACGACCTCATGCAATGCTTGGTCAAATTAAAGCAGGGGTTCCTCGCACCCGGTAAGAACTTGGACCAGCCAATGCTCACTGCCTCTTTTGCATCTAAATAAAGTTTTGCTTCACTGAATACATTGTATTTTGACCTCCTCGCAGTTGTGGCGCAATTAAAGCTCAACTGCTTTAGCTTCTCTTGACGGGTCGCTTATATCTAATTACCGCTTATGACGCATTTTTCCGCCATCCCACTGACTTCGTTATAACGAGGGATTACTGTATATGAAAGTCTGGAAAATATTTTTTTTATCAATAAAATTTCTGATGAATAGAATCAAGTGCTTCCTTCCTCTGAATCTAATGAATTAGTGACGTCCTGTTGCATTGAATCCCAGTGAGGTTATCAGTTTAATGGTGGACCTGTGTTGTGCAGCAATTTTTTATTTATTGCGTAGAAAGTTTTGCTTTTCAGTTTTTCTCTAAAATACAGAAGAATTATCCCAACTTTATGGCAGGTGGGTTATCTTAAGGGCAATCTGTGCGATACAAAAGGACCACGCATCACCCAACTCAACCACTGCTCGGTGCGTAACCTTTACCGACAGTAAATAGTATGCACCATCCGCCATTTTATTGTTAGGTGCAGAGTGAGTTGCCACCTGTCGAAGATTCAGAAATATGCAGCATCACAGTAAGTTCATGAGGCACTTAGGTAAACCTTAGGCAGCCTGGCCGTGACAAAAATTCACCCCAAGGCACTGTGGAATGCTTGCTGCTAGCATAGGCCACTTGTATGTTTACACGGGTGGCTCATCACGTGATCGATCCCAAGGTCACGCGTGCGAATTAAATTGATGGCTGTTAAAGTGGCGTGAAGATCGCCGCCAAGTATCCAACACGGTCTGCGCAACTGTCGGTGGCTAATCGGCCCGAGCTTCGCACATGCTTTCGCACTTCACGAAATACGTGCTGCTTATGTTGCCGTTCCATCTGTCCGTATCGCACTAGCATTCCTATCGAACCTGTTGACCTGGACAAACTTTGTACCAACAAAGGCGGCCCCGGCCAGCGCGGTGCCGTTCTGTGCATTGCGGCGTTCGGCCGCCGTGTGCGCTCCCCACCTCGGGCCACTGCCAGGGAGCGCTTGCAATCCGCCACTGCGTCAGGCGGGACAGGGCTTCTTTTGCGCCGAAAACGAAGTGAAACGGTGGTATGGGGGGGCATCGAGCACGAGGGGCTCCGTGGTGCACGCGACACGGGGCACTGCGCGGGGCTTTTATTTTATTTTATTTTTTATTTACTGAGTACCTGCATCGCCTTAGAAACCATTACCTTGAATATATTGAAGATTGCAAAAATCAAATGCGTAGTAGATAGCCGATTCGTGAATCGTATTATTCCAACGTTCACTATTCAATTCGATGTGGTGATATTCGACAGTTGCACACCCCTATTTAATACCTTTCTAAAGCTATCCAATACTTTCACTGGGCACTGACAAATACCACCGGTTTTCCTTTGAGCCTATGCAATCGGCCCATTAGCTGCGTTGAAACCAGGTGAGCATGCAGGCTTGCAATGTAGTTTCAGCAGGACTATGGCTTGATGGAGTCGCTCGCTTCATGTTTGCAATAGCGAGGCGTAAACAGACTCTCATAGGTGGCTGTATGCTAAAGACATGACAGTTGCACTTTTTCACAGTTCAGTTTCGGTTTTCTAAGTAAACTTAGAAAGCGCTGTCCTGTGTCTCTGTCATGTCCCTGTCTTATTTAATTGTGCTAAAGGCTTCGCCATTATAAGTAAACTTGTCTGGAATTCCTTACACTGCAGAAATTAGCACCGTCTCTTAGGTAGTGACTTTTCTACGGTATTTTAAGTCATAATTTCGAGATATCTGGAGTCCGGCAGTAAAGCTCTTCTGGATAAAGGGCTAAAAATACGTGTTGACATCGTACTAGTAGCAACCTGACTGATTTCTCGAGACATCAGTATTAATGAAGGTTTACTCTACGGTCACACCACTGCTTCGTTGCCGAGAGGATGGGACCCACCTGAGAGGGCCTTAGCATGAGCATTTGCTGCCTCTTCTTCCTGAGTGAGGTCAATGATTTTCACCCCAGATGCAGGTGATGTGCCGCTGGCAGCAGACGACACCACAGCCACTGTTCGCACAGATGTGCCAGCAGGAGATGCAGCGGAGCTCGTTGGGACACCGACTTTCATCTGTAACACAGCGTAAGCATCAGCTGCCACATGTTTCAGCTGCACAGCATGTAAATATATTTGAGTTACATCAATTTAAGCTCAAATTAACACCCAATTTAACTGGTGATAAATAAAATAGAGTCATAAAACAAATTTTGTATTATTACGGTACAAACTGTGCAGTTTGGACACGGCAACCCAGCCGTGACGATGACACCTTTGTATTGTAAAGCAGCACCAAGCGTCTCTTTAACAACCTGAGTCTACAACGTCTTCATGGTTCCTCTAATGCCTTCAACAACTCTTTCTTACCTACTGCTATTGAATTGTGTAGCACGCTACCCAACAGTATGGTAAATGAAAGTGATCCAGATAAATTTAGGCACCTATTGTCATGTTTCTTAAACCCTCAACCTACCACTGCTACTGAAAATCGGCGCACTGAAGTGGCAGTATCCTAGATTAACTATCAATGCCACCCAATATGCCCCTTGCATGACATATCAGCACCTCGTGCACAACATCTTCTATACTCCATCATTGGGCACGATGACGTCACGCTGACACCTTGTGACACCAAGCCTGCTGGGTATAAATCTGCAGCCAACATAGTTGAGCTTCAGTGGACATGGCAACCCCACCGTGATGACAATGCCTGATATACCTTTGTACATGCAGGTTAGTGATAAAAGACACGGATTTTATAGTGACTACCAATGTATTGTTGCCGTGTCCACACATACTGCCGAAGTGCATTAGCAGCTGCTTTTCAATGGCATGCCTGTTGCTTAAGCTTTCGGGAGATGTTGAGAAAAATCCAGGACTCCTTATGGAAAAAGTGCTAAACGAGATTCTTCAAACCCAGAAAGATATCTTGGAAAAAATTACTCTAATGCACGAAAAACAGACATCGTCTGAGTTGGGTATGTTGCAAATGCAGACCAGGTTGGCAGCCATTGAAAAGAAGCTCGAGGTCTTAGATGAAACTCAAATAAGGCTTTCAAAGATTGAAACTTCTGTGAGTGACTACGAGACCTAAATTGTTACTCTGTCGAAACAACTTGATAATTTGGAAAATCGGTCCCGCCGCAACAATCTGATCGTACGAGGTACAGAAGAAGAAGTGAAAATGAAGAAAAGTAAACAATGATATTTTTGGGGCAGTGCTGGGACAGAAAATGACCACGATTGAAAGAACACAGAGCCCAGGTAAGAAGACTCTCGATAAAGATTGCCCAGTTATCATTAAGATTGGAGACTTCAGGGAGGAAATGAGTATCTTGAAAAATTGCTTCAAATTGAAAGGACAGGAAATCAGTATTTCAAAGGATTATTCTAAAAGAGTGCTTCAAATACGAAAAACCTCTGGAATTCAACAGCAGATGAAAGACAAAGGGGAGTGAAGGTGAAGCTTGTGTTTGATAAGCTGAAGATGAATAATGTCATGTATGCCTGGAATGAAACTATAACGAAAGGTACAGGTGCCACGCCTATTTCAAGAGAAACAAATGACTTCAAAAGCCCCAGTCTCGACAATTTAAGATTATAAACCTGAACGCCAGAAGTATATTAAATAAATTGGTTGAGTTAGAAAGCATAGTCTTAGAACACGAACCTGACATATTGGTAGTCGCTGAAACATGGCTTCATAAGGATATTTTAGATGCCCAATTACTCCTCCCAACTATAAGAAAGCCAGAAAAGATTGAGAAGATAAAGGTGGGGGCATTGCGATCATAATAAAAAATAACCCATCATTCTCTGCTTTGCCAGACGTAAATGGCATCGAAGCACTGTGGATTAAGACAAAGTTAGATAACCACACAGTTTTCATTAGGGCCGCCTAAAGATCCCTAAGATCGCCAGTGGCTGTACTGGCAAAGTTGAGATATTTTATAGATGTACATCTACCTCATGACATTAAGATTCTCTTGCCTGGGGATTTTAATCTGCAATCTACCTAGGATTGGCTGGCCTTCAAAACTGCCTGGTACACGAGAGGCGCCTAGTTGCAAACAGTTGCTAGATCTTGCCCGCTGTAATAACTTATTTCAAGGTTGCAACCGACTACACAAGGAGATGTCCTACGACATCATCCATTCTCGATTTGATCTTTGTATCCGAGTACCTAAAGTCATCCATCTGCGACTGCAAAATACTCGATGGATTATCGAATCACATGATGGTTCTGTTATCGTTAGACGCATCCCCAGAGATAACAAATACTCATTCCCTCACAACTTTCCCTAATTTTAGAGCCGCCGATGACAATAGATGCAGTAATAGACTGCCTTGAGTATTCGCTCTCTGACTTTATGCAGCTTTATAACTCTGGTGCCAGCACAAACTGATTATGGAACTTCTTTTCAGAACTGACAGCACGGCGCATTAACAAGTTTATTCAGAAAAAAACTAAACATACTAATAAAAGAAGTCCTTGGATCACTAGAGATATACTTCATGTTAAACGGAGACTACAATGTAAGAGGAAGGTAGCTTCACAAAACCCTGACCCAGAAAAGAAACTTTACGTTGCCCGTATCAGCATAAGATTGAAGCTCCTGCTAAAGGAATCCAAAGAAAGGTCTGATAACATAACACAAACTAAGTTTCTTCACAAGTCCCCTGGTAAATTTTGGCGTTACATTAATCCATCATCTGTTATGCACCTTGCTGGAGAAGAAGAGAATGGCCAAGAACACGCGGAAAATATTATTCTGCATCTGTGTTCACACATGACAATGGTGTATGTATTACCGCCTTTTGTTGATGAAAATCTAGGACCGCCTATCCCCAATTTACAAATTGATGAACAAGGTGTTCTGAACCTCTTACTCCATGTTGACCAAAAGAGCCCTGGCCCAGACGGCATTCTAAACGAGTTTTTGTACAGGTACGCTGAATGAGTTTCTAAATATCTGAAAAAAAATATTTGAGTCATCTATTAGTAACGGATGTTTTCCTGGTGCTTGGAAGCGAGCAAAAGTCATACCTGTTCACAAAAGCAAGAAAAAATCTTCTGTTAACTATTACAGACCAATTTCCCTCACCAGTACAACTTCCAAGTTACTTGAACACATCATTTCAAAACATCTCCTGCACTACCTGGATCGGCATAACCTTCTTTACAGTCATCAACACGGATTTCGAAAGGGTCTCTCTACAGTTACCCAATCTATAGAAATAATTCACGATCTTGCTGAAACAATAGGTACATATGGTCAAACAGACATTATATACCTGGATTTCGCAAAAGCGTTTGATAAGGTGTCGCACCCGAAAAAGTTTAATACTGTCTTCAAAAATCAAGATCTAACAAAATGGTTCTCTTCGTACATTTCTTTTCGTGAACAACATGTAGATTTTGGGGGTTACCAGTCTAGCACTATACCCGTCGCCTCTGGGGTACCACAAGGTAGCGTTCCAGGTCCGCCTTTATTTTTTATCTTTGTTGATGATATACAAAAAACCATTTATGTGCCATTAAGACTCTTCACTGATGATTGCATGATCTACAGTAAAATAAATTCAATCCAAGGTCAGAGTGAAATAAATTCAAACCTTAAAAAAATAATTAAATGATGTCAGGAATGACAAACAGAGTTAAACTTCAAAAAGTCGGTGTTCATGACCATAACTAGGTAGACAAATATTCTTAATTACAATTATCAAATTAATGGGCATACACATGAACGAGTGAATCAATATAAATATCTAGGAGTAACATTTACATCAGACCTACGATAGATACGGTAGTCTCCAAAGCTTCCAGATCACTTTGGTGCCCGAGACGCACCGTGTACAGTGCTACTCACGATTCTCACATACAAATCTCTCGTAAGGCCAGTAATGCAGTATGCAAAAATAGTATGGGCCCCTTACACAGTAATCAACTGCCTCAAGCTTGTAAAGATTCAACTGCTTTCCTCAAGATTTATATTTAATAAATACCGCCACATCTATTCCCCAACCCAGCTGTGCGAACAAGCACAACTACCAGTTCTTGAAACAAGAACCAGGTATGAAAGATTGAAATTCCTTTACCTTATTATCCATAACTACATTAGTATAAACACATCAGCGTATTTCGAAATCAACACTAACAAAACATCCAGACATCGCTACAGTAAATTTATTCCATTACCGGTTTTAAGAAACGACTGCTCTAAGTTCAGTTATTTTCTCCACAGTTGCGAAGATTGGAACACTCTCGCAGACTCTGCTGTTTCAGCTTCTACATTGACCGAATACTTTCATAGCATTGAGAATATTGTGTTTGCTACTGAGATCGAGCAGTAGGACTGTATTGCCTGTGTGGACTGACATTTTTTAGCCTTTATGATGTCCTGTTGTTTTGTTTTGTGCCAAGAAATTGTGCTTTCCAACGTCCGTACGTACATTTATTTTCAGTTGAATATCTGTCCATTTTTGCACTTTGTATTATGTTCAAATTTCTCCTCTACCACTCCTTTTATGGTCCCTTTGGGACTGACAGTATCAATAAATGAAAGGAAAAGAATTAAATGAAAAAGAAAACTTAACGCACTGCAGGTGATGGAGAACCAGTCATGCTGGCCGTGTTGGCAATTAGCTGCATTGGCACTGGCATCGAGGATGACACCGAAGTAGACGAGGATGGGGCACTCTGCAACTGCAAGGATCACCATCAGAGAGACACACGCCACTCATCACTCTGACACGGCTAGTCTTCAAGATTTTCATGAGTGTCGCCGAGGCTACGTCATCAGAAAGAAAAGCACTGGCCGCCCTTTACTATACATGTGTTGCAGTTTGTGATTCTCCATGACAAATGCACACAGGGTTAAATAATTTTCAACACTGCATTTTTCCTTTTCAATCTACGTTGTTTGGCATCATTTGGCTAGCGATTCTGGTCGTTAAATTGCGGACTGGCAGCAGGAACAGACATCCCTTTGAGAGTACTGACTGCACACTCACTGCATAAAAATGTTACCACAAAAGTTTTGCACCCGCAGGCAACAATTCATTAATGAAGAGGCCACTATCAGGACTGCAATAACTGGCATTAAATTCCATACGGCGGTTGCATCAACATATACCAAAAATAGCCTACAGCACCCAATATATTGATAATTCCACCCCCTTCAGAAATTGAAAAGAAACTAAACGAGAGAAAGTGACAAAAAGAGCACGCAAACAATGCATCAATCTAGAAAACTTAACTCTTACACACACATACACAAACTTAGAAAATCAGCAAACACAACTACGGACGATGCAACGGCATGTGCAGAGGTGGCATAACATTACACTACTAAAGTCCAGCTGAAGATATTTGTGCCATGACAGTTCATAAAATTTTAATCAAAACGTGCAAACAGGGCATGACTGCCCAAGAGAACTGTTTTCCACCCCAGTCACACGTACTGCCCGAATCTGAAGTAAATGGAACACATGCAATATCCAAGTTGACGGTCAACCACGTTCTATTCCACTTTGAGAACTAGCAGGGCACAAGAGCTTTCTTGGGCGCAATTATTAGCAACATTCATTCTTAAAGTCAAACATTTTTTTTATTTGTGCCAGGACCCTCACCTATTTTCACATTCCTCAAGCCAACTGCAGGCTTGCTTTCCCATTCCGAGAATAAAATCTTTATTTCAATCAGGGAAGTCTATGCAGTTTGATGGTAATATTTAAGTGGAGTACTGCTAGAGCCGTGCACTAGCAAATGTTGCACCAATGCACAGTAACTAGTACAGTAAAACCCACTTATAACAATATTAAAGTGCTAAGAAAACCTTATTGTTTCAATCTATAATTGTTATAACTGGGCTGCATGAAAAAAGCTGAGGGAACAAACATTCAAACTATTTAGACAGAGAGAAGTACAGTTGAACTCACCATTACCAATTGTAGCAATGCTCAAATGTAACAATGAGCAGATGCCCCACCCTGCCGCATTATGGGCTATAACAATTAAATCTGGCTACTGGGTGTCTGCACCTAATATAAAAAGAATGTGAAATTCACATAAACAAAAAAAAATTATGTCAGTACTCATCTCGCGGTGATTGTTGATGGTAAGGCAGTTAGCATTACTAACCTAACTATTAATATTACTAACCTAACCATATTGCTGAAGTCACGTTTATTTAAATAAACATCGGTAGTGGTCATTCTGAGACTTTTGTTGCTTCAGCTATATGCCACATACAGCGGTATCGTCCCGCATTTCTATGGAATTTGCTTGCCAAGGACACCCACAAGCATGGCAGCATGCCAACGACTGTATGAGACCAACATAGTGACAAAGATGGAATGACAAACAAGAAGCGACGTCGATGGAACAAAAAGGCAGTACGACAATGATGGCATGACAATACAATTCTTAAATGATGATGATGGTATAACAAGGGCAGCACGATGACAGCATGATGAAGGCAAGACAATGGTATGTATGATGATGACTGTGTGACGACGATAGCGTGACAATGACAGCACGACGAGAGTCGGATGTCGAAGTTAGGACGACGCAATCATGACTATGGCATGACAGCAGTATGAAGACAATCAGATGACGACAAGCGTATGACGACAATAGCACAACAACGACTGCATCATGAGGCCTGTATGACAACGATGGCATGACGAGAGTAGGATGACAAGGGTGGAGTGACAAGAATGACAACAGTGACAGCACGACCACAATAGCATGTCCATGATGGTATGACAATGGATGCATCATAGCCACTGCCTGACGATGCCGTGACGACAATAACATGCACTCTAAAAAAAGGTTTGCACCCTTCGGTTTGTATATCTGCCACACAACAATAATCGTCATCTGCCTTGCTTGAGTTTCCTTTCTTGAAAACGTCGCGCTCACTACTTTCCTGTCGGCAATGCTATGTCATGCTGATAATGCGCATGCTGTTTGTTACTGGGAAGTACCGGGTTTACAGCGTTAAAGAAAGGAAATGTGGACAAGACAGATGACGGTTATTGTTGTGTGGCAAGATACGACGCAAAGGGTGTAAACTTTTCTTAGAGTGTGACTACAGTGGCATAACCACAACAGAATCAAGGAAGCATTATTATGATAATATGATACGATAATATGCTATGGTGACAATGGCACGACAACAATGGTATGACAACGACTGTGTGACGACAGTGACATGACAAGAGTAGGATGACAGAGTTAGAATAAGAACGATGGAACAACTGCGATGGCATAACTACGAGTAGGCAACATTTACGGTTCATACTTGGCTAAGGGCCGCCCTCTTCTAAGGGCCGCACCCCCACTTTGGAAGGCAAAATTTTGGAAAAAAATTAAAAGCGTCCTGTCAGAAAGCGAAGTTACGTTGCCGCTACATGATGATAGCTGCTTTTCCGTTGACGCCACTCAGGCCACCACACCATTATTTCTTTGTGTGATGCATCATCTTGGCTTGTTGGCAGTGTTTGCAGTCGGATCGATGGCATTTCCCCTCTAGAGAAGGGAGTCCTGTTTCAGTCAGTGCTGGTCAGGGACAATGGGCCAGCATCTGAGGTTGTGTACTCCAGCGTTATGCCATTTGCACCTCCCTTACACTCTGCTACAGCTGCCGAAGCAGCACGAACCTTAGGCAGGCCATCATAGGCCTGATTCGTGCAAGGGCCACACCCAGCCAAGATTCCATTTAAAAAAATGTGGCCCTTACACAAGTAAATACGACAACTGTTATCACCGATAATGTGGCATGAGAGCATTGTAGTAAGCAGTATATTTAACATTCTATACATACAAAAGTTGACGGTACATCGGCTACTTATGTCAAATATATTGTTTTATAAGTGGTTTCCACTGCAGTATGCTGCAGAGAACGGGGCAGTGCCCTTCACACTTTTGTGACAACCAAGTAGTGCCCCAACCAAATTCCGCCAAAGAACCCAAGAAGCATGGCAGTACAAGGTCACACTACAAGGCTGTGTTCCATTTATTTCTAATCCCACCAGTGTGTGACCACCAATTCCGCTTATTTCTGATGCCACCAGAAGTAGGACTCAGCATCCCAGATGAGCAAAGCCAAAGAATGTCAAGCAAGAAAGACTACATGCAGGCTAAAAGACAAGGCAGGTCAGGCACGAGTCATTACAGAAGGCCAAGCAGACCAGAACCTTCACCACTGCTGATTAAATTAGAGACAATCAGCAACAAGCTAGCCAGGCAACTCAACGAGTTGGTTACGAGACCTCTGAACAAGAGGATCACAAAGCACAAGCCCTGCCCCAAACAAAACTACGAGCCAGCAGCAGACAACAATGGCAGGCGGCCCTCAGGAGACTGCACAAGCGTGCGCTAGTTTTACCTGAGGGGGCATACGAGTGACCACAGCTGTGCTGCCACCACTCGGTGTCGAAACGCTCACCAACTTCATGTGCTGGTTTGGTTTCAAGCCCAGCTGCTGCACAAGATAGGGTGGAAATAGAATGAGGAGGAGAGACAGCAGTTGCCTGGTGACATTCTGGAAGACAACTCCTATCTTTTCACTGGCTGCACAGACATTTCTGCATGTGTGGCTATAGTTTGCTTATTTGATGGCATGGGTGTTCATGTATCAGTTTAGTGACATTCTGTATGTTTTAACAATGAAATGCCCCTTAACTACATCAAACTTTGCCAGAACATTCGTCCCCATATTTACTTATGTAATGCTAACCAAATCCAAAAAGTGCTGAAATGAATTTTTTACCCATTTAACACAGAATATTGCCACAGCACACACACGTGACAACTGTCATTTTTGTTTACAAAAGCAGTAAAGCACTGGAAATGATTGCAGGCACTGGAAACACGTCGTAGCTGCTACCTTGTTTGTCAATTGCCTGTTTTGAATGGCACGGCTGCATTGCCATCAACCTCTCGTCACATGACGACAATTTGCACACCATGCCTAGTACATGCATACTCTGTGGCTCAGTTAAAGTTGACCAGTGGTGCACAGACAAAACAAGGTGCAGCAAACACAAAAAACTGCATCCCATCATTGTGGACTTGTTTATGGCACTTGATTGAGATGGTGGCCGCTGCACAGGCCATAATAGAAAATGAGGCCATAATTGTGCAACTGAAAGTGATCGCCCGAAATACAGAACCTGGCTAGCCTAGCAGGCAGCACATGCAGATTTGGCATCATTGGACAAAGATCTCCCAGAGGATGCTTGTGTTCCAAGTCAATCACTTTTGCACAATTTTACATGATTCGGCACTGGGCATGTAGGCATCTATGGGAGACAAGTGTGCCACGCACACGCAGAACAACATTCTTGGATATCGTATTTTCGCACGTATAACCCACCACCACATATAATCAGCGCCCCTAATTAAAACAGCTGGGGGGGGGGGGGGGGGATACCTGCGCATATAATCAGCGGAAATCACCGCATACAGCTCAAATCGTTGCAAAAACAGCCTCCATTTACAGATGCACTTGTCCACATCACGGACAAATCACTTGCTCTTGCTTCCGCGCACCAGCATTGAAAGCAGCTGGACCCGGCAACAACTACTGGCCGATTTTGCGATTGCAAGATCATTCTTAGTAGGGATGTGCAAATACCAAATGGTTCATGTTGAATCTAATATCAAATCAATTCGAATCGAATACTGTATATCAGAATACTTTCCAAAAATTCATGCTTACAAATTTTGGGCGAGAAAGCATGGTGCTGCACATGCTCAGGAGTCTCCTAGCATTGCATAACAAGAATCTAGCAAGCTGTCAGTAACTTACGTACATAGAAATCAAAAGATACAGTACAGTCAGCTCTTATTAATGCGTACTTCAAATTAGTATGCCAGCACTGATTAGAGCTCAGTTCTAGTATATGATGGTCTCGAATATATTTTTTTTTTTTTAGCAATAGAACATCTGCTGAATAGAATTGGAGCTTTTCTTTCCCTCTGAAGCTAACTAATGGCATTATGTTGTACCAAGTACCAATGCGGTTCTCAGCTTGCTGGACCTGTGTTTTACAGCAGTCTTCTATTGCATTAAAGTATTCCTTTCCACTTTTCCTCTAAAATAAAGAAGGCCTTTCCGAACTTTACAGCAGGTGGGTTATTGGGAAGCCAATCTATGCGACAGATGAAAGCGCGGACGGCGCATCATGTCACTCGACCACCGCTCCTTGTGTAGCTATTGTTAGCACTGCGCCATTAAAGCGCTGCGACTTGTTAGCGCTGCGACATTAAACAACAGCGACTGTGTTGTGTCCTTTCTTCTGTCCTCGTCTTTAGCGCTGTGCAGACATGTCAATACTGAATCACGAACTTGCCCAAGCTTCCACTTTATCAAAGAGCAGGTGCCATTTATAGTCGGGTTCAACGTGATTAGCCACCTGTCAAACATTCTGAAATCGGGAGGGTCACGGCAGGCTCGTGCGATGAACCCCCCCACCTACGCAACACACACACGCATAATTCTATTGCAGCAAAGGACGAAGGCATAGATGGGATACACAGAAGCAGCGCTCTGTATGCAGCGCTGTGTGGCTGTGATGGAAATTCACCCCAGGCCAATGTGGTAACAGGCCACAAGCCTTTGCAGAATGCTTGCTGCAAATACCCAAAATCACGCGTACAGGTTAGATTGATGGCTATTGAAGTTAACTTCAAGTGTTATGTTCATGAAGTGTTAACTTCATGATCTGCATGCCTCCTAGCAGCTAATCGGCCGAATCTTCGCACATGCCTTCACACTTCTCGAAATACATGCAGATTTTGTTGTCGTTCCCAGTGTCCACGTTACGGTATCGTTTAGATTGGTCCAACCTGAACAAAAGCAGCCCGGGGCGACGCAGCTCCACTTGGCGAATTGCAGCGTTTAGGCACTGTGCGCAATCCCCGCATTGGACTGACGTCGGGAAGCCCGTGCAGCAGGGCAGAAGCACTCGCAGAGACAGAGTCCACGAAAACGCGAGCAACGGCAGACAGATTGCGGCTTGCTCGGCACTCCTTTTTGTGCCGAGAACAACGAAGTGAGGTGCTCATTTGCACAGGATCGAGCAAGAGGGGCTATGAGGCGCATGTGAGATGGGGCACTGCGCACGTTTCTATGTCGAATATAACAAATATTCGAAAAATCGAATAGTAAATATTTGATTCACAAATAAAATCATTCAAACGTTCACTATTCTATACGTAATATTCCAGTATTCGCACACCCCTAATTCTCAGTAACACATAATTGCTAATTTTTAGTTAAGAAGCGTTAGCTCGGGTGCTCCTAACCAAACACTTATAAAAAGAGAACTTGTTTTTCTCGACAACCATTGCACCAAATTTGATGAGGTTTCTTGCATTTAAAAGGAAAACTTAAAATCTAGTGACTGTTCATTTTGGAATTTCTGTTTTAGGTCGTCAATTTTTCATAAGAAATTGGCAAAAATCGCAAATTTTCAGAAAACAAAACTATCTAGTTTACATCTCCGTAACTCCGCAATGAAAAATGATATGACAATTCTGTGAATTGCATCTAATAGTACGTCTAAAGGGGACAAAATTGATGTGCTACACATGACTCTCAAAAAATAGTGTAATGAAAATGCAGCTTTTGCAAAACCCTTGTACACAACATTTAATTATTTAATTATGGGGTTTTACGTGCCAAAACCACTTTCTGATTATGAGGCACGCCGTAGTGGGGGACGCCGGAAATTTTGACCACCTGGGGTTCTTTAACGTGCACCTAACTAAGTACCACGAGTGTTTTCGCATTTCGCCCCCATCGAAATGCGGCCGCCGTGGCCAGGATTTGATATTTGATATTTCAGGAAATTGAGAAAAAAAAAATTTGTTGAAAAGTTAGTTTTTTTCCCCTAGTTCCAGTAATTGTACATACTTGTTTGGCTAGATATTGGCACTTTGCGATCTACAAAGAGCTAAACAAGCTACCGCACAATGCTTTTTCTGAAGATTTAGCACAGAAAAAAAGTTCCCAGAAAGAAAGACTACCATATTTTGCCCTTGTGCGTCACAACTCAAAAACTATAACGCCTACACAAACACTAGTTACATATTTGAAATCTGCATAGAAAACTCTATAATTGGCTGAATTTTGAAGCCTCCAGTACAAGTAATAAAAAAAAAAGGTGTCTCGAGGAGCGTCTCCCTTTAAATAAATGAAACACATACAGTAGAACATTATTGATTACAGCCCACTGCATACAATTTCCCACCACCAACGTTCTCGATCGAGAACACAATAAATGACCCAATCCTGTTACACTTCTTTACCGGTTCGTATATTTTTGGAAAGCACAATCTTTCGGCATCAACATTCAGTATCACCGATCGGCAATCACACCAAGATTTTCAACCGCTAGATTCCATGTAAAGAGGAAAAGTTGCGAGGTTCGCACGATCAAGAACAATAACCACCCACTGCAGCAGCTTCCCCGCAATGGTCGTCTACCCGCCTCATGTGCAAATGCTGGCACGCACTTGGTTTCCGACTCCGATGTCAGCAAATCTCCCTCGCACGCCACCTTCACAGCTACTCCCACTGCATGCTTCTAATAGGCGGTAAACCAAACGCACCACTGTTCCCCGCTGCAGGCGGCTCGAAATGAGCGTCATGTTTCGTTCTGGCAGCACTGTAGGCGTCACATTCTGGTGTCGCCCGCCAGCTCGATTTCGTTTTGGTTTCCTGTCATCGTCTTAAAACACCTCACAATAAGGACACTACAATGTGCGCCTCGAATTGCTCGACCCACACCTGCTCAGCGTGCATCGGCGTGTCATGCTGCAACAATTCCCGCAACACTTCGCTTCACTTAGATGTCAACTACAGATGAATCTGTCAAATTCTTTAGTGACTTCGAATTCCATGTTTTCCCGATTAGCACGTATTTTTTTTTTTTTTTTTTTTTATGCGAGGGAATTACTTGGCTCGTTGTGCGACCGCACAGTGATCAGAAAGCCATGGCAGAAAAATGGCACTGGTGTTGGGCTGTTAAGCACAAGGTCGCAGGATCGAATCCCAACCATGGCGGCCGCATTTCGGCGGGGGCGAAATGCAAAAACACCCATATACTTAGATTTAGGTGCCCATTCAAGAACCCAAGGTAGTCCAAATTATTCGAGAGCCCCACTACGACGTGTCTTATAATCAGATCGTGGTTTTGGCACGTAAAACCCCATCTTTTAATTTAATTTTTAGAAAAACTGCACACAGATTCTGTGAGCTTTATCTGACTAAGGAAGTGGCCACTGTGAGGATTCAATCATCTGCCCCACTGCCACTGCTCTGTAGCGGAGTGCGCTAACCACTGCACCACTGTTGCGACAGGCGACAGTAATGAATATCATCGAGGCTGTGCTTGTGGTTGGGCTGGCGGGCGATTCACTAAATGGCGTGTGATAGGAGTGGTGCCACTGTCGGTGCTGTGGAGTCTTCATCGTGCGAAGTTGAATGGCTTGCATGTACACCATCAGTCGAGACAGCAAAGCATGGCCACAGACACCAGTTCACTGCTGATGAAGTATGAGACCACCGCAACACAGCAAAATCTGCAAAATCGACTGCAACAGCAAAACAATGCTCGCCACCCAAGCCCCCAACAATGTGAAGGGCAAAGCGAGCAGCTGTGGAGCAAGCACGGTGAGCTACAGCGACTGCAGCAAGGCAACGTGCACCCCTCAAGTCCCCGACAGCGACACACTCAGCAACAATGCTCTCGCAGTTACACATCATAAGGATTGCTTGAGTGACCCAATAGTGCTTTCTTAAAACGTGTGAACAAAGTTATACTGTGTATATCTGTGACCTCAAGAAGACAGAAAAAGCATGTCATCTTTACACTGCTGGTCTACCAATTCAACTGTTACACATAGCTGCATGTGCCATACGTGATAGCAGCGGCGTGCTGTGAAGCATAGTCTACCACCGCCACCACGGGGTGCCGCGACAAGCACTTTCACCGACAAGGCAATCAACTTTTGGGCTGGGCTTTACCCCCTTGGCTTCTCCCCTGTGTAGCTTTGAGCGTGCTAGTGGAGAGGAAAAGAGAGAGAAAGCCGTGCATCGGTGCAATAACTCCCCTTATACTTGAAGGATTCAAGAAGCTTTTGTTAAATGAGATTTGCAAGGTTTCCTTTAATAGTTGGGCCATTCTATGATTTAGTCAGAAAAGCACATCAGGGCCCTTAAGTTTGAAATTTTCAGTGCATTCCCTGTCTTTTTTCGTTATTGCGGGGTTCAACAGTACTGTCATCCTCCCCATGATAGCTGAACGATCGAAGCACCAGAGTTCCCTCTAGAAATTTTTCTAGCATACACCATGCACACAGCATCTGAAAGAAACATGCGATAGCTTAATGCTTGCGCAGAAGACTTCTTAATTGAACAAACACTTTGCACTGTTTATTGAGATTAGAAGAATAAGAGAAATTAAAACTTACCGCTGCCAGCATTGAGGCATTGGTACCAGTCACTCTGATCTGTTGTGCAGGAGTCGGCGGACGTGCGGGCGACGTGCTGCCCGAAGCCACAGTTGAGACGATCACATTCGGGGCACGTGTGGTAGTCACATTGGGAGCACGGGACGCAACAGAAGTCGGTGCCATCACGGTGGTAGGCACCGTCTTGACAGCAGGGGATGCAGCTGCCGGCGTCTGTGGCTTCAAGGGTGGCATCCGTACGCACACGCCAACAGACCTCTGCATGTCATGACAGTTTGTTTTTCATAAGCATGCATGCATGGAAGAAAACACAAAAAGATTGGAATGAGCCCTCATCCATGTATGCAATGACGTGAACAAAAAGCAGCAATTGTCAAAGACAAACATAAAACTAATAAATTAATAAAAACACTTCTTTGTGCAGATACTGGGGGCAAGTGCCACCCCTGGGAAGACTGGGGCTGCAGTGAGCAGGATGTAGGAGGAATGAGCTGGGAATTGCTGCCGCATCGGCTGCATCACGAGTAGAAGAGCAGGCTGAGAATGAAAGTTTCAGTATCACGAGAAAATCGTTAGACATGCTGTGGTTTGAAGCTAATGTATGACAAATAATGAGACATTAAAAAATTTAGAAAAATAAAAGTATTGTTGCAAAGGACTATCACACGTCCCCTCGAGTGTCGGCATTCCTTTTTATATGGTATGCTTCAATGGCCAACCATGCAAGCCCAAAAAAGAACACAAAGCGCCTTTCAGGCAGAATGCCGAGTCTTCCACCACTACTCTTTTTGTGAATTTCTTGGACTTTACCAGGGAGTTGCTGTTTCCGGCTTAGTTGCAATGGAAGTGAAGTCTCACACGCGTCCGCTGTACTCGGCAGTGCCGCAGGGGCTGCCTCCACGAAGTGCAACAGCACCAAGGGCCACACTGACAGCAACGACACCATGCACTACTACGTCAACAGTGAAGAATCTTGTGCTGGTGCACAAGTCGAGCCGTAAAGTGTGGAGCCGTAAAGCAAAGAGAAGGTTTTTCAGCACATCATTAAATTCGAGTGCATCCAGCATGAGGTCTTCACAGAATACCGAGGTACTCGCCATCCCTTTCAAACCAGTTCTCACCACCGACAACATGAGATGCTTCAACAGGCAAGTCGTGTCTGTACATCTAGAGGCGCTGGCTTCAAATGAAATCAAGCATATCATCATTTCAGAGCAACAGAGCAAACACCCACAAGAACGTCCTAGCAATTGACGTAGAACATCCGGATGCATTGTATTCTTTGCGCAAAGTCACAGAACTTGACGGGATGGAAGTCCACCGTCATATTCTGCAGCGCAAGTAAGTCAGCACTGGCGTAATTTACGATGTTGATGAGGCTATTTCCAACACTAATCCGTCAATCTTAATCAAGCCAGCTACAGAAAACACCGTCATTGCAAGCGCGTTTCATTTCGGCGCGTCACAGTGTGTAAAGATTATCATCATCATCATCATCATCATCATCATCAGCCTGGTTACGCCCACTGCAGGGCAAAGGCCTCTCCCATACTTCTCCAACAACCCCGGTCATGTACTAATTGTGGCCATGTCGTCCCTGCAAACTTCTTAATCTCATCCGTTCACCTAACTTTCTGCCGCCCCCTGCTACGCTTCCCTTCCCTTGGAA
Organism: Dermacentor andersoni; assembly: GCF_023375885.2. Lineage (NCBI taxonomy): Eukaryota > Metazoa > Arthropoda > Arachnida > Ixodida > Ixodidae > Dermacentor > Dermacentor andersoni. The sequence goes on from NC_092821.1 coordinate 155,583,363, forward strand.
TCCAGTCCGTAGCCACTTCCGACACGCAGTTCGCCCCTTTATACCAAAACTGCTGCAGTGCTGGAAGTGCATGAAGTTAGGCCATATGAGTAGTTCATGCAAAAACACTACCCCATGTTCTCGATGCACTGGGTCCAACACCACTGACACATGCGAGGCCAGTGTGCTGAAGCACACAAATTGCAGCGGCCCTCACGATGCATCCTCAAAGGACTAGCCTTTCTTCGAGAGGAAATCACAATGTCGTAGAAAATGGTTACAGATCATTCGTCTCACCAAGAAACATTTTTACAATTGCTAGTAGGCACAGCAGGCCGGGCCTTTCTCGTAGCACTCGACTTCTGCGCAGGCGCGAGTAAGAGCGGGTGCGAGAGAGAAAATCTGGGGCCCTTTGTTCCTTGAATATGTGACTCTGCCTAGGCACTACGGAGGAGGTCTCTTAGAGCGTGTTTGTATGAGTTTGTCCTTACACATACCGGCATAGCGGAGTGCGGTCGAGTTTGTTTATGCTCCGCCGCTGGCTGCCCACATGGTAAGGCAGTTGGCACGGACTCCCCATTTGGTGATTGCTGTGTCTGAAGGGGCAAAGTTCTGACTGGTGTTGTATAAGTCGCGGGTCACTTTTTTTGTCATAATGATATTCAAATAACTTTATTCAGTGCCCTGCGATTTGGTGGGGTGGGCCTGGACCCCGCCTAGGTTTCAGCCAATGATAGATTGCATTTTTTACAAGCACTGCTCCAGGAGGGCAGATGTAGCCAGCAAACGGAGGCCTCAGGAGAGCACCTGAGGTTATAATAAAGCAGGCGGCGCAGGATCTCCAGGGCACCCAAGAGGTAGTGGGAGGGGATCAAAGCTGGAAGCAGGGCGGCCTGTGGGTTGGGGCTGCGGCGACTCCCAACCCGCGGACCAGTCTGGGTTCTAGCTTTGGTGTCCCCGCTGCCGCTTTGGTGTCCTGGAGGCGCCGCCAATAATGCGAAATAATGGCACATTGTTTCAATTAGTAAAAAACACGATTCAACAAATACAGTTACGTCCAGCCGCCAACTTGCAACACTAAGTTCAGCACTACCATGCCCCACGACTTCTGCCAGCACGCCTAGGGACAAACACATACAACACGCGCTAAGAAACTCCTCCGTAGTGCCTAGGCAGAGTCATATATTCAAGGAGCAAAAGTTTGCACATTTCCTCTTTCGCACCCGCTCTTACTCGCGCATCCGCGCACACTACCAGTGTCTCCGCAAGTGCCACGCCCAGCTGCACCTACTAGCAATTGTAAATACACCACCAAGAAGCGGCCAAACCTAATAAGCGACAATGATCACGTCGCGAACGTTGTTCAAGAATCTCCAAAGCCTCTGTACCACGCGAGCCACGACCAACATCACCACCTCCTCAGTCGCCCAGGCCATACAAAGTCGGCTCTAAGGACAAAGGAGCTTCGAACAGCAAGGCAGCTGAAGCATGGCCTGAACTCCCGAGGCTACACATACCTACTGAGCAAGATCAGACTTCTACGGCTATGGATACTTTGTCTGTTCCTGATAAACTGATGGACCGAGATCAACAACTTGTTGTCATGCTGCGCTCTCTGGTGGTGAGTACTATTAGTGTTCTTCTGGACAAGCTACTGACATCAACAGATCGAAGTGCATTGCAAGTGCTGGATGCCATCAATCCAGTTTTCGCAAGCCTTCAAAAGTCCAGTGCTTGAGAACCTATTCAGCAGAACCATGGCTTGTCAACAAGAATAGTGATCATACAGGATGATGTAAAAAGCACCTCCATAGTCCCAATAGAATGCGAGAGGCCTGGAGTCATGTATTTTGGATTTCTGGCAGTTCATGTTTGAAAACCACTTTCCTATAGTGGTTACCTGTGAACCGAACTTATCAGCCACCATGAACCAAACTGATCGGCCACCATAAGAATATCAGGATATCAACCTTTCGTTTCAAGCACGTGTGCCTGAAATAGTAAGGTTCTGGTATACATTCGCAAGGACCTTACGTATTTCACCCAGCCTGTAACGCCACACGACGGTAACCAACATGTGCGTGTTACTGTGAAAGGAAAAGAGGCTGTGTTTTATACTTATTGGCGTCTGCCTTTCCCCAACAAGTCAATTTGATTGCAAAAGACTTAAAGATATTATGGCTGTGACTCCAGGTCTTTGGATAATAACAGGGGACTTTAACGCTCACCACCAGATATGGGGAAGCTCCAGGATAAATTCGAGGGGCAGGTCACTCATATCTTTTGCATCAGGCCACAACCTGCCTTCTAAACGATAGAAGCTCGACATTTCTGTGAGGAACAATGCACAGCAGCTGTCTAGACTTCCCACTGGTGTCACATTGTTTGACTTCAAGCGTGCAGTGGTTCACCAATATTGAAACGCATGAAAGTGATCATATTCAGACCTATATTCAGACCGGTTGCTTCTTGCCAAAATGACTGGTCAGTCTTTGAAGATCTGATAGAAGACACATGCAAGAAATATATTGCACGCAGGTTAGAAGACAGATTTGCAGACGCAACGCAAAATAGTATGCGTTGCTTCACACATTGATTGAAGTGTACAGATTATGACATTGAATTGGAAAAGCTTCATGCACTATGTCACTGAGCTGAAAGGAGGTACAGGTGCACGTAGTCAATTCTCGACCTCAGAGTAGCTCGGCGCATGCAAAAGAAGATACAGCACCGAACGGATAAGCTAGAGAATCAAAAATGGAAATGCTTTTGTGAGTCACTGGACCCAGCGAGCCACTGTCCTGTGTGTGGTGTACCTTTCGCTCATGTTCCCAGCAGTGACACCTTTTTAACGCCCTTACTCTCCATCAAAACCACCGTGAGATATACGCTGCAGAGGAATTTTGTGTGAAAATTGCCAGCAGGACAATTGTACTCCCTGACATTGTTTAATGTGACATTTGTGGTCCAAGAGAAACAAGTATGGATGTTCAATTTTTTATGCAAGAGCTGCAAGCTGCTATGGCGCTCTGTAGGCATTCGTCTTCACCAGGGGCCGATAAAATAACACCCTGCTTTGTGCCACCTAGGTCAAGAACAACAACTGCTCAACCTTTTTAAAAAGTCATGGCAAGATGGTGTCACTGAACAGGAATGGAAACACAGCCGCATGGTACTGCTGCTAAAAGCAGGAAAGTCACAGCCGGAACTGGCATCATACTGGCCTATAGCACTTGCCAGCTGCGTTGGAAAGCTCATGGAATGTATGACACTCATGCACCTCAAATGGTACCTTGAACAGTAAAAAATATTCCTCGGCTCAATGGTAGGATTTCAATGAAGCCATTCCATCGACTGATAAATGTCATCGATCTTGTGTCATCTGCAGCGCAGCAAAAATCTGGGAAGCGATTATCAGTAGCACTTATTCTCGACGCGAAAGGCACTGACGACGTTTCCCATCAAGCCATCCTAGACGCACTTTTGACAAGTGAACTAGGAGGGCGAGTATTTCGATGGACCTGAAGCTACTTGACACGAATGTCTTTGGTTTGTACGTGCGGAAGATGGTCAGACTACCGACCAGTACACATGCCGTGGCGTCCCCCAGGCGGTGTTCTAAGCACTATTCTTTTCAATCTCGCGCTTCTTGGGCAGGCCGGATCCCTACTGGAAACAGTGAGTGTTTCAATCTAGCCGACGACATCTGCATCTGGGGACCGGCAGTGACTCGCCCGCAGGTTCACGCAAGGCTACAGAAAGCATCAACACAGGCATCTGTCTCTTTGCACACAAGGCCTAACCCTCTTGACAGAAAATGTGTTAGTCGCTTCTACGTGAAAAGCGATGACTGGTTATCCAGTATACATCAATGGCCAGCTTATCAAGATCAAAATTCACAGCCTATCAAAACTCACACTGGGGTTAATTGTCAATATTGACCTCAGTGTGAGCTTTGTCGTCATCGTCGTCATCATCCCCCTATTTTATGTACAGTGCTCACGGAATGAAACGCGACACGGAGCATTTAGTAGAACCCTGCATATGTGCAAAGTACGCGAGAGCACCATGCCATGTCGCAAGGAATTTGGTCGCCAAGGGTAACGAGGGCTCCGGTGTAGGTGTACGCACCAAAATTGCGTCGATGTGACACGAACTGCAGCCGGTAGAAACGAAAGTATGCGCATTACTTAGCCCTAAATTGACGCGTTTAATTCCGTGAGCACTGTACACTGCAGGACGAAGGCCTCTCCCTGCCATCTCCAATTACCCCTGTCCTGCGCCAACCAATTCCAACTAGCGCCCACAAATTTCCTAATTTCATTGCTCCACCTAGTCTTCTGCCGTCCTCGACTACGTTTCCCTTCTCTTGGTACCCATTCTGTAGCCCTAATGGTCCAATGGTTACCTAACCGGCGCATTACATGACCTGCCCAGCTCCATTTTTTTCTCTTGATGTCAATTAGAATATTGTCTATACCCATTTGCTCTCCAATCCAAACCGCTCTCTTTCTGTCTCTTAACGTTATGCCTAGCAATCTTCAATCCATCGCTCTTTGCGCAGTCCTTAACTTGTTCTCAAGCTTCTTTGTCAGTCTACAAGTCTCTGCCCCATATGTCAGCACTGGTAAAATGCACTGATTGTACACCTTCCTTTTCAATGATAATCGTAAACTTCCAGTCAGGAGCTGACAATGTCTGCCATATGCGATCAAACCCATTTTTATTCTTCTGTGAATTTCCTTCTCATGATCAGGGTTCCCTGTGATTAAATGACATAGGTAAACATACTCATTCACAGACTCTAGAGGCTGACTGGCGATCATGAACTCTTGTTCTTTTGCCCGGCTATTCATCATTATTTTTGTCTTCTGCATATTAATCTTCAACCCCACTCTTACACTCTCTCTGTTAAGGTCCTGTCATTTCAGCAGCGGATGTTGAATCGGCCTCTCTTTGTAGCCACACTTGACGCTTTGAATGATGCCTTGGTCACGCGGCTGCAGTGCGAAAGTGCAGTTTTGTAGAAAGAAACACCAAGCCCATTTTTCCAAGCTCCATTTCATCAACTATTTCCGAGAGCGCCGAGAATGGAAGCCTTTCTTTTTCAATATTGTAGACAGCGAGCTGCAAGCAATTCCAAATTCTTTGCCGATCTACATCTTCTTCCTGTCCTTTTGAACTAGGGCAATAATTGTAGCCTTATCTTTCAGAATAAAAATATTTCTGCTCTTTAGTTGGAGGCGGCATCTTGGCAGGCTGGCAAGCAGAATGTCTGATCGATACACACACAGCTGAGGCACCCTAGCACCAGCTGCACACACTGACCACAATGCACGTACATGATCATGCGTGCGGAACACAAAGCACAAAGCCTGACAAAGCGTCATCGGCATCTTCTTATGTGGATGTGGATTTGGCTCATCAGCGATTATGGATGAGCATGCCATGCAGGCAGTTCCGCTCCGCATTAACCCATGCTGTGGTGGCACACAGGATATAAATGTGCCAGCTGCGAGGTTGCCTCCACTCTATTTTTTTTTTCTTTTTAATTTATATTTCATTTCCGGCCAGGACACTGCGCTGTACACACCTGTTGCAAAGGATAAATCATCATCAGCATCATCATCATCGCTCTCTCCTGTTGCCAGATGCAACTGCTTCACTGCTGTTTCATTGTAAACAAAAATGGCGGCGGCCACGCAAGAACACTGTGAACAAGGTTCCTTCCTTTATGGCTGTGGCGGTAGTTTATGCAATTTAAGGGTACAACCAATGCACTTGTGCAGTCTTTGGACACTGTTAGCATTACACGAGTTATGCAGACTGCCATTTTAGAAAATTTTGCTAATGCAGGATTGCTGTCCAAAAAAAGTTTCGTTGTTGCGAGATATGAAATGCATTGATTCCTATGGGCATTCACCGGGTATTCGAAAATATTTCGTTGCCTCGGGATATGATTATCGCGGTTTTCGAGTGTACAGGACGAGGGGTGACTTAAGCTGTTCTTTATCAGAAAAAAAAAAAAAACTCCACCTATATTCAGGCTTATACAGTAGAATATATGGGCAGTGCGTCAACCGACATGCGCCGCATCTTATAGTGCATGTTGCGTGTAGTAGTGCTTGTAGCAACGGCATTGTCATCGCGCGTAGCTGAACACAGCTAGCAAACCGTAGCTCCAGTCACAGCCGCTCTGGAGAGCGCATTGGTCATCGTGGTGAAGTGTGTCCTGTGTACCATAGAGTTTCATACAATAATTTCTAGAGGGAACTCTGGCGCTAGTGTTTACGGGAGCTGCAATTAGAGCGGTTGTACCAGCATGGGAATTATGGGAAGTACATGGATTTGCCTAAACTTTGTCCTTTTGGCTTCAAACGGCTTTGTGACTTTGTAAACTCGTCATTTTCAACAACGTACTGCATAATAAATAATTAAATAAGCAAAATTAAAATTATCCAAGCAAGATTTGAACACAGAAACTCTAGCACAGAAGCCCGGTACTGAAACCATTAAGCCACGGACGCAGCATGTATCGACAAGCGAATGAAATGCCCTTATGAATTTATCACGGGCATGCCAGTGCCTTGAGACGCTTGGCGCGTTTCGATTTGGGCATCTGGACAAGCTCAATCGTTGTAATTAATAGCAATTGTGCATGTTCACGGCATCTTCTGTACTTCAAAGAGTATAGATTGCACTGAAATTTTTGACAATAATATTTACACAGCATAATATACAAAACCACAAGAACCTCTGTCTGAATCCACAAGCACGAAGATCAGACAAATCCATGTACTTCCTATCATTCCCATGGTGGTACAACGACTGCAGCACCAGAGTTCCCTCTAGTAATTATTGTATGAAACTTTATGCCGTGTGCAGCCAATCTAGCGTACGTGTCTGGTCACACACTAGGTGCACGATCCAGACCAGCTGTTCTCCAGCAGGTGGCACACTTTACCGTGATACACCTTCAATATTCAGCAACTGCAACTGCATTCAGCTACTGGCAACACAGAACATGTCAGGCAGAGAGGTGCAGTCACACCAGTTAAAATATTTTTAGTACACTCTAGTCAGGACTCACTCGGCTCCGGCGGGCATTGGCACACTTCTCTTGCTCGCACACGAACTCGTTAAGCTGCTTCTGCAACTGGAACGACCTTCGCCGCCACCGCTCCAGTGCTCGGTGCAACGTATCGCACTTCTTCTCCATCGGCTGCAGCAGGGCAGTGGCCTGCGCCACCAAACACTCGCGCACCCGCCGTGACACGTACTGTTCCAGCTGCTCGCGGCTCAGCACCACCAGATTCGGACCCACAGGCACACCCATGGACCCCCCGGACGCTGCTGCCACTGCTGCAGAAGCTGCAGGGGGATCCGTCGCCTGCTCCAAGTCCCTCCCTAAAAATAAAGAGACCGACAAACCATTGAAGTGCATGTAATTGACAGGGCACAACAGTGTGGCAAGGAATTGAGCTAGACAGTGTTCGTTTATCAGGCAATATGCAGAGTAGTACAGGCGAACCACAGAAGGGCACACCAGGTCAGATTTTAGACAAAATCTTTTAGGCTCCAAGCTCCGAGGCAGAAAAGAAACAAATGTGCGAGAGCACCTTTTATCTTGCCTACGGGACTCGATTATGGTGACGTATGTGGTTATGTGGCACAAGGACCAATGATGGCCAAAGAGCATCAAGGAATGGTATGATTTAGTGAATGGTGCAGTCAATTACAAGAGGTATTTGTGACATGGCTGTATAGTGGCCTTAAAGCACTTGCTGTAGATTGCATAAAATATACTGTATATGTGTTAAACCTATGACAATGGTACATGAGGTACGCTGCTAACATAAAAAGTAAACTACGAAGAGTAATACACTAAAAGAAGTCCATACTAGTGGTATTGCCCAACCACAACCCTTAAAGGGGCTCTGAGCCACCTCTCGGGCTTGGCGAAATAACATAGGCCACAGGTAGCACACGGTGCTGTGATTATCTCAGCCAAGTTTTGCTGTCATGCGCGGTGAATGGAGCTCGAAAACGGATCACGAAGTCACCGTCTCTCGAGCCCTCTCTTTTCAACAGAAGCCTGCCTCCCTCCTCTCTTAAGAAGGCAGGCTTATGCTTTATATCGTAATAAAGCAGATTCCCATACATGAATGCTATTGCTAGCTGCAGTCGGCTACATAACATAAATACCACGACTGCCGCTTAGTGGACTGGCTAAGTGCACTGAGGTTCACCAAGGACAACCACATTTATCTTATGTTCAGCGCATCCTAGACACCAAAAGCGAAAGCCGTAGCAGCTACGTTAACATCCAAAATGAAATTTGAACTACGCACCACGGTGATGCTTAGAAGGCGGAGACTTGTGGGCATGCCCCACTGGGCTGTAGCCTTCGCAGTGCAAGGCATTGAAGAAGAAACGGGAGCACAGCGGAGGCCGTGTTTGACTGCCAATAACTCCGCTTCTGCTGAACGCACCAAAGTACTTTTTGTGGCAAAGTATTTCTGAAATATCCCATTTTCACTTCAAATGCCTTTCTCCCCGTCAATAAAAAAAAGTGGTCCAAAGTCCCTTTAAACGTCAGGGCCTGGTGGCACATGCTATACCAAGCGGTATTCTTGCAGCAGCAGCCTCTAGTGACAAGATGAGCTAAGGTCTCCTGGGCTTACGACCTGTACTATGATCATGTAACCAACTTAATACTGATTTCGTGTCAAAAGACGGTACTCTACTAAGGAACATTTCTGGATGAAGAGAAATGCAATGCATGTAGGTTAAGAAAAAAAAAAGAAATCCTTTATTTCCGTGCACTTATTCGGGCTTGGCAGTAGGCTTGAAGAAATCGTGAACGCGCCGTTGCACGCTGTTCCATTTACGCGCAATCAGATAAGCCTGAATCTCGGAGAGGGTTGTACGGTCACTATAGGCGGCTGAAAACACAGTCACTGCTTCTACACGCTCCACCTGCGATGGCAGCGTAGCACATGGTGTATCATCTTCCGACTCAGAGTCATCGTCCGGCGGTGCAACAGAAACCCGACGAATGAGCTCACCATCGTCGAGTACTGCGCATGTCAATACAGCAGTTGGGAAACTGTCAAATGAGACGGTGTCCGGAATCGCAATGCAATTACTGCGCAGGTCTCGGCAAAACATTTTCGGCGTCAGTAGGGAGCACATCGGAAGGCGGCAAATCCTAGGCCTCCCGGCACCTGCTTGCCAGCATTCCCCAGCGCAGTCTGTGCAGGCACTGTCAGCACCATTAGACACTTGATGCGATGTTTCCGTATGCCACGTTGGATCACCGCAGCCTTGACACAGCACACAAAGCAAACATCGCCATGCCGTCACGCCGACACCAGTCGCACAAACGAAAAACGTGGCCTACTCGCAGTGTCGTGCATGAAGAAAGAAACAAATTAGCTGCTGGATTGTGTTGACATGGCTTACTAAGCCGAGACCAGAACTGCTGTAGCCACGAACCAGGCAGAAACGATGATGAGCGGGGATTTGCAGTCGCACCACTTCGTGGGGCAGCAAGGAGGCTCCGTTCAAACAAAAATGGGGTTCAGCAAGTCGAACCATGCACTGGTCAGAGTCGGTGCATGGTGCTCTCGATCGAGTTGGCTCAAGGAGCGTCCGAAGAATCAGACGAGAGGTTGCAAGGTGTCCGAACTTTCGGCAGTTGTTACACATTATAGTCTATGGGGAGAATGGCGGTGCCACGAAGCAGACCGAATAATCGAGCATGTCCGAAAAATCAGTTGGCAACTGTATCCCACATCTTCTTAGAATTACCCTGAGCCTTAGGGATCAGTTGCGCGTTGAATTTTTTTTTCCTGTTACGAATGATCGCAACAACAGACTTGCAGGAGCTATGAAACTGCTGTAATAATACATATTTTGTCTTCGCATTTTCCTTTTCTGATACGAAGTGTCTTTTTCCTTAATGGTACTAATATAGCCTTTGTCATCCATGGACATGACGGCTACTCGTACCTTCGATGGTTGGCTGTAGTGCATTCAGAAATGACACTGGTGAGGGTTTTGACAAGTTTGTCACATATGGTATTGTTGTCTGCACTGAGTATATCAGAGAAATTCATTTTCTTAATTTCATTGCGAAGCAGCGAGTAGTTTATTCTACCTTTGCATGGATGTAATTCATTCCTGGCTACGTTTCCATCTTTAGGTATAAGTGCAAAGACAGGAAAGTAATCTGTTATACTTGTATTGTATGCACCTGCGAGGATATCATTATGATTGAATAGGATATGGTCGATGACGGTGGCTGAGGTTTCTGTAATTTTCGTGTGTTCAGATATTGTGTTCTTGTAATTGTACAATTGTGATGAGTAAGAGTAATTGGCATTTAGGTCTCCATAAGTGTCTTATTTTGAAGTTGCTGGTAACAACTACGGTAACAATTTTTTGTCGTGGTATGATCAGCTTCCATCACTTGGCGAGCAAAACACCCTTTCCGTTGTGCTTATACAGCCGGAACGGCACCCCAGCACATAGTGCCTGTATTGCATTGTCGTGCGAACATGCCTCTTCAGTTGTACGGCACTACAGCTGGGATGTTATCGCGGCACCAAAGTGGGCTTCAAAAGCTCCAGGTGCGCCAGCTGCCACTGCTCTTTCCTCGTTAAAGAATGACCTCTTGTGAATGGTGGCACCATGGTGCCTCAGCCTTGTGCAGCACATGAAGCCCTCCCATAGCATTATGGTGGAGTTTCATGACCAGAAAAGCTATTGAAGGACCCTGGTCCTTCCCCACCTCACTTTGTTGTGTCTGCAGGATTTTTACAATGTTGAAGTTCATGGGTTGGCAAGCATGCAGATATGGACAACAGGGAGAGTAGGCATGAGCTCATCTGATTTATATCTGTGGTCAACAATACACTTCGTCCAGTCATTTTGTGTTCTTGCCAATATGTCATCTTGTAATGCACAGAGTACACTGCATACTACTGACAGCCGCAGAAACGTACCAGACAAGAACGATGAAGAGCAAAGTGACAACTTTTTATTGTCAGTGAAAAGTTGTTCTTATATGGGGCTGGTGTTAAAAGGATATGCAGGTGCCTAGATTACAAAAACTCAGAAGAAGGGGAGAAAAGCAATGCAAATGAGGTCGATAACAAAGCAGCAAATATGACACACAATTCGCCACTGCTATGTTGCTCGGGTCCCGTGGGTTGGACCCTCCAATGTGTAACCATGTATGGCTTAGCCGTGTCCAGGTAAAAGGAGATCCTGAAGGTTGAGCCAATGCTGGGTGATTGGACCTTAATGGCCCCTCAGTGGAGGCAACATACTAGAGCATTACCTCGGCCGGGCCAGCCTGGACTGGGAAAAGCGACTTTAGTGGGCTCGGGTCATATGCCTTTGGGCCTGGGCTGGGCTAGGGCTTGAAGCTGCGGGCCTGGGTCAAGATCTGGCTTGATAAAACGTAGGGCAGTAACAGGAATTGCATATTGACACGTGCGCTTGTTTATCTTTATTGGGCGACCACGTTTCACTGCCTAACAGATGTTATTGCACAGCGCAGGATGCGCCTGCAAGTATCGAAAGTTTCTGGAATGTTATCGATGGTTCCATCCGCTGTCTGTCACCGAAGCTTGTGTAATCTGATTGCATATATGCGCGACACGAATGGTGTAGAACTTTGTGGAAGGCACGCGGGTCCCAGCGACTGCTCTGGAACATTCGACGACTGATGTATAAAAGCCGATGTGCTTGACCCGCTGATCAGATTTCCAATGATCGCTGACTGTGTTCGCTGCTATCGTTGTCCTTTAAGTGTAGCCCGTTTTTGAGGGCACAGGTTCGCCCAATAACACGCTCATTTCGCCATTCACAGTTTTGCTGCTTTCTTCACCGTCACTGCCACGTGACAATATGGAACTTGTACGAGAGCCTTGTCCAAACATGTTTGGATTATGAAGCTGTGGTCTATCACTCTGCTGCGCATTAAAGATGCTAGATCCCGTTCACTGTCTAGGCATCCGTCTGGCCACAAGTGCCTTCAGAACAATTCTATTCAAAGTCCATACATGGAATTGAAGAGTAGTCCCTTAACCTGCAAAGAACATACACCAGTTTCACATAGCATATTTATTCGAATCTAGGCCGATAGTTCTTTTTTTTTTTTTCAAATTATCATATACCAAACTCAAGGGTAGGCTTAGATTTGAGGACGTTAGAAAAACGTGCCAATTTGTAATTGAAAATGACAAATATGGTGCATAGCTAGTTCCATCTAGAAAAGTCAGTATCGCAGCTGCTACTAGCCGTGCTAGTAGCCAACTGAAGTGTGTACGGGTGTCGTCGGCATTTTGACTTGTGTCGTATCGGCATGTCGCGCAGTGTTATCGTAATGGCACCAAGCAGGCGATGCCACTGCAGTGGCGCTTTCAATAGAAAAGTTGTGCCCGCCGCAGAGGCATTGTCAAACGTTTAAGCTGGGCGGGTCTTCAGCATGGATGAGAAAAATATCCGTCGTTGGAGGGGGCAACGGGAGATGCTTTTTGCGTGTGCCGCAACAAGGAAATGACAGCGATAAGGAAGGTAAGTGGGTGATAGCAAAGAGGAGCTGTTCACCAAGGTTGCGCCGCCTATCGACATGTACGACCCTTGCTGCACTGTCTGCACATGCGTGGGCATGCGGACGCGAGCTTGCAAGCGTCTGCAAGTGTACGAGGCTAGCAGCAAGGATGATTTAGAGTGAATTTGGCATTTTTATATTTAATAAATGCTGTTTTCATTTTGTGAACATTGTCTTTTTCTCACTTTTTTGTTCGGCCTACATTCGAGGCGAGCTTGTTTTATTTTTTGTGGCTTCCGACATTTGGGGGCAGACTTAGAATTGGGGCTGGCCTAGATTCAAGTAAATACGGTATTTCTTCAGGTACAGTCTAATCCTCAACATCCTTGTTACACATCCGTCAACGACATGGCATGTGCTGCACTATTCCATAATCGACCCTCAGTGAGGGAACCTTTTTCAATGTGGGTCAGAAAACTTAGTGAAGAAATCGATGTCCAAATCCTCAAACATTGCCTCATGGCTCCAGCAAAGCTGTTACCACCATGACAGTGGCAATGTGTAGAATGTGACACATCCTTTGTATAAGCCACGGGGCATACTTCCGAGTTACACATTAGCATGCACTTTCGGGAACTCCAGGTAAAGTACTGCTGTCTTGAATTTCATACCAATGCATCAGTCCACCCTTCTCGGAACCTGATGTTCTGCACCCGGAAACATATTCATGACTGAGGCCTATGCTCTATTGATGGCTGCAAAACACATCAAGTAATTTAAAAAGTGATATTCATGGATTAATTAAGTGTCGCTAAAGCTTTAACTTCTCTACAGAATAACAAAAATCCTGTATTTACTGATGTCTATGAAATTTTGTGTATTATGTATTCATCTCGTCAATACATCATAATATGGGTACCTGGCCATAGAGGCAGCGAGGGTAATATGTTTGCTGACCACATCACCACATCTATACCAACAAAACCTAGTTATTCTTCTGTAGCTGCCCCCCCTCCCCCTTATACATTTGAAGCCTTTCATATGCAGGGAACCGAGAGGCTACAGTAAAATTTCGTTAAATCAGATTCCACGGTACCGAAAAAAAATGTCAGAATTAACCACGTGTTGAATTATCAAGGGTATTAAGAACACAGCAAACAAATGTTTACAACGCCAACTTGCTTTTATTTACTGTTTGAATCGGCAAATCGTGATCTTATTTTGCACAACAGCAGTGTGGAAACTTCAATTCTTGTCATCTTGTGACTGATTAGCACTCGCAGCGGTGAAGGCCTTGCAACTGTCTTCATAATGCGGCCACGGCTTCATCTGGGACACTAAGGCATGCACTTTCCGATTATTTCTTCGCCTGTGAGCTGGTCACCAACAGATCGTTGTCTGTTGCGATGTAGCTGGAGCTTTTCATCCTCGAAAGCTTCTGCCATGTTTGTGACATTGCATGCACAGCCATGCACCTTGTCAGAACTAAACTGCTGTTTGCTGCAACTGCTGCGGACAAAACCGTGGTTGCTACTGACGCGATCAAGGATGGTGAACCTGCTGCGGTAGCTCAGTGGCTATGGTGTTACGCTGCAAAGCATGAGGTCTGGAGATCAGATCCCGGCCGTAGCAGCTGCACTTAGACGGGGGTGACATGCAAAATTGCTCATGTACTGTGCATTGGGGGCACATTGAAGATCCCCTGGTGGTCAAAATTCGGAGTCCTCCACTACGGCGTGCCTCATAATCAAATCGTGGTTTTAGCACGTAAAACCACAGAACACAATTCATGGATGGCAACTACACAGTTATGAAGACACACGGCAAGCATGGTGTTATGCGCAATGGTAAATGCAAGAATAAAGGCTATAAAGTCGCAAATAGGCATGAAGCGTTCCGGCATTTCTGTTCACATATGGTTTCTGCTGATGACTATGGCAATGGGGATTTCACCACTTCGTTTGGTTGAATGCTAGCACTGTGTTTGTTCTTTTGCATCGCACACCTGCGGTGCTCTGTGCTTACTGAGCTTCGAGTGTTGACCGAAGTTACCGATGTGCAGCCAAATACATCCAAATTAATGAGAGTTTGATTCTATTAAGTAATGCATATGCTTGCTGGGACCAGAAGACTCGTCTTAATTATCCAATTTTCTGAATTAAAGGGGGTTGAATTAACAAAGTTTTATTTATTGGCAACCTATGTGGGAAAACGAAACTTCTAATAAACTTCCATTGTCCATAACAAAACACGACAAATTGAAGTTCTATTCTGTAAACTTAGAATAGGAAATACATGTGACACACAATTTTTTAGTTACTGGTGGTGATGCTTCAGTGTGTGGTAGTTGTGTTGAGAGGGTGACAGTCATTGCGTGCTTTGATATAATGTCAGCAAGCAGAACCTTTGTGTAAATATTGCAGCAGAAAGCAGCTCGCGATGACTGTAAGACGGTAATGCATTAGCATTGAATCAATATAGCAAAGCAATGTATTGCCACCATATAAGTGAGTTATGTAGGAGGCGTGTTCTGCAGTGGGACTCCACTTTCGCGCTCCCCTAACAGCACTCAATGCCATCTAGCACCGCCACCACGAAGCCTGCCCATGGCCTCAGAAATGCATGGCACGCCGGTGCGTGCAAACGCTAACAAATGGCTCATGTGGCAACCGGACTCCTCTCTTACACTTCTTTCTGGGCGCACTGTGCCATCTAGTGGCACTGCCGAGAAGTCTGTGCGTGGCCTCCGAGACTGTGGCACGCAGGTGCCTGCGAATGCCGAGAATTGTCCCCTTGCTTGCCGCACACTCAGTGGCACAAACTTGGTGATCCAAGTTGGCAAGTGGCTCACTGAAGAGTGCCACACACCCAGTGAATTCGTGGCGCAGCTCACTCAAGCATTGACCCATTGAAAAGCGGCACATATCCAGTGCGTTAGTGGCGCAGCCTGCTAATGTGTCGGATTGCTGTAACCTAGTGACTAGCATACAATGCCGCTAAGCATGGAAGAAACTCAAGGGACATTTATCGTTGTCGCATTGCGGCGCACTCTCAGCGGCACCCACCCAGCTACACAAATTGGCACCAAAGACATTCATCAAAGAGCAGCACACACTTGCTGGCACATGCTCAGCAACCCGAGTTGGCATCAAAGGGGTTCACTGTAGACCAGCACAGACTGAGCGGCGCATGCCCAGTGCTCCAAGTCTGCATCAAAGATTTTCTTCGAACAGTGATACCTACCCAGTCCTGCATCTACTGTGACCCATGTTGGCATGAAAGAGATTCATTGAAGACTGGCACATACATACGCATTGCTATATACTCAGTGAACCAAGTAGATCCAATTGTTGGTTTCAAGCCCTGCAACAACAGCACAGCAGCCGGATGTGCTAATTATTAATAACCAGTGACCGAGGTAGTCGGGAAGTTGGTTAGATACAAACATACATACCATATCTATTAGAGTTTAGGCGGAAAGTGTTTTTCAAATAATCATATGCCAAACTCTAGTGTTGGCTTAGATTTGGGTATTTAAAAAATGTGCCAGTTTTTAATTGAACTTGATATGGTGCATAGCTACCACCATCTAGAAAAGTCAGTATCGCAGCCGCTACTAGCTGCGCCAGTAGCCAACTGAAGTACGCAGGCGACGTTTCCATCTTGACCTGTGTCAAGTCGGCGTGTGGCGTGGCTACAGGGGCTAGATGGTGTGGCGTGGCATTGTTTTAATGGAACCAAACAGGCGATGTCACTATAGTGCCACTTTCAAATGAAAAGTTCTAGCTGCGAAGGCATCGTCAAACGTTCAAGCCGGGTAAGACTTTGGCATCGATGAGAAAAACGTCCATCGTTGGAGGGGGCAACGGGAGATGCTTTGTGCGCACGCTGCAGCAAGGATGGCATTTGATGGCTAGCAGCAATGACGATGTAGAAAGAACTTGGCATGTTCATATTCAATAAATTTGTTTTCGTTTTGTGAATGCTGTCCTTGCTTTCTTGTTGGGTCTCATCCAAGGTAAGGTTTTTCCCCCTGGCTTTGGGAAGATTTTCCTCTGGCAATAGACCCCTGGCAGCCTAGCCCCGGGAACCAACAGCAATAACCGTTGTTTATTCCTATCCTATCCCATCCCCTGGCATTGGAATTTTGGGGGTCAACTTAGAATCGGTGCCAGCCTAGATTCAAGTAAATACAGTACAGTCGCCGACCGATTGTCCGGACTCCAAAAATTCGGACATGCCCGATTATTCGGTCAGCTTCGCGGCACCGCCATTCTCCCCATAGACCATAATGTATAACAACTGCCGAAATTTCGGACACCTTGCAACCTCTTGTCTGATTCTTCGGACACTCCTTGAGCCAACTCGATCGAGGGCATCATGCACCGACTCTGACCGGCGCATAGTTCGACTTGCTGAACGCCATTTTTGTTTTGAACGGAGCCTCCTTGCTGTCCCACGAAGTGGCGCTACTGGAAATCCCCGCTCATCATCATCGTTTCTGCCTGGTTCGATAGAGTGGCCGTACAGCAGTTCCGGTTTCAGCTTAGTAAGCCATGTCAAGACAATCCAGCAGCTGATTTGTTTCTTTCGCGCGCGACGCTGCGAGCCGGCCACGTTTTTCGTTTGTGCGACTGGTGTCGGCACGGTGGTCCGTCGTGTGCTGTGTCGAGGTTTCGGTGATCCAACACAGTGTACGGAAACATCGCGTCAAGTGTCTCATGGCGCCGACAGTGCCCGCGCAGACTGCGCTGGGGAATGCCGACAAGCGGATGCCGGGAGGCCTAAGATTTGTCGCCTTCCGATGTGCTCCCTACTGACGCGGAAAATGTTCTGCCGAAACCTGCGCAGTGGTTGCATTGCGATTCCGGACACCGTCTCATTTGACAGTTTCACAGGTGCTGACGCTGCCGTCGCATGCGGAGCGTGCACAAGTAGTGACTGTGCTTTCAGCCGCCTATAGTGACCGTACGACCCTCTCCGAGATTCAGGCTTATCTGATTGCGCGTAAACGGAACAGCGTGCAACGGCGCACTCACGATTTCGTCAAGCCTACTGCCGAGCCCAAATAAGTGCGTGGAAATAAAGGATTTCACTTTTTTTTTTCTTAATCAGCTTTTTCGGACACCTGTTTATTCGGACATTTCCGCAGTCCCCGTGAGGTCCGAATAAACGGTCGGCGACTGTACATGCATACAAACATACATAGGTAGATAGAATAGATTGCCTTCGGAAAGTATGTCAAGTACCCTAAAAATGCTAAAGCCTTAAAACTTAGTTTGCTTTAATCTACTTTTTCGGACACCTGTTTATTCGGATATTTCCGCAGTCCCCGTGAGGTCCGAATAAACGGTCGGCGACTGTATTATTAACAATGTCATTAGTGCACCTGTGAAAAGACACATTGCTCCTAGCCGTATTCACACCGAAAAAGTGGATGAGTTTAATAAATACTTTACTAACGTTGGGCCAGTTCTAGCTGATTGTATACCTCATCAGTCATGTGATACAATCTACCCATTAGTATGCAACACATACTAAACCGATAGAAGATACTACAGTACAAGATGTATTAACCGATATGAATGCTAACAAGGCAGGTGGTCACGATGGCATTATTATTAAAGCTTTATAAGATGTTGACCTTCTCTGTCCTGTTCTTACAACCATATTCAATCTTAACATAGAATGTGGTACAAACCCTGAAACTCTAAAGATTGCTAAAGTATCTCCTATACATAAATGCAGCGATAATAATGACCCTGTAAGCTATCGACCAATTTTGGTACTGAGTGTTATTAATACCGTGTTTGAGAAGGTCATTTCTATTCAATTAAAAGAGTACCTGAGCACCAACAATATTTTAAATGAATCTCAGCATGGCTTCAGAACTGGTCGCTCTACGTCATCAGCAGTACTAGAGTTATAGCAACATATAAACGAATCACTCCATAATAATTCATTAGTCTTAGTAATATTTCTAGACCTCAAGAAGGCTTTCGACACAGTTACTCATTCCATACTACTACAGAAACTTGAATACTATGCTTTCAGTGCCAGTACTTACAACTTATTTTCTAGTTACTTAACCAACTGACAGCAGTATGTTAAAATTAATAACTTTGTCTTTGTAATCTTCTGTTAAAACTGATGTGCCTCGGGGACCTGCCCTAGGACCCATTTTGTTTTCTTTATAGTATGTTAACGACTTTCCTTCAGTTCTCACATCTGCCAAAGCTGTCATGTACGTGGATTATACCGCACTAGTGTTTACAGGCCAATCACTTCACGAAGTAATGTACATTGCTAATACAGAACTAATCTGGGTTTCATCACAGTTTGGAAAAAGTAAACTAACACAAAACAAAGCAAAAACTCACTACATGATTTTTCATTCAAGGCATAGTCATGTTAACAGTGCATCTCTGCTGGTAATAGCGGTCTGGAGCAGGTGAACACAATCAAATATTCAGGCGTTACACTAGACAGTAGTTTGAACTGGAAGCCACACATTGATAACGTATGTTCAAAACTAGCATCAGCATGCTACGGGCTCTTAAAGGCAAGGGCATGTTTCGACATTCCGACACTGAAAATAATTTACTTTTCCATCTTTCATGGCCATATCACATACTGTTGCGAATCATGGTCTGGCACATTTAAAACATACTTGGATTGAATTGTACGCTTACAAAAGAGAGCGGTGCGGATAATGACGTTTTCCGATCCATTCGAATCCAGCAGTCCTTTATTTTGCAGGTTGAAAATACTTCCTTTTACCTTATCCTTCGAAATGAAAGTCGCTATTTTAGTGAATAACATAATATGCCACAATCACTCATTGTTGTTTAGTATGTTTGTGATTCCTACACGAAATACTAGATATGCCACTAACAAATTTCAATTTACTAGTTACCCGAAACACATACGGTCAAAGACTAATTCAGTATCACAGAACAAAAATATGGAATGTCTTACCAATAGAAATGAAGAGTGCCAGTAACTTTGTGTTCTCGATAAAAAGATTATATCTTTCAAATATCAGCTAGGAATGTTGCACTGTCTTTATGGTGATATTGTTTCTGCAATCATACTATGTATCTTATTGCTGCACTGACATATGTTTTTTCCTCTTGTTTGTCATCCTGGTTAATTATGTACAACCAATACGCAATTGTTCAACTCTATCTTGACCATTGTTGCACACACGCATGTACCGTAAAAACCCGCGTATAATACGAACCCACATATAGTACGAGGTGAAATTTCTGGGACGCGAAATTAAAAAAAACAAATGTTTTATCCATGTATAATACAAGTTAGGAAAACATTTATTTAAATTGCGCTCCGCACTTCAATCGCTGTCTTCCTCAGCTGCGCTCTCTTCGGATAGTTCCTTGTCGGACATATCTTCTCAGAGGTACTCATCCACTGTGCCATCGAGCAGGTTCGAGATGCCGCACTTCTTGAATGCGCGACGCACAAGGTCCTCTGGTATGCTGGCCCATGCATCCACAATCCACTTGCATAGCGTGGATGGCGAAGCCCGCTTCAGCCACACGGTCGGCATCACTGAGTCCATCCAATCTACGTAACACCACTTGACCGTGTCCTTGAATGGCTTGCTCACGCAAACATCTAAAGGCTGCAGCTGAGATGTCATCCTACCCCCGATAACACCGAGTTCAGTGCCGGATTCGTGCAACAGCCTCTTCACTGAGTTGGCCAAATGGCAACTACATGCGTCCAGCATGAGGATTGACGGGAACGACAACAGTGCGCCAGGCCACCTACACCAGATGGACTTTATCCAGTCGAGCACAACATTCTCATTCATCCAGCCTTTCTCATGGCATCTCGCGACATTTTTTAGCACCTCCACGTCTTGCGCTTGAGGACGACATAGGGCGGGAGCTTATGTCCGTCTGCCGTGCACGACAACATGACTGTAACTCGCATTTTCTCGTTGCCGGTGGACCAGACATAAACTTGTTTAGAGCCCTTTTCGTGCACGGTGAGGGGCGAAGGCATGTCCAGATAAACCGGCGTTTGGTCAGCATTGCCGATTTGCCCTAGCTGGAAGTTCTTGGACTTGCACAGCAAAGTAATGTGGTGTTGCAAAGCCACAAGCAGCTCTTCGAACAATTCAGGCAGCTTTTGCGAAATCGAAGTTTGGCAGCGTAAGGAAAATCCAGCATGGCACATGTAGCGATAAATCCAGTGCTTGCTCGCTTTGAAGGCGGAGCTCGGTAGCCCTTTTTCTTTTGCAAGCTCCTTACCTTTTGCTTGCATAAGCTACATGCTCACAGCTAGATGCACGGCTCGCTGTTGGCGTACCAACTCCGTCAGGGCGAGTTCGATTTCCGGGAATGTCCCACTCCTCAGGCCGCGAAAGCTTCTTTGCGTTCCGCTACACGCGAAAAGGGCTTCCTACTGTCGACGCCAGCCACGAATGCTTGCCTCGTTGAAGCCAAACTGCCTCCCAGCCGCACCGTTGCCGAAGTCCTGTGCGGCTAAAATAACCTTTAGCAGTCGAGTACTGTTTTCGTGGTCCGGACATGTTGTTCCTTCAATGCGGAACAAAAAAGATGCACTTCGCGAAGCGTGATTTGCACGTGTGCTGCCAAGGTGCGCATTCAACAATAAAGAAACGATGCTGTAGTCACACAGCAATAACAAAACCAAGCCGTAGCCACGCAGCGAAAAGGAAGCCAAGCCATAGCCATGCAGCAATAACGAAGTCAAGCCATAGCCCCGCAGCAATAACGAAACCAAAACTTCTAGCCCAAATTTCTGACAAATTTTTGTTAGGATCCTCATATAGTACGAAGCGAAAATTTGGAACAATAATAATAGTAAAAAAACCTCGTATTATACGTGGGTTTCTAAGATATACCATATGGGCTTACACTAGTCTCTGCTATGGGCCCAACAGTTGTTTGCTTAAGTTCATGTACAATTTTATGATGAAATAAGTAATGTCTAATGTCTAACGACTGCTTCAAATTCAGTACGAATTGTGTGTGTGTGCAAAGTATTTTGATGCAAGAGACATCATTGGTGCAGATAATTTTTAGACAAATGGCGACGTTGCATCGCTGCAAAGAGAAGCCGCTGACATCCCAGCCAAGGTGCTTGCCTCTATCGCCGTTGACTATGGCATAAAAACCGCCTTCAATTTGTTTCTGACATGAAATAACTAATTAAGTAACGTCAAAAGTGTGCCTGTTATGAAATACAGCACCAGTGCTAAATCACTGCGCTGTTGGGAAGCATAGTAAGGAGAAGGTACCGTATTTACTCGCATAATAGGCGCACCCCCAGTTTGGTCGCAGAAAATCAGATTTTTTATTTCCGCGCATAATAGGCACACCCCGAACTTGGAACTGTGATCAGTTCTGCATTTACACGATTGCAAGCCGATGCCCTCCTCCCCCTCCAGCTCGGGTGAAAAAAACACGCACGCACATTCCACAACCCAAGCTTATTGACATATTTGCTGGACTACTAGTCCTCATTAGTGTTGCTGCCGTCGCAGCTGCTGAGGACCCACAGCACATACAACATTCAGAAAACCAGTTCTTCCGTTAACCATCGTTAACTACCAATACCCCCCTCCCCGAACTGCCATGAAGCCAGCAAGCAAGACGACCTAACGCGGCCGTAGAAACCAAAAAAGAGAGAAAGAATAATACATCCAGGAGCGAAAAATAGTTCTTGCATCAACTATCGATAGCACCCCCCCCCACTCCAAACCGCCACATGGATGTAAGCATTTCACTACCTTCGCTGAGGCAGCTCGGAAAGCTGGGCGACTCTCGGAGGCCGGGCGACTCGACACTGCCAGTGACAGTGCCATCGGCGTCAATGCTCCACACAGGCAAAGAAAAGAAAAAACGCCACATCTTGCCATTTTGCAAGCGGTGTGCAGTTCGTGTGGTCGCATGTTTCGCAATGGGGAAGTACGGGAGCTACACGGCTGCATTCAAACTGAAAGCTGTGCATTATGCACTCGAGCAGGGTAACCGTGCTGCAAGCAGACATTTCAGTGTCGGAGAAGCAAGCATTCACTACTGGCGAGGTCAGCAGGAAAAATTTCAGGCCACCAAGAAGTTGCGACGGGCCTTCCGCGGTGCAAAGTCCGGAAAGTATCCGCAAGTGGAAGAGCAACTCGTTCAACACTTACGGGGCCTTCGACAGGACGGTTGCGCAGTGTCTCTCGACATAGTGCAGACTGAGGTGCGCAGAATTGCCCGAGCACAGGGCATCGAAGCGAAAGATTTCAAAGCAAGCTCCGGATGGACAACGCGCTTCACGCGACGCCATGGACTTACCCTGAGAAGGCGCATAACGTGCCAGCGCTTGCCCTCAGCATACAAGGACAAGGTACAGGAGTTTCACCGTTTTGTTATACAGCTCTAGCAGCAAAAGAACTTCATTTGTCCCAGATTGGGAATGCAGATCAGACCCCGCTCCGTTTCAACATGCCAAGAAATACATGTGTAGAGGAGAAGAGTGCACGAAGTGCGCTTATTAGAACATCTGGCGCAGAAAAAGAAAGATGTACTGTGATGTTGGCAGTGACTGCGGATGGGCGCAAACTACTGCCTTATGTTATTTTTAAGAGGAAGACGCTCCCAAAAGGAAATTTCCCTCGAAGCATCTACGTCAGCGTCCAGGAGAAAGGTTGGGTGTCCGCGGAGTTGATGGTGAACTGGGCGAAGACCGTCTGGGGCCAGCGACTGGGCAGCCTGTTGTATCCGGCCATGCTCGTTTTGGACAGTTTTCGCAGGCATCTTGTAGAACATGTACGAGAGAAGTTGTTAGAGCTGCGCACAGATATTGCCGTGATTCCGGGAGGCCTCACTTCAGTACGGCAACCTTTGGACGTGTCCTTAAATAAGCCTTTTAAGGACAACGTTCGAAGGCTGTACACTAACTGGATGGCTGGAGGACAGCGTCAACTAACTCCAGGTGGCAAAATTAAGAGGCCGTCTACGGAAATGTTGTGCGGATGGATCGTGGAAGCTTGGCGTGAGATCTCCGATGACGTCAGGAAAAGTTTCAAGAAGACTGGGATCTCCAACGCACTGGATGCGAGCGAAGACATGTTGTGGAGCTCGGACAAAGAGGACGAGTCTCCACCCAGCGGTGATGAGTATATTCTCTCCAACTCGGACTCTGAACAGGGGAAGGAGAGGAGCATGACATGTCTTAATAAATTTTACGTGTGTGTGCAGTCGACATCTCTCGCCTGTTCATTAAAAGGTAAGTAGGTAGCTTTTAGTTATCCTTTTATACTGCATTTATTGGTAAATTATGTGACAATAGCCATATTCCTGACATATGTTTAAATTTAAGGCACGAGAATGTGAGTTGAAAAAATTTCGTAAATTTTACCCCGCGTGATAGGCGCACCCCGAACACTGAGTCGGATTTTCTGAAAAAAAAAAGTGCGCCTATTATGCGAGTAAATACGATAACTGCCATGGTCGGGGCGAACACAGTTGGCACCGAGAAGCTGCCCCTTCTAGTGGTAGGGAAGGTGAAAAACCTGCGTTACTTTAAGGGTGCGAAGAACCTGCCTGTGTGGTACAGCAGCAATACAAAGGCCTGGATTACACAAAGCTTGTTCGAAGATTACGTGCACCGTCCGGACCAGATGTTCGAGCACCAGAAGAGGCAACTGGTAATAGTTGTAGACAACTGTGGGGCAACTACCTGTTCTCGGCACTCGGCATGCTAGCAGATGCCTGGAAGGCTGTTCAGCCTTTGACGTTTGCGAATTGCTTTACGCACGCTGGATTTTGCAACTCTGAAGAACCCGTGACCGTAGAGGCAAATGGCACCGCTGAAGACATCGGCACCGGCGAGCAGCTGATTGCCGACATGCGCAGCAGTGGGATGGACCTTCCCTCTGCTGTTACTTGTCATGAGCTTGCCGTGATCGACAACAACATAGAGTTGTGCATGGAGATTACGGACGAGATTGTGCACCAGGTGACCGCACCGCCGCAAAGCGACTCGGACTCCGATGACGACACCTCTGGCTGCCCGCAACCATCAACGCAAGGCGTTGTCAAACCTCTAATATTGTTGTCTGGTGTGTATGATGAGAACATGACGCTTGCACAGATGCAAGCAGACGTTACAAAAAGCAGGAATTTAAAACAAGGGTACATCCGTGACTTTTTCAGTCCAGTTTAGCTGTCATAAAGTTCGGTTTTACGGCTCACGAATTTTTCGGACTGTTCTTTTATTCGGACTATTTTTCGGTCCCCTCCAGGTCCGGAAAATCGGTCGACTACTGTAGCATCAAGAGAAAGCAATTGTGTTTTTTTAGCAGCGACACGATCCACAGATCGGATTCAGTTGTGAAAAGCTTGATGCAAACAGATGTGTGTAGTACACGTCAGTTGCACATTCACATGTGTCTCCTGCTTGAAGCAGCCGTACGTCGCAATTAATTTACTTTTTATCCGGGGCTTGTCATAAATGAGATGGCATGGTCAGGTATTAAGGTTATACTTCGGCGGCGGTGGCATACGGCACGACTCCTATTTTGAAAGCGATCTGCGATGAGTACAGAGTGTAGGTTTGCCGAGGGATGATGGCTTCATGTGCACTCTGTTTTCGCCGCTTAGTTCGCATTGAAACGAGAGGCAGTAAAAAAGTCAATTCGCTTTCTGCTGCTGCCACTCTTCCTCACGCCAGCATTTTGATAGATGGTGTCTGCGGTCATCGAGTATGATGCATTTATATTTGCCTGTGCATGCGTGACAGAATGCTTGTAAAGTTAGTTAACAAGCGAATGTTTACGAGTTTATACAGCCGATAAAACTACTACCCTTCTCTTTTTTTATGCTTTTCTTTCAGTATTGCACTACGTCACCTTTCAATGCCTCATCTTTTGTAAAGTTTGACGCAGCATTCATAAAATATTGAAACAAAGCCAAATTTCTTAATTTTATAAAAATGCCACCGCGTTGACAAGTTTATATTTGTACTCAACGTGATCTCTGTTTAAGACTGTGACCAACTAACCCTATTTCAAATCTTTTTAAGACAAGCGTATGTCAGGCCAACTGGTGACAGCATAAACAAAGGGAGCACTGTTGTGCTGTCACCGAGGTCGTTTACAGCCACATGGGCATTCAGTGTCAAGACTGTAGATACGCGAGATCACAGCAAAATTCCATATATCTTTTTATGGGATAACAGGCATTCAAAACATTGAAATGAAACAATGCTTGCATTAGCATGCATTTTGCTGAGAATTAATCCCTCACTCTCAACGGGCAATCATGGCACAGCACTGAAGTGTCAGGCTGCTGTGCTTGAGGAAACTGTGTGACATGGGTTTTATGCTGCCCAGCACTAAATAGATTTCAAATCTTTTTTACTTTTTCTTTTTTTCAATGAAGAGCGGAAAAATGAGGCTGGCTAGCTATTTGCTGTCTTATGTGTAGCTAGCTAGCTAGAGGCATGGCTTGTGTGCGGGGCTTCCATTTTGTCGTCTGCTTTGAAACATTCCGAAACCACTTGCACACAGTACGGTCCATGCCATCCGCTGTGCGAGTGCTTGAGCAAAAAACAACCTTGGAGAGAAGGCATGGGCTGGCCAAGTAACTGTATGGGTTTAAGTGTTCAGAGCATAACAATAAGGAGTCTAAGGCCTGCCAGCCCCCACTTTTCATCCTACATTCAGCTCCCAAGCTTTGCATTTCCCGGCCTCTTCGGATAGTTCAAAGACGTCATTAGACTTTCCTTGCTTGGCGTGTTCTGGCACCCGACAAGGCAGCAAGCACATCGTCTTTGCATTGCAACTGCAATTTGCTCACTCCCACAATAAAAACAGCACAATCTATCCCAGGTTTATCGCTAAGACACACATGTGAAACCGCATCCCTATGTGTACTGGATTAAGCTCTCACTGCCACTTTTATTCAAGAAACAGCACTTAGAAGTATGGTTTATTACAGATATTTCTACAGTAAAACCTCGTTAAACCGTACCCGCTTAAACAGTAGTATTGTTTTAAAAGTAGTAAAGTCAAATCCCCAACTGAGCGGCCATTGAGCATAACGTGTTTTGTATCCGCATAAACCGTGCCAGCTTATTGCGTACGTATTGGTTAACATGTAGTGTTTCCACTTTTCATCACACAAACACGGTGGTACGTCGTCTCCATCGGGCGGCCCGGCAGAAAAACAAGCCTCAGAGATCAGACCGACCTCAAAGCGCCCTGTGCATTTGTGTGTGAATCCACATCAACATCAACATCATTTCAGCACCGTGCCAGAGAGCATTGTGGCGTCGTGCAAGCAAGGACTTGCATTATTGCCAAAGCTCGGATAAAAAAAAAACGCCGGGTGCTCAGCATAGAAGAAAAATTAGACACTGTTTGTGCTATCAACGTGACACGAAGAAGTCTACTGTTGACTACGGTGTGTGGCATTTGGAATGCGAAGAAGTTGCTCGGCAGCGCTGCTGCGACCGCAAAGAGATGTCGGCTACGAGGTTCGGCTTTTCGCCATTGTTGCCTCTGTTGTTGCCGAAGTGTCACCTAGCGACAGTGATGAGGGCGACACGGGAAGCAACAGCACGGGCGATTCAGGCCCTACAGTGGCAGAAGCTGCGCGTTACGTCAGCCTCATGAATGCGATCATTGTGACGAGAACAGCACGCAGCAATGAAAAAGGCGCCCCGCAACTTCTGCAGCGCTACCGCGCTCGTGCATGGAGAATATGCAACGCCAACGAGGAATCTGCCATGCGAGTGTTTGCTGAGAAGAGGGGGCTGGCCAAAAAGCTGGCTCGCAGCTTCAGTAAGTTTGAGGCCGCTGTCGTCGCTACTAGGGAGCCGCGGCATCAAACAAAAATAACACTTTTGTCGCGCAAAGTGAATAAATACTGCATGTCTTCTTTCCCTTTCATCGCACTCTCTCTAAGTTCAGTTTTTGTCAGGTAAGTGGGCGATTTCATGCTATTTCGTTTAAGAAGTACTACGGTTTAATACATACTTTTTCTGAGCTCCAGCCAACTACGGTTTAACGAGATTTCACTGTATGCACAATAACCAAATATGTAAGAGGATTACTTTACAACACAATATTGGTTTCTTAAAGGGCCCCTCACCAGACCCCAAAGCAAATTTTGGTTATACGGTGAAAGTTGTTACCTGTCCTCTGCCACACAAATTTTTCAAATCGGCGCATTAATAGCAGAGATAGAAATATTTCAGTGTGGCGAGCCCATGATTTCAGCAGGCAAGCTTCACTGCAAACATACAACGCTCTCTCCACTTGCCCCGTCTAGCCTCTGCAAGCGAAATTCCTTCCCTGCGTTCTCCCATACTCATGCCCATACTGGACCTCAAGGATCACGTGACGCTACATCACGTGCCCCGCCTCCACTTTTTCTCTCTTTTATTTTTCTTTTTGTGCTGCGCACTTCCGCTGACAGCATTGTGCGCGAGCTGTTGCGATCGTCTTGTTTCGCGCAGCACACGATGTTGCGCGCTGTGCACAAGGAAACATGCTAGCGGTATAATTCATTGCTACACAAATACTGAAGCAGAACAAGCGAATCACAGAGCATGATCACGCGCTGGAACACGGTAGAAAATGGCATAGTTTCGGTACCCAAGCACGACTGCACGACCGTGGGAACAAGCAGACGAAACGGAAGTACCTACATCTCTCTGGCTTCGGTGCGAAGTAAAACAAAAATCATGCAGACATTCTGTTTGTGTGTTTTATTATTTCTCTAAACTTCAATTCGTCAATTCAAGCAACAGATCACACAAACAACAGATGTTGCCTTGAATAATTCTCGAAGTCACGTGTCACCACGAGCGACATCAGTGCGGACACGAGTACATAGACGCAGGGACACGAGTATGTCACCATCCGGCTTGGAGCGCGGTCGCCATGAGGGAAAGGGAAAACGGTGTTCGGATTGAAATTTCAGACCTTTCTGCAGCGCGCATTGTATGCTCTGCTATTGTCAGTTCAAAATGGCCAGACCTGGTGAGGGGCCCCTTAAGGAGTTCAACCTAGTGTTATCCATAGAATAAATTTTTGAGGCAAACGCAACAACACAATGAAGACTGGAAAACTAGAAGCTGCAATGCGCAGAACATGCAAAAATGATGCAGCTCACTTATTGAGCAGTAGGAAACATACCAAATTGCCATTGTAATATACAGTAAAAGCTCATTAATTCGAATTCCGCTGAAATGCTATGAACATTCGAATTATACAAAATTCGAAATAACGAAAGTCAGAAAAAAATCGCTCGGTTAAGGCGCGTATATAGTCTGACGTGGCGTGAGCACGTGCGCACATGCTACGTCACGTTGGCGTGAACAGCGTCTATACTTCGAAGCACTGGCGCAGCCAACGTAACCAGACGTGGCCAGCGCGGTTCGATGCGCCCGACGTCGAGATGGCTCTTGCTCCATCCACGCGTTCGTCGCGCTGAATGGGGCGGAGAAAAAAAAGAATGTTGCAGACTCGCGCGAAACACGAAGCATCGATTGCGATAGAAAATTAGTAGATAGCTATACGAAGTAAGGATAATAGTTTTATTGGCCGTATAAACTTGTAAGCATTCGCTTACTAAATAAATTAACAAGCACTGTGTCACGCGCGCACAGGTAAGCATGAACGCATCTCGCTCGATGACCGCGGAAACTCGCTGAAGAATGCTGGAGTGAGTACACGCAGCAGTAGCAGCGAGCGAACTGACCTTCGTACAGCTCTCGCTTCAACGCGAACGAAACGTAGAAAGCACATTGCATATGAAGCTACCAGCACTACGCGCACTCTGCAAACATCGCAGATCACTTTGAAGATGAGGCCCACGCGGGCGCGCACTATGGCCATGTTGCAGATCGCTTTCAAGATGCGGCGCCCGCATGGCTGCGCCGTAAGCAGCAGCCGCCGAAGATCATCCTCCCGTCCCTCCCTCCCCTCAACCCCCTGCCTCGCGCGCGACAAGATAGGGCGCGCTCCGCCCCACCTTCCCCTCTCGCTCACGCGAGATTGAGCCGTGTTCGTCGGCTCACCCTCGCATGCTCGTACACAAAGAACACGGCGCGCGGCGACAGTGTTATCGTCCTTGCCGCTGATCGAAAAAGCAAAGCTGCGCGACCCGTGCGGCGACGCCAGCGTGCTCCCACGCACTAGCACTCTCCCCATCCACGATGATGCGGAGTTCGAATTATCGATGGCGGTGCGGATTTCAGTGTGAATAAGCGGGATGTGTTACAGATTGCTTTCAATACATTGTTGGACGGACCGCGGCGACTACTTCGAATTATCCGAAATTTCGAATTAACGAGTAGTGAATTAACAAGCTTTTGTTGTACTACAAACGCTAGGCAACTGCCACCCTTCTGGCCTGCTAGTTATTTTTTTTTTTTATTACAGTACCATGAAGTATCCAGATTCTAGAAAATGAAAAGCCCTTCAATAGAAAAAGCTAGAAAAGAAACAATGCTGCCCTGCTTTTCAGATCTTTGGCGTGGCGACTTCCAATCAGCAGTAGAATATTTCAATACTAGTATAAACCTTGATATGGGGGCAGATTTAACTTGTTACAAGAATAAAGAAATACGTAGATACACAACCAACACGTTGAAATAACTTTTAAGATTTCTTGAAAGGTTTAATTCTACGCAATAGACAAGCAATCCCAGTAATCAAAACTGGGCCGATCCTGGAGGGTGTGTAATCAAAGGTTGTGATCTGCTGGGCCGATCCTGATAGCAGTAGCGCAGCAGGGAAATGGCGATGGGGTATAACATCTTGCATTTCACTGTCTCCGGGATCTGCCCAGTTCAATCAGTAGCAGGCAAGGAAAGCTTCACATTAAAACAAGTCGCATTGTATCAAACCTGCCTCTTTTACATCTCCATGCTTGGGCCACCATCATGAGGCAAACATTCCACTCCATAAAACGGCTACATATGGCTATTCTTCGAAAAACGTGCCAGGACAGGAATCGCCTGTCATATCTACTTGCGTGCGTTTATAGTACCGATGAATTCTGTATGGCCCTTACTAAGTTTGCCTATTATACCCGACATGTATGCACTCTGAAAGAGTTATGTTTTCTTTAGATTTTCCAATACTATGTCCTGTGCAGCATTTCTCTCAAGCCAATACCGGCCTAGAAAACTCGGCATGAAACCCAGGGGGAAGTAGGCAAAAAAAGTGAAAAGTGTGTGCTGCCACGGCACCTACCATCATCCATGTCGAGCTTGAAACGCTTTGGCTTCCCAGACTCCGCGTCGATCATGCTCAAGGCCCGCTTGAGATCAGCCAAAATGCCATGGTTGGATGCTGATCGCTTTGGTGGCTTCGAATCCACGTCATCAGCATTGCAGTCTACAGGATCAGGGTCATCCGGATCTTCATCCTTTAGGCCAGAGACTTGCACAGCAATGCCAATATTGGCTGCAGAAAGGTCAAAGTCCCAAGCTACATGCTTCAACTCACACTACAGGCAATGAGTCAATTCCTCCATCACAAATGAAAACACAAACAAATGAAAATGGCTCGAAGCACAACTGTCCTAGCAGTACTGGAGAAGTTTAAGAGCACGGTACAGAATAATCTACAATCTGTTTATAGTTGTATTCTTTCAAAACTCTATCTTCATTTACTTGAGGGGAAAAGGCTGATCATAGCTGAAAGAAGTAAGGGACCAACTTAGGTGTGCCACCACTGATTTCAACGTATCTTCTCATATTAATATAGTGGAGTCCACTTGTAACAACATCAAAAAATACAAAATATCCAATCATTATAGCCAACTTTTATTTTATTTATTACAGAACCCACAGCGCCAGTGTGGCATTACAGTGGGGAGGGGGGGGGGGGTTCAAATAGTATATACAACAAACAGTACAAGTCATTTCATAATAAATGCAAAATAATTTACGGCACAACAACATATACATACTGAGAAACAGAACTTCAGTCATTAGCAGAATATGTTATATTAATGAAGAAAAAGAAAGATACATCATTAGACAGCATTGATCCTGAGAGCACAACTTCATTCATCAAAAGAACATGTTATAACAAGAAAGAAAAAAATGCATCATTAGACAGAATTGTTACAGAGTCCTGCGGTAACCTGTTCCAGTTCGAAATCGTCCTGGGGAAAAAAGACATTCTTAGCATTTCTGTTTTGCATTTTATTTCTCTTACCTTATTCACATGATCTAGACGTAAAGATACATAATCGGGCTTAAATATGTACTTATCGCGTTCAATACCAGTTCTAGAATGAAATATGTTATGAAAGAACTTTAACCTGAGTGATTTTCTTCGTTCCTTCAATAGTTACCAGCCAAGATTCTCTTTCGCACGTGATACGCTGAAATGCCTAGAGTAATTACGGAACACGAAACAAGCCGCTAAATTTTGCACCCTTTCTAACTTTTGTATATTAACCTTTACCCAAGGGTCCCATACAGTGCAAGCATAATCGAGGACAGATCTAACATTCGTAATATACAGGAGTTGCTTAGTTTCCGAAGGGAAATGTTTTGCATTTCCTCACAAGAAACCTAGTTCCCTACACGCCTTGGCTGAAACGTATTCAATATGACAGTGCCATGACAGATTGGAGGTAAAAAAAAAACACTAAGATATTTGAACTCGGATACAGATGACAGCTGTTGAGTACTTATTTTGTATTGAAATTGATGAGGAGTATGTTTTCTTGTAAAAGACAGGTGAACAGTTTTCTGCAAATTTATACGCATGCCCCAGCTTTTGCACCAATCCGTAACCTTGTTCAGATCCTCTTGCAAGGCAAGACAATCATTTTCATTATGAATAACTCTATATAACACACAATCAACTGCGAATAAACGTACAGGAGATGAAATATCGACACGTCATTCATGTAGATTAAAAATAGGAGAGGGCCCAGGACGAATCCCTGTGGTACTCCTGATGTTACCTCAATGTCATCCGAGTGTTGGCTGTTTAAAACTACTTTCTGGTGCCTTGAGCTTAAATATTCCTTAATCCAAGCAATAACTGATGTATTTAAATGATACCATGATAACTTCTCTACCAATAAATTGTGGGGAACAACATCAAAAGCTTTCTCAAAATCGAGAAAAACCGAATCAATAGAGCAGCCGTTATCTAATGCACTTGCTATATCATGTGTTAGTTCTGTTAGCTGGGTAATGCAGGAAAAACTATCACTATATCTGGACTGCCGCTAAAAAAAAAAAGTTTCCGAACATACCTTTGTAGCTCCGAACCCAAATTTTCCACTTGGGCTAAAGAATAGACATTGTAGAAAGTAGGCTGTTAAAGAGAATATGTTTATTCAGACCTCTAAATAGTGTGTCAAGCGTTAGGCACACCGAAATGTGTGTTGAGCATTAGGCATGCAGAAGTAGTCAGAATCTGCACTTGCTTTCGTGGCAGTTTCAGGTTTACAAATGCAGTGTGCATTGCCTCCAGCCGCTGCGCAAGCACTGGCAGCAATCCTTGAGCACGCACGAAATCAAGGAGCGACATAAGAGGAAGCTTTAGCTCTGGCCCAACTCAGACGCGGCCTATTCAAATACATGTAAAATGCAGAAATGCTTTTCTGAGATGACCGCTGGACTAATATTCATGACATTTGCTCCACTTGAGAGAAAAGGTTAAATTCTAGTTACTGTTGCAAGCAGAATTTTTTATTTAGGACCTGAATTTTATTGAAAGAATCTTCAAAAATTCAAAAAAAAATAGAAGCACGAAGTTTACAAATGAATAGCTCTCCATCAAAAACAGATATCGCGGTTCTCTCAATGGCATCCATTAGATCATTCAAAGCGGACAAATTCGATATTTCAATTTATATATTATGTGAATTTGTTAAGTTGCATACAAGTGTTTTGCAAAAGCTGAATTTACACATTACTAAATTTTTTTAGAATCATGTGGGACATATCAATTTTGCCCGCTTTAGATGTATTATGAGATGCAATTAACAGAATTGTGGTATCATTCTTCCTTGCTGAGTTACAGATTTGTAAACTTGATAGCTTCGTTTTCTGAAAATTTTCTATCTTTGCCAATTTTTTATAAAAAATTGACAACCTAAATAAAGAATTCGAAACCAAGTCACTACCTTCTGATCATTCATTGACACATCTAAGTGCTTGCGTAAAGCGTGCAATTTATTATAAGGTTTTAAAAATGCACATCGCTGCCAATCACAGCACACTGCTCGGCGGAATTTTAAGCTGCCTCTACCCATATGACGAAAATCACCCATATGACGTCAGTGGGGAGAGCTATCCGATTGGCTGACCAGGGCGCGTGATCAATAATTTTTCCAACTTTATGGTAAACAAATGATCTTCGTAATAGTTGGAATGTTAGTTCATTTGTTTTTATAAACAGAAAGTAACATAAAGAGAATGCACAAGAACAATTTTTCAATACAATTAAGCACTTCCGGCACACAACAAGTAATCGTCTGCTTGTGTTACAACGTGCTCCATCTTTGACGAGAGCTCCGCCGTCAGTGTCAGTCTGTCTTTTCGCGAGCGCTATGATTCGACTTTGTTGCATTGTGGACTGCAAACGTAGCGACTGGCAATATGTCAAGCTTCGACATCGTGTCCCTCTGCAAGCCAGTAGACGAGCGAACTGGCTGCAGCGCATCGGACTGCTGCTATCTGATCGGCGCCAGAATTTGCACGATTGCGGCCGTCACTCTACATCGGAAGATTACTAACGCAATAGCGTTTCGCGAGTCCGGTATTAGGGTAAATGCAAGCGCAAGGGAATAGGGCGTGGTCGT
The DNA here is from genome assembly GCF_023375885.2 of Dermacentor andersoni. Lineage (NCBI taxonomy): Eukaryota > Metazoa > Arthropoda > Arachnida > Ixodida > Ixodidae > Dermacentor > Dermacentor andersoni. The sequence goes on from NC_092821.1 coordinate 155,617,740, forward strand.
GTACCCTTGTGTGTCGTAGTACACACACAGTAGCAGTAACAAAATGTATTCTTTGATCCTGGTGTAAATTTTTCGCAGGAGTATAATCGTTAACACGTTTTTGTAAATGTTTAAAATGTTTTACGCTTGGTTACAGCAATATTAGCTCTGTCTTTGGCTGGTTAAGCTCTGCGCCAACAGGTGGCTGGACCGTGGGGGCCAATCAGGCAGCTCACGTATGTCTACGCTAAAGTTCCTTCATCAGCTTGAGTTTATGCCTCCACCGTTCCGGCGAAACGTTCAGCTAGTGTGCGATTACCAGAATACCAGACACGTTCGGCGCTACGACAGAATGCTCGCAACGCACGCTGCTTCGACAGCTCTCGCTTGGGGTCGACGGCCAAGCAGCTAGCAGTGAGGTTTCGTGCGGGCTCTAAAACAACCGGAAGTGGACGGTGTGACGTCGCATCATGACGCAGAACCAGTGAAGGCGAAGTTTACTTGACCATGATTGCAACAGAAAGGCAGTTATGGTAGTTTTAGGCAGCTGGCAGCTGGAACTATCTGCCAGCTAACCCTGCCCTAACCAACACCATCGCCACTCCCACTACCGCATCTTACGTTATATAATGACATTTATATAATGACCAGTACAACATGTTTAGAGGCATTTGCCTGCCGTACATACTACAGTCAAACCTCGATATATCGAACACGGATATATCGAATTATTGCGTATATCGAACAATTTTTATATCACATGGAAAATCGCATGCATTTCTAATTCTTTATTTCGAACGGGGCCGGATGTAAAATGGATATATCGAACTCCGCCGCCCCAGACCAAGTGCGCTCTGTTGACAGGAGGCGAGCTTTCCCGCAACACTCTCGAAGATAGCGGCGGCGCGATCGGCGTTCCAGACTGCTGCGTACAACAGCTGCCCACATCGGTTGCGCCGAGGGTGCCATTTGAACGTAGCGGCGTACACACGCGGCGGCTTGGAGCCAGCACGGCCGCCTCGATCACGCGCGCACCTATGCGCGCACGCCGAGGCTTGCCCCCGCCGTGCACGCGTGATGGAGGCGGCCGTGGAGCCAGTTGGAGCGCTTTGTCCGTGCTGAGCCACACGTCATGTGCATTGCGGACTTCGTTGGCGGTGACGACAGCACCGAAACAGTGGCGGAGTTAACAGACGTGGAGATCGCGGCAGAAGTGACTGCTGAGCGGCCAAACGAAGACGCTGCCGAGGCTGATCCAGCAAGCGCTGATGTTGCCCCGCTCCCGACTGCAACTGAGGCTGTAGCTGCTTTGGCTGTTGTACGCCGCTACTGCGGCGCAATAGAAGGCACTGGACTGTCTCTTGTGGACCGTTTGGACTATGTTGAGGGCGCCGTGGTCAAGCACGCGGTTGCCAATATGAAGCAGGCTACGCTGCGTCAGTACTTTCAGCGAACTAAATAAATACTTTGTTTGAAGCTTCATGTGAGTATCTATTGCGCCACGATTGGTTCATTGATTGATTTGCGCTAGTTTCTGACGCGTTTTCTGCGTGATTTTATATATCGAATTCTGGCTATATCGAACTATTTTGCGATCACCGCGCTGTTCGATATATCGAGGTACGACTGTATTACCTGTGTACATTCACAGAAAGTGAACCATTAATTATGTAGCACACAAAGAAATGCAAACCTTCATTAACACAAGGAATAAATTACTTACGTTGGAAGCTGTGCACACATGCTATTAAATAAAATATAAAATGAGCCATGTAAAGGTTATGTTGACGCATCTTTATTCCCATTAAAGTGAATGAGTATTGTAATAAACACTTTTATGCATAAGAATAAACCATAAGGCCATCACTGCCTTTCCGTCGCAATCATGGTCAAGTTTAGGCAAGTCAGAGCCTTATGCACATTCTTTTTACCCTGATGTCCCTTTTTCTTAGCACCTTGCTACATTCTGGTGAAGCTCTCATTTCTATCACCTATATTGTCATTACAAGCAAAATAATGCAACATGTTCTTCAATATCATTTTTTGAGTGCCTGTGAACAGCTGCTTACGAGATTTTGAGAAAAATTTACGTCGTTTTTTTATTATTATTCTTAAATAGCGTTCGTTTTCGTTAAAACTTCACATTTGAGGCTAATTCTAAAAACGGTCATTTGTGATCAGCAACAATATTCAGCACAATTGTTGAATAGGTTGAGATCGCACAGTCCACCAAATTTCAGAAGGCTATATAGATTGGTTTAGTTGATAAAAAATCGTAAATATAGCAACTTTTGAAATTTGTAGCAAATTAAGCAGTTATTCTAAAACACTTGTTTTGCACGGAAGCCTCAAACAGCGTTAGCTGACCCTTCTTTACGTCTACATTTTACAGACAAATATATTCTTTGTAGCTGTAATATATTGTATTTCACATTGTTCTGAATTTGCGAAAATGCCTTGTGCATGAAATAGGCGCCTCCACACTGGAGAACTTCACTACTTTTTTCCTCCTAAAATATTCATTTGGCAAAAGAAGCCACATTCACTTTCGTGCTACCGAGTGGTTTATGTGCATAAAATATTCAATTGAATCTAAAATATGAATTTTTTGACCCATGTTGATCTCTCATGAAATCACCCAGTAGTGACATGCTCCCAGAGCTCAGTAATGTCAGCGGCTTCCACCGTGTTGGCTTCACTATCAGTGCGGGTTTTGCCCTGGCGCACAAAGGCTGCCTTTTCCGTTGATCGCAATGCCCAGTGGTTCCAGCTGTCATGATCGCAGCACTCCCAGTTTTCAAAATTGTCAATATCGCCGACTGTATGAGCTCATACTTCGAGTATTGCAAAATTTACGCTTTGCCGACACCATCTTCTAAAACTGGGCTGTCCGCTGATGGTCCACTGCTATGGGGCTGCTTCCGCGGCGCATTTCCGTAGTCGCTGAGAGATTGTAGGAAGGACAGGCTCCAACACCCCGCTTTTCACTTTCAGACCTTCTTTTTTTTTCTCTCTTTCACTGAATGCGTATGGAGCATGCTCGTGGGCAACGTGGGTGTGAAGTAGCTGGCAACATCTTGAGGTGCGCTGCACAAACTTGCGACGCTCTTCATGGCTTTCACAATTGGTGCATGGGCAGGACGTGCTGCGCGGTAATGGAAGCAGATACGGGCTCGCAGAGGGAAACTTTTAGCTCGTCTCGACATCGTTCGTTTAAGAGGAAGCTTTAGCTCGGGCCCAACTCCGATGTGGCGTATTCAAATACATGTAAAACGCAAAAACACTTTTCTGAGATAACCCCTGGACCCATCTTGATGAAATTTGTTGCACTTGAGAGAGAAAGTTAAATCCTAGTGACTGCTGGAAGTGGAATTTCAATATATAGCCTGAATTTTGTGAAAATAATTTCCAAAAATTCGAAAAAAATAGACACACGAAGTTTATAAATTAATAGCTCTGCATCAAAAACAGGTATCGCGGCTGTGAACGGCATCCATTAGATCATTCAAAGTCGACATTCAATACGTCATTTTATATCTTACGTGAATTTGTTACGTTGTGTACAAGGGTTCTGCAAAAGCTATATTTTCATATTACTAAATTTTTTTGAGATTCATGTGTAACATACTAATTTTGCCGCTTGAGATGTACTACTAGATGCAATTCACAGAATTGTGATATCATTTTTCATTGCTGAGTTACACAGTTGTGAGCAGGGTAGTTTCATTTTCTGAAAATGTTCAATTTTTGCCAATTTTTATAAAATATTGATAACCTAAATTGAAAATTCGAAACCAACAGTCACTAGACTTTAGGTTTTTCTTTTAAATGCAACAAACCTCGCCAAATTTGGTGCTGTGGTTGCAGAGAAAAATGAATTCTCCTTTTACATGTATTTAAATCGGAGCACCCGAGCTAAAGCTCCCTTAGCAACTTAGCAAAGCAAATGTGAAGCAGCTCAGCCCATATGGTAAACACCGTCCAGAAGGCAAAATTTTGATTCTTGTGTCATGTTCGCATGCTCCAGCCACATATGCATCCCGCGGAAGCAACAACGATGCTGGTAACAATGATGCTGGCAACAATGATGCTGGCAACACAGCGAAGCTACTGTTCCCTTACAACAGCAGAAAAGAATAAAAGTCAACTGCAACCCATGGGTTGCAGCTTTTATTGTGTTCTGACTAACTGCATGGTACTCAATGCATCCTCATACCACGTGACACATCAGTTGTATTTGGCATGCAGTCATAACACATTGTTATACTGTATTTACTTGCATAATGATAGCACTTTTTTGTCCAAAAAAATTGACACAAATTCAGGGGTGCGATCATTACGCGAGTAATGCAAATGTGAATGCATCCCGCATTTGCTGCGGGATGAAAAAGAAAACAAAATATTTTTTTCATTCCGCATTTGCTGCGGGATGACAACAGGTCTACAGATAGGCGGCTGCCGCTGTATGTAGTGCAGGACACCAAAACAAAAATGGGGGCCGGCGGAGTACATTACGTGCATTGAAACAGTTTCTTCCATATCAGTAATGAATAATACTGTGACGCTCTTAGGTGCATAGTGGGTTCACGAATGTGACGCGCTTAGGTGCATAGTGGGTTCACGCCTCAACAAACAGTATGTGGGGGCACCGAAGGGTAGTGAACGAGGACGACGACGTGTGGCTGGCTGGCCGAGTCTCGACAGGCGCTCAGTTGACCAAGGCCATCGCTTCTAACTCTACCCGGCTTCAAAGTAACGCCTTTTGTGGGCGTAACAGAGTGGTGGAGGTGCGGGGTACGACAGAACGTACCACGGAGTCGCAACATCTAGAACTTCGCCGGAGCCGTCGTCTTGCCGGTCTCTTGCCAACGACCTTCCCTATGGCTCAGGACGGAGGTGGACAAATGCCAGCTATAGTTTCACCTTCTCAAAGGTCAGCGCCAGTTGGACCTTTGCGGCACTACATGGAACCACGTTCGTTCGCGGAAAAAGTGGGCGAAGACGTCGACGAGTGGCTGACGCACTACACAAGGGTGAGCCGCTACAACCGTTGGGATTCTGTCACTCAGCTTGAATATGTTGCACTCTTTCTGAGTGAGACAGCGTTGATGTGGTATGAAAACCACGAAGACTCCCTAACAACGTGGGAGCACTTTGTTGAGGAAATTAAGAAGTGTTTTGGCGACACCCACGCCAAACAGAAACGCGCCGAGAGAACACTTGCTCAAAGAGCTCAAGCTCCTGGAGAAACATGCACTATATACATAGAGGAAATCCTCAAGCTGTGCAAAATCGTAAATCCGCAGATGTCCGAGGAAGACCGAGTCGGACATCTCCTCAAAGGAATTGCAGAAGATGTGTACAATTTCCTCATAAGTCGGGAACACGTTGATTCCGTCTCAGATGTCGTGCGTCATTGCCGTACGTTTGAGACGTTGAAAACACGTCGCATTGTGCCAAAGTTTGGACGCCTGGCGAATGTGACAACCATTGCCAGCGTCGATGAGAGCCCGTCTGCCGATCTTTCGTCTACTATACGGCAGATCGTGCGTCAAGAACTGCTGCGGCACCAGGAACTTGCGCGCGGCGTCATACGACAACCATTGCCAGCGTCGATGAGAGCCCGTCTGCCGATCTTTCGTCTACTATACGGCAGATCGTGCGTCAAGAACTGCTGCGGCACCAGGAACTTGCGCGCGGCGTCATACGACAACCTGACGCTTATTACCCGCAACACATGGCGCCTGCCGCACCCTGCGCTTCCTGGCAACCGGCAGTATGTGTCACAGACGTCAACCACAGAGGTGCTCCATGGCCACGTGAGGACACATTTACGCCCGAACACCGACCAGCAGAACACCCTCGCCCCAGCAGGTTTGCACGCAGACCGACCGTTCCTCCTGTGCAGCAGGCTCAGCCGCTCCGCTCTGCTACACGACCCCCCACGGCTGAGCGCTTCGAAGGGCAGTTCATCGATCGTCGTTTACCTGTGTGCTATAGCTATGGCGACTTGGGTCACATTGCCAGGTACTGCAATCGCCGCCAACCACCGAGGTTCGACCGATCGACGATGTCTAGGCGGTACCGCGCTCCTCTGGGCAAAACATATTCGCCCTCGCACACATATTTAGGAAGCTTGCCTCACCAGCACCCGGAGCCGCTACGGAACCGTTCTCCAGCATCCGATCGCAGCTTGACACCACCACCCGCTCCTCGTGTAAGCCGGTCGCCCTCTCCGCAGCGTCGATACCCGTCGCCACCCCCGGAAAACTAGCCAGCGCGGCCGTTGGAGGTGAGGTCGCTGGACAATCTTCGATATCGACAGAGATACCTCCAACCATTTGTATGTTTAAGAATAAGGTGTTTGTATTAATTGACGGGGTTTCATCCATGGCCTTAGTGGACACGGGAGCAACCGTTTCAGTGATGAGTCTTGCGTTTAAAAGCCTCCTAGGACGAAAGGTGATGTTTCGCTGGGACCGTGCCGATACGTTTCGCGGAGTGAGTGGGGAGTTGTTGTATCCTGTGGGCGTGTGTAATGTAGACGTTACCTTGGGTGGTCAAATATTTAACGCGGAGTTCGCTGTTCTACCTCATTCTACGCATGACGTAATCCTGGGTCTTGATTTTTTGAAACTGTGTGGTGCCACCGTCGACTGCAAAACGGGTGAAATCAGTGTAGGTACGAGCTTTGCTGCGGCGTTTATGGAAGCCCCACCGTATCGTGAAAGTGTGCTTTGTGTATCCCGTGATACAGTTGTGCCTCCGTTATCCGCAACGTGTGTTTCAGTCGCCTGTTTCCCCACCACCGACGGAACGTTTGACGCTACCGTGGAGCCCGTTCACCTGAGTTGCATCAAGAGGAATGTACTGATACCGTATTGCACGCTGTCAGTTGTTCAGGGATGCACCAACTTATGGGCCGTAAACTGTTCGAGTGAACCTGCAATACTACCACAGGGTCTGAAACTTGCCGCCTACCATGAAGATCACGTGCTATCGCTCGCCATCCTTACAGAGGCCCTTGATTCTGCGGATGAGCGCCATTTCGCTAATGTCTGCCCTGCGGCGCACTCCTCATTTCTGACTATGGTAAACAAGTCGCTCAGCACTAAGCAGCGTCACGAAGTGGCGAATATTCTGCTAAAACATGCCCGACTGTTTGACTTCTCCCAGCAAGAGGGACCACCATTGTTTCCTCCTTCTCGTATACACCATCGCATCGATACGGGATCTGCCCAACCACTGCGGCAGAAACCATACAGAGTCTCACCATCGGAACGCAAGGTGATCAATGACCAAGTCCACGAAATGCTAAATAAGAATGTAATCCAAGAATCCTGTAGTCCGTGGGCAGCGCCAGTGATCCTGGTTAGAAAGAAAGATGGTACATGGCGATTTTGTGTTGACTACCGCCGCCTCAACACCATCACTAAAAAGGACGTATATCCTCTTCCGCGTATTGATGATGCTATCGACTGCCTCTCATCAGCGTCTTACTTTTCGTCTGTTGACTTGAGGTCGGGGTACTGGCAGATTCCTATGCACGAGGCAGACAGGGAGAAAACGGCATTTGTAACACCAGATGGACTTTTTGAATTTAATGTGATGCCGTTCGGGCTCTGTAATGCGCCTGCAACTTTCGAGCGCTTCATGGACAACATCCTGCGTGGTTTGAAGTGGGAAGTATGCATGTGCTATCTAGATGATGTAGTGATTTTCGGGCGCACGTTCAGTGAGCACAACGCACGTCTCGATCTTGTGCTAGACTGCTTGGACAAAGCGGGTTTGGTGCTCAACTCGAAGAAGTGTCATTTTGGAGAGCGCCAAACACTCGTTCTGGGACACCTAGTGGATAAGGACGGTATACGACCTGATCCAGCGAAGACTGCTACGGTGGAAGCCTTCAAGCAACCTCGCCATGTAAAAGAGCTACGCAGTTTCCTAGGGCTTTGCTCGTACTTCCGCCGGTTTATTCGTGGATTTGCCAACATCGCGTATCCGCTGACATGCCTCCTCCAGAAGGGCGTTCCCTTTGAATGGACTCCTGAATGTGAAGCTAGTTTTCGTGAGCTAAAGTCTCGTCTGACGTCTCATCCCATTCTCCGACACTTCGACCATGCGGCTCCCACAGAAGTTCATACGGACGCTAGCGGTATTGGCATCGGCGCCGTCCTTATTCAACGCGTCGACACCAAAGAACACGTCGTCGCCTATGCGAGTCGTTCTTTAAGTAAGTCCGAGCGTAACTACACCGTTACAGAGCAAGAATGTCTTGCAGTTATTTTCGCAGTACAGCGCTTCCGGTCGTACCTGTACGGGCGCCCCTTCACTGTGGTGACAGACCATCATTCTCTCTGCTGGCTGGTTAATCTCCGTGATCCGTCGGGCCGGCTTGCGCGTTGGACACTCCGTTTACAGGAATATAACTTTACCGTTTCTTATAAAAGCGGCCGCCGAAACACGCCGACGCTGACTGCCTCTCGCGCATGCCGCTTCCAACGACGGACTGCGACGCGGACAACTTCGACTGCTATATCGCATCACTGGAGCCGGGATTTCCTGATATAAATACCTTCAAGGTCGAGCAACAAAAAGACAGAACTTTAGAACCACTGCTCATTACTGCAAGGCAATCAGCACCATCCACTCGTTTCTGTGTTCGTGATGGGGTTCTTTACAAAAAGAACTATTCTACTACAGGCCCACGATATCTTCTGGTGGTCCCGGAGAGTCTCCGTGTCTCCGTCTTGCGCGCTATGCATGACAATCCTACATCTGGACATTTGGGTTCTGCGCGAACTCTCTACCGCCTCCAAGAAAGGTTCTACTGGCCTAAAATGCGCCAGATGACCGCCCAGTATGTGTCCAGCTGCAGTGAGTGTCAACGTCATAAGCGTCCGACGAGTGCTCCTCCTGGTCAACTCCATCCAGTGCCACCCCCCAGCTCTCCCTTTGAGCAAGTTGGCATCGACCTCCTCGGTCCTTTCCCGCGTTCATCCGATGGGAATCGCTGGATTATCGTGTGTGCCGATCACTTGACACGCTACTGTGAGACAGCTGCAATACCATCGGCTACTGCAACCGAAGTGTGTATTTTTCTGCTGCGTTTTGTCATTCTCCGACATGGACCTCCCAGAGTCATCATCAGCGATCGTGGGCGGCAGTTCACTGCAGACGTGGTCGAAGAGATGCTTCGTCTATGTGCTTCAAGGTTTCGACATTCCACCCCGTATCATCCCCAAACAAATGGCCTTACGGAACGCACGAACAGAACTCTTACTAACATGCTGTCCATGTATGTCGAGTCAGATCATAAGAACTGGGACAGCGTGCTACCTTTCATTACGTACGCATTTAACACCTGAAAGCATGAAGTTACGGGCTACAGTCCCTTCTTTCTTCTCTACGCTCGTCCGCCTCGTTATACACTAGACACTATCTTCCCGTTTTCCAGCCACGATAATCTTTGTATATCAGAGGCAGTCTGTCTTGCTGAAGAAGCCCGACGACTTGCTTCGTTACGCACTCTTGTTTCACAAGACCGCTCGAAGGCACGCTGCGACCGCCGACGCCGACACGTGATATATGACCCTGGTGATTTAGTGTTGCTCTGGAAACCAACCAGGAAACGTGGACTATGTGAAAAACTGCTGGCCCACTATGTTGGACCCTATGTTATTACGGAGCGCATCAGCGAATTAACCTACCGCATAGCACGTCTCACATCAAATGGCCGACGGTCAGCAAAGACTGAACTTTCGCATGTCGCCCGTTTAAAGCCCTTTATTTCTCGACAGCCTGTTTGACTTGCCCGGCGGGCTTCGTCTGCGCGGAGGGAAATGTGACGCTCTTAGGTGCATAGTGGGTTCACGAATGTGACGCGCTTAGGTGCATAGTGGGTTCACGCCTCAACAAACAGTATGTGGGGGCACCGAAGGGTAGTGAACGAGGACGACGACGTGTGGCTGGCTGGCTGAGTCTCGACAGGCGCTCAGTTGACCAAGGCCATCGCTTCTAACTCTACCCGGCTTCAAAGTAACGCCTTTTGTGGGCGTAACAATATCGTTAATATCAGCAAGTTTGCAGTAATAACGCAGCCATGTCCACTTTGAGGGGACAGAAACAGATGGGCGTGCTTAGCTGCCAGTGACATAGGAACACATGGCGGGCATGCTGCGAAAACTGCGGCATTTGTCTTCACTACTATAATAATACGGCATGTTTCCACTAAGGGTGGACGAATATCTTAGCTGTGTTAGGGTCCACCTAGTGGACTGTCCATTTCGGCCGCTGCCGTATGCAGCTGTACGAGCGAGGATGAGACGAGTGGCCCTAGTCAATCAGCAGCGGCCGATATGGACAGTCCACTAATACCCCTGCAGGTCGACCTCTGTCTTTACTATCAATAAAATCTATCTGTCTTGATAATCTTAAGTCAACTCATCATTATAACCGGTAAATCCTTTATGTGGTATCGTTATAAGTGGACTGCACTGTATTTTCTATGCTTTGAGGCAGGAACACTTGTCAAAACTTACTGTGTTGAGTATGGCTCTTTCAGAGTGCCATGTTTGTCTTTTTTACTAATACTAAATACAATAAGCCAGACCTTAAGCAGGCACTCTCAAAATCTGTGACGTCAAGGCGAGCTGGCACTGAAACTTCATGATAGAGATGCCACCCAGTTTTTCTTTTTTTTTTTTTGTCCCTTTAGAGGTATGCTGCTCCAAACCTCGACACAGACAGCTACTTCGCCATCTTCGCCAGACAGCTTTCATCTTAACCCTGATGTAGATAGCAAGGAAGGCAACTTTGCGGTCTTCCAAGCAGACAAGTGATAGTACAATGTGAAGCTATGGGAAAGAGTGGATGCAGTCAAGTGGGTGCTGTTAGGCCAGACCACAGGTGGACTGGCGTATGTGTGAGCCTGCTTTCATTTCAGCCTGAGCAGGCGCTGTGAGTACAACAGACTTGTTTCTACACTGCCCTTGCGCAGGCATTTGTGAGAAGGCACTGCAAGGTTGCCCTTGCCACCCTCTGCAACCAAATAAAGCGGCAAGTCAAAGTGCACGTGAATGTGTTCAGACATCCTGGCTCTTTTGATGCACTTAAGTAGACCAAGAAGTTTGTCATGCTTGCATGCAAAAAAAGAAAAGATGATGAAGAAAATAAAATCTGCAAATGAAGTGCATTACAATCACGTTTGGCTTACTACTGGACACTGGAGACAAGCCAGAAAAACTGACAGTCACTTAGTAACCTTACATTGTTTGAATGCGAAGGCATTAGAACTTGTTTAAGTCATCACCTTAAATGAAAGCTCCACCTTAATCCACCTTGCTCTAATTTGTACCAACCTTAATCCACCTTAATCTTATTTAATCTAGCTTGCTCTAATTTGGACCAACCTTAATCTGCTTTAATCCTATTTTGGGAGTGGACCACGGCATCCGTCCGACACTCTGGCTGTCAACTGTGGGATTTTGCAATGCGAGCTGCAGCAGGTCGAGCACCGGGAACATAACATTACTTGGTCACGTGGGCTTTGGTACCATCGGATGATAACGGACGCTGGAATTGCCACTTCATGGTGCATATAATGCTTTTGAATTAAAACGGAGCACCACAAAGCACAAATGAGACACTTGCTAACCAATTCATATGTTTTGTTCCCCCTAGAGGTAACCAGCACGTAAGAAATCCTATGTTCCTAATATTGCAGTAGAAAAAACACGTTGAGGGGCTAGTTGATCCATAGCTTTGCTGTCATTGTTGTTTCTTCATTGGTGCGCTGTCTCTGTTGGTGCTTCATCTTTTGATTCCTAATATTGCTCATTAAATCCATCAGAATCAAATATCCGTACCGAAATATTTTGCTTAATTCATTTTTGCACCTGCTAGGAATAAATGATGCGGGAATGATGACTGCAATGTTTTGTACTTCTGATACTAGTCATCTGAAGTCACAGAAAAGAGAAAGATGCATCGCATTGCTTCTATATAGGTGGGACTGTGCAAGACATGGCCATTAAATACAACAATTCCTCTTCTTTAACCAGGGGCTGAATAATGCTAAGAGGCATTTGTTTTCTAATATGCAAAAAAAAAATAATAATAAGGCATCTTCTGTGGGGATGCGCGACTCTCGCGCGTCCCCTGATGTTTTTCCCGCATAGCGCATCCCCTGATATGCTGTTTTCCCACACGGCTCGCGTGGCCTGGCGGTCGGAGTGGTACAAGCGCGGTGCGAGAGATGGCGCGACTGTCGCGCTGCTCCGGGGTTACTTGGGCGCCGAAAGGGAAGGCGCTTGGTCTCTTTGGGTTCGGGAAGCAAGCGGGACGGACGTGCTGCGCCGCTCCGACCCATGCTTCTGCGAGACCATCTCGCGTGGCCGCCTTGGACACCGTTGACGTGACTGTACACGCGAACGACCAGGCGTTGGGATCCAGCATGGGGCGAACATATTCGCTCGCAATGCGGTCGCGGTAAGTCGGACTTCTAGATTTGTCGCGCGCCCATCGGCATGTTTTGGGGATATCAACTCGGCTAGCAGGCATTGATCTATGAAAGGTGCAATAAATGCCCTTCTGATTGTTTGCACTACTGTGTTGTCGTTCCTTTGTCCCAAGAGTACGGAGGAGAACCCGCGTATCCCCCACATCTGGCGCCCAACGTGGGGCTCTTGGGGCATCGGACGATAGAGTTAACAGTTTTGCTTCGTTCGAGACCTTTGTTTGAACCGAAGCGTAGGCCTAGCGTGGATTTTGATCGCTAGCGTCGGCGGCGTGCTTTCTTGAGCGAGGCGGCGGTGGCCGTAGTGTGTTTGAACATGTCAACATGCTAAGCCTTTTCGCAAGTGTTTTTTTTTAATGACATTCGTCAGTACGAGAGCCACGTGGTCAGCATCCTGGGAGAGCGAGGCTGAGCGCCCGCGGAGCAGTGGCAAGCCTGAAGCGAGTGAGTACGGAAGCCTCGTGGGTGGTCCGAATTTCTTATGTAAATAGCTTCTTCTATCTCTTTGACTCGGATGAAGTCGCGGCTCTGGGAGCCGGGTGGCCGCGGGCCACGGGTGCCACGACGGGCTGACTGGTATTGCGGCCTGGCACCGGGCGCTCCGACACCGTCTGGGACGGTGGGCAAAGTCAACTCGGATGCTGTGTGCACCGAGCGGAGTAGGACCACCTCACAGAGCTAACGTCTCCTCGCGGCTGCCTGTTTTGCGCCCATTTTGGGTGTTGTTTTTGGATGCCGGTTGTTGTCAGGGTAGCGACGATTTAGGCCTAAGGCTTTACGAAGCTGCCTGCCGCACGTGGAGGGACACAACCTGGTGGACCGCGGCGTTAAGGCGTTGCAATTTGCTTCCCTCATTCTAGTTAGCCTCGCACGAACTGAAATTACTCGCTCGACTCAAGAAAGCGAGCTTCGTTCACGTGAACTTAGCATCTGAGTAGCTGCCCGATCTTTTGCTAGCCGAGTTGAACATCGTACCACGTGGGCGATGCGCATGCAGAATTCCTCTCCCTTGCACTACTGTAGTGTTTGCCGAGTGTGTTGAGTTTACGCAGCGTGATTGGAGTCACCCCTGGCTTGCTGTCACCTGCACATCGTCTGCGCTGCTGCCCCGGACTACGATCGAGCCACCCCGGGCGATGGTGATGCTGTAACCAGTTCGGCGCGGCGACTTCGGCGGCCTCCTGCATCCAGCTCACAACCCTCGGCGGCGGACAAAGGAGCCAGCGGTCACCGACAGCTACGGCGGCTCTTGCCAGCAGGGCGCGTCGGCGCGAGCGACACTTGCTCGTACCGACTACTGCGTCGTCGTTTCCGGAGTCCTGGCCTGGAATCGTGCCGTCGAGTCTGCAAAGCTGCTGCTGTGACGGGCGGACGCCAGCGGTGTACCCCAAGGACAGTCGGCTCGCATGTTATGGACAGCGTGTGGACATTTCCCCGGCGCGGCCACTGTTGCATGTACCACCTTGTTCGCGAAGCACGTGTTGATGTTAGACTGTGTGAAATGTTTCGCCGGAATATGTAGCGATTTAAGGTTGGGGGGATGTGGGGATGCGCGACTCTCACGCGTCCCCTGATGTTTTTCCCGCATAGCGCATCCCCTGATATGCTGTTTTCCCGCACGGCTCGCATGGCCTGGCGGTCGGAGTGGTACAAGCGCGGTGCGAGAGATGGCGCGACTGTCGCGCTGCTGCGGGGTTACTTGGGCGCCGAAAGGGAAGGCGCTTGGTCTCTTTGGGTTCGGGAAGCGAGCGGGAGCGGACGTGCCCCCCCCCCGCGCGTGCGCCGACCATGCTTCTGCGAGACCGTCTCGCGTGGCCGCCTTCGAACGTGCCACCATTCGCGTGACTGTACACGCGAACGGCCAGGCGTTGGGATCCAGCATGGGGCGAACATATTCGCTCGCAATGCGGTCGCGGTAAGTCGGACTTCTATATTTGTCGCGCGCCCATCGGCATGTTTTGGGGATAGCAACTCGGCTAGCAGGCATTGATCTATGAAAGGTGCAATAAATGCCCTTGTGACTGTTTGCACTACTGTGTTGTCGTTCCTTTGTCCCAAGAGTACGGAGGAGAAACCCATATCTCCCACACATGTCAAGGAGTTTCTAAATTGGCTTGCTGTACGACAGAGAGGAGCGTGAAATAGAATGGACTATTGAGCCATTTTTGCAGGCCATTTTCATCACAGATGGGAGAGACAAGTACCACAAAGGAAAAAATACCACAAGTCAACTGATACCACGAGCACTTCTGGTGTGAATTGTTCTTTCGCCATTCTCTGTCACGATGCCTTCACTTCACTAGGAATACATCTTCACAGCTGGGCATGGCCTCCAAGATCACAGTGGCACTGGTGCAATCTCGGAGGCCACAAGCCGAAGTTCGCTTGCCTCCTTGATCACACAGCGGAGCGCTGTGTTGTGTGCCACATACTGCTTGACCGCGATGAGCCAAGTGGAAAGCTGACGTGAACGACCATCACAATGGAACAGATGGCAGCTACGTAAAGGCTGTCATGTCAGGCGCCAAGAAGTCCTAAGAAGTTGCACGTGCCGAAGATTCTTTTGTTCTTTTATCCAAATTTCATCACATGCATGGCCGTGTAGCAGTTCCACAGGCCACAAAGCCGTCTTCTTAGCCATGTTTGCAATTGTGCAACCAACTGGGCATATATTGCAGTAAGTGGCAATAAGATATAATGAAGCAACGGATAATAGAACAAAGTAATTTCAGCTCCCCCTTCAGCTTTGTTGAAACGAGATTCAAGTGTACTGCTATGTTTACTGGAACAAACTGGAATGCACGCCCAAATTGAGACACATTTCTGCTCCAATGTGGCTAAGAATTGTTCCAAGTGTTTCCTACTCACCTGCGCCATTGAGGACTGGCACCTTGTTTTCCTTAGCAGAATCAAGCTCTTCATCCTCGGCGTCTTTTTCCATCGACGCTGTGTGCGAGATTCAGCAAGGAGGCAAAGAAATGATAAATCAGTTGTGAAACTCAATTCATCATCATCATCATCATCAGCCGCAACAGCAGCCTATTTTTATGTCCACTGCAGGACGAAAGCCTCTACCTGTGATCTCTAATTACTCCTGCCCTGCGCCAACCGATTCCAATTTGCACCTGCGAATTTCCTAATTTCATCACCCCACCTAGTTTTCTGCCATCCTCGACTCCGCTTCCCTTCTCTTGGCACGCATTCTGTAACATTATGGCGGACCGGTTATCCATCCTACATATTACATGGCCTGCCCAGCTCCATCTTTTTCTCTTAATGTCAATTAGAATAATGGCTACCTGTTTGCACACTACTCTCTTCCCGTCTTTTAATGTTATGCCTAGCATTCTTCGTTTAATCGCTCTTTGCACGGTCCATAACTTGTTCTCAACCTTCTTTGTCAGTCAATTCTTTAACATCACCCTTCTTGTGGATTGGTATAATGTTGGCATTCTTCCAGTTCTCTGGAACACTTAAGTTGTGAGGCATTGCGTATATAGGGCCGCAAAGCTTTTCAAGCATGATATCTACTTCATCTTTGATTAAATATACTGTTATTCCATGTTCTCCTGCCGCTTTTCCATGGGTCATGTCTTGCAAGGCACTTCTAACTTTATTGTTAGTTATAGGAGGAGCCTCTGTATCCTGTTCATCACTGCTTCGAATGAAGGTAGCGTGGCTGCTCTGGGTACTGTAGCGGTCAATATAGAGTCCTTCCACTGCGTTTACTATATCTTCTCAATTGCCGATGATATTACCCTGCTTATCTTTCAGTGCATACATCTTGGCTTGTCTTATGCCAAGTTTTCTTCTCACTGATATCATGCTGTGTACATTTTTTACTGCTTCCTCAGTCTTTCACATGTTATAATTTCAAGTATCCCTTACTTTCTCCTTGTTAAACAGTTTTGACAGTTCCGCAAGCTCTATCAGATCACAGAATGAAATTCAATTCAGCATACCACAATCCACTTTTATTTGTTGCCGGTACCTACTTTATCTATCGGGGACATTACGAGTCATTTCTAGCGAGCTCTGCCTAAATAATTAAGACTGGACAATAGCATGCTTTGAGACAACTAGCTATGTTAGACCATTCATGGAAGTTCTTTAACTTTTGCTATCTGTCTTTCATATTGGTTCTGCGAGATTATCGTGATGACATCAATAAGAGGAAGGTTCAAGTAAGCGCCAACCCTTTCTCTATCCTAATATTACATGTGACAAATTGCCTCAATGGGCAGTCAATGAATTGATTTGAATCATATTTGTTGCTTTGAAGAGAGAAAGCTAAATTCTATGAACTCTTGAAACCTAATTTCAATTTAGGAGTACATATTTTCTTTTAATCTCTGAAAATATATCAATAAAAGAATAACTGAAGTACAAAATTTGCAAATCTATTACTTTGCACCAATTACACATCGCATTTCTGTAAGCCATCTCTTAGATTGCCTGAAGCAGTCAAATTTATAACATATTTGTTCATAACTTACGTGAAATCATTACACTGTTTATACAAGTTCCACAAAAGTCTAACCCACAAATCCTTGCTATGTTTAAGAGCAGTGTACAACACATCAATTTTGTTGGCTTTAGATATCTGAACAGGTGTAGTTAAAAAAACAAGAGTACCATTTATTTATTGCAAAATTACAGTTATAGACTTGATGCTTCACCCTCTAAAATTTAATATTACTTTCGAAGAAAAAAAAAGTAGCATAACTAAAAGAGCCTCTTACAAAAGTCGGTAGGAATGTCACTTTTTCTTTTAAATGCAATGAATCTCATCAAAAGTGGTTCAGTAGATGTAAAGCAAATTAATTTCCTCACTCCTATGTATTTAAACAGGAACTGCCGAGGTAAGGCTTCCTCATTCAAGACCAACTGCAACCAAATTCCAGACCACGTGAAAAGCCTAGCTTCAGATGGTGCTGCATACAGAGCAGCCTTCGTGCAGAATTTTACGAGTGAACGCATCACAAATAGCTTTCAAAAGTACATGCTCTTGGATACTGAAGCTGAAAGAGAGCCACTACCACTCGTCAAGGGCAGCGCCATGTGCAGCTCCTCAGCAGGAGCTCAGAGATGAAGCACTGCCAGTGGCTGTCCATGGGTTTCTAGTGAGGGCAACATGCCAGGGTTGACATTCCATCCCCTAACCTTCAGGTGCATGCATGCTTTGTTTAGGCAATATTTCAAGGCTGCTAACAAGAAGATTAAACAATTACCAGGCCTGCAGCTTCGCCTAGATTACTTAGGTGTACATACCAATATAAAACCAATCTAGCCAAACTGAAGTTTTTCATGCAGCGGCCCTTTAACATTGTATGGAATGAAGCGATGTAATCAGTCACCATAAGTATAAAAAATATATGCAGAACATCTATTGAAATGACAGAAAATTCAAGTCCGTCGCCACTCATATATTGTCAAACATCATAGCAAAATATAGTGGTCAGACAAACTGGACCCACCGAGCTCACCCACTGTGACTTCAATTTTCATCGCTGCAGCCAATGCACCTAAAGCGCACACTACACAATGTTTTCATTACCGTTTCTTAAGCATGTAACAAATGCCAAGTCAATATAGGCGGCGACAACCCCTGCTTAATCCTCTTACATTCTTGTCTGCACCCATGACATAGCTCAGGTGCTGATATGAATTTCGATTCAACTTCATTTTTGTCATCAACAGGCAGAAAACATTCGGAATGCACCATCTACCAGATGCCAGATATTGCAAGTACACACATTCAAAAAACAAAATAGGCTGATGAAAAACTAACCCGTGTCAACTGGCTGTTCAACGGCAACAACTTGAACGTCATCACTGCTATCAAGCGATTTCTCCGCCTCTGCAGATTCTTCCGCAACTGGTGCCGGAGACTCTATTACAGCACCTTCCAGCAGTTCTTCGACATCCTTCTTGGGATCTGGTTCCTCTTTGCATTTTTCAGGCTCATCTTCATCCTGAATCATTGACGCAATGCCGTCACCTTTCTGCTTTACACCACATGCCTTTCCATCGTCTGCTTTCTTTCCTCCATCTTCACCACAAGAGGATGCGGAAGCAGTGTCGTCGTCATCGCCCCCTTCTGCACTAAGTTTCAGGCCTTTCTGGTGCTCCCCGTCCCCTTTAGATGAGTCCTCAGCATCAAGTTTAGGCGTTGAACTTCGAACAGGTTCTCCGATTTCTGCACTTCTTGCCGCTGTTTCTTGCAACCTGCACATTTAAAGGCCACACAGCAATTAGGCACAATCCAAACGGACTTCCGGTGAACAACTCGTGGAACTTGCCTGTTACTCTAGAGGCATCAAAGAGAAACACTAAATCAATTCATACCGATGAAGTAGCCTTTCATAACTATAATTTTTGTTAAATTCGCACTAACGGGTTCATTATCAAAAAGAATAGGAAGGTGAAAGTCCAATTTTCAAAATTTCACGTGAAAACCCCAGCGCCAATACATCAGCATGGCCTCATGATTTTCAAAGCAGTATGGCAATGATGATGATGTTATAGGCATTCCCTTTGAAACGGGACGGCGAAAAACAGTCACCTAGCCTCTTGAATTAATCAGGTATGCTATACATGCTTTTCATTACATCAATGTTCGTACATATCTATAATCTTTTCCTTCCTCAAGACTTCTCTACCTACTTTGCATTTCTACCTATGCAGTTGCTACATGGCATGCTACCAGGTGTAATAATATGCAACTGCAATGCAAAGTGCACACATATAGAAGCTGCACAGTGTGGATCTCACACTGCAAAGCAAGTGGCACGATATGATGCTAATGATGACGATGATTTACTGGCATCCCCTTTGAAAAGCAGCGGTGACAGTCACCTAGCCAGCTTGATTCAAATAGGTACACAATGTATATTTTTTCTAGAATTCTTGTATAGATCTCCTTAAACTTTGTTTTCTTCCTCAAACCTTCTTTAACTGCCTTGTACCGCTACATGTGCACCTACTACATGGCGTTCTACCTGGTGTATAATATGCAAGTGCAATGCAAAATGTGTCCATATCGACACTACGCAGCTCACATGTCACATCGCAAGTCTCCTCGCAGGCTAGCCCACCTTTATAGGGCATTTCTCCGCTGCATGCTAGCAAGCGGTGGCGTGGCTCAGTGGAGGAGTAGCTGACGCCCATGCAGCGAGCTCACCAAGTTCGATCCCGGTGGGAACTGGGTCGGTTTCTTTTTCGTCTTTTTTTTCTTCTCATTCGTGGTGATAGCCGCTACAGACACCAGGCAGCCGCAGACACTATCGCTACCCGAAACTGCTGTTGGAATGAGCCCACAACAGCCTACGCCGTAAATCAGCAAAATCACCTATGGTACATGGTTCACATCTTATCTGAATTTTTTATACCACACATCATATATAAAGGGTGTTTCACGTAACTTGAACCAAGGATTTAAAGAAGTGGTTAACCGCAGCTGACTGAAACCAACGGCACATGATTTGCCATCATGTGGCGCTTCTTAGAGTATTTTTTATACTCCGCTTAATTAGGTAACCAACTGCGATGAATTATGCAAAATTTTTAGTATTCACTTTAGGGCCAAGTGCGTTTCGTTGCGTTGTAGAGGGGATTGAGAAATGATAGATCCAATTTTTTTCGGCAACATACATGCTGCATGGCGATTTTTATTGCCGTTTCGAGTAAGTCCGCGAAATATGAAATAAAACCATGTGACTGCACTCACGCACTATTGTATTGCTGCGCCCTCAACTGCACTGCGTGCGAAAAAACCATGCACGCGGATCGTAGCGAAGCGAGCGGCCATGGCTCTAGGCATCGGCTTCACAGTGCATCAGCATCTTTGGCGGTGACACAGGGAAAGAAAATGCCATCGTCCCTGGTTAGTGATAGGCTAGATGCACGGTTGAGAGCGCTGCAATACAATAGCACACGAGTGCAATCAAGTGGTTTCGCGTCCAGTGCCAAACGTGAAAGTTATTATATCTTGTCTACCTGAAGGCAATCGGTCGAGATTATGGCCCCTTCGCGCCAATCTACGTCCGGCGCGGAATTCACATGTGGTGCCTATTGAGTGGCACCAAAACCAGCGTTCTTGAAGCAAGGGATGCGTATTCCCGGACAATCGCTCAATTACAGTCCAACGTGTGGCACTCCAAGCTGCAACCACCATATCAAGTGCAACAGACAATTCCAGGTCAGCGGGACGTGGATTTAGTTGGTTTTATTTTTCTCACCAAAGCCCACATTATGCACAGCACTAGGTGCTGTGCAAAAACTGCCGTCACATGCCGGTAGCAACATGCATGCCACTTGAAACAGGCGACCATCAAACAAGATGGCGGCTATGACATGTTTCCGGCACACGCGATCGCTCCTGGCGCTTGGTTGTTTTTGTAAACAAAAATGGCAGTGCCCACGCAAGTGTAATATGGTGGTACAGTTGACCCCGACTATATCGAACTCGTTTACATCAAACAAAAATAGCAGCGACTCCCGATATATTGAACGCCAAGTGGCGCAAAAGTGCCCCCAGAAGATGGCTTTCCCTCGCGGCGGCGCAGCTCCAACCAACCGCTCTCCCTACTGTGACTGTGCTGCATCAGGCGAGCTGTCGACACCCTCCTGCAAAAAATTATCCTGGCCCATTCGCAGCACTTGCTCAGACAACCAATCAGAGGCTCTTGTGCACTTGGCGTGCAAGATGGCGCAAGTGTGAATTGGCTCACTGCTTTTCTTTTCTGGTTCATAGTGTTTTTATGCGTTGCATATTGCAATCACTCAGTTCAGCCCTTGGGCGCGACCAGGCAGCCACCATTGACCTTTAGCGCAACCACGTGACGTGACGTCACGACAGCCGGAGGAAAAGCTGGGCCCCAACTCGCGCAGTCGCGCGCGGCCGCAGCCACCACCTGACTCCCGTTAGGGGCGCTGCGCCGGTGCGTGACGTCAGGGAGGAAAAGCTGGGCCCCAATTGGCGCAGTCGCGCGCGGCCGCAGCCACCACCTGACTCCCGCTCCTCCCGCTAGGGGCGCTGCGCTATGATTGACGCCGGTGCTGGAGCTGCATTTGTACATTCTGCATTAGCTTCACCGGCAACCACGTATATAGCCGCTACAGCACTTCTCGCCTCACTACTGGTACTTGCACACAGAATGACCAAGAATTAAAATAGCTAAACCAAGTATTACCGAGTAAATCCACGTATAACCAAGTATTGCCGAGAAAATCGAGTGCCGCCCAAGCAATACCTCGCCCTCAAAAAAAAAAGACCGCGCAATATGCAACGCATTCTTGGCTTAACCAAGCTAAGCCTGGCCATTTTTATCTTGTGGGCCTTCTCCTGCAGTGTTGCCGTGGTGAAGCGGCAGAATTAGCTTTTCGCCGTGAAGCTTGAAATCATAAATCGGATTGAATGCGATGAGAAGTCGGATGAGCCCACAGCATGCAAGATTCCGAGGAGCACTCTCGGCACGATCTTGAAGGCGGAGATTAGGGCTAAAGCGGACAAACTTGCAACCCTGTGCCCGTGGCGGCCGACGTGTAAGCACGGCCGTGTACAAGTGGTTCATCTGAAAGTGCTTCAGACGTGCTGGCTACTGCATACCCGGTGATGACTGTAAATTCTGATGAGCGCGATGAAGCCGTTGCCGGTGTTGCCGAAGTTTGGAGCGAGCTGTCAAAATTTCCGGAAGCTGTTGACGAGTCAACAGTCGAGTGCAGATGATGGCGTTGCGACCACGGGAGAGCCCGACAAGGAAGATTACATTGCCGACATGGTATTGAGCACAAGTGAAAGTGGCCACAAAGAGGAAAGCAACGATGGTCCTTTGCCCACATCCGCCGAGGTGATTGGTGCACTCGCACTAGTCTGGTGTTTCTGTGCGAATATGAAAGGTTGCGGCCTCAGCTGCTCAAACTCTTTAGACAATGTGGAGAAATGCGTGCGTCACAGGTAGCAAAATTACCCAAGCGGAAGAAAATACAGGACTATTTCATGCAAAACTAAGCTAACTGCGAGTCAGCCTAGTTGGAACAGATTCATCTTAAAACTTTTTGTGCGCAAACAAACAGGGACGAAGAATAGGGGCAACACAAGGACGAGCGCTCGTCCTTGTGTTGCCCCTATTCTTCGTCCCTGTTTTGCGCACAAAAAGTTTTAAAACTAAGCTAGTTTCATTAATAAAGTGATTTTATAAATGGTATGTGTTTTTATGACGTCCAATTCTTTAGCAGGCTTATATCAAATTATGCCCTATATTGAACTGATAGGCATTTTTTTGCAAGTTGGATATAGCCGGGTTCGATTGTATTTTATGCACTTTTAGTGCAATGCAATTGCATTTGAGCACAT
This sequence comes from Dermacentor andersoni, assembly GCF_023375885.2. Lineage (NCBI taxonomy): Eukaryota > Metazoa > Arthropoda > Arachnida > Ixodida > Ixodidae > Dermacentor > Dermacentor andersoni. Next base: position 155,640,593 of record NC_092821.1, read on the forward strand.
TTTGGAGCCTGCTAGCCTTGCGTGAGAAAGTAATGTGCGGCGTTACGTTCCGGCAAATGTCGCTGATGTGGGATTATACTACAGCAACATTTTGTTGTCGAAGGGTATGAAATGCAGTGAATCTTATGGGCATTCGCCGGCGATACAAAAATATTTCGTCGTCGCGGAATTTCGTTAACGCCGTTTTCGACTGTACCCCTGTCACGCAGGCACTTGTAAACTCCTTCCAACTCCGTCGTCTGCATCTCAAGAGATGCACTCGCCATCACACGGTCGCCCTTCCACTAAGGGAGTTTAATGGAGCTTTTGGTCAAAGGAGATCGGCGGTCTCCCTCGGCAGCTTAAGGGGGCACTCTCGTGTCTGTACTTGTTGTAAAGCTGATAATTTAATTGTTGTTTGCATTATAAGTAATGCTTTGTGTGTTTCGAACATTTGTCTTGAATAAAAATTAAAGCACAATCCAGCAACAGTTATGCTTGCCACTGCACAATACTCTTGACCAAGGCCGCTTAGCGGCATGTGTTTCTCATCTTTCACGGTGTTGACACGAACCCTACAGAATCGGGTCGGGTCGGCTTGTCGAGCTGGAATATGCCTGTTGAGTTCACGTTACTGCTAGCCAGTCAAAGAACAAGTGTCCAGACCGGCTGAGTCAGCCAGCCTTCGTGGGGTAGGTTGAGCTAGCCCAACCCGTTTGCAATGTGCGCATAAACAAGGATGGGTCTGGCCCGCCAGCCCCAAGACTTGCGTGGGAACGGTGCGATGTCGCAATTTATGCGCCGGCAATGGGAATAGCATCAGGACAAGACCAAGACAAAGCACTGTGCAGCACAGCCTCATCGTAGTGATAAGACTCGTGAAATAGAGCTGTTACCGATGGCAGCGGTAATCACAAGGCCAGTTCGAATGCGTTGATGTCTCGATTTGACAATGTGTGCCATCATTGTCCAGACTCGTAAGAAGCGAGTTCATATGAACACGGTCACGTCGGGCTCTGTCAGTTTGACCCTTGACTCGACCTGCTCGCGTCGGGTTCATGCAAACGTAGCCTTTGTCGTGCAAGTCATGCTGTGGTTGGTGTGGTCACTCCTGAATGACACCGGCACAGTAGACAACAGGAAAGCCCACAAGGTCATCGTGCACGAAATGTTGCGTTTTAGTATAGTTTGCAGCAGTTTGGGTAGCAGAATGCAGAACCCACTCGCCACGCTATGGTGGCTAGCCACGCCGCAAAGGAAACCCCTATGGAGTTTTTTTCCCTTTCTCCATGAAAACGACACATAAGCACGGGGTGGCTAGCGCCGTTCTCAGCAATGCTATGTTTAGCAAGCTCACTTCGATTCTTAATGAGGTGTATGTCTTTCACATTAATTATAATAGCTATGAGTGTAATTAGAAGTTACATTCTTGTACTTGTGTAAAAAACAAACACCACTGTACGAGCCTCTGGCGGCTACCTTTAAGAACTCTTTATTGGCCATGCGACATGACCACAACTTCCTTGAGGTCGAACTCCCTCAGGAAGTCTCGCGCTCCCCTATCCTAAAGCAGCTCGTGGGAGCCCGTGTGACACGGGCATAAACCATGGATTTGGGACCTCAAAGAGGTGCGACGTAATGCTCCCGCATTTCTCTCGCATTTACCGCGAAATCAACATTGAATTTTAATCCTACATTTCAATTGACAGTTAACGTCCCCTATGCTTTCCTTGGCTCCACTGTCTACTGGCTTCATGTGGCTGTAACCACTGCAGAAAGAGTCCCCCAATGCCTTCACATTCAGAGACCGCTAATCACTCACTCGCTCCTGCCTTCTTGCTCCTCGTCAACCTTCACCTCATCCAGAATGAGGAAGTCCATTTCGCCAGATGTGTTGAGGCCCTTCGCCTCCATCTCTTCCTCTTCCGCAGTCTGGTGCAGCAGTCGGTCAACAGAACCTGCTGGCGATGACAACGGTGCTCGGTCAACTCCAGGCACAGCCAACTCAACTTCTCCGCCACTTTTAGCACTGTCCATGCTGGGTGGCTAGGGCGTTGTCGCGCCCATGCTTAGACAGTGCTTCACACAGCCAGGCCACAGAAGAAAGCCAGGAACCATTGTCATCTGTTTGAGAAAATAAAGACAAAAGGCTGAAGCAGTGCAGCAGTTCCAACCCTGCAAGTTTTGCTTTTTTTTTTCTGGAGTTTTGCTCTTACGTTTATTCCACGCTGAAACTAAATTTATGCATACAAAATTTCGTCATGAAGAGGTGATGCTGCCAGAGTGTCTGCTAATGAAGAAACGGGTACAGAGAATATTTGCAGCAGCCCTTTCTCACAAATAGGTAATGTATTCAAAGGATGGCACACATGACGTGGTTATGGCTCCAGCCATAACTTCTGGGGACTTCAGTAAACAAAAGCATGGGCTTCGACATTGTCTTCTGTTATGCCAAAGGAGCCATCGTTGGGAGGTACAATTTGGACACCACCTAGTATGTGCATTTACAAAAATTGCAAAGACCTGATCCTCGCATCAGAGCATTTCAGATAGAACTAGATCATTGCAACACCAATTCCTATAAGAGACAGAAGTGCACTGCAAAAAAATTTGTTGATTGAAAGGCCCTTTTCATCTGTAGAGAAGGTATGCCCAACAGTGGAAGCCATTCCCGGAATTTCAGTCGTGTTTAGAATAATTCCTTAACACATCAAGCCTGCTCGATAATGCCATATTTTAAGAATTTGCGACACATAATTTGCTGCACTACAAAATCCAGCATCAGAATATACATAACCGCCGACGGGATTTGAGGCCCCAAAGCTGTACCATGCAAGGGGTAGCAGAAAGCTCTAGCTTAAATTTGTCTTTTGCCTGTCTGTTGACATGCAACTAGGTTGCAGTATTAAACTGTTCTTGCATTCTGCACACATCATAATGTGGTCACTGCAGACAGGAAACAAACCTTGCACGTGGCCACAGAACACCATTGCTCCAAAATGGAGTGTTGCATTCTCAACAGAGTTGGTGCACAGAAAATAAAAACAGTGCTGAATTAGAACAAGACGCGTGTCATCCTGTCATTTCCTTGCCATGAGGTAGCATACAAGCACTAATTGGCCAGTTGCATGCTCACAAGTAAACTATGAGACACCGGCTGCTAAGGTTATGTCCCTCATTTGCCACCACTGCCATGAAGTGATTCTGGCTCCCAAAGTTCACACCCCAAAAGCTAGATCTAGCAGACATACACAAATACTCAAGGGTGTGAATAATGGTACACCTGTCTCTGTAACTCAATTGAGAAAGCATTGCATGCATAAGGCAGAATGCGGGTTTGACCCCACCCTGCAACAAGTTTTTTTTTTCTTCCTTTCATTTCCCTTTTCCACTATCATTTTTAGATTTGAATTAGAACAACAGTTAATATAACTTCAGTGTACTGCTCACTCTGCTAGGTAAACTGGTGCTATGGGCGCCAATTGGAAGGGGCCCCGAAGCACTTTTTTTTAAAGCCTATATAACGCCTTGGTACAAGTACGGTGCCTACCAGGAATATATAATCGAAATAATTTTTTTAAAAGACCTAGTACAAGCGTAGATACTACAAGTGCAATATTTACCTTTCTCATTCCCCTTCAACATCCTCTGTTCTGAAGAAATGGGGTGGCACCAGTCATACCGTTTCGCCTATGGCATTACGTCGCCTGACTTCAATGTTGTATCTCCTTTCAGCAGAAATTCGCAGGAACTTTTGGCAACCCAAACTGCTTGTCACTGTTACTATGATAATGTTGGCCTCATCTTTTTGCTGTGCTACAGTGTACTGGATAGTTGCACCCGACTGTGTTTCTCATACTGAGTGGCATGAGCAGCACATTTCCTTTCGCACTAATCTCTATGGCAATCACACAATTTGCGTGGCTTGAACAAAGCGTCGCCTGTATGTTCACTCGTGCAAGTACATCAACAGCATGCACAACAGCTCAGAGATATATTCCGCAGTCCGGATTCACGTTGTAAGAATTCCTAACCAGTGTTGCCAATTGGAAATTAAGAGCTTGCTAGTCAAGACCTGAATGAATTCTAAAACCCAAAATATGAGCACCCAAATCTGCTAAAAACCCACTAAATGCAGACAAATATCAGAATCACATTCAAAATATGTTTTATTGCATCAATGTAAACCGTTGAAAGAAAGTTATACTAGACAGAAAAGTCTGCTTCTTTTTGTCCATAATGGAATAAACTATATAAAAGCAATATTAATAGGTGCTGTTTTGTGCGACTGTGAAGTGTGCAAGCATATTGAAAAAGGAAAAAAGGAAGACATTTCCATGAGTTACAATCACTGGCAAGAAAACAAGTTAAATTACCAAGCAGTGATTAATATTACAGAAAGATGTTCTCCGTTTCATCTTGGTATGACCACATGTCCTCCGTGTTTATTTGCTCTCTGGCGTGGCTGGGTCTAGGGTCGATGCTATCGCTGACCCAGTACATCTCCATCATGCCAATCTTGAAAAAATGTTTGGGCAGCGTGTAACTGAAGCAGCATTTATCACTGCTTCGAAGACCACCCCGCACAGTAAGGTTGGGGGAAAGGCAAAGTAGAAATGCGAAGCACACTGTTTGTGAGTGATGATAATTCCTTCTTACTTCCCCGAAGGGGCATGAATAAGCTGCATGTTTGGGACACATGAAGCACAAATTCTTGTAAAGAAAATGAAGTTTTTGTAACGTTAAATTGAAGCCACCATTACAACGAAACTGACAAAAGCCTGCCACCCGCAGAAGAGAACAAATTTTCCTGCTAGGCATGTCAATAAACCGCTAAATTTAGTGGGAAGACCGTTCAATTGACAACACTGCTGCTAATGTAACGATCTTTGACCATGATGGCAACACACATTGAAGGTGGGAAAACACTGGAAGCAAGCGACCTCTACCAGTCAGATGCGACTGCTCAGGCTCGTGCGCATCGCCATGGGCTTGCAGCCATGTTATCTACACAGACCAATCTGAGCACGCAGTTGTCCCGAGCGTCTCAATGGCGAGGGGGCTCGCCGCGGCACCCACAGCAGACGCATGTACATGCAACTATAGTGGCTAACTGTACTGCATACATGCAGTATAACACAATGTTTGCTACGTGCACAACAGGGCTAGAGCGCATGCTGACGTGCTAGTCTGGCCGTGCTACGTGGTGCGGGCCGGATTTCTCCTGTGCCAGCTTGATCGATAGATAGCAACCACATCCAAATGGCACATTTTGAAGCGCTAATTATACAAAGCAATTTATGTCAAGACATTGAGGCAAAAGCGGCCAGGAGTAAGTGCACACTACTAAGCATTACGTGTGGTCTGGGCTTAAGTTTCATGCGGTCAGAGGCAAGTGTTCAAAACTAACCAGAAATAAGCGAGACCCCATGGCTACTACAGCAAAAAGCAGCATGGCCAAAGCTTTATTCCTACGTGAGTGGGCATGGCCATGTGTGAGCAGATGATAGCCGGTTTCTTCCTGAAGTATGTAATTCTTGAGCGGAACTCGAAACAAGTTTTCACTTCAGCCTGTTTAGTTCACAACACCAACCATCATACAAAATAACTATGTAAAAAAGCACAGTGATCCAAACACCCCCTTTATTGATGTCTGCTATCAGCCAACTGCAGCTATCTATGGGAATCTTGCAAATGACAACATATATGGCAGCTTCGAAATGGGCAAGGAGAAGGCCTCCGTTTAAAAAAGAGGGTTTCTGAAGAAAAAGTTACTTCTCGCTCCACTTGTGAACCCCATGTGCAATGCACAACTGAACAAATTTGGCTGAGATGTTCACAGCAGCGTATGCTATCTGCGAGATCTGTTTTTTCACAAAGCCCGAGGGGCAGTTCAGGGCCCCGTTAAAGAGACACTAAAAAGAAACACAATCAGTTCACACTGACAAAGTATTCTTCGAAAACTTCAACTTCGTTAATTCTGCAATAATATGCTGATTAGTAAGGAGAAAATGAAGGTCAATGTTTTAAATTCTTTAATTTTATGCCACTACCCCAGTACGTCAGTGTGACATCACGGATTTCAAATTATTTTTTGTACTTCGCCCATGCAGTAAAAGTTCCCGACACTTGCTATTTCAACCTTTGGCTCCTTTAGAAGGCAATGTGATTAATTTCTAGTAATATACAATTAACCCAGGACCTAGCCTTAGAAGCGTACGTCTGTGCCGCCGTACATGGTGACCGTCGAAATCTGCATGGATTTCCATGGAGCTGGACACAGGGGGCGCCACATGCTTGCTACAGTGCCACCAAAATCCGCAACTTCCCAACTTCACGAAATGCATGCAGTGGCAAACAAACGTGGAAGTTGTGAATAAATACATCCAGCGGACAGTCAATGTCACAGATTAAGAAACCATGGCTCAAGAAACAGTTTGGCCAAATAATAAGAAAACGTAACAGCTACATCCTGTATGTTTCCTTTCTTACTGAAGTAATTAAAATAATTCTTAAATCTCAAAAGATAACAAAAAACGAGGCTGGCCCAGGAAAGGTCTCTCTGAATGGCAAGGACGATCTCAAAGTCAGCAATGCTTTAAAACTGGTGAAAGACAGAGCAAAGTAGTGTAAGGAAAGTTATCAAAAGTAATAATTCTATTGCAAATGAGGATCAGATCACATGTGCAAAGTACACCTGTTTCCACAGCAAGCAAATATAAACAGAAATTTTACCAGAGCATACTTCAAGGCTCCAGTGCTCAAAATGAATTAATGTGGACTGCTACTTCATGCACAGAGAAAATGCATGAACTCGTAATAAAATGTACGAGTTAAAAAACTGTCATGCAGAAGCTCGAAATTTTCATCTCAAACAAATTAAGATATGCATTGCTACACACTGAATTTAGAAGACATCAAACAGGACTGCAACAGTAGAAACCAATAATTCACACACAGCCTACAGAGTAACCTCCTTAAATTTACTATCTTAAATAATCAGGCTATCTTCTGCCCCTATAATGGCAAAAAACAATAATTCAACACAGTCTGCATCACACAAATTTGACCTATTACATGTCATGCCTCCAAGTTTATATTAAAAACATGCACCCATCTGAGATGAAATCAGTGACCTAAAAGTCAGTCTTATTCGCTTTTGTGAAGCAGCCTCTCAAAGAACGTCAGCAAAATTGTAATCTCTGCAAGTTGGTATGAGCCAACTCCAAAGGCAGCATTTTTAAATCGGTTAATAAAGACTAAATGCGACAATATTTCCCTTTGGCTAAATTGGTTATAAATTAGTACATACAAATGAAACAATCTTGGCAAAGCAGCAGGGCTGGTAATTGTATAATTTTCTTATTACCAGCCTTTAATAAGCAACTAAGCAGGCAATGTGTGCGCCTGGTGTTCAGCAACTAGGACGCAAGATTTCTCACCCCGCAGCATGTGCCACCTAATCTCGAAGGTCATGCCGAGGAGCTGCGCGTTCTAGGTCACGCATCATTTTAGGCAAACAGTTATGGCAACGCATCTTTGTTCTTTTTCCCCAGTTTTAGCATTAAAATAGGGGCATTTTTTTTAGCGTTTCAGGACAATTTCCCTTGTATTTCAGATGTAGAATTTTGCACGAAGGCTCAGCTTTACCTACAATATCTTAAACTGGGCTTTTTATTGCACGGCTTGAAATTTTGTTGCAGTTCACTTTTATATAGGAAATTTTCTGTGGCCTAAACAAGCTCGAGCTGATCAATAGTGGTCAAACAGGGAATGTCTGGAGCCAACACTTGAACGCATGTCTTCACCAAGACCCCCATCAAAACGCAGCGACATCTCTCGTTTGGACAATGTCGATAACTTTGAAGTCACTCTCTTCCTGTGTATGTCAGTTTTGTTGAGCTGACAGATCCAAAGTATGGATACAAGATACAAGGCATCTCAATATTCACGGAAACTAGTAGCAGACACGCTAGATAATATCAAGTTGCAGAACCCTTACTAATGATGCACGACATTCAAACGCAAAAAAGAAATTGTGGGGTTCTACATGCCAAAACCACCATCTGGTTAGTTATGAGGCATGCCACACTGAGAGCTCCCAACCCCAGTGCAGCTGCCACCACAGCTAGGATTGAACCCTCGAGCTCAGCAGCGCAACACTGTTCTATCGCAGCCGGTTGACAGTCACAGCTGTAGGAATCCTGCAACTATGAATATTTCTTTCTTCCACTCATCTCGCACTCTAATAGCATCTGGAACAGAAGGCTCGCAAAAACTATACTGTGTGGCGCATAACCCTTAGAGGAACGCAAGGTTCATAGCAGCTTCTGCAGAAAAAATTCCAAAGATATTCAAGGACTTATAGGACCCGACAAAGCATTGTCAATTGTTAAGAACTATAATGCTTGACAGCTTCAAAACAAAACACTGCCTTAAACGAGAAACCTCTTTTATTGCAGATGGATGCTCACTAAGCCTTTTCCCAAGCCATTACCTGCCACCACAACGAGATTGCGACCACAAGCACATTAACTGGATTGGATTGACTCTTGGCTTCCAAAAACCACATGGTAGAATGCACGAGTAAAACCTACTAAGCTTAGCTGAAAGCAAACTTGAAAGATCTTAAAAGTGTTCCGTGAAACTTGAGGGCTTGCAAAGCCTTGAATATGACCATTTTAAATTAAAGCATTTCGAGGACCACTAGAAGCCTTGAAGAGGAAAATCAAGTTGAGCTATGTACCACAGTTACCAAGTTCGTTCACAATTACCTTGAAGCCAAAGGTCATTGAAATCTGCTTGCCTAATTTGTACTCCTGTGCAAGCTCACAGGAGGAAGCCAGTGGGACTCAACAGCATTTTGTTTCAATGGTCCTTGAAAGTGTGCATGTGACTAGGTTTGGTAAGTTGAACACCTGCAATAGCAAAACAGCAACTCTCACCAAGCGAGGAAGCTTTATAAGCCAAAAAAGGCTAAAAAATAAGAAGTGTTGGCAATGCCATCCTCAATTGCTCACACCAGCTTGTTGTGATGTCAAGGATTTTGACACCATTTATAAAGTTCATTGTTTATTGAAAACAAATGATTGTATTGCATTCTGAACTAATTATCCAATTTTGCAAGTTCAAGTATGTTTCCTCAACCAAAACAGCTGAATACGAGAAAAAAAAGTTAATGTGACATCACACCTATCCTTAGTGTTAACAGCGCAAAACAGACGGGACACGAGATGAGAAGCCGACATCAAAAGCGCTGACTTTCAACAATGTTTATTTGAAAAGAAACACGGCTTATTGTACCATTTCCCACACGTGTTGCAGTCACGTGATTGCACATCATGTGAAACATGCACTTTTTTTTTTTTTGCACTCAAGATAGTGGTTGTATGTGCAAAAGCTAAAGTTCTTTTTTTGTTAGTAACAAGGACAGCGTGCTAATGCATTGATCCCGAAGTCTGGAAATCTCGGCTGCCTCAATTATCTCCCGAACCAGCTGGTCATTGTGTTTTTTCAGCACTTCACAACATCTGAATTCTGCGGTGCAAAGAAAAAGTGCGCGTTTCACATGATGTGCAATCCCGTGACTGCGACACGTGTGGGCAATGGTATAAGAAGACGTGTTTCTTTTAAAATAAACGTTGTTGAAAGTCAGCGCTTGTGGTGTCGTCTTCTGGTCTCGTGTCCTGCCTACGTTTTGCGCTGTTAACACCAGGATGGAAAACCAACAAGCCCAAGCTGCTATTCTAGTGAATCACACCTATGTACTGGCACTGGAGTTAAGGAGGGACAGGGGTTGTGGCGACCAAAAATCGCGAAAAAAACTCGATTTTTCTTATTGCATTTTTGGAATGTACAGCTATTATTGCATATATATTGTTAATTTCATACCGATAACATCAGTATTTTAGCCGCAGTGACGCCTTATACGACATGTACTAGCTGAATTTCAGGCGGAACTTGCGCTGAAACGGCATATTTTCCGAAACGCGCGCCTGCTCTTCCACGTGTGCTAGTGCGGACATCTTGGTCTCATTTGAAAGAGGCGACTTTTCCCTTCAAATTCCCGCCAGAACGGGGCCCATTCAGCCATTGGCCACTTAAAAAATGCGCGGCAAAAAAGGTACTAGAACGCCCTCCTATTCGTCACTCGGTGCACGTGACTTGAGCTTGCCTCCCGATTGGCGGAACTGCATGGCCATCGTCTGCTCCGCGCTTAGAGCCGCGCACTGAGGTGCGCCATCTTGCCCCAGTGTCAACGCGATATCTGAAACGGAGCGCAAATTTCGAACGCGGCACAAGTTTGGTGCGTAAAAAGTGGGACCGACACTCATCGGAAACTTCAAAAAACGCTGCTCAACACTGCAAAACGCTCAGGACGCCACAACCTCAGCGACCGATGCCGAAATCGTTGATGCAGCAACGGCAGGCCTAACGACCGCATCGGCTGCTGCCGATACTGTGACAAGTCCGCCTGCCGTTGACCCTTCGACCCAGCGCTCGCGTACGGCAAGATACGATCTACCGGCAACCCTCCAAGCGGGAGGAGGAGGAAGCAAAAGCCAAAGCAAAGCTATCGGAGTTGTCTTCCGCTCCAGCGACGGAGAGGAAACGCGAGTGTGGGTGACAGTACCGACGATGCACTTCGCCCGCCTGATGGGACTACGTTTACGATTGTGGATTTGAGTGCCGTGAACACTTTATTAACATTTGCGAACAGCAACATCTGCAGTGGTGCCTTATAAATCGTCCGAGACAAGCGGGAATACGGACTCGCTGTGAAGCTGCGTTTTATGTGGGCAAACTGTGGAGAGATTGCGTCGGTGTAGAGCTCGCCGCGCATCCACAGTGCTGAACGAATGAAACCCTTCGCTGTGAACGTTTTGGCTACGCGTGCCATGCAGGCAACGGAGAACCGACAGACCGCGTTCAATGACGTTTGTCTCGTTGATGGGCATCAGCCGTCGGGCTCTTCACACGAAAACGTGCCAGAGCTACATGAAGACGAAGTTGACGCCAGCGGCCGATCGCGCGGCGCGTAATCTGACGAGCGACTGCGCGCGGTCGGTTCACGAACTTTACGCCGAACTGAACGTGGGTCATACTGGGAACATCGTTGTGTGCAAGGGCAAGGGCCTCAAAGGACATAATGAAAGAACTATGTCTAAATCCGAGCGAGCAAAGTCGCACTCTCATGGCCGAGAAAGATAGGCGTCGAATGACAGCATCAGCCAAGAAGTGCAAAGCATCAGAAAATTTGCGCCAGTCCCTCAAAAAGCGGCGCACCGGGGCTGGGAGTCAGCAGGACTACATGTCTGGTGCCTACTGAGCTGTTACAGCTGTAAATTTGTAAATAAAGTAGGGTTTTGCACGTTTTCTCACTTTTCTCAAAACATGTTTTTGGGTCACTTCACTAGACTGTCGAAGTGATATCTCATGATCTAGAACAGCTGGAGCACTAATTCTTTCTTTAGCAGAAAGCCTAATCTACATATTACAAAGTGCTGAGAGCAGAATTTCAAATTTGTGCATATGTATATTTCCATTTTATGAATTTTCTTTTGGTGTGGTAGCCTTAGGTCAAGGAAAGAATTTTGATCACCTGCAGAATGGCTAATTAACATTTCATTTGAAAACTTTTTGCAGCATTGCAGTTATTGCACGTTATAGTATCTAGCTATGCAATAATATTCACTTTCTGCTGAGCAGTTTTTTTTCCATTGTCTCCGGAAACAATAGAGTGGCAGCACTGTCAGTCTCCTGAACTAATGAACCTACAAGAAAGATTATTGCATATTTGAAATCAGCACGACAAACTAAGTAAGCTTGTATGTTTTCATCAGATTTGGCCATAAGATGCAGGGAAATAATCTCCACAACCCATGTCCCCCCTTAAGGCATTAAAAAAAATTGAAAAGCAGCTTATCAATTAAGACTGGCCTTTTACTCTTTCCAGCAATGTTTTCATTCATTTGGCAGAAGGCTGTACATTACTGGAGAAAATGGATGGCAAATTTAAATTTGTTTATTTGGTCTGGAACGTACTGAACACAACCGAAAGCAAACACTGCCATTGTTCCACTTTCCTCAATCAAGGTACAGCAGCAACATTCGCGATAAAGATGAAAACTAGAAACATGCAGAAGCGCATATTTAGTTTGTGGGAACGTGGGTTTTCATACTTGGCCTTGGCCCTCAAGAAAGACACAGACCGCACTACTCAATGTTTAATTTTTTCCCGCGAAACCAGGCTAGCTCTTGACTGCTGGGCATTCTGAACATGTGCATGAGAGCTTGTACCGTGCCACATACCAAGGGCAGTCCTTCTACTAGCAGCCAGCGAAAGGTGCCCCATAAGTTTAATCTGAGAATCTGACATCGATAGAAGCTGTCCAACAGAGTAATGCTCATTGTACAATTGCAGCACTGATAATAGTTACAAGTCAGCATAGCACTATCAGAAGTGATAAAGACAGCTGTCATTATCAACACTTAGCTTTTACTGTATGCACACACTGCAAATTATGTGCGTCGACTTAAAACGACACATAATACACATCTGCACATAGGTTGCAATCGCTAAGGGTTTGTGCTTGATGCATAAGCAATACATAAACATACACCACTTAGCAACAGGAGTAATTCTCCATGCAGCACTATCTGTAGCAGCATGCACCTGCATACTTTGCGGAGCTGATATCACATGAGTAGCAATGTTACAAAGAAATGTAACATCAGATAATTGGCTGTTCACTATAAAATGTCTGGCTGGCTTTCATCAGTTGTAGCGACAGTCTTTATGTTAACATAAGGTTAGTCCCCAGCTCCCATGATAAATGGAACCTTTTCAGATAACACCATTAAATGCTCCACAAGGATGACAATATTTCAGTTATACCTCTGCAATATTTAAAGGAATAACAAACTGTTAGAGAGCTTGAAAGTTTAATGCACTGCAATGCTTCCCTGTCACATCTTAGCTAGCATTCCCTGCTTTTGTTACAAATTGTATTATTTTAAGTACGAGTTGTTTGTAAAATTTTTGAACAGGTCCCACACCAGCTTACTCATTTATAAATCTATAAATTTGTGTCTTCACACATGTTCTCTATCCAACTTGTGAAAATAAATGAGCTTATCAAACATTACTGTATGTTGCAGTTTCAGTCACACATTTCCAATCTAGAAAAAGAAAATGCAAAATTCTAAGCAATCATACTGTGTGGAATTTGCATGGCCTTCCAACATGTGTCACAAAAATTGCGGTGATGGCTAATAAGCCCAGCTAGCAAACTCACACAAAATTATTCAGCACTTACATCACAGTACCATAGCTGCCATTTACACTTTACTTCAAATAGACCAGTTTTATTGGACTAATGCCCTGGCATTAGACACATATTGAACCAGTTACACTTATGGTAAGATCAAAACACAACACGTCGAGCGTTTCCTGTGCCTTCTGTCCTAGAAGCTTTCCATAAACTCGCACATATTTAATAAGCACAAGAAACTGAAAGCAAACACTGTCATCGTTCCAGTTCCCTCAATCAAGGTACAGCAACAACATTCACGACAATAATATACACCAGAAATATGCAGAAGTGCGCAAACTGACAACCAATCCGAGCAATCGAGCAAACATAACATCAATGCGATACAGCAAAATTTATTTGGACACAAATGTGGCAACATGTTTCTTTTTTTTTCTTAGTAACCAGTTGTCTGTCTCGTGATAAGATTTTGGTGCCTGCGATGTCGCGGCAGTGCGACGCAGGGGACGGAGGCGCACGGAAGTTTTGCAATTTTTGTCTTACCGTGTCCTGCGCGGAAGAATGCATGCACGGTTTTCAAACGGTGCAGCTGATCTTCCTTCCGTATATGGTTTTTAATCCACGTCTTTCTGGGAAAAAACTTCTCTCAACGCATTTGCGCTCCGCTTTGAAAGTTTACGTATCGTTAGGTAACCTATTTTTTTTAAAAAAAAGAAGGAAAGAAAAACGAACATTCCGTAAACCAATGGTGCGGCATTGCCGCTCGAAACGGCGATGAAAAATGTCTGCACCAAGGTCTAAAGTAAGTGGACCTCAATGAAGGGAATCAGCAACTCAACGCCAACAGAGGTGGTCACAAGAAGGCGTCAATTCGCATGCGCATGAGGAGATGAACGCGTTCAAAATCGCACGAGCTCATGTGCAACACGACACCGTTTGCATAGAAGGCTTTCAGCGAGTTGTTCACGTGCCCGTCGGTCGCACCACTGAGCGACTGAAACATTACGAGATAATTCAAAGTGGCAGCTTCAAAATATCGAATCGGCGATCCAAGCATCAACTCACATCGCCTCGGGTCGGGGTGAGTGCGACGATACACCAAGTCAGAACGCCGGCCGACGCAGCTGCTTGAAAGCGCGCGAAGGCGAAACAAGCGACATGCACTCGAGAGGTGCCGGGGCTCGCGGCCTTTCCCTTAAAGCGCGCCTTTCACCAATAGCAGAAGACGTCACCGGCGCGGCCTCATAGAGAGCTTCCATTTCGCGCGGTGACGCTGAACGCGTTTCACCACTGGTAACGTCGTCTAGGTTTAGGCTGCCGTGAAGACGAGCAACGACATCCAAAACTCGCGACCACACCAGGAGAAATCGCACAACGCGTACACAAACGCCAACGTGCCCCAGCAACTTCGTGATCGCAGACCGCAACGCCAGGACCGAAAGCCTAGGAGAAGCAAGTCGCCACTTCTAGGCTTAGCGCATCAACCTAGCGGCCAAGCAGGAAACTTAGGACCGCGCAAGGCGCCACCGCCACGCGCACGCTCAACAAAAACAAAACGTCCACCTCAATCACCGTACTTAGTGAAGCCGCGTATTGAAAAAAAAAACGTACCTCGGCATCACGCAGACCGCACAGTGAACCGGACAGTCCGTTGAACACGCGATTAGCGCATATCACGTAACACCTGGATAAGGGCTTAAAATATTTCATTCAAGAAACTCTCCTAAAGCGCTTAGAGGGCTTAGATACAAAGGACGAAGCGACAACGACTATCCCACAATTCCTCGCGCCACGGTCTCCCGGATGAAGCGTGGCCAATCAGATGTGCCATCCGCGTGGAGTCAAGAAAATGCGCCTACCAATCGAATTTTGCCTGCGTCATCAGCAAGAGCCAATGACGCTACCATCGAACAAGGGCCCGTATATCAATGTGGTCTGGATTTCCGGTTAATGTGTCCTTGTTCCGTTACACGTGTTATTTCTTTTGCGCGGCGCCGTTTCTCCACAAAAGATGAGCGCGTGCGGTTCAGTCAGCATAGACTTACGATCTTGAAATGTTCTGCTAAACTAACTTAAAGCATACTTTGTGACGGACTTCCCTAACCACCCTCTTTACCCCGCGAACGCTGCCGCCGGCCTGAACCTGATAAGGAATGCATATCAACTGACCCGTCTGCTTGATTCACCTGATAAGATAGCGCACAAATGGTTTCGTTGTCCCAACAGTTTTTAATACATTCGGTTCCTAGCCTTATAGCGACAGTCTTCGCTTTAATTCAATAGCACAGCGTTTACGCTAAGGAAGTAACATATAGTGCCCTTGACTCCTAGCGCATTTTCGAACTACGAGGCCCTCAAGTTTTCCAAAATCGCAATACGCGGTTTCCGCCTAAGCAAGATTTGCCTGCTACCATAAAGAGCCAACTTTTGTTGCTACCACCAACAACCGGCGTGGCCCCATGGTAGAGTGTATAAGCGCGACTGGACGAGGACGTAGAAGCAGATACACAGACACAGCGCTTCACTTTCAACTATAGATTTTATTTTCGCACGCATCGATAAACATATACCGTGCGAGCGGAAACATTCACACGGTCGACGCGGCCCCCTTCACAACCGCGCCGACCGCGCTTGAGTCGCCGGAGTCGCTTGCACCGCTTGCACCTCCTACTAAATCACGTGACTGACGCCTACAAGCGAGAGCGCGCATGCGCGGCAGCAGACACAGGCTGCTGGCACTCCATGCTCGTCTGCGCCTCTGCAGTTCTGGCAGCACGCACGCAAAAGGCAATAGAGTAATAACGGTATAACAAAAAATAATCACAAGAAAATAGTAAATACGCAAAACATCCGCAGCCGCTCATACAGCACGCATGCCTGGCAGTGGCGTGGCTATGGTGGCATAGCATGGCCAGGTGGTGGTAACGAAAGAGTTTCTTGCATGAAACTCTATGGAGGTGATGTCTGGCAGGCCCGAGGAAGAATTTTTTTTAGGGGGGGTCAGTTGACTGGAGACGGGAAGGGGGAGGGGAGAAGGGATATCAAGGCAAGTCCCAATATTTATGCAGAAATTTCAAGGTGGGTGGCGGGGGACGTGCCCAGTTGACTCCCCCCACCCTGGCTATACGCCACTGATGCCTGAAAAGCACAAGAGAATCATCATGAAATAAATTTATTTTTTAATATGCGCAAGGCAAAGCGCTCCACGACAGTGCATTCAAAGCCGAATAAAATTTTGTTTTTAGCAGACTGCTAGTGATAGTTCAGGAAATTATAAGAATTCTGCTTATTTTTCTGTTCCTTCTTGTATTGCTGTGTACGAAGTAGGAGAATCGACTCGAATTGGCATGCTAAGCCCATAATCGCGAATATTATTGACGCTGCTTCAGTGAACCACGATACGTGCGGAGCATTCAGCTGGTTTTTAAGATTAGTCCCGTCACACGAAAAAAGGAGTGATTTGAAATGATGAAAAAAAAAGTTAGTGATTGAGCTGTCACTCAAAATAAGCAGATTAATACGTCCAAATATCGCAACATCCGAAGAGGCTGCACAACTTTTTCGTGTGTGTGCTTTTAATTACCACGCAGCAGAATAAACAAGTAAATTCTGAATATATCGCACTACCATAAATGTATAAAGCAGAGTGGCGAAGGGGGCACGACACCCCCCCCCCCCCCCCAAAAAAAAAAATCATTTTTGTTTGTGTGTTTCGGATTAAGCTTCAGCTTTTTAGCTAGACCAGTACAGTGCTCCATTTCTAAACATTAGCAACTTTGGTCTTATATTGAAATCATTAAGCCACGGACGCACGCCTCGTCGAGCGATATATGTTTGACGTCTTTATCAATTTATCACGGGCATGCCAGTGCCTCGAGACGCTTGGCGAGTTTCGATGCGGCCACCTCGACAAGCTCAATCGTTGCAATTAGCAGCGATTGTGTGTGTTCGCAGCGTCTTCTGCACTTCGAAGAGTACAGATTGCTCTGAAATTTACTACAATAAGATTTATATAGCGTAATATACAAAGCCTCAAGAACGTCTGAATCTACAAGCACGAACATCAGACAAATCCATGTGCTTCCCTCCATGGCTTCCCATCTCTCGTATCATTCCTATGGTAGGACAATGACTGCAGCGCCAGAGTTCCCTCTAGACATGGAGGAAGGAACCTCTATAGAGCTTCTATAGAACTTTCGTTTAGCATCTAATTATATTGTAAAGCTGAAGTTTTTTTAGGAAGTGAAAAGTTTACAAAGAAAGGACCGAGAAACAATATGATGTGCTTTCTGTCGCCATCTTTGTTTAAATGAAGAAGCAAACAACTACAAACTGCCACGTTGCTACAAACAACATACCGGTTCATAACCAGTTTGTTCTTTATTCTATGCTCAAACACTGGACAAAGATGAAAAGCCGCCTATGTGTGGTCCCTAGAATATTATATTCTATATATTCTAGGGACCATAGTCTATGTATGGTCACAGCAGGAGACTGCGGTACTAGAGTTATGCGGTACATGCAGTACGGTGTACGGTGTAGTGTGCAGTGTAGCGAAAACGTGCCTATTTACGCGATGACAGCCGGGGGTGCTGGAGCACGCCGCTCTACTGCAGCGCCACCTTTCGCTGCAGCTTGGAGTCTTGATGGCAAGAGGAAAAATCATAGAGTTTCTCAATATACATAGTGAGAAACTCTATTGGAAAAATAATGGTGCAACACAGGGCCTCCGGGATTGGTCATGGTCGTGGAGGTCATGTATGTAGGTACTAGAGTGTGCTAGAATTCGCATAGAGTTTCCTACAAAAATTTGTAGGAGACTCTATGAGAATTAGTACTTCAGAAAAAAGGGGAGGCCCCGCCCCATAGAATTTCTCACTATAACGTAATGTAGTGAGAAACTCTATGCCCCGCCCAGATGACCGAAGCGCGACAGCCGATTGTCTCCGCGACAAAAATAATGTCACTACAAAAATCGTGCTTCTGAAAGGCGCAATTCTCGGTATAAATAAAGACTTTTGTATTTTAATGACCGGTTTAGTAGAG
Organism: Dermacentor andersoni; assembly: GCF_023375885.2. Lineage (NCBI taxonomy): Eukaryota > Metazoa > Arthropoda > Arachnida > Ixodida > Ixodidae > Dermacentor > Dermacentor andersoni. The sequence goes on from NC_092821.1 coordinate 155,658,892, forward strand.
CTCTCATGTGCCACAGCACATGCCGGATCGCGACAGAAATATAACCCCGTGCCTTCCACAACGCTGCCCGTCGTCTGCTCTTTAGCTTCATTGCGCAACTGACAAAAGTAGAAAGAGCAGCTCTGCATGGCTTTTGCGCTTGTTTACATGTACGCGGCACATTCACTACTCCTTTTCCGAGCTAAATGAATCAGTTGCTATTGAACAAGTACTTATATAAAACAATGCATTTATCGCAACCATTACAAACCTGGGGCGTGAATACTCGAGGCCGAAAAGGTACAAAATGTTTCTTTCATCGTTTTAAATGAATACTCTTGGTGTTAAATAGCATAAAAATTATATTTTTTGGTTTTGTGTTCTCACAAATTTTTTCCTTCTCACTTTTTTTTTTCTTTTTTTTTTTTTTGCAAGCCTGCAGTCTCGCCAGTTCGCGCATGGCATTCCGTGCGAGTTTTCCGACATGGAGCCCACCGAACTGACATCGGAATGCGATCCTTTGTTGCCGAACGAGCCTTGTGTCGCCTCGATGTTCACACCACCAAGGAACCTCGACAAGAACATGAGTGGCCACATCCTGAACAGCGATTCACTCAACATGATTCTCCACTGCTTCACGTATTGGAGTAACAGGCCCGCATATGGAGGCCACGACCAAGCTTGTCGCCGGGATGCTCGGTGTCAGCGAAAGCAGTGTTAAAGTTGAGGAGAGAGGTCAAAGCGTCGCATATTTCGGGTGGCAAACTGTCGACGCCCTCGCGTAAGCGCCCACGAAATGCGGAGAAAAGAAGACTCAGCACGAAGTATGACAGCTTCACGTTGTGCGCGCTGAGGTCATGCGTGCACGATTTCTTTCGCCGCAACGAGATACCGACGGTCGAGAAGATAACTAACGAGTTCTTGAAGCGTATGGATCTCCCATCACTGAAGCGGTGTACTGTACGTCGCCTGCTTGTAGAGATCGGATTCAAGCACGAGAAGAGGAGCCGCAATTCGCTGCTTATTGACCGGTCGCTGAATGGCGGAATCGCAACCTTCGTGACGTGGGGCGCGCGCTACCGGGCGGAAGGCCGAAATATATTTTTCCTGGTCGAGACATGGGTGACGGCGGAACACACTCGGTCGATCGTGTGGACTGACACCGTAGTGCAGAAGCGTGGACGCCTATACGCTCGAGCAAATGGCCTGTCGACGGGTCTGAAACAACCTTGTGGAAAAGGCCAGCGCCTGATTGTGACGCACATCGGCAGCAAGGATGGCTTCTCGTCGACGGCTGCCTAGATATATTCCGAGGCCAAAAAACAGGCGACTACCACGAAGAAATGGACGGCAATCGCTTAGAGGGATGGTTTAATGACGTTCTGCAGGAGTTGCCTGCTGGTAGCGTCATTGTTTTGGACAATGCACCTTACCATTCCAGGCGAGAAGAGAAATTGCCGACGACAGCTTAGAAGAAGAAAAAAATACAGGAGTGGCTCAAAAGCAAAATCATCATCTACAGCGAAAGGATGGTTAAAAAGTAGCTGCTTGAATTGGTAGCATCTGTAAAGCCACGCTTTCTGAGCTAAATCGTAGACAATGCAGCTGAAAGGGCTGGTTGCATTGTACTCGGGCTCCCACTGTACCACTGCGAATTTAATCCTATCAAGCTCGTGTGGGCAAACGTGAAAAATGGCATCGCTGCGGACAACAGAGACGTCAAGCTGTCCACGGTCGAAGACGTCCTGAGGGAAAAAATCAAGCACGTAACGGCGGAAGACTGGAGGAAGAACATTCACCACGTGATGGACCTGGAGGCAAAGTTCAGGCTTGATGCGTCTGGGAGTGACCACATCCAACCCATCGTCATCCAAGTGGGTGAAGATGACACTGAGGAAAGTGACTCCAACTGCGAGCTGTCTGGCATTGAGCCACTCGACGAAGCATAACAGCTTCTTATTAACGAAATATCAGCTCTTATTAGGGCTACCAAAACTTTGCCCGTGAGTTCGCAGCAGCCAACCATCCTCCCATGACCTCTCATATAACTAAGCAGTGCATTTGGTGACATGTTCCTTTTAATGGAAGCTCAATTCTGAAAAAGCAACGTCCTGCGCAGATCGTGCTCAATATAAGTACTGGCATGGAAACGTGTTCAAATGCAAATACAATTATTAACCCTGAATAACTATGTGGAGCCCAAAATTCTCACTCGGGCAACCACTGTCCAGCTTGACACGAAAAAGCAGTAGTCAACGTGAAATTGACAGCCACTGTTAGCCTGCACACCAAAGCACATTCATGTGGTTGCATTGTTTATTTTGGTTATCTGGCTCGCACAATTAATGTGAATAAGGGAACAGTTATAAAACGTCATTGGCTTAGTGAGGCCCAAAGTGCTCACTAGGGCAGCCATTCTTGAGTTGACGGGCCCTATGGTGAAATAGCAGCAGCCGAGGCGAAATTGATCGCCAATCTTGGCAGCCTGTGTGTCGCAGCCTGTGTGTCGAAAGGAAAATAATAGCAGTAGTGTCGGAGCCGTCGTAAAGTTTACATGCCTCTAAAGGCCAATACATGCAGCCAAGCAATAACAAAAATACACCGTCGGCTCGGTTTACTTCACTGCACCGTCATTTAATTTCATCAAGCCACCTGAACAAACAAGAGCAATGCAGAGCAAAATGCCCTTGTTAGGCGGCCTGCTTCCAGGTAGTTGTGCTGCCCCTACTGTTTTTTCCAGCCTGTTGAGATGAATAATGCCAATGTCAGAAGGCCCAAAATACTGTATTGGGCAGCCACCTACGAGCATGATGGGCCCTGTGATGAAATAACAGTCGTCGGGGCACGCTTGAAAGGCACCTTTAGCATCTGCACTTCAAAGCACAGCCATGTCGTAGCCATTGTAGGTGAAACAGCAGTAGTCAACGCAAGAATGACAGCCACTGTTGGCAGCTTGCATGCAAAAGCACATTCATGTGGTGGCATTGTTTATTTTGGTTATCTGGCCCAGGCAAGTAATGCGAATAAGAGAACAATTATCAAACATCATTAGCTTAGTGAGGCCCAGAAAACTAATTTGGGTAGCTATTGATAGCAGTAGTCAAGGGCACGCTTGAAACGCATCATATGCAGCCCGCACATCAAATCACAGTCAAGCCATCGCCACTGTTGGCAGCTTGCATGCAAAAGCACATTCATGTGGTGGCATTGTTTATTTTGGTTATCTGGCCCAGGCAAGTAATGTGAATAAGAGAACAATTATCAAACATCATTAGCTTAGTGAGGCCCAGAAAACTAATTTGGGTAGCCGTTAATAGCAGTGGTCAAGGGCACACTTGAAAGGCACCGTTTGCAGTCTGCACATCAAATCACCATTGTTGTATTTGTTTATCAGACTGAGCAAGTAACACCAATGTGAGCACAATTTTTCACCCTGAATAGCTCTGCTAGCATTGTTTGTACTAAAAAATGCTGAGTAAAGTTGAATGTGTTTTATTGAGGCAATTATTTAACTCACAAGCCACCGGCATAACAATCGACGGCCAGGTTCAGACAATGACATTGGTGAAGTAATAAATGGTGAAAGTTGCAAAAGATCTCAGTGCACTGCTTCTCTGGGCTCCATTCACTGAAAAACGTCCTTGTAACGACGACAAGAAATGACAGCCCACTGCACAATGTTGTTATTGTTGAACATTTTTACCATCAGTATGTGATGGGCAGCGAAACCGTCTGTGTACTAAGACTGAATGCATGAAAAATGCAACAGCATAGTGAGGTGTTTCACAATATGCAGCCTTTCATGTGCACTTCTGGCGAGCTGCCACATGCACTGATGCATAAACATGAACAGAGGTAAGAGGCAAAGTTACTGTGCAACCCACATGACGCTTTTAAAAAAAATTGATCTGTAAACCGACGGCGTGTTCACCGGCCGTCCGGCTCATGACGTCGGTCCAGAGTGCGCGCCCATTGGTGGATGCTCGTGTGCATCCGCCTCGGAGGAGTAAACGCCCCCTTTTTTCTAAAGTATCCGACTACGTACTGATCTCGCTGATCATAGTTTCTTACAATAATTTTTGTTGGAAACTCTATGTCGTTGATAGCTTGCTGTGGTTTTTCCTGCCGCGTTCGCACATTCTTTATGTGCACGGGAATCGCTGGATTTGTAAATGTGTGTGTGTGTGTGTGTGTGCGTTTGTTTGTTTTCTTCAGTGAAACCTGGCGACCGCCTTTCTGGCTGATGCAACGTGAAAGGAATCCCACGCAACCCACCATGCACAGTGCAGGTGCTCCTTCCGGGCTTCTTACCGTCGTGTGTTTCGAAATACTAAAGACATGTGTGCTTACCGAACGGAACGAGTAGACGAGTGTCTGTCATCTGCAACCGAAACGCTGAACAGACGATCAGGAACACTGCATGACCTGTGGTTGGAAACATGCAAGCTTAGATACCGTTATTGATGTATCCTAACATTTTGTAGTGTTTACTTTTTGTGAATTATAATAATTTCAATAGAGCGTTTTGGTTCATAAATGCAGAAAGTTTTGCACATGTTTGAATTTTGCGCGCTAGGCACGCCGGTCGATCGCAGCGTCCTACTGGTGGCGTCATTGCAGAAGTGTCCGCGGTTCTCCCAATGTTTTGCTGTACACCATGTAAGAGAAGTGCATAGGTGTAATTTTGTCTCTCCTCCTTCCATGCATGGAGGTAGAAAAGTTATTCGTTCCTCCATGGCCCTTTCCTTTAGCCTTTAAAATCTCCCGTAGTGGGTAAGGGTTCTTTATTATACGAACCAACCAAGCGTAGGCGGTGTAAGCGCCAGAACAAGAAAGCAAATCCGGAACTAGCAAGCAAGCGTTGCGCGTCTCTGCGCTAGCAGCACGTCAAATGCTGCGGACCGTTGTCGTCGTCCTTGTAATTGCCGGGAAGAAGCCTTGCGCCGGAATTTAGCGCGCGTTGTTGCCAATACATTTTCTCCAATGCAAGAGGTGGCGGACAGCGTCAGCGACTGTAGTAGGTAGTACACGCTTTATTTTTCCTTGTTCTCCGCAGTCTTCGGCAGACTAGCGCTTCACTTATCCGCGCTGGTAAAGCTGCACGATCGTGAGATTTCACTAGCTGCTGTTCACCCTTTAAAATTTTTAATCGGGAAGGTACAAAGAGCAGACGTAAGTACGCCGGCTCCATACTCCTCGCCTGTTTTCATCGGCGCCGCGCTCGTACTAAAAGCGCGTGCTTGCGCTCTTTGCTGTCTAGAGCATTTGCGATAAAAGCGTCGAAATCTCCGAGTTCCTATTCCGCACTGTATTTACTCACAATAGTTGTGGAAGCACCGAACGACTGCTCGTGAACGTTGCGTAATCGCTTTGACAGCTGTGCCCCTGCGAGTGTGTGCACGCAAGGCAAGGCAGTTTTCAAGCCTAGTTTTTCGTTTCCTTGACGCAATTTTTGTGGTGGTGGCTGACTGCCTACGTTGGGTCGAAAAGTTTACAAGAGAACGCAATAAACAGCTGATTAGTTATGGTTTACGCAGTTTTACTTATATGTTCATTAAACTTAATTTTATCGCTGTTTTAATTGTTAGCTGAATTCTCAGCTTTGAATGAGTCGCCGCGCCTATTAGTAACCCCCTAATCCATAGTATTGTTACAGATGTAGAATGGACTTATTTAGAATGCGAATGGTGAAAAGGCTAGAGATGCCATAAGACGGTCCGAAACAGCCGATCACCAACACCTCTTCCGCGCCCCTCCGGTGCGGCGTTGCAATATTAATAATTAATGCGTAGTTGTAGGCGCTTTTTAGAATGTCTGGCCTTGGTAACCAGTGCTTTTGTGGGTATAGAAAAATAATGACTCCGCGACCGGAGGGCGGTTCATACTCGGAACCCCGTTTTCGTATGTATAATACACGAGTGCATAAATGTTATGTTTACGATGACCTACCCTAACGGACGCTACTTCATGGTCTACTCTGGAAAGCCATAAGGAAACTGTGAGTCTGTCTACAAATCGTTTTCGAGAAATTTCAAATCGCAGAGGTCCTGCTTCCATACTGGAAACCTGGACGGGACGCCGTGTGTGTCTGTTAAACGCATAGATGGCGCTATGCAGTGAATGGCAATGAGCAACGCCTCCTTTGCAATGAGGCACACCATCAATTCATGCACATCGCGCTTAGTAAGAACTAATTCCTTATTCTGTGACGTAAGTGCATGAGCCTCGAGCCACCTGCAACAATTTGTCATTTAGCATAACCACATCTGGCATAACTTCCTTATTCTGTTGTGTAGCTGATGAACAATTGTTACTTAATAATTGCACTTCTTTATATGCATGCCTTGAGTTTCTCGCACAGTCCAGATGCCACATAGTATTCTAACTTGATGCCAGATGCAGTACCTTAACAGTAGTGCAAAGTTGCACGTCGAGATTTGTGACCGTCGGTTATCTGGGAGGCTGTAAAAAAGTGCAGATACATTGTTCAATGTTTGCTAGAGAATACTGGGGAAATCGTATGGCAGTGGCTTTTTGCAACATTTTTTTCGCCAACTCAGTTTGTGGTGAATGGCAATGTAGCAGTTTTAAGTGCTACAAATTACATTTGTATACTTTCACCTATATTGACTGTGCAGAACCTAGAGAGAGCGCAGCACGTCAGCACCACCAACAGTCAGTCTGACGTTACGTTGCATGCTACCACGTGCTGCCCACTCTCGGATGTCATGCATTTGCTGCCTTTGGAAGCCAGGTTTGGGTATGGGCTATTTGGTATTCCATGGTTCCATTCCAGTATTCCATGGTGGTATTCCATGCCATACATTCTCCCATGCACACTCGTGCATTCATAATCGACAGATACACTGGGCTGAGACGGCACAGACCTTTAAAAACAGGAAATGATTATAGCGAACAAAATTTGGGCAAAATATACTGTGTTACTTGCTGAAATGCTTGCGGCTACAGGTAGTACATGTTGGTTTGTAATCACCTAATCTGCTTTCAAAGGAGGCAGTGTATGCTTTGATCACGCTAGATATCAATTTTTGATGCATCAGTGGTGACGGAGACTAGAAACATGAATGCCAAATTGTGACAGGGAGTGCAGCTATTCTATAGTTGATGCAAATCAGCGCAGCGTTGAAATCAACTAGCAAAGTAACTTCAAGGGGAGTATGGTAGCGCGATTCAAAGACGGGACAAGAGAAGACACAAAGGGACACACACACAGCGCTGTGTGTGTCCCTTTGTGTCTTCTCTTGTCCCGTCTTTGAATCGCGCTACCATACTCCCCTTGAAGATGCATTACCAACAAGCCCACATTGCAACCCTCGTAGCAAAGTAAGTATGCATAGAAATGCTTGTGGGTTGCACAGTAGAGTGCGTTGACATTAGCACAATAGTTATTAGACAAGTGTAGGTCTCAATGCTGCAGCTTTAGAGGTCCCTATATTGTGCACATTGATACACAAATGTATATTGAAATTTGGACTATAGTCTGCACCCAGTGTGTAATCCGCAGGGGCCAATTTGGATCTAAAATAAAATTTTTCTTTATATAATGCACACTTTTCATTTCATTTATTTGATGTATTTTTACCATCAGCGCCTTTTGGCATTACAGAGGGGGGCAGGCACGTCAGCCACACAACGCGATCCAGACAGTGTAAAGGCATACATATTACATCAACACAGTAACAATACAAAGAAATTGTAACACGACAGTAATGTAGATGGTAATAATACAAACATGACACAAATAAACAAACAAGAAAATACTAATATGAATGTAAGGTTAGCTATCTAATTCACATGCAATGATGTCAATTATGGTATGTCTAAAGTGGCAGTAGTAAAACAAATTTATTTATTTATTTTACATACTGTCAATCCCTCTTGGGATTATAACACAAAGGGCAAGTACTTATGGTAGTATTTACGAACAGAGAATATAAATACATTATATCATCATAAGTCTGTTATTGCAAAGGTTTTGGCTTCGCTAAACAAAAGAATTAAGTAGTTCATCACAAATTCAATATTTGGGTACAATTTATTATAACAAAGAAGAATCTGAGAAAACAAGAAACCAAACAAGAAAAAAGAAATCATACTCCAACAGTAATGGATATATTATTAACACAATTAAAAATTAACTGTAACACAAGCATTAGCTATCTAATTAAGGAACAATGAGGTTGGTTATGGCATGTTTAATGTGGCAAAATAATACAGATGATGTATAACACGACAGTAAATGGAGGAAGTTATAACACTAGTATAACACAGAATAAATAACTATGAGCAAAACGTCAACAAGGTGAATGCAGGAGCCAACGTTTCGACAAGTGGACTTGTCTTCAAGGCGACGTACGCTTGTCAGACGCCCTTGACACGCTGGCTAACACGCATGCGTTGACAGACCGGGGTGGGGCGTGGGGGGGTGGGCTTGGCTTTGACCTTGTGCACAGTGTTCTTCTACTCTCAATTCGACACGCTAACACACCTTCCCTCGTTTCCGCACCCTCCCGCCTCACACCCTCTCGCCTTTAGAAGAACCCCACCTATATATACTGTGGCGAGGAAAGCAAACGTCGCCTTGAAGAAGACAAGTCCATTTGTCGAAACGTTGGCTCCTGCATTCACCTTGTTCACGTTTTGCTCACCGTCTTGAATTTCCATCTCCCGCATTCCCCGTCTTTTGCCAGAATAAGTAACTGTAATACATGCGTAAGTTATATAGCTGATTCAGTTGCAAAGATGTTAGTTATGGCATGTTTAAAGTGGCACTGATCCATGATACTAACAATTTTATGAGGCAGCTGATTTCATTGTCTACTACAAGTTCTAGGATGAAATCAGTTAGAACAGGTAATACAGTATAGCAGTGGGAACAAAAACTTTATGTGCTTGACCGACGTGATGTGATATGAATGTAGGAGGAGTGATAAGCAGAGAGCAAAGAGTTTGATTGTGGTAGTATATTTTATGAAACAGAGTGAGACGTGATATCTTGCAATGGTTAATAAGCAATGGAAGATTAAGGGAAGATTTCTTGAGCATTACACTCACTGTACAACTATAGTTGCGATGAATGAATCTAGCTGAGGGATATTGAATGGCTTCAATTTTGTTGGCAAGTTCTGTTTCACAAGCCATACGGACAAGGCACACTCTAAATGAGGCCGGATGTTAGTTGTGTAGAGTAGTTCTTTTTAGTTCTGTCAGAGCAAGGTAGAAATTTCGTTGGATGTAACCAAGACTACGGTTAGCTTTTGAGATGGCTGAATATGCATGTAATTTACACATTAAATCTGAGGTGATATTGTCACAGTCGGTAATGTGGAAAGAAGACGACGCTGATGTTGGTCTTGGAGACGACGAGGAAGTGTTTTTAGCAGTGTCGATGCTCTACGATTGTTGGCTCAGCTATTAAAAGCCACCTGTAAATAGACGAACGCTTCTTCCTTCCCGTAACATCATTGGTGGACGTGCGGGGTAATCACTTGAGCAAGACGGAGCTCCGCAGCGGACATAACCTGGCCTCCATGTCATCCGAAGGAGAGAGTTCAACCGCGGCCCCGTCGTCGCCACCGACGGTCATCCTGGCCCAGCCTCGCGACCCCGGCATGTTTTCCGGGATTGACAACGTTGACGTCGATGACTGGTTACAGAATTATGAACGGGTCAGCGCACACAACAGGTGGGATAACACGCTCATGCTGGCTAATATAATATTCTACCTCAAGAAAACAGAGGCGCTGCGATCGCCGAGGAGTGTAGACGTGCTCGCGTCGGCTCCGTGTTCGTGAAATGATTCTGCAGCATTTTCTTGCGAATTGTGGCCTAATTTTTACACCAGTCGATCCGTGAAGATACCAGGACTCCGTAGACGCCTCATTTTCAGGTGGGACACTCCATTTCACTGTGCTACGGACATTTTCCTGTGCTGCGAACATTTTTGTGAATCGCCCACGCCGCCGCCGCGCGTGCACGCCAGGCGCACCGGATGCGTGGCGCGCACTCGAGCGAGCTCCGTAACGCCGATCAAGTTTCTCTGCCCCAGCAACGAGCATGGAGCTCGAAGTGGCCGCCGAGACGGGCTGGCGAACAACTCGCCTTCGCCAACCGGCGAAGCTGAGGGACGACTCTTCACCCCAAACTGACCCCACCCAAACCTCAAGCACTTGTTCTCGCTCCAAGACCAGGCCACCAGTCAAAGCACAAGTTCTCAAGGCTGGACGCATGCCTCCGCTACCTTCCAACCAAATCAAGATTATAATTCGCCCCAAGGGTGCCCTCAACATCGCCAAAATTGGTGGTCCTACCGTGACTACAGCCGTTCTCCAAGCCGCACAGCTCAGCCCAGCAGATATTCAACAAGACACCGTGTGCCCCAACACTCAACAAAACATTGTCGTTGTCAGTACGCCAAGTCTGCAGAACGCCGACCGGTATGTCTGCATAAAATCCATTCAAGTCAATGGGGTCACGCACGATGTTAACGCGTATGAGACGGCCGCCGAAGACACCACGAAGGGAGTCATCCGCGGAATCCCCCTCTCTGATACCCCACAGCAAATCAACGCCAATATCGTCAATACCCGCAACCCCCTCGCACTAGCCGCAAAACGCATTGGAACGACAACCAGCGTTGTTATCGCCTTCAGTGGCCCCGACGTGCCATATCTGGTCCGGTACGGAGCTACCTTAATCCCATGCTCATTATTCCGCAAGCAAATAGAAATTTGCCACCAATGCGGCCGCCTCGGACACCGCATGGATGTCTGCCCTTTTCCCAATAACAAGATCTGCCGAGGTTGCGGAGTCCGCAACCCACCTCCCGATCACACGTGTAACCCCAAGTGCTCACTGTGCGGCGGCGCTCATCTTACAGCGGACAAATCGTGTACGGCTCGCTACAAGACACCGTACGTTATTCGCAAGCGCATTGCGGAACGCCGAGCTGCAATGCAAGCCACCCTTCAAGAAAGCGACTTCCCGCCCTTGATCTCCAAGCCCCGCTCCAGATCCCGGTCTTCATCACGCTCGAGGCAACATTGTTCCCGGACCCCTTCACGTTCGAGACAGCGCCGTTCCCGATCCAGATCTACCTCTACCCCACCCGCCAAGTCTCCTACTAACAAGGTGAGCTTCGCAGAAGCCCTTAAGGGCGCCTCGCGAGAGGGTCGCACCACACCTTCTCCACAGTCCATGAACACCAATGATAACGCAGAAATAGCCCACCTCAAAAAAGAAAATGCCATTATGCGCGACCTAATCCACAAGCTCTCGCAAGAGGTTCACGATCTTAAACAATCCAAGGCCCCCGCTCCTACACCACCCGCCGAAGCGTCCCACTCCTCTAGCCACGACGCTCCACTGACACCAGCCCCCAAAAAGCGGGCCCTCCAAGAGGGAGCCACGGGCCAAGTGCGCTCAGAGGTTAAGGACATGCTAGTCTCACTTCAAAGCACGATGAACACACTCCAGAACGCAGTCGAATCCATGCAACACGCCGTTCTCGCCCTGGCACAGCGCGTCACAAACATTGAAGCCCACTTACAAACTCTCCCCATGCCCGCTCCCCCTGCCCTCGAAACCCCGGCACTGCCCATGACGGCATCCCTCAATCCTCATCATGGCCCACACTAACAGAGATACACTTATCTGGCAGTGGAACTGCCGAGGCTATCTCCGCAAACAGCCAGTCATCCGTCAACACCTTCGTACCCTCACCCGGCAACCGGACGTCATCATGATTCAGGAAACCCATATTGATTCAGTCACCCTCCCAGGTTACCAACCTTTCATCCCGCCACGTGCTTCTCGCCGCCTCTGCACTTTCGTCCACAAGAGAATTACCGCCATTGAACACAATCGCCACGACCGAAACATCGAACACCTTCTTGTTGAACTTATCCCCACCAGGAGACGTAAGGAAAGTATTTTTCTCCTTAACGTGTACAGCCATCCCTCTACCAAAGTTCGAAGCCGTTTTCTCACCCTCTTCAAGAAGGCCCTTAACGTAGCTGGCACCAACCCCCTCGTTATCGGTGGAGACTTCAATCTCCCCCACACGGTATGGGGATATGGCTACTCGACGAAGGCGGCTCAAAACCTCTGGAAAGACTCCCAAGACCTCGGCCTCACTTTCATTACAGACCCCACCTTCCCCACACGCCTCGGTAGTTCCACTTCCCGCGACACGACCCCCGACCTGACATTTACCAAGAACGTCGCCAACGCCCAATGGAGCAACACACAACATGATCTCGGTAGTGACCATTCCATCATTGCCATACTTATCCCTCGGATAGCTGCAGTTACCGCCAAACCCCGTGAGTTCACTTGGGTTGACTGGGATGCATTTCGCAAGCATCGATCCGCTGACCAGCACGCGGAACGCATAGCGGACATTGATGCATGGACACGAAATCTCCACTCCGATACCAAAGCAGCCACGCACACCGTTACCACCGATGCCCCCGTCGAGCGCATGGACAGTAGACTGGCCCATCTCCTCGCGGCTAAAACATCCATCCTATCCCGCTGGAAGGGGCAACGTCTCAACAGGTGCCTCCGCGCTAAAATAGCTCTCCTCAATAAGGAAATCGAAGCCCATTGCCTCACTCTGAGCCGTCAGCAGTGGACTGAACTGTGCAATACTGCTGACGGACAGATCCACTGTCCCTCTTCTTGGAAGCTTCTCAGACACCTCCTCGATAGTCAAGCCACCCGCTCTTCCCAACAAGAACGCCTCACTAAACTTCCCTATACAGAAACGAAGAAACAGGGCCGCGCCCAAGTCTTAGACTACCTCACCAACAAGTATCTCCCCGTGGGCCCAGGGCAACCTCATGGCTCCTACACCGGGGCCTCCAACCCCCCACTGGACGAAGACTTTAGTGTCGCGGAGATCCAAGCCGCCCTGCATAAATTAAACAGCCGCTCTGCCCCTGGCCCCGATGGGATCACTAACAAAGCCCTCCGTAATCTGGATGATGCCTCCGTCACCCACCTGACAGATTATATCAATGACTGCTGGCGTAATGGTGCCATTCCGCCGGCCTGGAAAACAGCAAAGGTCATCCTTATTCCCAAACCTGGCAAACCTTCTAGCCTCGATCATCTTCGCCCCATCTCACTTACCTCATGTGTGGGAAAGGTTATGGAGCATGCCTTCCTAACGCGAATTAACACCCATCTGGAAGACACTGCAGCGTATCCTCACTCTATCATTGGCTTCCGGGCCCACCTGTCGACCCAAGACGTCATGTTACAATTTAAGCACCATATACTAGAAGGTAGAACACGTACTACTAAAGCTATACTCGGCCTCGACCTCGAAAAAGCCTTTGACAGCATAGCCCATTCCACCATTCTTGACCGCATCTCACGCCTTAATATCGGTGCGCGCGCTTATAATTACATCAGAAACTTTCTCTCTAATCGCACGGCCTTCCTTTCGGTGGGGGATCTCCTCTCCGACGCCCAGACTTTGAGCAGCGCGGGAACCCCCCAGGGCTCCGTTATCTCCCCAATGCCTTTTAATCTTGTCATGATCGGTCTTGCCAAGGAGTTGCAGCAAGTGGACGGTGTCACCCACACCATATACGCTGACGATATAACCATCTGGGCCCACCAAGGCAGTGACGGCGAAATAGAGACGGCACTACAATCCGCCATCGAAACAGTCGAGACCTATATCCAAGGCACGGGGTTTCGCTGCTCCCCAGTGAAGTCCGAACTCCTCCTCTACAGGCCTACTCTCCGTGGCCGCCGTCCAAAATACTCCACCGCTAAACGCCATTACGAAGACATTGCGCTTCATCTCACGGATGGCAGCCCCATACCCCTCGTCACCAATATCCGTGTGCTCGGCTTGCTCATAGAGGCGAACGGAGCGAATGGCATGGCCCTTGCCAAAATCAAGATGAATACAGCCAACACCGTGAGACTTTTGAAGCGGGTCTCCAACCGCCGTGGTGGTATGAAAGAGGAGAATCTGCTCCGATTAATCCAGTCATTCGTAATTTGCCACATCACCTACGTTGCTGCGTATCTAAACTGGTACAAGGTTGAACAAACCAAGCTCAACATCCTCCTACGCGGTGTCTATAAACAAGCCCTCGGCCTCCCCGGTTGCACCAGCACTGACCTCCTCCTTCAACTAGGCGTCCATAACACACTGGACGAGCTCATCGAGGCCCAACGTCGCTCTCAGCTGGAGAGACTCACTCTCACAGCGACGGGTCGCCATATCCTCACCTCGCACGGCATCACCTACCACCATCAACACGGCCATAAGCACCAGATCCCCTCCACCATACGAGCTTGGATTCACGCCGACCCTATCCCCAGAAACATGCACCCCGAATACAACCACGCACGTCGCACAGCACGTGCCACGGTTCTCACCAAATCCCTTACTCGCCACGACGATGTGAGTTTCGTCGACGCTGCCGAATATCCCCACGGTACCCGCTTTGCAGCCGTCACCACGCGTGGAGGCTCTCTCCACCATGCTATCAGCCTAGTAACCCCACACGCTGAGGAAGCTGAAGAAGTGGCCATCGCGCTAGCCACACTGGACCTAACATGCCATACCATCGTCTCTGATTCCCGCTCCGCCGTTATCAACTATATCAACGGCCGTATTTCACACCAAGCCTTGCGCATCTTGCAACAAGCACCCCGCTCAACCGACCATCAGGTTACACTCGTCTGGTTCCCGGCTCATGCAGGCGCCGTCCATCCGCACCTCCCCAACCTCAACGAGGTTACCCACTCCCTAGCGCGAGGCCTAGTTAACCGCGCAGGAGAAGAGGAGGCTGCCCCCACCGGTAGGGATCGCCTGACACGCTACAATGATCTTGTGAAGTCCTTCTGCTTAGAGCGTAGAACCTTCCCCGGCCCACACAACAAACTATCCCGAGCGCAGGCTACAACTTTCCGCCTGCTACAAACCAATACTTACCCCTCGTTATAACTTTACAACAAGATCTACCCAGACATTTACCCCAATCCCACGTGCCATATCTGCAAGGCACAGCCAGCCACACTTCCACACATGCTTTGGGACTGTACACACCAATAGCCCGACACTAACCCCACGACCCTCTCGTCGAGATGGCACTCTGCCCTGCGTAGCTCCAACCTTGACGACCAACTCTGGGCGACCCAGCAGGCCTGCGAGGCGGCGAAGAGGCAACACCTCGACGTCCCCACGTGGGAGGCCTAGGCCCAGCCACCATCACTTGCTGGTTTCAATAAAGTTTATTCAGTCAGTCAGTCAAGAAAACAGCACGGGTCTGGTTCGAAACACACGAAGAAGAGATTACGAGTTGGGACCAGTGTAAACAGAAGCTGAGAGATTTGTTCGGCAAACCCGTCGGCCGCCAACGTGCTGCGAAGAAGGACCTTGAGACCCGTGTACAGACGTCCACTGAATCTTACGTGGTGTATATCCAGGACGTCCTCGCTCTTTGCCGCAAAGTAGATAACAATGTGGCAGAGGCAGACAAGGTCAGCCACGTCTTAAAGGGCATCGCGGACGACGCGTTTAACCTGCTTGTTTATAAGAACATCACAACGGTCAATGAGATCATTAACGAATGTCGCCGCTTTGAAGACGCGAAGAGTCGCCGCATAGTTCGACAGTTTACTCGTCTACCTAATACCGCAGCTTCGTCGACGTGCGAAGACATTTGTCCACCGCGTGAGTCCACCTCCTGCGAGAACGTCGTACGTATCGTTCGGTGAGAAATCGAAGCAGCGTCTCCTTCCACGCCAGTCACGCAGTGCTTTGATGATTCCCGGCCACTTGTGTCCCTCATTCAGTCGGTCATTCGCCAAGAACTTGCCAATGTAGGTCTTCCATCCATCTGCTCCGCCAGCCGTCCTGACTTTGCTTCGTCTGCTGCCTCTGCCCCTGTTCACCGGAGCCAATACGGTCCATATCCGAGCTATCGCAACCCGGCCGAATGGCGCACCCATGACGATAGATCCATCTGCTTTTACTGTGGACGTGTGGGCCACATCTCTCGCCACTGTCGAAGTTCCTGGCCAGCCCACTCCCGACCAAGCTTTCCGCGCCTACCGCCGCTCCCCACTGAATCCTCGCCCGCCATCACTCTCCACCGAGGTTGATGACGCACCTGACAACGCTCGAGCCACCGCGACCAGCCGATCGCCATCACCACATAGTCGCCGCTCCCGTTCGACCCAGCTGCGTCGCTCTCCATCCCCAGCTTACCGTCGCCGCTCTCCGACAGGAAACTAACTGGGGCAGCTCCTGGAGGTGGTGCTGCTCTAGAACACCGGCCTGAAATTCCTCTGCTGACCCTGCCTACTAATCGGAACCTTCTGGACATGGACGTGGATGGTTTGCCCGTTACAGCACTCATCGACACTGGAGCCCAAATTTCCATCATGAGTGCGGAGCTTCGAACGCGCTTGAAAAATGTACTTACTCCTGCTCCGACTCGACTGCCCCAGGTCGCTGATGGTGGAACTCCGGCTGTGCTTGGAATGTGTACTGCTCGTGTCAGTGTCGCCGGTCGCCACATGTCCGTTTTGTTTAGTGTGCTTGAACGTTGCCCTCACAATGTGATCCTCGGACTCGACTTTTTGTCCGCCGATTCTGCTCTGATTGACTGTTCCGCCGGTGTTGTACAACTTGACCTTCCCCTACCTGTTCCCATTGACCTTCCTGCTCAAGCTCCAACTCAGCTTTGTTCCGCGGATTTTATACGCCTGCCATCTCTTGCAGCAACCTTCATCCCTGTTTTAGCCAGCCCACCTGTACCTGACGGAGACTATGTCCTTACTCCCGCGACGTCAGTCCTGCTTTCTCACAATGTCTCCTTCCCACACACCATCGTTTCTGTTGCGGACAATCAGATATGTCTTCCGATCCTAAATTTCGGACAGTGCCCACAAGTAGTCCCTCGAGGCATGTCTCTTGCCACGTTGTCACCAACGCACGAGTGCCACATTCCTGCTCTATCTGTTGCGCCGTCTTCGACCACTGCTCATTCTGCGCCTTCTGCATCAGTCCCAACTGACGACTTTACAAAGATGATTGCACCGGACCTCTCAACCCAACAAGCCGCACAGCTCCGTGGCCTCCTCGAGTCCTACTCTGACATTTTCGATCTGAACGATCGCCCTTTCCGTCAAACTACGGTCGTGATGCATCGGATAAATACCGGCGATGCAGCACCTGTTCGCAGACGCCCATACCGGGTGTCGCCCTCTGAGCGACAAGTTATCCAGAGCGAGGTTGACAAGATTCTTGCCAAAGGGATTATTGAACACTCTTCCAGCCCGTGGGCGTCCCCTGTTGTTCTCGTCAAACAGAAGGATAACAGCTGGCGATTCTGCGTTGACTATCATCATCTAAACACGATCACTAAGAAAGATGTATATCCACTTTCCCGCATTGACGATGCTCTGGATTGTCTCCACGGTGCCACTTATTTTTCATCTATAGACCTTCGCTCTGGATATTGGCAAATTGCCGTGGATGAAATGGACCGTGAAAAGACCGCATTCGTCACACCAGACGGCCTATATCAGTTCTGAGTAATGCCATTTGGCTTGTGCAATGCCCCGGTGACCTTTGAACGGATGATGGACATGCTCTTGCGTGGTTTGAAATGGTCCATCTGTCTGTGCTACTTGGATGACGTCATCGTATTCTCTTCAACTTTTGCGACTCATCTTGAAAGGCTTTCATCTGTTCTTTCTGTTTTTCGCACCGCTGGCCTGCAGCTCAACTCATCCAAGTGCCACTTCGGTCACCGCCAAATAACCATGCTCGGACACCTCGTCGATTCGTCAGGAATTCGCCTCGACCCCGCTAAAGTTCATGCTGTGCAGAATTTCCCCATACCAACTTGTGCCAAAGATGTTCGCAGCTTTCCACTTCCGCAGGTTTGTGGAAAATTTCGCCCATGTTGCCCGTCCCCTTACAGACCTCCTGAAGAAAGACGTTCCTTTCTGTTGGCGCTCTGAACAAGCGTCTGCTTTCTCGCAGCTCATCACGCTGCTTACCACACCTCCTGTTCTCACCCATTTTGACCCCTCCGCTGCGACAGAAATCCGCACTGATGCCAGTGGCTACGGCATCGGTGCAGTTTTAGCTCAACGCCAATGTGGGCACGACTGCGTTATCGCCTACGTCAGTCACCTCCTCTCTCCCGCCGAGCGCAATTACTCGATTACTGAGCGCGAGTGCCTCGCCCTCATTTGGGCGGTGGGCAAGTTCCGACCCTACATATATGGTCGACCATTTACAGTTACAACCGACCACCACGCCCTTTGTTGGCTTTCCTCCCTCAAGGATCCCACCGGACGCCTCAGTCGCTGTGCCCTACGGCTGCAAGAATACACATACACTGTGGTCTACAAGTCGGGTCGTCTACATCAGGACGCCGACTGCCTGTCTCGTCATCCCGTCGATGTACCGGACGGTTTAGGGGATGTCGCACCAATCTGCGTTCTTTCGCTCTCAGCCTTGCAAGACATTGGCGCTGAACAACGACGCGATGAGTCGTTACGCCCCATTATCGAACGTCTGCTCTCTGCTCCGTCTGACCCATCCCTTCACATGTTCGTACTACAAAATGGCATCCTGTATCGCCGCAACATGCACCCTGATGGGCCCGAGCTCCTAACCGTCATTCCGTCTCATCTGCAACAGATTGTACTGCAGCAACTGCACGACGTTCCCAACGTTGGACACCTTGGCGTCATGTGGACCTATGACCGAATTCGGCGACGGTTTTTCTGGCCCCGTCTAAACCGCTCTGTCCGGCGCTGTGTTGCCGCGTGTGAGTCGTGTCAACGCCGAAAAAGACCAGCTGTGCCTCCTGCCGGACTGCTGCAGCCTTTGGATAACCGGCCGACCCTTTTTTTCGCGTTGGCCTTGATCTCCTCGGACCATTCCCTATATCCAAGGACGGAAATAGGTGGATTGCCGTCGCTACGGACTATACAACTCGCTATGCCATTACTAGAGCCCTACAGATGTCGCTGATTTCTTGCTTCACGACGTTATCTTGCACCACGGTGCACCTCGTCAACTTCTCACCGATCGCGGCAGATACTTTCTTTCCAAAGTCATAGACGACCTACTTCGATCATGTGCTACTAAACACAAACTTACTACCGTTTACCATCCTCAAGCTAACGGTCTTACCGAACGCCTGAACCGTACAATAACTGACGTGCTAGCAATGTATGTTTCCTCCGATCATCGCGACTGGGACATTGCTCTACCATTTGTCATGTTCGCCTACAATTCCTCGCGCCACGACACAGCTGGCTATTCACCTTTCAATCTCCTCTTCGGCTGTGAGCCGACTTTGCCTTTCGAGACTCTCCTTTCGACCACACTCGACTCGCTGACAGAGTACACTCGGGATGTAATAGCCACAGCGACCCAAGCACGCCAGATTGCCCGCATTCATCTTTCTGCTTCACAGGCACACCAGAAGTGCCGTTACGACCAGCGCCATCACGACGTGAACTACGAACCAGGTGCTCTTGTGCTAGTTTGGTATCCAACTCGGCATGTTGATCTTTCCGAGAAATTCCTCTCGTGATACTATGGCCCTTACCGCATCCTTCGCCAGGTGACCCCTGTCACATATGAAGTGTCTCCACTGAGTGCCACGGTGCCTTCACCTCTCTCTGACATCATCCACGTCAGCCGTCTCAAACCGTACCTTTCTCAGACCGATGAGCCGCACCAATCGGGTGCTTTTTCCGACGGGGGTGATGTCACAGTCGGTAATGTGGAAAGAAGACGACGCTGATGTTGGTCTTGGAGACGATGAGGAAGTGTTTTTAGCAGTGTCGATGCTCTACGCTTGTTGGCTCAGCTATTAAAAAGCCACCTGTAAATAGACAAACGCTTCTTCCTTCCCGTAACAATATGTACTCTTAAATATTTGTATGACATTACAGTTTCAAGAACTGTGTTACCAATGAGTGTGCATTAGGTGGTGAAAGGCATAATACACGCATTATTTTGATGTGTTCAATCTGTAGATGTTATCAAGATACAGTTTGTAGTGGTGCACTGTCATTATGGGACGTTATTTTCCACTAAGCGACACAATAATCGGCAAAAAGACATATTTTCTACGAAATATTAGTAGGAAGACCATTAATGTAAATTATAAATAGTTAGGGACCAAGAAGTGAAGGCAAAAATTGAGTACCGTTAGCGAAGAAGGCGTTAAGCCAACTTAGTACATTCGGGCCAATGTTTAGAAAGCTAAATTTGTAAAGTAGAAGAGAGTGAGTGGCTTTATCAAAGGCTTTATCAAGATTGAGAAGGATATAGTGAGTTATTGAGCCAGAATCGAGAGCCACATTAAGATCATTAGTGAATGCTAGTAACCGAGTTTCACGTGAAAAAAACATAAGGAATCCATGCTGTGCAGGTGTGAAGAAATAGTTGCTTTCCAGAAAAGTTACCAGGTGTGAATAAATAATACGCTCCATAATTTTGCATGGTATGGCCGTGAGTGAAATGGGGCGATAGTTGTTTGGATCAGATGTTGAGGCGGATTTGGGAACAGGAATAACTTTTTCTATCGGCCAATCATCCGGAAGGGAGCCATCCTGTAGTGATTGCGAAAAAATGCACTCCAAAATTATGAAAGAGTACTCTATTGTGTCTTTCACAAACTTAGCATTAATGCCATCAGTGCCACATGAAGATGATTTTTTTACTTTTTTGATGATCAACCGACTTTCATTAGCACTCGTACAGATTGGATCCATCAAGAGAAAAGTTGTGTAGGGGAAAAAACGATAAATTAGTATTGTTGGTGGTAGCTGTAAACGCTTTACTGAAACATATTCATTCAATACTAATGCTCTCTGCTCTCCCTGAAAAACTTCTCCGTGTGCGTTCATTAATGATATTTTTCTAGTCTGGTTAACCCAACCATGTTCCAAAACCGTTTAGGGTTACTTTTCAGCATTGCTGGAAGAGTTTTGTTGAAGAAGTAGAATTTGCATGATTTCAAGTTACTCCGGTAATTAGAATTCACTGTCTTATAAGCCATCCAACGTGAAGCTGTCTGATGTGCCCAGCAACATGATACAATCTTTTCTTGCGATTTGCCAGTCTGTTAAGGTACTTATTGTACCAGGGGGTTGTGCTGTTCAAGAAAACCTTTCTTAAAGGGATAAACCTGTCTGTTAGTTTGTGAATCTTGTTTTTAAATGAAAAACAATTGCTCTGAACGGTACGGGCGAGGTAAATGGGAAGAAATTATTTTAAAATTGAGGACAGCTCATTATTATAGATAGAAAGTCTTCTTTGTTGAAGTCCCTAATAGATTTACAGTTATTGCATGAATGTGGCATTTGGAAAAACAATAAAAATTGAATAATGCCGTGATCACTTAAACCTGGGATGGCCATTATCAGTGGGACAAGCTCAGGTGATGACGTTAAAACACGATCAAGGAGTGATGATGATGTAGTAGTAACTCGAGTTCTGGGAAAGCCTGAAATGGCGCAAGAATTCACAAAGAAGTCAGATTTTGAAGATGCATGTGCAATGTAAGAACATGGTAGTGACCACAAAATATTACGCTAATTAAAATCTCCTAGCAGTAAAATTGACACCTCGGAATTTTACAGTAACCTGCTGTAGAGTCCGTCGGGACTAACCTGTGTACAAGGGAAGCAAAGAGAAGCAAAGATTTAATTTTCAGCCAGTAAAAGCCTGGGTCCTTTATTATACTGCATATAGTAGTCAGTCCTAAAACCCATCAAAATCAATTTTATTGGGGCTGTTAGACGAAAAGAAGTCAACCGTGTCAGATTCAGTGAAAGCCTCGTCAATGTCTTCATGGCCTTCCAAATTCCGCTGAGATCTGCCCACTTTTTTCTTCGGCGTCAAATACTTTTGCCACTGCTTGATTTAACTTTAGCCTCTTGCACACGTTTGACGACACTGAGCTTGAGCAATGCCGTCAAGGCTCTACATCCTTTCGGTGCCATCACAACTGTCCTTTGGTTTTGTGCATCTGTGAAGTTGTGTATAATTGCATGGCACATTCTGTGACAAGATGTTGCGTATGTTCTCACAAGTCAAGGCACTCAAAAATAGCCACTTTACGCATTGCGAGCAGCATTCACTTGCATATCAGGAGCTGCCATTATGGGCCCGAAATATTGCTTGTGCACAGTGACGATCATTGCACATTTGATTTCGCTTTTTTGTTGTGGGAAAGATTTGCAGGCACAATGTGAATGTGTTTTCTTCAAGTGTGCTACTGGACCTTAAAAAAAATATAATGTGTAGTTTGCACCATGAAAAATTTCAATTTTAAGCTTCAAATACTTCAAATTGAGCTAACATCAACTAGGCCAACAAACAGTTCTGTTGAAACATATTTAAACTTGTAAAGTCTGTGGACTATATTCTGGAAAATACAGTGCTTTTGTTTACATTCAGGCATTTGAGCTACATGTCAAAATGAACCTCGGAATGTTGACTTTGTATGCCACTGTAGAAGTAAAAGAAAACTTGTGGAAAGACAGGGACGAGAAAGGAGGACACAACACGAGTGCTATGTTGTCTTTCGTTCCAAAATAAAACACAGCGCCATCAGCCTTGCTCCAAGTCCTTATAGAGTCACCGAAGTATTCGAAATTAAGGTATTGTACTTATTAGGGTGCAGCTGCAGTACTTATCTGCATATTTGGTGCAAAGGCTTTTAATAAATTTTTGCTTACAGCACCTGCAGTGCTCTTGCTTGCTGTCGTCTGCTACAGCTAGCATGAGTCACCTCCGCAGCATGCCACCAGGGCTGCACCACCACTTCATTTCACGCTCCCTATTTTTATGAAATGTCCTGTAAACTGCAGGAAATGAAGCACAGTAGTTATCCTCCCAGACAGAGTTGAATGAATGGGGACCTTTTCTTTTTTCACTGTCTTGTGGTGGATGACTTGTGGAGATGAGGATAAGGCACTCCCCTATGCTTAAAGATGACTGCCAGTGCAGATGCTTTGCCAATGGACTCAACAGTATGCTCTGAATTCAGAAACAGTGAGGTGCCCCTAGTTTGTCCACTCTAAGCAGTCGTGAAAGAAACTAACCTGTCCTGCACCCATTCCCGCTAGCCCCACAGCAAAGGTTTGCTTGAAGTAGAAACCGCAGAGATACCAGCATAATTTTGGCTGCGTTTGTTTAGCAGTGAGTGGCCAAATAACAGCGATAATTTAGCACGACTTTTTGCTTCATGTATCCTAGGTAGTTATGCCCAAACTTGTGTAGCATGCCCTGTACACTTGGTGATGGGCGAATATTGAAACATTTCTTGCATCATGTTACCGGATTGTAGTGAATTGAATGGCAAAAAGTGAAGTTTATATTTCAAATCTTAAATATTTTTGGGCACTTCTACTCCAAAGATTTGTCAAAGTGGCCTCGGGTAAAGTTTGCAAAGCTCTGCGCAATCTTGAACTGTGGCAGTTGTGTGCCAGTGATAGTGGTTGTCAGATTGGGAAAAAAAAAGAAAACGCCCATTGAGGGGCTAGTGCCAGATAAGCCATTGTTTCAGTCTAGCTTGCATCCTTTTATCAAGGCAGTAGATGGGTGGAGCTGTAAATTAGCTCTGACAGAGCAGTGTTTTATGTGCAAAGAGAGATTTTTCTTTACTTGGATAACTAATATAGAGCCTATTTATTTTGGTGGTAGTTTGCATCAATAGGCAATATCCATTTGCAGGTAGGGGTACCTGGGTTAAGTCTGGTTTACCTAGCACCAAATCATGTACTCCTTTTGATATTTTACATGCAAGGAGATTGTAGAAAGCCCTTTCAGTGTGATAAATAATTTCTTTAGTACTTCATGAATAAATAAATGTCTGGCGACTTGTGACTTCATTTACAATGGCTTACAACACAAACAACTGTTGTAAACCTTTTGGTATGCCAGAGAACCTTGAATATCTTGAAGCAAGGATAAATTTGACTGAAGAGATTTTAACTTTTTCTCACCATTTATTTTTTTCACGCAGTTCGCATTCAAACCTTGGCGTTCATAACTTTTTCAATCTTTTTATAGAGTAAGGAACATAATGGCCACGAACGTTCCATAAAACAATTGGCATGCTAACATGCTGTGCCTGATTAGGATCTCTCATTACCTGGAAATATGGGGTTAGTCACCTTCTCGTCTTTCATTGTGAAGACTGCCAAATTCCGCCTGCATGTGCCACAACAAATACCCTGAACTGAACACAAGTGCGCAGACTGATAGCTGTAGCCATGCAATGCCTTATCTTCTTTTGACCCTGATAGTGCACAGGCTTTCTGTCACTCCACCTTCAGTGAAGTTTAGTGAGAGCAAGGCTTTCAGGGCAGGTGACAGCTCCATTCAAGCTTTAGGTTTCACATGCAAATGGAAGGGGAAGCAGTCAAAAGATTTTGAGTCTGTGGGAAGTTGTATTCATCAAGGTATGGCATTAATATTCGCATTTCCTTGTTTTGCAGGTAGTGTTGTTTCCTTGTTCTTAAGAGAAAGCTCTAGCTCACGACAAACTCCCGTTCTTGCATTCATATATATGTGGAATGCAAAAATGCCCTCATTAGACAACAATTGAACCAATTTGAAGGAAGTTAGTTGCATTTAAAAGAGAGCTGGGGACGTATTCTGAAACGTTCGCCGCGGCGAAAGTTTCGCACTGGCCACGCCTCCGCCCTTGCGGCGCGCGCTGAATGGCTGCTTTGACAAAACCGGAAATTCACTTGCGCCACCTGAATTTCCGGTTTTGTCAAAGCAGCCATTCAGAGCGCACCGCAACGGCGGAGGCGTGGCCAGTGCGAAACTTTCGCCTGGATTCTACCCTGGATTCTACCAACTGGAAGAATCAGAATTTTAATTATATGTCTCAAATTTTTTACAAAATTGCCAAGTTTACAAATCCGTAACATTGCAACAAAGTCAGATATTGTAGTTCTGTGCACTGCATCTGTTCTAGCATCTAAAGCAGAAAAACATTATATGCAAATTTATGGCGTAAATGAAATGGTTACAATGCTTATACGAGTCTTCAAAATCCTACTCATGAGTTAGTGGTATATTTTAGAGATGTGTATATATACATAAATTTTGTCTGCTTTAGAGGTCTTCATAGGCGCGGTTTACAGTATTGTTATATTGTTTTTGTCATTGAAGTAGAACTTGATTCCTTAGCTTTTTTTTTATGTGGCTATATTCAAGGATATCTGAAAAAAAAAATAATAAAGTGAAAAAAAAAAAAAAGCTTGGAGGCCTAAATTACAGTTCACTTCCGATGGTTGGCATATTTCAGCTTTTACTTTTACATGCAATAAACTGCATCAAAATTGGTGCAGTTGCTGAACAAAAGTATTTCTTCTTCATTATGTATTTACTATAGATAGGAACTTCCCGCGATAAAGCTTGCTTTTAACTTTAGATTAAGTTATAATTTACAGGTTTTGTAGCGGTTCTTGAAACCCTTAAATTTCCAACTGGCCTTTCCATGCCTTAAAAGTCCTTAAGTGCTTAAAAATCCTTGTACTTTGCTTTTGGCTAAGGTCAGTGGATTTTATTTGTGAATTTGACCATGAGGTTTATGCAAGCCAAATGTCCAGCCATTCTGAGCCGATTAGTATACTTGTGGAAGGCAGCCATCTGGTTTGTGTTGGCTGTGGATGGTTTATTCGAGAAAGGCTTAGGAAACTTTTTCGTTCCATGTGCTTGCTGTTTACAACTGTTTTGTTTTCCAGCTGTCGGGCATCACGGTGCGTTAATGCTGAAAAGTGCTTTGTCAGGAGCTTAAAGGTCCTTGAGTTTACACTGCAAAGCCTGCTACAGGCCCTGAACGTAAGGTCCTTTAGTCCCCCGATCAGGCCAATGACACCTTCATTCAAGCTATACTGCATTTGCAATGATAAGAGAACTGTTTTTTCCAAAAGCTTTTTGTAAGCTGGAGGTTCATGCTTGTCGGTACATCATCATGGTGGGGTAGTGGCGTTAGTTGTTTATTTACCGGTAAGTGTACCTTTTAGTTATTGCTGAGGTTATGGTTCAAGCTGCACTGTTATTTCATAGTCCTTTTAACCTGCCCGCTATTGTTGCTGTTGTTAGGAAAGCTATTTTTTTTTTAAGGGGGTGGGTGTTCAGATGAAGCACATTATTTGTCTAGTAGTGTTGTTCATGCTACATCTCCTTCAATGATTGCCTAATAATTTCAATATTGACCCTTTAAAAGTAAAAACGGGATTTACCCTGCTTTAACTTCGTTGACACTTTGTTGACACTTTGTTGGCACTTTGTTCTTGAATGCTACAGTTTGCAGTTTTATCAGTTTGATGTTAAATTCCCTTACTTTTAAATCATGCTTGATCTCGCTAACAGCTACCTCCTTTTTATGTGTAGTGATATGCCACATGTTTTTCTTATGTGGAGCACCTTATCTAGGCACATTTTGTTTTTTGCATATAGGTAATTTAGCTAATTACCTGAAATGTGCTAATGAATGTTTAATTATTAACTTCAGGCTACATGTTTCAATTCACAAGATTGAAGCAAAGCAGCAGTGAAGTCAAGTCTGCTTAGAAGAAATTCTAA
This sequence comes from Dermacentor andersoni, assembly GCF_023375885.2. Lineage (NCBI taxonomy): Eukaryota > Metazoa > Arthropoda > Arachnida > Ixodida > Ixodidae > Dermacentor > Dermacentor andersoni. The sequence continues at coordinate 155,685,515 of NC_092821.1, forward strand.
GACTAGCACCACTTTCAAGATATGCATCCTTAAAATGGGCTATAAAACACATTGGTATTTCAGTTAAGTTTCCCAAAAATGTGCCTGTAACAGTTTTGGAGGATCTTAACTGGAATGCCGAGCGTATCACAAAAGTGGTGCTTGTCAGAGGAGTAGTGTTTACATTTTCCCGAGACGGGGGGGTGGGTAGTGAGAAAGCCTTACTATAACTGTGCATTGAGGGAGGCAAGAAAAAATAAGTTCAAATTTGGAAGTTCATTTACACATAGTTCATTCCTTTGTACAAATATAATCGTGCCACATTTGCTAACATCACATAACCACCACAGAGCTAACAAATACATTCAGTCCTTGCTTCACCCTTCATTACGTGCCGCAGCCTGTTACTTACTTTGCAAAAGCACTTCATCCACAAGAATACTGGTTATTAAGCTGCCTGAGGTTTGAGACGTGGAGGGGGGCGTCTTCCCTAACCCCAGGCATGTTTGGGGGAGGGGGAGGGGTGGCAAGGGGCAAGAGCACTCCTGTCTCACTGTAATGGATGCTTATGGTGCTAGCGTCAGGATTTCTGCTATGCTGACATGACTTATCTACGCCTCAACTTCAATCATGCAATGGCAACATGACCCTTAAAGTGAGCAATTATTTATTCATTTATTAATGGAAAAGCATTAAATAGCTCATGAGGCGAAAAATCCGGCATTGGCAGTGTGACCACACAATGGTACAAAAAGGCTACAAACCCTCAGCCTTTGCTAGGAGTCAAGCCCAAAACCTTTGGTGTTAATTAAAGCAAAAGTAATTAATGCACAGCTGATTAAGATAGAGTGAAGGCACTCGAACCCACAACGTTTGGTGGGAGTCGGACCCTCAAGCTTTGGTGTTAATTAAGGCACAGGGAATTAAGGTAGAGTTAATTAAGGTACTCAAACCCACCACCTTTGTTGGGAGTCGAACCCTTGACATTTCGTGGGAGTCGAACCCACAACGTCTAGTGGGAGTTGAACCTAAGACTTTGCATCGTGGCATAATGTCTTAAGCATCACGCGGTGGTCGCAATGCTCTCGTATTCATCCACGTTGGGACAGCTAAGTCCCTTTGACTTCTTTTTTTTTATATACTGCAAACCACACCGGGTCCAATCTGGAGAGGACAAACATATACATATGAACAACTGCTGTTACAAAATGTCACTGAAGTTCGTAAGCACTAGAACATTTCACACTTTCCTTTAAAGAAGTACCATGCATCAGGATCATCAAAAATAATAATATAAGAAAAATGAACCAGTGAACTACTCTGCTGAACCAAGCAACATTGAATTATGAGGCAGGGAATTTGTCATCTGTTGTTCTTATAGAGAAAGAACATATAACAATTTGTGTGGGTAGAAATGGGTTTTAGACTCTTGCTATGCTTACGACGAGAGGCTCAAGCCATATTTTTCTTTATACACTCTTCTAGTCTTATATCTAGCTTTTCAAAGCAGAATGAATGGAGGAAGTTAAGTATTGCTGATTTATGCCTATCCTTTGACAAGTCTAACTTAGCTGAGAAGAGAATGACAGATGGAGTTGATTAGCACATATTTAGGTACTTAACAAAATTATGGTTGAACATTGTCTTGCTGCATATGTCTGCCTTGCCACATAGCCTATCTGCAGAAATGGCAGGGGCCTAGATACGACAATTTGCTTTAAGTGTTCCGTGTACAGAAAAACACCTGGTATATGTATTGCATAATACCTTTGTTAGCTGGATACATGGGCTAGAATAGTTTTCTCCTGTAAACACAGCACTAGTGCAAGGAAGTTTCGACAAAGGCATGAATCGGGCTTGCATAGTAGGTTACGGTGCACTGTTTCTGTACTAAGGGGAGCATTGGTACCACATTTCAGAGGAAAGTGTCTAAATACTGGGTTACTTATATTAATGAACATTAAATATCTCGTATGGTATATTCATATTGCAATTTGCTGGTAAGTGATAACTGAAACATCAGTGCATTCATTACAGAATTTCAGGGCCTATTTCTCAAAGCTGGTGCCATGTATCAGAATTTCTGCTGAATGGATATAACTTACTGCTTGGCTTCAATTATGCAATTACAATAATTTTCAAACTTCACTGGTGATGCCTTGCTGATTAGCTAGACTGACTGTAGGTTGTCTAGCAAGTAGTGCCTACCTGATGGGACAAAACTGTGTTATCTACTACAGGAAATCTTTAACAAGTCTGTTTCTATCAAACTAGATACCCCAGTATATGTCTGTATTTATTGTGCTGTTAACGACAAAATTAAATTCTTTTGTACGGAAATTTTAAACCTTAAGCTACCTCATGAATGTTATTACTAATGTGTCTGGCTTAGCTCAAAATAAACAAACTGAGAAAGTCGCCCTTGTTTGCAAATACAACCTCAAGTGGCCCTGTGCATTGCCCCATCTCTTGTAAATGACTTCTCTTCCTTCTGTTTGTGCACAGTATTTCGCGTGCCACCGACGCTGACTGGGAGGATCTGGCCATGGCCGACCGACCACAGAGCATGATGGGCAATGCGTCGATGAGCTTCAACATGCTCGTACAGTGTGCCACCTCACAGATCGAGCACATTCGCAAGTCCGAGGTGTACCAGGTGTACCTGAAAGACAACCCCACGCTGTCGGCGTGTGGAGCTGTTGTGCTGGGCATACTCAGCCTGCCGGCACTGACCTTTCTCAGCTTCATCATTGTACTTTGCCTTCTCACATTTATGGGCTTCCTCTTTATCGAAGGTCAGTGGGATATTTGCTTACTAACCTCATTTTAAGGAATGGCTGGGTCATTGCCTAATTTTTTTCGAGCAGATGTATCAAGAATTTCAGTTGCCTGTATTTAAAGCACACACTTTAAACCTTTTCTGGCATGTGGCTTACCTGCTCAAAACATTGTTCACGTACAATCCTTTTGAGGACTGTAGCAGCTCTGGTGGGGTTAGGGCAAGGAATCCACCAAGCCCATCAACGAATATGTTCAGTAGTAGGAATGAAGGAAAAGGGTTTATTTGACATTAGTTACAAGGCTCCAGTTATGGAAGCCTATTCCTTGCAGGAGCTTGTTAAATATCCGAGTTCACGTGAGGACACGTTGGCCCCACTGCACAAAAAGTCTCCTTTTAATACCGCTGTCTTCCCTGGGTGATTCAACCAGGGAACCTCATGACTGTATCGTAGCCAATCAAAATTGTCGAATCGATTGCGATGCCACACCCATTCTATCGCAACATTCCGCAGCACCCTGAAGCATCCCCCCCTCCGATGGTATGGCATATCTGCCAACTCTTCCGAATTTTTTGTAAAATGTACGAATTTTGAGCAGTCTTACACTCTTATGAACCTTGCTTGAAATTTTACGGAAAACATTTTATTTTCGAAAAAAACAAACAAACATGAAAATGTTGTAAGACTACACCCTGGTACCTTGTGCCACCACGAGAGGGCAATACATATGCGTGGTATCATCGTCAGCAGCTGCAGTGTTGTAGTAGTGACTTCTGTTGTCTACTAGGGGGGGTCACGAATCCATATCCGAAGCTCGATAATGCTGATAGTGCCTCTAGCGCCTCCACAAACCTGTTGTCATGCTGTTGCCTTTGTTCGTACGGGTTTGGACTTCAGTCAGCTTCAGTCACTGCAGTGTTGGCCTCGCCTTTTGTGTGACTAGCTGCCGCGTCGGACACAGTGCGACTCCGGCCTGTAGCGGCTTCGCAGTGCAATAGCAAGCTTGAAGCCTCGACAGTACTTCTAAGTGTTCTTGAAATTGTGCCCGGCAGTATTTCCATAGAATAGCAGCTTGGGCTTGTTGGTTTTCCATCCTGGTGTTAACAGCGAAAAACGTAGACGAGACACGAGACGAGAGGGCGACACCACAAGCGCTGCCGCATCGCGACACCACAAGCAGACAAGCAGCGCTTGTGGTGTCGCCTTCTTGTCTCGTGTCTTGTCTACGTTTTGCGCTGTTAACACCAGGAAGAATTTCCATGCTTCATGCCATCGAAGAAAGGTGAGAAGTTCGGATTCTGCACCACGTGTGTCTGTGATGTGAACATCTCACATGGCGGCAAGTCGGACATCAAGGTCCACATTGCTTTGAAAAAGCATGAGGGATACGTGCGAGCCACGGACAGCCAGCCAAGCCTAGCAAGTTTTGTGCGCAGCGACAACGACCTCGATGTGATCCGTGCAGAATGCCTCTTCACGGCATCTTTAGTTGAACCCAACATCCCACTGAGTGTCAGCGATCATGCTGGACTGCTTTTCCGGAAGATGTTCCCCAAGGGCGAAGAAGCGAAACGCTACGCCTGTGGACGAACAAAGACTGTTAATTGTTCAGGAAATGCGCCAACACGGAGACTCCTTTGCTGGATGCCATAAAACAGCAAGTATTTTCGATCGCTGTGGATGGCAGCAATAACAGGAATATTGTCACGAGAGAAAAAGCCAGTCAGTCAGTTCTAAGCGAACAGCCGTTTACAGTTCGTGTTTGCAGCAGCTACCACGCACACTTCTTCTTCCTCGACCTCTAGCGTAACTAGTGCGTGCCATTACCCCTCCCTCCAAAAAAAAAAAGAAATAAATAAATAAAGTTGGGGAGATGTTAAATGCCACAAGGAAAAAATAAAAGAAATCAGAAAGACAACGGACGAGACGACAGGGGCCGCATCACAAAGTTTGTGGATGAGAGTCAGCGCGAATGGTAAGGCTTCATCCTGGTAACATGAACAATGTCAGAGGAACGTGGTCTACGGGAGTGGTGCGAAGTGTCGGCTGGAATAACTTCGTAGTTGACAGGACTTAGACGACGCAAAACTATGTAGGGTCCAAAGTATCGGCGCAATAATTTTTCTGACCGGCCTCGTTGACGTATAGGGGTCCAAACCCATACAAGATCTCCCGGGTTGTACGTGACGTCTCGATGGCATATGTTGTATCGACGAGCATCTTGACTTTGTCGGGATAGAATTCGTTGCCGCGCTAGGTGCCGCGCCGCTTCGGCACGCTGAACAAAGGCGTCTGTATCTGGTGCGGTAGGTTGAGACGAAGTAGGTAGGAGCATCACGTCGAGCATAGTGGTGACGTCGCGTCCGTAGACCAGACGAAAAGGAGGAAACCCGGTGGTTTCTTATAGGGCAGTGTTGTACGCGAACGTCACATACGGGAGCAGTTCGTCCCAATTTTTATGATCCGTGGCAACATACATGGAAAGCATATCCGCAATCGTTTTGTTGAGACGCTCTGTTAAGCCGTTAGTCTGCGGGTGATACGCAGTTGCCGTACGGTGCGTTGTTCCGCTCAGCTGCAGAATATCTCGGACCAACTGGGCAGTGAAGGCCGTACCACGGTCTGTGATGACGACAGCGGGAGCACCATGTCGAAGGACGATATTTTTGATAAAGAAGTTAGCAACATCTGAAGCAGTAGCTCGCTGAACGGCTTGTGTTTCGCAGTATCGAGTGAGGTAATCGGTGGCGACGACGATCCAGCGGTTATCAGACGAAGACTTGGGAAATGGGCCGAGTAAATCCATCCCGACTTGTTCAAAAGGTGAGCAAGGAGGTCGGACAGGCTGAAGCAGACCGGCTGGTTTTAGTGGTGGAACTTTGCGGCGCTGGCAATCTCGACAACTTCTGACGTACTGCTTCACGGTTTTTGTGAGTTTCCGCCAATAGTACTTCTGCTTGATCCTCGCGAGAGTACGCGTGAAACCAAGATGCCCGGACGTTGGTTCGTCATGGCATGCATGTAGAACGTCGTCGCGGAGAGTAGCGGGAACAACGAGCAGGAAAACGGCTGCCGTAGGGTGAAAGTTCCGCTTGTATAGGATGTCGCCACGTAGGCAGAAAGAGGACAAGTGACGCGCGAACAGCCGTGGGGGTTGTGGGCGGCTTCCTTCAAGGTATTCAATCAAGGGCTGGAGCTCGGAATCTTGACGTTGCTGTTGAGCAAGGTTTAAAGACGGGAGAGTACAAAGAAAACCAGAATCGTCGTCAGTATCTAGTGGTGCGGGTTCGACGGGGGCGCGGGAGAGACAGTTGGCGTCAGTGTGTTTCTGGCCAGACTTATAGACGATGGTCACATCAAATTCCTGCAACCGAAGGCTCCATCTTGCGAGACGGCCTGAAGGATCTTTGAGATTCGCCAGCCAGCAGAGAGAGTGGTGGTCTCTGACGACACGGAAGGGGCGTCCGTACAGGTATGGGCGGAACTTCTGGATAGCCCATATGACTGCCAGACATTCTTTTTCAGTTGCTGAGTAGTTTTTTTCAGCAGCGGACAAGGTTCGGCTGGCATACGCAATAACACGCTCAACACCAGCTTGAAACTGTACGAGTGTCGCTCCGATACCAACGTTACTAGCATCAGTATGCACTTCAGTGTCAGCCTCGGTGTCAAAGTGACCAAGTATCGGTGGTGTCTGTAGACGTCGCTGAAGGTCGTGGAAGGCGTCGGATTGTGCTGGGCCCCAAACAAATGTGACGTCGTTCTTGATGAGTCGTTGCAAAGGTTCGGCAATTTCACAAAAATTGGGTACAAAACGGCGGTAATACGCGCAAAGCCCTAAAAATCGGCGGACATCGTGTTTTGTCTTCGGTATCGGGAACAGAGCAACTGCCAGGGCTTTGTCAGGGTCAGGGCGCACACCGGTGCTGCTGACAATATGACCTAGAAATTTGAGCTTCTCGTAGCCAAAGTGACATTTTTCGGGCTTCAGGGAGAGGCCGACGGTGCGGATAGCTTGAAGAACCGCCTCAAGCCGCTGGATGTGTTGTTCAAACGTGGTGGAAAAAACAACTACATCGTCTAAGTAGACGAAACGCGAGTTCCACTTGAGGTCAGATAAAACTGTGTCCATCATGCGTTGAAATGTGGCCGGAGCGGAACACAATCCAAAAGGGAGGACCTTAAATTGATAGAGACCGTCGGGTGTTATAAACGCCGTTTTTTCCTGGTCCCGTTCGTCAACTTCAATTTGCCAGTACCCACTACGTAGATCCATTGAAGAAAAGTAACGGGCATGTCGCAGGCGATCCAAGGAGTCGTCAATTCGAGGAAGTGGGTAAACGTCTTTTTTCATGACCTTGTTCAGTTTGCGATAATCGACACAGAATCTTAGTGAACCATCTTTCTTTTTAACTAATACAACAGGTGAAGCCCAAGGACTTGTCGATGGTTGAATGACATCATCGTCGAGCATTTGTTTCACTTGATGACGAATAGCATCCTGTTCTCTTTGCGACACGCGATAAGCGTGTTGGCGAACAGGTTGGACGGTCGGTTCAGTGATGATTCTGTGTTTGATTAAAGGAGTCTGTTTGACCTTCGACGTGGTGGCGAAACAGTCGCTAAATGACGAGAGCAGAGTAAGGAGCCTCTCCTTCTCGTTTTGGTCGAGCTGTGGGTTGACGTTGATGTGACTGGTCAAGTCCACATCGCTGGGTTCCGGAATCGAGATTGTCGTTACCGAAGCACAGGCGTTGGACTCGGCCACCGTTTCAAAGTAGGCCATGGTGGTATGCCTCGCAAAGTGTTTGTATTCGCCACTGAAGTTCGTAACTAGAATCGTGGTTTGCCTATGTTGGAGCTCTACGAGACCTCGTGCGACGCCGACTTCGCGATCAAGCAATATGGTGAGGTTACCTTCGGCGATGCCTATTCCTAGTTGTTCTTGGGGGCATTCAACGAGGACGAAGATGCTACTTCGAGGCGGTAACGTCACGCAGTCATCGACCACGCGTAAAGCCGCGCGGTGATGTTCATCCGCCACATTCGAATCCGAAGAAACATAGTTAGAAAAAGTCACGAACAAGTCACGAAGGTTAATGATCGCCCCATATTCCTGGAGAAAATCCATGCCCAGTATAACTAGCCGAGAACACTTGGGCAGCACAAGGAAAGACGCTACGAAAGTCGAAGTAGAAATTGCAAGTCTGGCGGTGCATCGTCCAATGGGTGACACGAGGTGTCCTCCGGCCGTAATCAGATGTGGGCCGTCCCACGCTGTCAGCACCTTGCGTAGCCGAGTCGCCAGTGAGGCACTCATAACCGAGTAGTCAGCTCCCGTATCTACAAGTGCAGTTACTGGATAACCGTCGATTGAAGCAGTAATAGCAGCAGAAGTTTTTTTTGCAGTTGCGAATGAAGGCGTCAGTGGTTCGTCGCGAGGGGATGGCATCGGCGGAGGATATTTGACGGTTCGCATGACAGCGGCCTCACCCCCGGAGGTCGCCGTTTTCAGTTTCCCCGGCGCGGGCTTCCACCGTTGACTCCAGCGGAATCAAAGGCGGGTCGAGCACGGTTCGGTGACGCGTACCGACGAGGTGAAGGCGACCGTGACTGTCTTCGCTGTTGGGCAGGAGGAAGCCGGTTACTTTCTAAGTATTTCTCGATTTCGTGCGGGCGTTCGCCATAGCGCGGGCAACGGGCGTCCGGATGGTATCCCCGCAGACCAATCCGTCGGTACTGGCAATCGCGATACATGTGACCAGCCTCCCCGCAGTGATAGCACAACGGACTGTTGTCGGGGGCGCGCCATACTGTAGATTTGCGCGGACCAGGATGAAAGGGTGCTTGCGGATTCGTGCGGCGGATCGGACTTGAGGAGCGTCGAGAAATCCCAGCAGGCGGCTGCGAAAAACGGCCCGTCGACGGCGCGCAAGCCGGAAGAGCATGCGCGTACGAGAACGTGGGAGGTTCGGGTCTTGTTGGTGGCGAGGGATGAACCACTTTGCCGATTTCTTCTCGAATGACATTTGTAAGAACCGCGGCACTGGGAGGTGTCGGAGCCGATGCATAGGACTTCTGCAGTTCTTCTCGAACAATTTGTCGTATTAGCTCGGTAAGTGACTCCCTGTCATCATTTGCAGGTACGAGAGAGCATGCAGCAGTCATGGTGGTCTGGCGTTCATACTGCGAGTACTCACGAATACTACCAGTACTCACGTACGGGGCAGAAACCTGGAGGCTTACGAAAAGGGTTCTACTTAAATTGAGGACGACGCAACGAGCTATGGAAAGAAGAATGATAGGTGTAACATTAAGGGATAAGAAAAGAGCAGATTGGGTGAGGGAACAAACGCGCGTTAATGACATCTTAGTTGAAATCAAGAAAAAGAAATGGGCATGGGCAGGACATGTAATGAGGAGGGAAGATAACCGATGGTCATTAAGGGTTACGGACTGGATTCCGAGGGAAGGGAAGCGTAGCAGGGGGCGACAGAAAGTTAGGTGGGTAGATGAGATGAGGAAGTTTGGAGGGTCAACATGGCCACAATTAGTACATGACCGGGGCAGTTGGAGAAGTATGGGAGAGGCCTTTGTCCTGCACAGGGCGTAACTAGGCTGCTGCTGCTGCTGCTGCTGCTGCTGCTGCTGCTGATGATGATGATGATGATGAAACACCACAAAGGTGACCCAGGCATACACCTGTTCATACACGGTCAACAAGTGCCTAAGGTACATAGAATCAGGATACTGGGTCTGCACATCCAATCTAATCTAGGTGCGAGTTTTACACTGAACCTCCTCGATAAGCAAATAAAACAAATCTCGGGACTGGTTCACCGGATTGCGTCACACAATCATGGCCTGTCTGAAAAGGACACCATTCAAATGATTGAAGCTCGAGTTGTCAGTCGCCTTGCCTACCACCTCCCGTATCACCACCTCACTCAAAAACAAATGGATCAGGCTAATCGTCTAATCAGGCGGGCGGTTAAGACCGCACTGAGGCTGCCGATGCGTGCTAGCACTACCCGCCTCCTACAGACTGTTCTCTATAATACCGTCCAGGAAATCGTAGAGGCACAGAGGAGTAATCAGCTCCTGCGCCTCACCCGAACACCCACTGGGCGAAACCTACTCCGAACTCTGGGGTGTGAGCCAAGTAGCATGATCCCGATAGAAGAGCCGTGGTTCCCTATTCCTATAAGACTCGCAGCTAACATGCAACTCAAACCTTTGCCACGAAACATGAAATCGCACCGCTATCAGGGTCGACGTAAGGCGCGGGCTGATTACTACGCCCAACGTTACCGAAATCGCGAAGACGTCTTTTATGTCAACGCCGCGGTCGGTCCGCTCAAAGGAACAGTCACGGCCACTGCTATCACGGAGGACGGACGCATTAACATCTCTGCCTCGATTAAAACAGCGCGCACCGATGTGGCTGAGGGGGTTGCATTAGCCCTAGCAGTGGCGCATGCGGCCGCGGATTCTACCATTACAGAAATCTGCACCGATTCCCAAAGTGCGTACCGTTACTTCCTTCAAGGCGTGGCACCTAAGACGGTCACACACATTTTAGAAAACATTCCTTCGCTTCCCCACCAGGTGACTATCACGTGGGTACTTGGGCATGAGTGTGTCCTCGGGAACGAGCACGTTAATGCGCATGTCCGAGGTCTTTCCCTCCGGACCCTGGACGACCACTCACCCAACCCCATGGAAGAACTAGGAGGGGGGATCCGCACCTACCACCAGATTACCACATATTACAGGGATGGTAGGCGAGATTTACCTCCCCCTCACCATTCCCTTACCGCCCATCAGAGTTCAATCTGGCGCCAGATCAAGACCAAAACATTTATTTCTCCCTATCTGGCACATTTATTTTACCCTGGTCTCCATAATCCACAATGTACCACCTGCCGAGTGCCCCGGGCAGATCTTTTCCACTGTTTGTGGAGCTGCCCCACGCCCATGGCGGTAGAGCCTATTCCCAACCCTTCCTTTTCCTCGTGGAAGGCCGCTCTTCGGGTCACTTGCTCGGATGACCAGCTCTGGCTGGTGGGCCGTGCTTGCCTAGAGATGTCGGCCAGGGGGCTCCCGGACGTCTAGGGGCCCAACCACATTTAAATAGATCCAATAAATTTTTATCCATCCATCCATCCATCCATCCATCCAGACGATGCTTGCTACTCTGGTGCCATCTCGTAGCCATTGTCGCTGCACTACGCTTTTCTTCTCACGTTTTTACCATATCCTCCTTGTCTGCTTTCTGTCTCATGGTTTTGCGGCACCCTCCTCTTCCGCTTTGTTCCTCACGTCTTTCATCCCCACTGCACTCCGCATTCGCTCTCATCCTTTGCTGTGCTTGTTCGCTCGGTTACGACGACGCTCGCCGCAGGAATGGGTGCCTACGAGCTACGCCCTGAAATAAAAGCGAACCGTCACACCTGCCTTGGAGCTCTGAGTGCACATTGTACCCCATACTTTGAAATTGAAATTGCTGCCTCTAAGCCACTGGTCATCAACAGTGACTGCCATTTTGGGATGGCTTGCGTGACGTCAGAAAGTGCGGGGCTACCGTAGTGTTGTCTGCTGCACAGCATTCTGAAACCATGCATGCTGTGCCTCGCTCTCCTTTCTCTGTACCCTGTGGCACCCCAGGGCTTTGTCATGGCATTATTCCTGCAATAATATATCACTTGCTTGGTAAAACCAGCAGAAGCCAGAATATGCCTGCAGGAACTATCTAGGCCTGATTGCCAAGACGCACATGTGATAATGAAACTGTGCATATACTGTACACATTGTCAGCATAGAAGGTACTTCTTTTCGTCACCCGCCAGTGTTGCCACACTGCTGTAAGTTCAACTGCAAAGTTAAAAATTCAGATGCAAGCTTTCTACCGCACCAGAGGTGCTCGAATTTTACCGGTTTTTGCTGCATGACACATACGGTTTAACATGCAATGCATAATTCAAGGTAAGAAATTTGATGTTGTGGCCCCTTTACTGTCTGCTCTTGGCTCTCAACAAACTTAAGCTTATGGAGAATTCAGTATATTTCCTGTTTTATCTTACTGCTTGAAATAGCTTCAATAAGGTGCAAATGTGGGTTAGTCAGTGTAGCATAGCTCAGATTTCTGAAAATGAGGCAAAGAAGCAACATGCACAGAACACAAACTAGCAGCTATTTTAAGTTCACATAAGGATAAGTCAGCTGGCATGATGTTTGGGTAACTGGAGATAGCTGGCTGTGGCCTTTGTCCTGCAGTGGACATAAATTATGATGATGTCATGATAGTGAACACAAAAATACATGCATGGAGAACACAAGAAGAAACAGTGTCACATTAGTGGACGTTAAATCAAGTGCAACACTACATGCTTCGTGCTATTTATTGTGTAGCACTATTGTGTTGCGTGGATTGCATGCTACTCAGTGTAGCACTACATGCTCGTTTATTTCACCATCATTGAATGGACCAGCTTGCCTTTTGCCACTAATCCTGACCCAGACGTTGTGTGCAACTACTTACATTTAATTACTTGTAATGCAACGGATTACATGTAATCAATTACATCTTTTGGTAGTATTGTAATTGATTAATTGTATTCTTTTACTTGGTAATACTCACTGATATTCAATTACCTTTTAATGCAAATAGCGTTCTTTGTCTACTTCAGCCGTATTGAGTCTGTCCGTCTCTCCGTGCGTCCCTCCGTCCCTCTAGTGGCAGCATCTGTCTTGGCGGAGCTTATGGGACAGTGAATGCATTGAAGATACATCATCTCCCGCTGAAAATCTCCCGCCTATTTTCGGCTTGCCCTGGGAAGATTTTGAAGCAATAACCGTAGTTAACAATGACTGATTATGGCACTTACCAGGTTCTAGTGTGCACCTTCCTTTTTTTTTTAAAGTGAACCTTTCTTTGCCTATTCCTTAAACTTCCCCACTGTGGCTGCTGCTGTCAGACGTCGGGGGTCGCACGGTGTGCATGCATGACAGGAGCGAGTCAGAGGAAAGGCCACCCTGGAAACTCATTTTCGCCCCACCACATCAAATGTGCACAATGCGCTCTAGAGCTCCCTGGCCAGGCCACATCAGCCTCGCGACAGCTGTGATTATCTGTGACTCCCCTCAGAAGCATTGCAGAAACTGCAGTGCTTCCCTCTCTATTAAGGTGTGAGTACAGAGGGAACGTAGATAAAACTGTAGGGAGGACAGAGGAAAAGAGGCAGTCCCCATACAAGGGAGGGGCACGGGGAGGTGACGTGAGAAGGCAAGCAAACCCTACTACTATACAAAGGTGGTTGTGTGGAAACTGGATAAGCTTAGGTTCAAGGTACAGTACAGCACGTTGCTGCTATTTCTGAAAAATAAACACCATGCAAATATGTCAAGTGGACAAACTATGCAGGGCGCGCAGAAGCAGAGCCGCATTAATTAAAGCGCACCACAGGGTCCAGGTGACACTACGGAAGCGGTCGACCGTCAAACCAACACTTTTTGTGCCTGCCGCATTAGCTTTGCGGCTATGGTATTGTTAGAGGCCATAGATTTGATCCCAACCACGGCAGCCGCATTTCGACGGGGGCGAAATAGAAAACACACGTATGCTTCGATTTTGGGACACGTTAAAGAACATCACAGTGTAAAAATTAATTTGGAGTTTGTCACTACGGCGTGCCTCATAATCCGATTGTGGTTTTTGCACTTATAGCCCCATAATCCAATTCAAGTTTAATACTTCTGCCACAATGCGATGTGCCATGTGAGCCAATGACTATGCTCAACCCTCTCAAAGGTTATGAAATATGGCACACAACAACGCCTCAAGCAAATACCTCCCCCTGTGTGTTCTGTGTACTATGCAAACAAACAGCAGTGGTGCCCGCAAGGTAACGTTTAACATCAACTCACCACTCTCGTGTTAGATTAAATGTGTAAGAAATTAAGCTTTAGCCGTGAACATCACTGCTAATCATAGTCAAAGCATCCTGCACGGAATGCTTCACTTACATCGATTCCCATAGTGCGTGGTATCTGCATACTTTCTTTTCCCTAGGAAAATTGGGTTGGAAATTGTCTGCGCTGTGAAATGCAAATACGAAACCAAAACCGCCTTTGAAGCATTTGCATGCTTTGTCGCACAACACTGACGTATTGCGGTGAAGCTGACTTTAGGAAACCTGCTGCTAATGCTCAACACACATTAGACCCTTGCCTATTTTTCCTGCTAAGAAATAGGGTGCACGTTACATTTATAATTTTTTTAGGTGCTCTAATGTCATTTCTACGTTAGTTTCTTACTTTGGACCCAGAAAGTGGGCGTGCGTATCATTTAGGGCCATGATAGAATCGGGCAAATACTGCCAAATAAGCCAGCAAGGTATTGGCCTTTTTTCTGCCTCTTGTTTAATTCCACCCACCGGATAATTCAATCAATTTCCTCTATCCTGTCGGAGTCAAATAATGGAAGTTGACTGTAATTATACTTGGTTACCGTATTTACTTGATTGTAATGCGAGTTTTATTAATGATTTTCATTGCTTGAAGTCGACCCTCGCGTTAAATTCAAATAACAGCAAAATTGACCATTTTAAAAGAAATATCCTAAATCTCACAGTTTTTATTGTTATGTTGGCAACCCATACGTTTAGGTACGATTTGTAAACAAGTCGATTGAAGTCCGAACTTGTTTTTTTGTTGTGCTAACCGATGCCATTTCGCTGTGCTTGGGACTGGTGTTACGGTTACAGTGCTGTAGCACCATGTAGCCTTTCGCGCTTTGACTCCGTTTATTCGTCACGTTATGGAAACATAGCGCATTCGGCATGATGCCCGCTTCCAGAGCTTCAAAAGACGAGCAATGTTGATGGCCGAGAGCGTGGGAAACTCCACTGTCACTCGGCGGCTCGACATAAGCAATTCGCGGATGGCAAGACCAATTTGTATATATACATATATATATTATAGGGCACATGATAGACAATTTGCGGGGGGGCCGAGAAAACTGTATTGACGTCATATCTATTGGCCACGTTCCGTAAACCCTGGGACAACCTATGTAATTAGAGCACCACAGCAAACCTTTTTTCCTTTTTCTGTTTTTCTTGTTTCTTAGCGGGGCTTTTTTACCCATTTCGAAAGCTTTTTGCAGGTTAGGGATAACAAATGTACAGAATAACCAGCCTTCTCGAGCCTATCTATCTGTTGTGAACAACTTTGCTGCATATTGTGTGGACATGTAAGTACTTACGTAAGTACAGTACTTTCGTACAGGGCAGAAACCTGGAGGCTTACGAAAAGGGTTCTACTTAAATTTAGGACGATGCAACGAGCTATGGAAAGAAAAACGATGGGTGTAAAGTTAAGGGATAAGAAAAGAGCAGATTGGGTGAGGGAACAAACGCGAGTTAATGACATCTTAGTTGAAATCAAGAAAAAGAAATGGGCATGGGCAGGACATGTAATGAGGAGGGAAGATAACCGATGGTCATTAAGGGTTACGGACTGGATTCCAAGAGAATTGAAGCGTAGCAGGGGGCGGCAGAAAGTTAGGTAGGCGGATGAGATTACGAAGTTTGCAGGGACAACATGGCCGCAATTAGTACATGACCGGGGTAGTTGGAGAAGTATGGGAGAGGCCTTTGCCCTGCAGTGGGCGTAACCAGGCTGCTGCTGATGATGATGATGATAATGTGTGGACATGACTTAGCAATGGCAGACCTAAGAGCCGAGTATGCTATCCCCTATTTAACAAGTTTGGAATGACAAGAAGAAAATTCAAGCAGTGGTTTCCTTGCCCTAGGTGAAGAGTGCCAACAGACGTGCTCCTTCTGGATCGTCAAGCACAGATCTAAAAACTGTAATTGGTTGTTCTGGATAAGCTCAAGCGTCAAACCAAGACCCCCACCACATTCCTTTTCACGGCCCCCCGCAAATTGTCTATCATGTGCCCTATGATAAATAGGAAACTTGAACAGGGTGGCAAAAAAGAAAAAATCATTGCGGCGTTAAACAGGTGTCCCCTTTAGTGCCTTGTAACACTGGTATGGTTTATCAGATTCCACTTAAGTGTGGGAAAACTTACATTGGACAGAGCGGCAGGTGTATTAATATCAGACTAAAAAAACACAAAGAATCATTTACCAACCCTAATGCTTCACATATAGCGTCGCATTGTTTCAATTGCGGTTGTAAACCTTTGTTTCAAGACACAAATGCCAAACCACACGGGAAATAATCGAGGCATTTCACATTAGAAGATTAGGAGAGACTTGTGCTAGCCACACATCATTGTCTCTGTTAGAATGCGAATTTCAATATCTTCTTAGCATGTGTGTTAATCTCAAGTAGTGTCTTTTTGTTGTTTGATTTTTGGCTTCTGTACCTCTTGATATGTTTAACTGATGTCTATAGACCTTGTCATGTTGATATGCTGCAGTATTTGCAATCACCTATATATATATATATATGTTGATAGTTTCAATAAAGATTTAGTTGAGAGTTAGTGCTCGTCCTGTCTGCTTCTAGTCTCTGTCTGTGTTACTTCGCGCTACAATTCAAGATCGTGTTACCGTACCAACTCGCCCACCTTTCGGTCCTTTTGCATTTGCCAAGGCGTCTAGCCGGGAGTGAGCGCATGCTGGATAGCGTGCGTGTGGTCTGGCCCAAGTTTTGCATGATTCGAGGCTAGTTAAAAGTGTTCGAAAGTAATCGAAATTAGTGAGACCAGACAGTTATAACTCCAATAAGCAGTCTCGCCAAAGTTTAATTCCTACGCAGGTGGGCGCGGCTGAGCATGAGCAGATGGGTCGGCCTCTTCCAGAAGTATGTCATTTTTATCAAAATTCGAAATCAGATTTTCGCCGACTTCAGCCTTTTCATCAAACTGCATCAATAAATATGCACAGTAAGAGAGCGGCTTCTCTCCACCTTGCAGGTTTCCACAGAACTATTACGTCAGTAGGAAAAAGCACACTGATGAAACACTTTTCTTGATTTATATCAGCTATTGGCCAATAGCAGCCTAGTATGGCAATCCGCTATATTATGAAATGAAGTGTCCAGGAAAGAGCGAGGAGCAAGCTTCTGTTGAAAAGAGAACGTTAGAGAAAAAAAGGTGATTTCACACTCTGCTTGTGAGCTTTGCATGCCGTGCATGATGGCAAAATTTGGCTGATATGTTCACAGCAGCATGTGCTATTTGTGTAGGGCGTTTTTTCACCAAACTTGAGGGGTTGTTCATTACCCCTATAAAGGCTGTATGGAACTCACTCCATTCAGTCAAGGCTGTAACCACTAGGCTGATAGATCAGTTAGACTCTGTATGAAGTATCGCTAGACTGGGCTGTAATCACTTGGTGGTCGAACTGTGAGACTCAGTTTGTTGTGCGTAGTGGTAGTTGTCCTAAGCTCCAACTCATTAAAAGAGGAAGAGTACAGTGCTGCCTACTTGTTTCTCATTCATTCGTGTTGTTCTGCAAGCTCCGCATTTGACTTAGCAAATATTTTTGCTTCAACATATCTCCAAGTTCCTCATTTCCAAGTTCCTCATTTCCAGCCTGCCTCTTGATTCATCATTGCCGATTAACACCTTGAAGAGACTTAGCCAGCTTCAAAGAACAAACTTTACTATGCTTCTGCATGAAAGGTACAGCCACTTTCTGTGTCCAAAGTAGAAAACTAATGTAGAAATGACATTAAAGCACCTAAACAAATTAGAAACCTAACATGCACCCAATTTTTTAGCAGGAAACATGGGCAGGGCTTTAATATGCATTCCACAATAGCAGTCAGTTTCCTAAATTCATCTTCGCGACACGTTTTTTTAAAAAACTCAGCTTCGCCGCAGTATTATGTGTTATGCGGTAAAGATTACGAATGCCGCAAAGGTGGTTTTGGTTTCGTATCCAATCCGCCTTCTTCACGGCACGACGGCGCATGCGCCCTGCCCCAGCGGATTTGTCGCGAAACGTTTTGGAAGGGACGCCACTTATAATCGGGGGAAAGCCCCCCCCAAGAAAAGAAAGATAAGCGAACGACGTGCACAGCAGCAAACACTCGCGCAGAGTACCGTGTTGGAATACCACTGGTACCTCTACATTGGTGCGGTGCTGCAAACATGCGTATGTAAAACTGCAACTCCACTTTTAACAGAAAGCGGCCAGGGCTTTGTCCAGACTGCACCATGAACCATGTAGTTGCTGTTTTGCATTGATGCCTAGCAAATTTATCGTAAAACCCTTATGTTACACTTGGGCGACAGTTCAGAAACATTATGTGGCTGACGAAGTCTTCTTGCAGTGTGGACCCTCTCTTGCTGGTGGTGGCAGTGCGTGCCTGAGTTCACGTACTCGTTTAAGGCATGGTAACACTGGGTCAATACGAGACAAACGAGACCGAAAAGACGCTGACACCAATGATTGGCTAACTGTTCAGCACAGTGATTCGATGAGACCGTTTTATCGCAACAGGCCGACAACGATGCAACCGACAGGCGCGAGTTATTGTAGCATGACGGGCTTTCTTGTCGACAGCACCGACAAAATCAGCGTGCCGACCATGATTGCTCGACCGAACTTAACGCGATTGGCCGTCGAACCGATAATGCGATAGCCAGTGCCCCTTTCCTTGTATATATAGTTATTAGCACTCAAAAGGTCAAAACGTGGCTTCGAAGTTAAAATGCAGGAGCTTCAGTCCTCTCTAGCTGTGCACATGAAGTTTGAACCAGTATTGATCCTGTTTAACGAAGGTTGGGTTGGGCCTGGCCCCGCCGAGTTCGTGCACCCGCTACCGGTAGACCTGAACTTAAACATAAGCAGTTATGATGAAGGAAACTGCTTTTATAGTCCAGTTATGGCCCTGTAGCAATTTGATAACTACTCTTTACTTCTCACGGCGCGTACACGATAAGCGGGAAGCAGTGACCCAGCGCTGTGCCAACATCTGTCCGTCATCATTCCTGAAGGCTGCCGGTTGCATTCATTACGTAGGTGGGTGGGTCTGTACGTGTTGTTATGATGACACATTTCTTCATTCCAGAGATGCACTGTTTGCCTTTGCGTCAAATGGGAAATAAGAGACGGTGCATTTGGTACAGCAGCATAAACAGTTGCCTCGCTAAAGTTACCAACGGTGTCAATGATGGCATCCGCATTATCGCTAAAGAACTAGATAGCCTATAAATGCTACATGGGTTATGCAGAGCACAGTTTTCTCTAATAATACTTTATGGCATGTGCAAACTGTAAGTATCATGACGTTACATAAAAACAAGAATCAGTAATTACACCACGTAATATGTGTCTGGAATGCAGTGGCTGTTGTTTAAGTTGCTCGGCCGCTCATATTGACTCGTCTCAGGGTAGAACAACGCAGCTCTTATGTGCAGATATGAATGTTTTGCAACATTTTGACATTATTTCATATCATCGATGGGCCATTTTCGCAATATTCACAGCTAGCAATGCTCTGTAGCTGTAGGCGTCGATGTAAACAAATTCACCACTTCGGCAAATCCAACGTGAAAGGCTGCACTCAAAGGTTTCTTGAATATGCAAAATATGTAAAGAATGTGTAAAAGGAATACAAAAGCGATGTGTAAGAGCAGACATCAGTGATAACAAATTCCAAGGCAACCGCATTGGCCAATGGAACTCGGTGTGCATTTATGGGCAGCACTGTTAACACCACAGCGCACTCAGGCCTGCTCACCCAGTAGTTGGTGAGCGCTCCATGACTTCCAGGAACAACATGCTACACCGGATAAGCCATTAATAGTTGTGATCCGCGAAATGCACAACCGACGTGCACTCGGCATGGGCACAGGTACACAAATCAACCGGTAAAAGCCCCAGCGCCCTCCCACAACGTTTCCAGTGGCGTCCTGCAGAGGACAGCACAGGAACATGAAAAAGGCAGATTGCACAGTGCAGGCAGTCACTGGCCCAATGTTCCTGGAAGAAAAAAGAAAAAGAAAGGGTGCGTATTATAACCGGGTAAATACCGTAATCAGACATTATGAGCTACAGTTATTGGTTGAAGATGTTCCTAGGGTGGCTTGAAAATTGATGTTTTTATGGAAGATTACACATGTTCACTGAATTCAGTGGCCCCTGAGCACAGACGCTGCCACTAAAGGGGTCATTAGAGTGTTTATATTTTGCATGCGCAAACGGGTTTGGGCACGCAAAGGAACCTTTGCATACTGCTCCAAAGCTTCTCCAGGATGAGCTGCGGTGTGCAATATCGGAGGCCGCTGCAAAGAGAAGTTGTGGGGAAGGTCAGGTGGCAGTCACCACCACCCTATGCTAAGAGCACCGTCGCATCTCCTTCCATTAATAAAAGCTAAATGAGCTAAAGGGTCACTCAGCTAATCCAATCCAGTGCACTTGTCCATGTTCATGGTGAGCCATTTAGAAACTATGCACCATATTTGCAGGTAGTGTGCAGTTTAGGAGGTCAGGCATAGTGTTTGCTTGGCACATTATGCTTGTTGGCATGAGAGAGAGTGATTGTAGAGACGAAGAGGCCCACATTCCTGCTTTGTATCGGCGGCATGTCCGTGGCGAGATGGGTGTCCCTCACCCGACAACGCGCACTTCGCGCATTCGGCATGGTGGCTGTGTCATGGTGCACTCAGCAAACTGAAACTTTTACCCCCTGGGATGTTATTAGCTGATTTGCTATGTTGCATTTATCTGTGTGTGCTCATAATGCAGTGCATTTGTAGCTCTCCTGTTTTACTAGCTAGATGTTGAAGGAAAAAGCCAGTCACAAAACACAAAGGACAAGAGGAGAGGTTCACACCACAACGACTGGTGTGAACCTCTCCTCTTGTTCTTTGTGTTTTGTGACTGGTTTTTTCCTTCAACTATGTACCAATTGGCCCGGATTTCAACCCTTCTGCATAGCGAGATGTCTTTAGGCCTACAACAAAACTGCTCAAATGGTCATTGTGTATACCACATGACTGTATTGCCATGAGTTATGTGCGCCTTAGTGTGTCGTGCTTTACCGTTGGGTGTGCACAGTACTTTCTTCTTCAAGCATGCTGGTTGACTTGCTTTAGCCGTGTGATGGTTGTAATTCGTTCATGAGGGGTCGCATGCACAGATTATCTTTGTTGAAAATATTTGCAATGATGTACACAGGTACTCTGGAACCTTTTGACGCATAGCGATAGTGTCCTGTAGATAGCCATTCAGAAAAGTCATTGTTGAGTGCGGCAAAATCTGCTTCAAATCATCATTTTTCCTGCTACAAAATCTACTACAAAATGCTCTTGGCTGCTATGACCACTGGATATGTGAAGTCTGCATACACCCATGTGCAAATCGAGGGGGATGCCCAGATTTTCCGACTCCCACTTTAATATTTGTGCGCACAGCGCCGGCGCACAACACATGACAAAAGGCACAAAGCGCTGTGTATGTCGCAGCACTGTGTATGTCGTCTCTTGCAGTCCTTGTCCTTTGCGCTGTACGTTATTTTTTACCACAATGTCCTTCCCAGCTGTTACTGTTCTTTTACTCTGTAGCGACAAGGTTTACCTGCCAGCATGCAAAAAAACTTGCCGGAAAAAAGGCTGGCATGGATATCGGACTCTGCTCTACCCGCCAACCTATATGGCAACAAAAAAAAATATTAATAATAATAATATTGGAGGGACACTGTCCACCTCGCTGCTTCATACGGGGTGTCCCCCGCTGCATGAGCACTGAAACGCTGGTATGCGCCCGTCTGGCATACCAATTGGGTCCATGTAGAACGCATGTGAGCATGCGCTTGGTAGACCAAAGGCAAGGTTCTATTAATATTGATGTCACAAGTAAGGTGTATTTCTGTTAAAAGAAAATGCACTTAGTGTCGCAAGTTGGCCCTCATGAGCTGTATTTGTTTTAGATCCTGTTGGACGTCGACTATACTGGACCTTCACAATCGGAGCGCACACAGCTGCCCTGTATACTTTAACTTCAAAATATTTCTGTTTCTTTTATATCCAGCCACAACTGATATAGAGCTGCATTAGTTTGCAGTCTCTGTATGCCTCAGAGAATCAGTTGCACCAAGGCCAGCACAGAAGTAAAGCAGCATGCTTGAGTGCCAATGCTTCTTGGTTATAAAAGAAATGTGTCATTAGAATGCTGACTGGGACATGAATAAATTTATTATAATTATTATTGATCATAAGTATCTGTGCAATCATCTCAAGGTCACACACCCCTTCCCCCTCCCTTGAAAAAAAAATACTTGGATGCCCGCCTGTACACCACGTGTCCACAAGGAACAGCCAAGTTTGCAAACAATTTAGGTGCACGTTAAAGAACCCCAGGGGGTCAAAATTTCCGGAGCCCTCCACTATGGCGTGCCTCATAATCAGAAAGTGGTTTTGGCACGTAAAACCCCATAACTTTTCAAGTTTGCAAACAGTGGAATGAACTTAATAGGTACTGATGGGGTAGTTCTTGATCCATGGTTTGGTGAAGCAGTGCACTTGGTAGAAGAACACGTTCACACAAACATAACTCATGAGGACATGGACATGCCGAACTGCAACTTTGGTTTATTGCTCAGACGTGCTTTTGAATAAGCACATTGATAAGCAAATGTGCTGCGACTGTTGCATGGTGAGGAAAACGAGAACAAAGATTAACAAATAGACAAAAATCACCACTACCGTGTGCACTCAAGATAGGATCAAAATGCCTGATGAGTGATTGTTCAAATGCTGTTAATCAAATGCTCAATGAATAAAAAGAATTTGGGTTAAGCAGGAGTTTGAAATAATCACAATAACTCATACTGATATGAAAACAACGGCAAAAGCAATGAAATGTGGAAGCTTGGCCTTCATTTTTTTTTTCTATTAATTGACCTCTTCATGCGAAATTAATGAAAATATATTTCTGAATAGATACTTCGTCAGTTCAAGCTGATTTATTGTTTCTTGTTTAATGTCTCATTAATGGCAGTAAGTTTTCCTTTCCACTTTTCCTTTATACATTTATATTGTGCACTGTTAGACATGTAAAGGTGCTCAGTATTCAGTTTGATATTTGAAGGCCCCATTCTTTCAAAAGTATTTGTAATCAACTTGATTTTGAAAAATTCAGTATTTGGACACCCCTATCAATAAGTAATACTTCTGTTTGGAAGTGCGATGTCATTTGGCTGCTTCTAGATGTTGAATTGTTTTTGTATGATGTATTTCAGGCACCCTGATCACATTCGGTGTGATTGTCACTGCTGGCATACTGTTCTTCATTGGCACCTTTGTGGCAAGCTTTGGCTGCTGCCTCTACGCCATCTTCTATGTACTTCGTACCTTGAAGATAGTCGGCAACTCAGCAGCCCTAGCCGACAGCACCAAGAAACCAGAATGAACCATCTTTGACTAACGGTTGTGCAATGTTCCTGGTGACACTTCCCGTCCCCCGCTTGTTGTGTGCATGTTTGTTCTTCTTCGGTAACATTCTGTGATAGGCATTTCTCACACATAAAAAAAATTGAGGAAAGTGACCAAGTTCAATCTCCTTTCTCATTGTGAAGATTGTGTTGTTATCATTGGGTTCAAGCATGTGTTCTTTTTTTTAGGTCAAACAAAAATAAGAACAATGGGAACAAGCCGCTGGTCGGTAGCAATGTGTTCTTGTCTTTCTTTTCCTCTTCTACTTTTTTGTCACTTTGGAGAGATCACATGTTGGAAGCATCGTGGGTTGAATGCTGCATACCATGCAGACTGTAGCATAGTGTGTCGCATGCAGATTGGGTTCTGTAGCAGGACGATATAATGGGTTATGTTTTATTGTGCGAGACTGAGGGTCTGCTTTTCTTCATGAAATTAAAGTAATTTCGACACACTTGCCTAAAATGTGCTATTTTCTTTAAATGTTGCTCATTTTCATTACCTGTACGTTCACTATTCTTCCTTTTACAGAGCGCCAGATGGCTGCAGCACTGGTAATGGCATCTCATAATAATTTGTTCAATCACAATGGGTTAAGAACTTTTTATTCAATTTTACGGGGGACTCTCCAGCTGCAATGGCAGTGCCGGTGTCACTTCTCGGCCACGCGTAGCCCACTTTGCATGGCAAAAGAGAAGGCTGCACTGACATTCTATGTACACTGCAGGAAGCATTCCTCTATTGAACAAGGCTTGCTATGCTGGTGCACTGGCACATAAGTGTAGGGTCATAAAAGCACTTTGCAGCACAGGCAGTGGACTTCACAAAATGCTAGCCATAGCAATATAATGCCATATATGATGGTAGGCACGCACGCACACACATACACTCGCACACAGACAGACAGAGTAAACCCTCATTATAACAGAGTGAACGGGACAGCCCAAAAATTTGGTAAAGCGGTAATTTGATAAAAGCGACCTTGTCATAAAAGCTCAAAAAAGTAGAGCTGAAGTAGCACAACTTCATGGAAGTCTAATACACATGTCATGTGGCACATTTTTAATCGCGATCTAACCAGATCATGATTGAATTTTTTGGTTGCGATTATCTCCTTTGCGTAAGCTGCGGCAGAAAGGAGGCTATTGCAGTTCTTCGAAATGTATCTTGGTTCGGGCGACCTTGGGCACGCTAAGCAGCGTATAAGAAAATCAACTTTGGAGGCCGCAGCGCTGGGTGCGGCCATGCTTGCAGAAGCAGCTTACGTCGAGAACTAATGGGTGCGCAGCACGCGAGTGCACACGTGTCCCTTGACAGTTCACTCTGAATGGAGCAGCTCACGCTGTTCTTAGAGTGATCCGACTTAAGATACATACGTTTGGGTCAGGACTGGAAAAAAATTTTGAATAAAGCAGTAATTTGAGTAAAGCCACTTCATTATAATGAGAGATTACTGTGTCTCTGTGTGTGCAGGAAAGAGACTACAAACTTTTTGGAAGATATGTTTACTTAATGTTTTCGGCTGGTTCGTCTGTACTCTGTACTAAATCTTTACTCTGACAAATACTGCTCCACCAGCCGAAAACGTTAAGTGAACACGTCTTACTCCCGAAAAGCTTGTCATCTCTTTCCTGCACATTTTATGTCGGGTCCTGCATACTGAACTTAAAGAAACCCCTATATATATATATATATATATATATATATATATATATATATATATATATATATATATTGTGAGCATTATTCATACGCTTCATATTCTCACCTGTACATACTCATCATCACCGTTTTGGGGCCTGGTGGTGGGGCTCTCTCTCAAGAGAATAAAGAAGAGACTGGCTGCCTAAACCTCGTCTCACAAGTGGTGGAGTGTGCTGTCCGGTTCCTTCGCCCTCTCGCTCCCGGTCTCTCTCCAGCTTCACCTACGCTACATCCCTGGAGCTCCGCTCGGGTCGCCGCCTCTACCAACTGCACTCAACCATGTCGCAAGACCAGCAGACCAGTACCACGACATCTACCTTGCCTACTCCTGCGGGAACCCCTTCTTGGACAGTCACCACCCCTCAGAAGGATCCACCGGTATTTGCTGGGCTTCCAGGTGACGACGTTGAAGACTGGTTGGAGCTATACGAGCGCGTGAGTGACTTTAACCACTGGAACGAATCAGCAAAACTTGCTCACGTCGCCTTCTACCTAACCGGAGTTGCGAAAACTTGGTTTTACAATCATGAGCTCGATTTGGCCAACTGGAGCATCTTTAAACACCATCTACGCCAGATTTTCGCGAACTCCTCTGTCCGCTCCGATATCGCTAAGAAGAAGCTTGCAGAGCGTGTTCAGCACTCCGGTGAGTCCTACACTTCGTACATAGAGGACGTCCTCGCCCTCTGCCGCCGCGTGAACACCTCGATGGCAGAGAGTGACCGTGTACGCCACCTGCTCAAGGGTATTGGGACTGCGGCATTCAATGCTCTTGTAGTGCTGAATCCCACTACCGTCGCCGACATCATCAGTACGTGTCAGCGTCTCGATGAGCTTCATATGCTCCGCTTACGTCCTGACACTTCTGATTTCAAGGCGTCCAACGACAGCGAGCTACGTGCCTTGATTCGCTCCATCATCCGTGAGGAACTGCACGCCCAAGCTTCGTCAAACCCTCCTGAGGTCCATCTGACGCCTCCTGGTGGCGGCCTACGCCATATCGTGAGGGAAGAGTTAGCTGCCGCGACCTGCCCGCAAATCACGAGCCCGCACCCTATCCATACGCCAACGTACGCTCAGGTTGCCTCTATAGTGCCACCCTCCCAGCAGCCACCACAACAGGCACCTGCACCGCACATGTCCCTGAATCCTATCACTGCAAGACCATCGCCTGTTCCGTCTTATAACGCATGGAGCCCACCTCGACCGGTTTGTTACTACTGCGGCATCCGTGGCCACATTTCCAGGTTTTGCCGACGCCGTCAGCAAGACGAAAGACGTGGCTATGACGGCTTTGAAAGGGATCAGTTTTCTGGCCCTGTACCACGATGTCGGCATTCTGACTACGATTATTATCCACGACGTTCCCCATCTCCACAGGACTTCAACACTGCCGGTTCATTGCGTTTCCCGCGTCGTCGCTCTCCATCACTGATGCGGCGCTCTTCTTCCCCTCTACGACCGGCTACTTCGTCTTCCGATCACCGCCCGGAAAACTAAATGGTGCAGCTTCAGGAGGGAAAGCTGCATCTGTTGGACAACGTGAAACTCCTCCGGAGCGCCCGTCAAATGTACTTTTGGTGTCTGTTGAAGGTGTCCGAATCGAAGCCTTGGTTGACACAGGTGCATCGCTTTCCGTGATTAGTGCTGACTTGTGTTCTCGATTGCGAAAAGTGAAGACACCGTACAATGGCCCTCCCCTTCATTGCGCTAATGCAGTTCTTGTTCAGCCCTCCGGTGTTTGCACTGCGCGCGTTTTCATTGATGGCATCCTCCACCACATTCAGTTCGTCGTGCTGTCTTCGTGCACTTACGCGATGATTTTGGGATGGGACTTCCTGTCCTCCGCCTCAGCATTCATCTCTTGCCGTCAGCGAACTATTCATATGACGGACACTGAATCTTCGTCCGCTGTCAATGCTCATAGCCTGCGTTTTGTCACGTCTACCGACTGTTTCATTCCCGCGGGCAATGAGCATATTCTGACTCTGACTTCCGACACTATTATTAATGGTGATGTGCTCCTTGCACCGAACGGTTACTGCATTCCTGGTGGGCTTAGCCTTACTCCTAGCCTAGTACGGTTTCAGGACGGTAGAGCGTTAGTCGCTGTTCATAACCCTACTTCTTCGCCAGTTGTGCTCTCCCAGGGCTCTACTGTGACATGCTTTACTGACACCGAACCTCTTTCGCTGGTACCGCTTCACACCGAATCACCACCTTTGTCTACCACAACTGATTATCACACTGCTGCCGCTGCTTTAACGGCCGCGATAAATCCCGATTTGACCACTGTGCAGAAAGAAGACCTTCTGGCACTCCTGCACAAACACAGAGCCTTATTTGACGTCCACTCCAAGCTTCTGGGGCGCACTTCCGTCGCAGTACATCGCATCGAAACCGAAGGCAGTTCGGTTGTACGCCGCCGCCCGTATCGTGTGTCTTCCGCAGAACGGAAAATCATTGCGGATAACGTTGATGACATGCTCAAAAGAGACATCATTCGGCCATCCTCTAGTTCCTGGTCGTCTCCTGTCGTGCTGGTTCGCAAGAAAGACGGCTCTGTACGATTCTGCGTCGATTATCGAGCCCTTAATAAGATCACGCGCAAAGACATATATCCGATGCCAAGAATTGACGATGCCATTGACTCCCTCCAGGGTGCAGAATATTTCTCTAGTCTAGACCTTCGATCCGGATACTGGCAAATCCCCATGCACGAAGCGGACAAGGACAAGACAGTGTTTGCAACACCAGATGGACTTTACGAGTTCAACGTCATGCCATTCGGTTTATGTAATGCCCCTGCAACATTTGAACGCATGATTGACACAGTTTTATGTGGCCTTAAGTGGAAGACCTGTCTGTGCTATTTAGATGACATCGTTATTTTTTCTACAACTTTTCGTCAGCACCTTGAGCGCTTGGACGAAGTTTTCACGTGCATTTCCAACGCTGGACTCCAACTCAACACAAAGAAATGCCATTTTGCCAGAAAGAACATCAAAGTGTTGGGCCATCTTATCAGCAAAGATGGCGTTCGACCAGATCCCGAAAAGGTTGCCGCCGTGCTTCGCTTCCCTCGCCCTGAAAATCAAAAGCAATTAAGAAGTTTCTTGGGCCTGGCATCCTACTTCCGCCGCTTCATCAGTCATTTTGCGGCCGTGGCGTCGCCGCTACACAAGTTGCTCACGTCGGGCACTGCTTTCCCTTGGACAGATGACTGCGAACTTTCTTTTCAAGCCCTCAAGCAGGCATTAACCACCGACCCTGTCCTCTGTCACTTCGATGAGAACGCACCAACTTGCTTGCACACCGACGCTAGTGGCCACGGGATCGGCGCTGTACTATTACAGCGTGATACCACCTCACGAGAGAGAGTTGTTGCCTATGCCAGTCACGCACTAACCGCTACCGAAACGAATTACTCGATCACAGAACAGGAATGTCTCGCAGTAGTTTGGGCGATCCAAAAATTTCGACCATATCTTTACGGACGCCATTTCACGGTCATAACCGACCACCACGCCTTATGCTGGTTGTCGTCAATCAAAAATTTGTCCGGACGACTTGGTCGCTGGGTGGTACGCTTACAAGAGTACGATTTTGACGTTGTCTACAAGTCTGGGAAAAAGCATCAAGATGCCGACGCTCTCTCACGCTGCCCGCTGCCACTATCAGCTTCGAGTACATCTATCCATTGCTCGCCACTTGATGATGAGACTAAGTCGTCACTCCCGTTATTACCGTTATTACCTCTATCTGTTACTGACACGTTATCTTCCAATCGCGTCACTCACCTCGCCTCGTGTCAACGTTCGGACCCCTACTGCAACAGCATTATCCAACGCCTGTGCGGAACTACATCTGCACCAAATGCCAGATTACGTCGACAATTGCGACTATTTAAGCTTGACAACAATGTGCTGTACCGCTACATATACAACTCCGACGGACACCGCTGGGTACCTATTCTTCCACGTTCGATGCGCACACAAGTCCTTGAAGCCTTGCACGACGACCCATCTGCTGGCCATTTGGGATTCCACAAAACATACCACCGCGTTAGGAGCCGTTTCTTTTGGCCAGGCATG
Source organism: Dermacentor andersoni (assembly GCF_023375885.2). NCBI lineage: Eukaryota > Metazoa > Arthropoda > Arachnida > Ixodida > Ixodidae > Dermacentor > Dermacentor andersoni. The sequence continues at coordinate 155,714,494 of NC_092821.1, forward strand.
TCTACCTTTGTGGCCAAGTACGTCGCTTCTTGCGTTCAGTGTCAACGGCGGAAACGACCGACTTCGCCTCCTGCTGGGCTTTTACAGCCCATCCCATGTCCCGAGACACCGTTTGCCATCGTTGGGATAGACCTAGTCGGCCCTCTGCCCATTACGCCAGCGGGTCATCGATGGGTCGTGACAGCTGTTGACCAGCTCACACGTTACGCAGAGACCGCTCCTCTACGCTCTAGTTCGGCGTCCGACGTTGCCACCTTCTTTCTAGATGCCATTGTGCTGCGCCATGGTGCACCTCGTGTACTGTTAATCGACCGCGGCAAGACTTTCATGTCAAAAATGCTCACAGAAGTACTCGGAGCTTGTGGCACAGTTCATAAGACGACATCCGCATATCACCCACAAACAAATGGCTTAACCGAGCGATTTCATCGCACACTAATAGAAATGATATCAATGTATATCGGGCCAAACCACGACAATTGGTACAAACTTTTACCTTTCGTGACTTTTGCTCACAACACCGCTATCCAACGAACTACGGGATACTCACCTTTCTACCTAGTTTACGGCCGTTCACCGACATTCACCATCGACGCCGCTTTCTTCAATGCCCCAACTAACACCTCGGCCAGTATACCCGAACAGTTCGTCTCGAGACTTGAGGAATGCCGTCAACGTGCTCGCTTCAACACAGAAGTCAGTCAGCTAGATCGCAAGCAGCGTTACGACATCTCTCGTCGCGACGTCTCCTTTCGTCCTGGAGAGGAAGTGCTCCTTTGGACGCCTATTCGTACACCCGGTTTGTGCGAGAAGTTTGAATCCCGCTTCCTTGGACCCTATATTATTGACGAACAAACATCCCCCGTGAACTATCGCGTTACTCCCGTAGTCGTTTCTTCCGACCATCGTTGTCGTGGTTCGGAGATCGTTCACGTTTCGCGCCTAAAACGATTCGTTCGGCGTTCCCCTCCTGGCTAAATCGCGGCCTGGCTGGCCGCTTGCGCGTGCGGGGAAGTTAGTGTGAGCATTATTCATACGCTTCATATTCTCACCTGTACATACTCATCATCACCGTTTTGGGGCCTGGTGGTGAGGCTCTCTCTCAAGAGAATAAAGAAGAGACTGGCTGCCTAAACCTCGTCTCACAATATATATATATATATATATATATATATATATATATATATATATATATATATATATATACGGGTAAATACGGTGTGTGTGTGTGTGTGTGTGTATGTATGTAGGTATGCACGGCCGCTATCTTGGACACGTTCGAAAAGCTGACGTTTGATTTAGCCTAGCGCGATTGTCCAGGCTGCGCCGATATCGCGGCCTAGACCAATCTAGTCCAATCGCGTGAGGCGAAATTGAACGTCAGCTTTTCGAACGTGTACAAGATATAATGTAATGCGACCACAATTTTAACGCGAGGGTCGACTTTGCGAGGGCGGAATCGAGGAAAAAGAACATGATTGTAATGCGAGAGTCGACTTTGCAAACGCGCAAGATCAAAGACGCAAAAACGCGAGTTTAACGCGAGAAACCGCAACTATAGGAAAAGTTGAGAGCAGCTTTATTGGAGTACCTGCAAACTATGCCTAATCTTCATCCTCGCCACTGATGTCGCCATCACATCTGGACTCCTCTTTGTCACTAGTTTCCCACAGCAGATCGTCCTCACTACCGTCGAGGGCATTTGAAACAGAACATTTCTTAAATGCGCGGTAGACTGTTTCATGAGACAGCCCGTACCAAGCAGCTGAAACCCACTGGGCAACAGTAGATGCACTTGGGCGTTTCAGTCTCCCTGCAGGTGTTGAGGTAGATCCACATTCAATTCAGTCCCAATACAGCTGCCGCAAGCGAACTTGAACAGCTTGTTCAAGCAAACATCCAAGGGCTGAAGAATGGACGTCATTCCACCCGGTATAACAACCAAATGCATTCCGTCACGCTCCAGCTTTTCTTTCACGCCGGGTGTGAGGTGACCTCGAAAAGAATCCAGCACCAATATTGATTATGAATGCAGCAATGCACCTGGCCTTCGGTCTCAAACGCTGGAAATACAATCTATGACGAGTTCCGAGTCCATCCAGCCTTTTTTGTGGCAGCGTACGACAACATTATTCAGAAATGTTTCTTTCGGGATAGTCTTCCGGCGAAAAATTATGAAGGGAGGGAGCTTGCGACCATCAGCCAAACATGCGAGCATAACTGTTATCCGATTCTTTTTGTTTCCAGTGCTTCTAATCCGAACTTCGTGTTCACCATACCGATGAAACGCGATAAGTTTCGACTCGAAGTCCTCAAGTAGTTTCTGACAAATCGAAGTAGTGCGTCGAAGGGAAAAACTGGCCCTTCGCATGAACTTCTGTATCCAGCTGCGCGATGCCTTGAATTGGTTTGGCGCCTAACCCGCGTCTCGTGCAAGTTCACGTGCTTTGCACTGAAGCATTTCAATGCTCACACCAAGAAGCCAGGAGCGTTGTTCACCAACGAAGTCCGCAAGACGACGCTCCAAATCCGGGAAGCGGCCTTCCTTGGGCCCACCGAAACCTTTTTATGACTGTTGTAATTGAACAACTCCTAGCAATGCTTCCTCCACCCCCGTATCGTCGATTCGTTGATGTCCAGGCTTCTTGCTGCCGCTGAGTTACCGACTTTTTCGGTGAGTAGAATAGCGTTGCGTTTGAAGCCAGCGGTATATTGAGTGCGAGAGCACGCCATTTTGTACGTAGGCACATTATGCAGGCAGGAACAGACCAACGTGTCGAAGCGCTGAACAGACAATGCGGCTATGCACTGCCTGAGGAGTCTGTGGTGTAGGTCACGTGGTACTATCGTGGAAACAAGTGCCCAGAACGCACCGCCAGCGGCCCAAACGGATCGCTATGTCACTAGAATCACCTAGTGATGAGAAAAAGGTGCGTCCATTTCGCGCGCCAATCGTTCGACACTCACACACGCGTTTGGTCCCTCCAAGGTGACTCGTCGCTGGCGCGCCCTCATTGGTGTCGTTTGCTCTGCCTTTTTCGCGTTTGCAGGCATTCGCGACTCGCCCTGGCCGTAGTTCACGTATTGGTTGACCACTGAAATTGGAGCGTGCGACTTAGAAGGAGCAGGTCAATCGACACGCATGTATATGCGGCACATTAAGCAAGCTTTATAATGAGCGTTTGGTGCCTTTCTTAGCATTTTTATACCTAGTATTCGAGTGTAATGCGGGGGGTGACTTTTCACTTCTATTTTTGGTAAAAAACTCTCGTTACATTCGGGTAAATACAGCATATTTATTTATTTATTTATTTATTTATTTATTTATTTATTTATGCTGTCAACCCTCTGCTGACGGTTCTTACAGGGAGGGTTTAAATACAGGCAAATCATATATACAGGTGCATCAAGCGGCAGCGGGATCACAAAAATACAAGTTTAACAATTTTTCAAATTCACAAACATCACTGGCATTTGCCACAAAGCTTGGTATCGCGTTCCAGAGTTCAATCACGGCAGGGAAAAAAGAAATGCGGAACACATCACTGTGAGCAAAGTATGGGCGTAAAACATATTGATGATTAACACGACTGCTTCCTTTTCCTGGAGCCTGCACATACTCATCTTTGTTGATTTTTATATGTCCATGTAGTATTCTAAAAAACACTTTCAGACGATCTTTTTGCCTTTGTACTTCTAGTGTTTCCAGTTCACAAGACTGCAACATCAGTGTGACGGAATCTGAACGGCGGTACTTTGAGCATATGAAGCGCGCGGCAGTACGTTGAACTTTTTCTAACCTTGTCATTTCTTTCTGATAAGGGCTCCAGATGACTGAGGCATATTCAATTGAAGGTCTAACAAAAGTTTTATAAGCTATCAGCTTTACATCTCGCAAAGCTTGACTTAGTTTTTGCCTTAAGAAACCTAGTCTCTGATTCGCCTTCGAGCACACATTTTTTTATGTGCGTATGCCATGTCAGATTATGCGTGACTGTAACACCTAAATATTTAAACTGGTTAGCACGAACTAACAAATTACCATCGATGTAATAGTTAAAAGGCAGAATGTTTACTTTCCTAGTCATATGTGTGTATGTTGATTTAATGTATTTTATATTCATACCCCATAATTTACACCATCGGCTGAAATTTTCTAAATGACGACTAATTCTTAGTTGATCCTGAACATTGGTTACGGTAGAATAAATTTGACAATCATCTGCAAAAAGGTTCATTTTTACTGGTTCTTCAACAACAGAGGAGGTATCATTTATATATATAAGAAATAACAGTGGGCCCAAGACTGACCCCTGAGGAACACCTGAAAGCACTTGGAGTGGACTCGACAGGCTGCCATCTAAACTTACGGTCTGTTTACGATCACTTATATATTCTTTTATCCATAGCGCTAATCTTTCATCGATACCTATTTCTCTCAGTTTAAACATCAGCTTATTATGCGGAACTTTATCAAAGGCTTTTGCAAAATCTATACAAATGACGTCGATCTGTTGCTTCTCATCTAAGGCTGCAGCGAGATTTATTTATTTATTTATTTATTTGGTCATACTGTTAACCCTCCAGTGAGGGTCATTACAGGGAGGGAAGAAGAACATATACATTTCATAAACACTTCAATGAGCAATCATGAATCAGAATTCAAAATCTGTACACCATTTCTCAAAAGCATATCGACACCCAGCTCAAATTGTTGCACGTTCACACTCTCCACAACATCACTTGGCAGTTTGTTCCATAGTTCAATTACATCAGGAAAAAAGGAATACCGATATACATCCGTACGTGTGTTAATAGGTTGTAGTACCCTGCTGTGGTTTTTTCGTGAACCACGTTTTAGAGGCGCTTTCACATAATGTTCTTTATGTTTAATGCCCCTTGCATTATCTGGAAAAAAAGTTTGAGTCGATGTTTTATTCTTCTCATTTCCAGCGTTTCTCATTCACACTGCTGTATCATCTCTGTAACCGAGTCAGTACGGCGATACTTGGAGCATATAAAGCGTGCTGAAATCCGCTGAATCCTTTCCACCTTCTTTTTTAAGCATTTTTGGTGAGGGCTCCACACAGCATTCGCATATTCCAGAACTGGTCGTATAAACATTTTGTAGGCGACCAATTTAATTTCTTTAGTCGCATCTGGAAGCTTTCTCCTAAGGCTTTCTCCTAAGAAGGTTGAACTGACGAAGCAACAACGATGCGCGTGACCGTTGAATAGACGGTGACAACTGAAAGCATCTCGAGTTAATCACGCGGGCACTGAATTGATGAGGAAACTGGCCTTCACATCCCAGGAGCCGCCGATGACTACACCATCCAAAAGGAGTGAAAAAGGCAGCAAAATTTTGACCGCCGAATAGCTGTCAAGTCTCAACATTGATTTGGAGGCACTTTAGGAATGTGTGTGAGAAGTGATGGCGTAGACGGCGAGGGGGGTGGGGAACTGGTCTGCCAGGAGCTCGGCCAGGAGGCCTGCGCTGATGTGGACCGCCACGGACAGCACCTGGTGATGTGCATGTGGCACCAGCAGGAGTGACGACAAGAGGCGCCAAGCTAGTGGTCCATTGGGAGAGCGGTTGGTGGAGCAGCAAACGCCCTGCCAGCTCTGATTTCGCCCCCCCCCCCCCCCCAAAAAAAACTAAAGTAGCACCAAGTGCACCCCTTCGTCCCTGACTCTTCTCCTTGAAAGCTGCAGCAGCGCCTCTATGGTGTCCACAAGGAAACGGGAAACTACGGACGCGAGAGCCACGAGCACAGCGGGGCTCGATTGGCGCACGCTCGCTGTCACGGGAGCTGCTTCTTCGGTGTCCATCGTCCAAGGGCTTCGCCGCCGTTGGACGAAACGTTGAAGATAGTAAACATTTGCCGTCAACATCACCGCTAATTGTCATCAATCAAATCAAACAGCATAGAAAGATTCGCTTACATCGATTCCCACAATGCGTGGGATCTGCATTTTTTTTTTTTTGCGCCGTTGCCTTAACACTATCATAGAAATATTTAGTAGCAACATATCATGAGAATCGAAAAGCAGAGCAGAGCTGTGTTGTGGGAAAGCATATTGACCGCTGGAAGCACAACTTATACGTGATTGTGTCACAGCAGACATTCTACAGCTGGCACATGCAGTGAGCAAAGAGTACTAAACTACACAGCGACGCGAATTTATGCTGAGCTCCATTGCAAAGCCATCATTTTAACGATCATAACTTTATGCGACTTGGTACTGGGGCCGTAGTCCTCCATAAAGAAAGCAACAAAATCCCAATAAAGAAAGGCGTCAGGCAGGGAGATACGATCTCTCCAATGCTATTCAGAGCGTGTTTACAGGAGGTATTCTGAGACCTGGAGTGGGAAGAATTGGGGATAAGAGTTAATGGAGAATACCTTAGTAACTTGCAATTCGCTGATGATATTGCCTTGCTTAGTAACTCAGGGGACCAACTGCAATGCATGCTCATTTACCTGGAGAGGCAAAGCAGAAGGGTGGGTCTAAAAATTAATCTGCAGAAAACTAAAGTAATGTTTCACATTCTCGGAAGAGAACAGCAGTTTACGATAGGTAGTGAGGCACTGGAAGTGGTAAGGGAATACATCTGCTTAGGGCAGGTAATGACCGCGGATCCGGATCATGAGACTGAAATAATCAGAAGAATAAGAATGGGCTGGGGTGCGTTTGGCAGGGATTCGCAGATCATGAACAGCAGGTTGCCATTATCCCTGAAGAAAAAAATGTATAACAGCTGTGTGTTACCAGTACTCACGTACGGGGCAGAAACCTGGAGGCTTACGAAAAGGGTTCTACTTAAATTTAGGACGACGCAACGAGCTATGGAAAGAAGAATGATAGATGTAACGTTAAGGGATAAGAAAAGAGCAGATTGGGTGAGGGAACAAACGCGAGTTAATGACATCTTAGTTGAAATCAAGAAAAAGAAATGGGCATGGGCAGGACATGCAATGAGGAGGGAAGATAACCGATGGTCATTGAGGGTTACGGACTGGATTCCAAAGGAAGGGAAGCGTAGCAGGGGGCGGCAGAAAGTTAGGTGGGCGGATGAGATTAAGAAGTTTGCAGGGACAACATGGCCACAATTAGTACATGACCGGAGTATTTGGAGAAGTATGGGAGAGGCCTTTACCCTGCAGTGGGCGTAACCAGGTTGATGATGATGATGATGGTACTGGTGCTGACATTAAGGAAACAAACATTGCGACCAAACATGTGACCGTTATTAGTTCAGTGACATTCGCTCAAGCAGCGCGTGTGTGTCGCTGTTTGTTAGCATTGGTGAACAGTAATCAATCGAATGTGCTACACAACGCTCGGACACGCTGCAAGACGCTCGAGGCTAAGTAAACATCGGCGGTAGGTAAGTGCTGATTATCCAGACTGCGGAGTTTGGAAGCATGCTTCCATTCGTTTCGAGCACAAGGAAATGCACATACACCAAGCACAGACGTTGCGGCAATCGTGATTTTGTTGGATGTTTTAGCAGACGATCACACTGAGACCGGCGGAACCTAGTGGGCATGTTGGATTTGTCGGCGTCGTTCGAAGCCGGTTCGGATCTACGTCGCACTGCCACAACCCACGGTCGTCGGTCGGGTCGCTGTCGGCCTACTATCACAACACTGTCTTTCAGGAACATTGTCGCGCGCGTCGTGCGTCCAAAGAACTCGGACAATCGTTGGTGTCGGCGTTGTCGCATCGGCGGCCATAAAGCGGAGCGTTTTCATTATTCCGGAGGCGGAGGGTGGACTGGGACCCGATCAGCTTTCAGAACCCCATATATATATATATACACCTTGCAATTGAAGAACCTTCGGGCGACCTAGAAGGATTGTTCACTGAAAAACGGGCTTTAAGAATTTACAAGACCGCATAGTAGGAGTCAGTTCAGTTTCACAACCCCAGTCCTCTCCCACCACCAAGAATCTGGCGTCTCTCGGTGGCGTAATCTTCCTTCATGTAATTGTCGTATACTTCGCTATCACTAATATTGCTTCGCCTTTCGGGCGAAAATGCAGCCTCTCTGTCTTTTTTTCTTCTTGTTCTGTGAGTATATGCTCATGACTGCTGTTGATTCTGATTTCGAGTGAATCCGGCTTGGCCTCATTTCGGTTACTGAGTGAATTATAGAGGGTGCCCCAACTATAACGCACCGAAACTTAGAAGAGCAGTTGTGTTACTCGAAGAAACCGAGTGCATATTGTTTCCAGTACAGTGCAGTAGCCGCCAGTAATTCTTTCGTTACTGACATTTAATTCGGTAATTGCAAATAATTATCAAACTCGAGAAGCACTGTCCTAATTATCAAAGTGTCTGTGAAGCATTTGTAGGCACTCCCAGGCCGCCCCAAATGACATCTAACTGCTGTGTATTCAGCGACGTACTAATTGCATGCAATTTTTTCCAACTGGCAAACAAACCTCACGAAATATGAAAAATAACATGTGACTGCGCTCCCACCCGCATCCCTAAAGCAGCGCCCTCAAATAAGCTGATTGAAAGCAACTGCATTGCCTGTCGCAAACCCGAAGAGACAGCGCATCACCTTGATACGGAAGGAGCACCAACAGCAGGTTTCGCGGCTTTGCAGCTATACCTTCCTCTCTAGGGCGACGAGGACACTGTTGCAGTTTTTAAGGGCAACAGGATTCGACAAGCGGATGTAGCCTGAACAAATGTTTATAGTGCTGCAAGTGATACTGTGCTGTGCGGTGACGGTATGCGGTGACAGTGACCGACCGTGATTGTATGTCTATGCTCCTTTCTCTCCTTATGTCTACTTTGCTGTCACTTTACTTCCCCTCTCTCCCCAGCGTAGGGTAGCAAATCGGATCTTCCAATCTGGTTTACCTCCCTACCTTTCCCCTTTCTTCTGTCTCTCTTTCCCTCTCTACGTCACACTTATTATCCGTCTCTCAAGGCCGACTGATCACATTGATAACAAAAGCTCCTTGATAGCGTGGCCGAATCGTCGCTCTGACCACGCACAAAACGCAAAATGCAATGTAATAGGCATAGCATGCTTCAAAATCCCGGCTTTGCTCGCACCGCACCAACAGAGTGCGCGTGCAGCTATATTTCGTGCCAGAAACTTGCTTCGGACCAAAGCCAAATTAAAGCGACGGTTTTAGTTTTCATGAGTGTGTATATTTGCTGCAAAAACAGGTTCATCGCATAAAATAAAAGCCAAATGAACAGCCCGGGAAGCGATTCACGTGTTGAGAAAAGGCAAAACCGATGCGTTCAAGAAAGTAAATAACTCACTTCTAAATCAGCCGACTTGGCAATCGGGTCGCTTGCAGAAAAAAAAAAAAGCATCACATTTCAGTGTGTCCTTTTTATCTATGAATTCGTAAGCGCCGTTGAACACCAGCTGCTGCCTAGAGGACATGTTCGAATAGGTCTTCTTCTGCAGCCATGCAGTACTGAGTCCGCTTTATCACATCTTCAGTGGCTTTCTTGATGACTGCCGCCCGAATTCTACGGCAGACATCCGTTATCGTTGTCTTGAGGTAATCTGACGTCCGTCTCGATCATGTAAGCACGATCTTTCACATAACCCCAAAGAAAGAAATCGAGTGGAGAGAGGTCAGGTGACCTAGCCGGCCAATTTACAGGCCCGTGCCATGCAGTCTATTGCGCTTGAAAAGTCGCATCCAGGCAGTTTCGTACTCGGCTGCTTCTGTGTGCTGGGGCTCCATCTTGCTGATACCACAGGAGTGGAAGACGTGGCGGTGGGATTTCGCTGAGAAACTAATTCACTACTCCTTCAAGGATTTCGTCCACGTAGCTCTGTCCAGTCAGTGTGGGATCGAAGAAGATGGAACTGATTATAGCACAGGCGTAAATTCCGAACTCCACATTGAACGACCACTGGTGCTGGTGCCGAGTGCGCTTTACTCAGTGTGCATTGTAATCACTCCAATAGTGGGCATTATGTAAATTTACCTGGATGTTTTCGTGAAAATTGATTCATCTGAGCACATGACGTTGCTGAAAAAGTCCGGTGACTCATCGGCTTTTGTGAGGACCCAATTCGAGAAATCTAGACGATTCTACAGGTCCCTATCTTACAAGGATTGGTGCTGGTTAAGGTGGTACGGGTGAAAGGCCGTCGTTTAGAATCCTCCAAACTGATGACTTGGAAATTGGTACCCGAGCTGCCACGTCCCGCACGCTAGCACGAGGGTTTGAGGCCATAAATGCTAGAGCATCCGTGCGTAGGCCAGGACTCCAAGATGGAGTCATACGCCGCTGTTTCCTGAAGCTGCCGGTTTGTCTCAGGTTTTCATCATTTCTGATGGTAGTCGACGCGTTTTGTCTACCGCCACACTTCCATGACTGATATATATTTGCGGCCTTCCTCTTGTCATTTGCAACTCCCAAGGCAAGGATCATATTTACCTTTTGCTCATTAGAGAAAGACATGGCGACTGGGACGAAACAAAACGCACCTTTAAAAATTTTCACTGACGTTTTCAATTCGCTTTTGTGGTGATAGGTTATGTGGCAAAAGAAAAATAACCATCCGTGCACTTTATCTCCGCTAAGACAACGTCTATCACAGCTTGTTTCCAACTAACACCAAACGTGACGTGTTACTTCGCCCGATCACGATGTTTTACAGCGAAGCTGTATATGGCTAGCCGATCCGTCCGTCCGTCTGTCACCTGTACGCCGAAAACTCCTCCGGCGCAACCCCATGTGAATGCACGAAAAAAAAGCGAAAGAGAGGTGCGCGGTTAGCTGCGCCAGTAGTGACGTCGTTGCTCCCCGTCACAGCCGAGCGGGCGCGCAGCAGTTTCTCTCCGGCTCCCAAATGGGTAGGCCACGTGACATACCTACTCCTAAGGAGCAGGCAGCTTTCGATCAACAACGCAGCGAGCACAACCGGGACAGAGCTCGTCTACGCCGTCCCGGTGCTGCAGCCCGGGCACAAGAACAAACTGGTGCAGCCGAGTGCAAGCAGCAACTGCGCGTACCGAGGATCCGGCAGCCTACCATGGTAGCCCGACGGTTCATTAAACAACGGCTTGCAAGCCGTCGTTTAATGAACCGTCGGGATTAACCCAGTGACAAACACCGGGGCCGCACGTTTCAGCTTCACTGGTTAACCGTCTGTACGGAGTGCGTGGGCGGTGAGTTTTTTCTTTAGTTCCTTCATTTCGTTGTGGCTAACTCTGAAAGAGCCTTTTCGACGGCGCTGCTTTATGACGCGGGTGGGAGCGCAGTCACGTGGTATTCACCATATTTCCCAGGGTGTATATATCAGTCGAAAAAAAAGCTAGTACTCAATTAGTACGTCGCTGAACATACCGCACGTAGATGTCTTTTGGCTGTGCCTACTCTATGCCTCTATATGACATTTTGATAATTATGATAGTACGTCTCGAGCTAGATATGTATTTACAATTACCTCATTAAATCTCAGTAACGAAGAAGTTACTGGCAGTTACTCCACTGTACTAGAAACAATGTGCACTAGGTTTTCTTCGAGTAACGCATTGCTCTTTTTAAAAATCTTGGTGCATGATAGTCAATTGGAACACCCCATATATATTTACGGCCTCTGCATGCAAGTGGCGATGTTTCCATCCCTAATAAATGTTGTAAATTATTAGAAGTGTCTTTTTAATGAATTGTTAGATTTGCTTACTGGAAAGAGAAGCGATACTAAGAGACATATAATTCGCATGCATTTGACACGCCCTTGAGAAAAGACTGTGCCGAAGGGGTCACAAAAGCCTGAAGGCTTTCTTTCAGTGTCAAAAAAGCACGCAAAGTATTTTGAAGCGAGGTGAACATAGAGCAACATATTCCTTCTCTAGGCATATACTATACATAACTATAGAAATAATTGTTAATTGGCTACCTCCTTCTCTTTAAAATATAATAAACCTTGTCCTATGTATATATTTAAATATTGTTACGATGGGGTGCGTTTATTTAAAGATGAATTGATGAAAAGGGGGCCGCGGCGACACCGAGCCACTGCAAATACAAGCGCACTTCGTTCTCCTCTTCCTCCGTTCTTTCTGTAGCTTTAGCGTAACACTCCTCCCTTCACAGACAAATCCTGCTGGGCGAGTAACTGTTACGTACACTCGGAGTCACGGGGATGTGTGTGTGTTTCAGGCGGGCGGCGTGAACAAGCTGCGTCTTCTTAGACCGGTAGCCATTAGAAATGAGACTAGCAATCGAATATGGATGGATGGATACAACTTTCTTGTACGTCCGGCAAGGTTTAACGCGACCCGGGCTCAGGTCTCCCACGGAGGAACGTCAAGGCCCTGCCTCAACGCCGCCTCACGGGCTTGCTGGACTGCCCACATCTGGATTCCGAGGTCTGAGCTGCGCAGAGCGGCGGCCCACCTCGACGACAGGGTCTCCGGAGTAACTGCCATCCCTCCTATAACTACATTGCACTCCCACAGCATGTGTTTGAGTGTTGCTGGTCCTTCCAGGCACAATTTGCACGTGTCGTCCTGATGCTTATCTGGGAAGATACGTTTGAGACGGAATGGATTAGGGAACGTGTTTGTCTGGAGTTGTCGCCAGGCGACGGCCTGTCTCCTGTACAATTTGGGACTCGGCGGTGGGTATATCCTTCTGGCGTTCAAATATGCACTGGTGATGTCGTTGTATCTGGTGAGCCTGTCCCGTTCTGCTCGAGAAGCGTTCGCTATCGTGCGAGAGGCGTTGCCCTGTGCGGCGCGGCGGGTCATGTCTCGCGCCGTCCGGTGCGCCGTCTCGTTTAGGTTCGGGAGCGCGTCGCCTTCCGTGGTGACGTGCGCGGGGAATCATATGATCCTCGAGCTCGCGGTTTTGGATCTGCCCGCTTTGGCCAGAATGGACTTCCTTGGAAATTCGACCTTTGGCATAATTCTTTACTGCTGTTTGCGAGTCACTTAGTACGACTTCGCATTCCTGTTCTGTGAGGGCCAGCGCAATCGCTACTTCCTCCGCTATTTCCGAGTGTTTGGTGTATACACTGCATGTGGTTCTGATTTTTGACTCTGCGTCTATGACTACGGCGGCGTATGTTTGGCCGTTCGCATATTTGGCTGCGTCGACAAAGCGCGCGTTTCTCTCCCTGCCGAATGAACGGAGCAGAGCCTCGGCTCTTGCCTTTCTTCTATCTCGGTTGTAATCGGGGTGCACGTTTTTTGGGATGGTTGCCACCGTAATGGTCTCTCTGATTTTGTTGGGGATTTGCATTTTCTGGCCGTGCTGGTTGTGGTACGTTATGCCGAGCGTGTTCATAATGTGTCTTCCCGTCGTGGTGCAAATCGTCGTGCAGCAGTCGAATAGGTCATATAACTTAGGCGACTGGTGATGACGAAAGGCCCAATGTAACGAGCCAGAAACTTCTGGCACAGGCTGCTCTTGCGAAGTGGTGTCCAAAGCCATACTATGTCCCCTTTGTCGTACGACACATTCTTATGACGTGAATCGTAGCTGCTCTTGGAGTGGTCCTGGGATGCCAACGTACGGAGCTGAGCTATGCGGCAGAGAGTCTGGGCAATAGAAGAGGCCGCTTGAGGAGTAAAAGGTAGAATGGTGTCAAGGAAGCTGCGGGGTGGTCTGACCTAAAGAATATAGGAAGGAGTGCAGCCGGTAGTTTCATGATTTGCAGCGTTGTAGGCGTATGTGATAAAAGGCAATATATCATCCCACTTTTTGTGCCTTGGATCGACGTATATCGAAAGCATGTTGGTCAAAGTTCTGTTAGTGCGTTCGACGAGACCATTTGTCTGCGACTGATACAGAGTCACGTGGCGAAACTGGCAAGCACAGAGACGCAACAGCTCTTCGACTACGTTGGTCACGATATGGCGACCACGCTCGCTCACAATAACCCGAGAGGGTCCATGACGCAGTATAACGGAGGACAGGAGGAAGCGCGAAACATCAAGAGACGTGGCCGTTGGCATCGCTGCGGTTTCAGCATAACGCATCAGATGGTCGACGCAGGCTATAATCCAACGGTTGTCTTTTGTTGAGCGCGGGAATGGGCCGAAAAGGTCCACTCCAACCATTTCGAAAGGAGATGATGGTGGCGCCACAGGGTGAAGGAGTCCAACCGGAGCTGTATTAGGGCGCTTGAATTGCTGGCACTTGTTACAACTGGCCACATACTTTTCTGTATCCCGTCGCATACTAGTCCAGCAGAATCGGCCCTAAATGCGGTAATATGTTCTGGTGAAACCTAGGTGCCCAGCGGTCGTGTCGTCGCGCATAGCACGCAGCACGTGGGTTCTCAAATTCTTAGGGACTACTAAGAGGAGGCGGGCCCCCCATCAGCCGCATAATTCTTCTTGTAGAGCAGGCCATCTTGGATGAAAAAGCCATTTTTACCTGCTGTGATGATTTTACTTGTTGGTTGAGCAGCTGAGGCGAAGAGGGCATCCAGGCTGCGGTCGTCACGCTGCTCTTCCCGGAAAGTGGCCAGGTGGGGAAAAAGAATGTCGTCGATGGCGGCCAGAAACTCATCGAAATTGTCGGCGTCACATGCACTTCTTGGTAGAGGAAGCCTCGAAAGACGTGTCGGCGTCCGCATGATGTTGGCCACTCTTGAATAGGACTGTGCAGTCAAATTCCTGCACACGTAGCGCCCATCGAGCGAGGCGGCCAGACGGGTCGCGGAGACCAACCGGCCAACATAGTGAATGGTGATCAGTAACGATCGTGAAGAGGCGCCCTTAGACATATGGGCGGAAGTTCTGCACTGCAAAGACGACAGCGAGACACTCTTGCTCAGTGACGGTGTAATTCTGTTCGGCCTTGCTCAACGAACGGCTGGCGTAGGCAATGGCATGCTCGGCGTCACCAAAACGCCGGACGAGAACGGCGCCGAGGGCGATTCCACTCGCGTCGGTGTGCAATTGTGTTGTGGCATAGGAGTCAAAATGACGAAGTATTGGTCCGGAAGAGAGCAGTAACTTCACTTGACAAAATGAGGAATCGCAATCTGCTGTCCAGGTGAAAGGGTTACCCTTGCGCATCAATAAAGTCAGAGGGTAGGCAGTATCGGCATAGTTGTGCACAATACGTCGGAAGTACGAGCAAAGACCCAAGAAACTCCTCAGCTCGCGTTGTGACTGCGGTTGTTTAAAGCCGCTAACCTGCAGCGACCTTCTGTGGGTCTGGTCGCACACCCTGCTTGTCCACTAGATGTCCAACTACTAGCGCCTCTCGTTGGCCAAAGTGACATTTCTTGAAGTTGAGAGTAAGGGCAGCTTGTTCAAGGGTCGTCAGAACAACTTCCAGTCGATGGTTGTGCTCTGCAAAAGTGCGGCCAAAAATGACGACGTCGTCTAGATAACACAAACCTCCGATTTCAGGCCGCGCAGTACCGTGTCCATAAACCTCTCAAATGTTGCAGGCGCGTTGCACAAACCAAACGGCATGACGCTGAATTCAAACAAGCCGTCTGGGGTCACAAAAGCGGTTTTCTCTTTGTCAGCTGAATGCATAGGTATCTGCCAGTGGCCCGATCGGAGGTTCACAGATGAAAAGTAGGATGCGGAATGAAGGCAGTCGATAACGTCATCGATCCGGGGAAGTGGATATACATCCTTCTTCGCCACAGAATTGAGACGCCGGTAGTCGACTCAAAACCTACAGGACCCATATTTCTTTTTCACGAGGATGACCGGCGCAGCCCAAGGGCTAGAGGAATCTTGGATGACGCCCTTGGATAGCATGTCATCGACCTGTTGAGCGATGATCTTGCGCTCTTTCGCGGACACGCGGTAAGGCTTCTGCCTGATGGGATGCGCGGACCCCGTGTTTGTCCAGTGGTGAGCCCGCGTAGTTGGAACGCCAATTTGTTAGCGTTCTGCGCGAAATCAAATAATGACGCATGCTTGCTAAGGACGCTGACCAGGGATTGACGCTTCTCTGAAGACAGTGACTTGTTGATCACTTTTAAAAAGGCGACGAGTCTTCAGGGGCACCGTTGTCAGCCCCGTGCTCTCGGGATTCGTGTGACGTGTCATCAGTTAAAGCGCCTATGCTGAGATTGCTATCCACTTCAAAAGAGGCAAGTCCCATACCGCTGGGTAGCACAACAGACCGGGAGGCGAAATTTGACACCCACAGTGTAGTTCTTCCGCAGGCCACAGAGAGGACGCATCGAGGTACGAGCACACTTCACAACCATTGAAGGCACAGGCTCAACAATTGCATCAAAATGCATAGGCGTCGACACCGCAAGCAGCAACTCGAACTCTGGATAAGGAACGTGTCGGTAAGACAGCATCTTCAATGACGGCGAGAGCGCGTGAACAGGTAGCAGGTTGGTCGGCAAGAGGAGACAGGAAAAGTTCGCCAGTACCGCAGTCAACAGTGGCACCGCACTGTTGTAGGAAATCGAGGCCAAGAATTACGTTGTGAGTGGACTGAGCAAAAAACTGCAAATTCGACTTGATACACGTTATCATAGAAATAAACGTTCGCGGTGCACACTCCAATAGGCCGGAGCAACTCTTCACTCACAGTACGAAATGCATTAGCGTTATCCCAGCGAAACATCACTTTACGGCCTAGTCGGGTTCTGAAATCCAGGCTGATAACGGAGACACTTGCTCCTGTGTCCACTAAGGCCAACGTAACAACATTGTCCACTAAAACACGAATCTTTTTATGACACATGGTGACTGGCGGGGGCATAGGGGCTTGTAGTTGATGATGACTGGCGACTTCACCTCCATTGGTCGCGCCGCCTAATTTCCCGGCGGCGGTGACGTGAGACGTCGTCGTGGAGATGGAGACCTGCGGTGGCGTGAAGGCGGTGGCGTCAAGCTCCGCACAGAAGCTGGTGAGTCGCTACGGTAATTCACCTGGTGGTTTGTCCTGCTATCGGAGTCAGAAGGCCAGCGTGTCCTGTCGCCGTGCCGATTGCTACGCCGATAAAAAGTGTGCTCATGGGACGTTGGTGACGTGCGATGGCGATGAGGACAAAATCTGGCGACATGACCGCGAATACCACATTGGAAGCAGATGAGGTGCTCACGGGACGCACCGAAATTGTCAGTAGCAGGACAACTGGCATGGCCGTCCCACTCTTGAGAAACTGCAGGTGGTCTGGGTGAGTAACCGTGGTGGAATTGATAAGTGGGATGCGCGTTCATAGTAGGGTTTGGCGCTCTTGAACAAGGAGCGAAGTTGTAGGCGTCTGCGGAGGCAGCATTGATGGACGTCTCACGGAAGTCGCAGTGAGAAAAGGGCTCTCGAGCCCGCGGAGTCGAGAGGGAAGCCGCCTCACGTCGGACAAGCTCATCGCGCACCACTTGCCGAATAAGTGACGCAAAGTCGCATGGAGATGGCACCACGTTAACACTGGCTATGTTAGTTACGTTGGCCAGGCGGCTGAACTTCGGTGTGAAACGCCGAGCTTTCAAGGCTTCAAATGTACGGCAGTGCCGAATGACGTCACTTACGGAGTCCAGGCTGTCTTTTCCGATGAGGAACTGGTACACGTCCTCGGCGGTCCCTTTAAAAGATGACCAACTTTGTCCTCTTCTGTCATCTGAGGGTCCAGGGCTTTGCACAACTTCAACACTTCCTCGATGTAAGTCATGCAGGTTTCGCCAGGAACTTGGGCTCGCTGCACCAGAGTTTGCTCTGCGTGCTTCTTTTTAGCTGCCGGATCTCCGTAGCACTTCCTGATTTCGTCTACGAACCTTTCCCACGTCGTCATGCTTTCTTCGCGGTTTTCAAGCCACGCAGACGCGGTTCCCTTGAGGAAGAAGGCAACGTTGTTAAGCTGGGCGGTGGCATTCCAGCCATTGAACCGACTTGCGCGTTGGTAAAAGCTGAACCATCCGTCCAAGTCTTCCCCGGTTTTTCCGGCAAAGGTTCGTAGTTCGATGTAGGGCTGCCATGAGTAGCTGGAAGAAGGTGGCGGGTTGTCGCCGTCGGAAGCCATCTGTGGTGGTAGACCGGCAATTCGGCGACTTCGGCGAAGCTCCACGGATTGCGCTTCTGCTGGCGGTTTGTCGTCGTTCTTCAGGGGCGCCGTTGTTTTACCCCGCACTGTCCGCCAAAAGTGTTACGATGAGGTACGTTTATTTAAAGATGAATTGATCAAAAGTGGGCCGCGCCGACACCGAGCCGCTTCAAAGACAAGCGCACTTCGTTCTCTTCTTCCTCCGTTCTTTCTAAGCTTTAGCGTAACAATATATTGTATATGTGCATGGTGTTTACTGTGGAAATTTAAAACAATGTTGAAGTGGGAAACTACGTATGAGGCAACCGCCACTGGTACTTGTGATGCACTTGTTCTCCTATTGTCAGGATTTGCAGAAATAAAGCAAAGTATGAATTAACATCCGTGCACGTCCGCGCCAACAGCGATGCAGTAAGCTATTAGCCACAATATAATTTCAAGTGAAATGGTCGAGGCAAGTCAAAAGAAACCTCAAATGATGTGGGTGACAAAACTCTGTCAATGACACATTAGGTGGGGGGAGGGGGGTAGGCTTCGGCGTCGCCGGGCAAAGCTCCCCCCCCCCCCCCCCGCCTCCCCGGAAAACTCCGAAGGGGGCTCGGGCCCCGGAGCCTCCCCCTCCCCCCCCCCCCCCGTAGTCGGCGCCTATGGCGCCATCATAGGCATAGCAGCCGGAGGCGTCGCAGCTTTCGATTGGTTGACACCGGCGACGCATCGCAGCCGCTGATTGGTGCACGCTTGCGAAGCGTCGCTACGCGTCGCCGAACTTCTAGCATAGGCAGTCGACAAAATATCTGCGCGTCGCCAGGCTTCAGCCTGTTCCAGACCGACGCTTTTGACGCTTTTGCGCATGCCGAAGCTTGCCGACGCGTGCCAGTGGTTGGGCCTTAAGATGGGAGGCATGTGTTTCGTTCAAAATTGCAAAAGCGGTTACACGTCTTGCAGGGAGAAGGTGAGCATCTTCAAGGGCCCCAATGATCCTGAACGTATGCAAGCATGTGCTGCGGCGATTCCTGGGGGCGGCCGTCAGCTCACATGGAGAGATTACGTCTGCAATAAGCACTTCACGAACAACATGATGAGATATGATAAGTACTACGGTGAGCTTAGAGGCGAGGTAATCCTTGACCACCCGAAGAAACCTGGACTGCGTCCAGAGGCTGTTCCCTGCATCTTTCTTCCGTCTCCAGCACCTTTCACATCCCCGAAAAGGAAGCGGACTCCCTGGGAAGCGTCATGTCATGCTACCGTTAAAACATCTAGAATGAGTATATGCGAGAAGCCATCGGCGGTGAACGTCAGCGATGTTGATATAGCGGGTGAGGCCCACAAGCTTGAAGAAAATCATCTCTCTTTGCATCCACGCGACGACGTTCTTCCATGTGCTAGTACCAGTATATATAGCTCCGACATGCTGTGCGCCTCAGAAAAGCAGTGCAAATTTAGCTACCACCATTCCTGCGACAGAAGTGCAGTCATGCGGTTCCTCGTGTGAAGAATGCTTGCTTCACAAACTCATGAAAGAGAAGCCTGTCAGCTTGCAGAGTCCAGCATGGAATCGCCATGAAAATGTATGGAAGGCGTCGAAACTATTTGTTTTGCGGAACTCAGGAAAGCTTCAGTAACTTCACCAGCTATTATGACCAAGAGATTAGAGCTAGCAATGTGTGGAGAGGCGCTGAAAGTAAGTCAATATGTTTTCGAGCGCGAACTGAGCAATACGGTGTCCAAAGTTTACTCTAGATTCCACGACGTCCCAGACATCACTGAATTGCTTGCCACATTTCACAAAAGCGTTGTTTGCGGCGGGGGTCCTAAAGAGCAAGTTTCTTGGTATCCGGTTAGAATGCGCCGCAGTTGACAGACTCGGATTCTGGAGGCATAAAAATCGTTCCTTGCTTATTGATGCGTCTGAAACACAACGCAGATCATGCAAATCCTTGGACAACACGCTGCGTGTTTACAAAGCGCAGAAAGAAAATGGAGCGAAAAAGACACGCATACGACTTCCGGTGAGCCCTTTGAATAGACCCAAGTTGGGAGCATTGCAGGCAGCGTATTGCCTCCTACCGCTCAAAGCTAAGGCTCCAGAACTCATCGATGAACTGCTGAAATATAAAGAGCAAGTTAAATACCTAGAAGAGAACGAAGTGTAAGATCCCGCAAAGGAAGTGCGGCTCCCGGAAACGCACCATATGCTGTTAACGGAGTGCATAGCTGCCGCGAAAGCTACGTCATCACAGGAAAGGTGTTACACGGACAGCTGTCTGCTACTTTGTCTTCTGCTGCATTAGAAATAGACTACTACAGCAGCGCCTGCTCAAAGTAAAAGGAGGGTGGATGAAATGGTTGTTCTATGTTGCTGTTCACAAAGAAGATCTTAAGAATGCCGGCGGCTTGAAGGTATGCCTCAAAATAACAAGCCACCACGTACACCCCTCAAACATGGACCTCATGCGTGTCAAACACGCAACGCAGGTCTTCAGCCCATCTAGTGCTTCGGCCATCAAGTACTACATCGAGCGGAACATGTTCAATGCACTGGAGGCGGCTGGTACTGTGGAGTTTACAGAACGCACCAATGACCTGTTTGATGCAATGAACAGGCGACACCCCGGCGACGCAGTGCGCAAATAAGGCAAAAACACTCTTGTGAAGAAGCAATCGCTGCAATGGCTCAACGACTTGGAACGCGATCTCAACTCTGGTGTTATCATCAAAAAAATGTTCATGACTCCATTAACAGCCGAAGGCCACCGAGTATCCATCTTATCTACGTTAGACCTGACAGAATATCTGCTAACCGAATGCGCCTTGAAATATGTTCACGCTGCCAAATTCAATCAAGACCCTCTAGAACGATTCTTCGGAAAAATCCGACAGGCAGCCGGTGAAAACGACCACCCCGACATTCCAACGTTCCTTCAGCTGTACAGGCTCAACCAGACGAGCCTTTAAGCTCAACCAGACGTACGCGTTCCAATGCGCCCGCACGCGCCGCACCACGCCTGGGCGCGTACGGCGTCAGGCGCGGAGGCTGTTTCGCGTGTCGGCGCGCGGCGGCGTGGAGACCTACAACCGATAGAATTTTTTCGCCCGCGCCGGAAGCTGCCGCTCGCGTCAGTAGCATGACACACCTCACATGACCACGGCAAGCCAACGTCACTTCCGGAACGACTCTTCGCGCGACGTTCAGGCAAGCCCGGGTCACCCTAGCGTTGTTGCGGGGTTTGCGGAGCTTGCGGGAAACATGGCGGCGGTGGCCTCTGAGATTCGAAGATATCGCCGGTCAACTAAAATTGTAGAAAACGTGCGCTGCTTAGCGTACGCTATATTATAGCGTATAGCGTACGCTACAGTTGCTGACGCTAAACTAAAACTGTCGAATATGTAACACATTGCTTAACGTGGCCGTTAAGCGAAGGCTAGACTGCCTTGAACATGGCAAGCTAGCAACACTGCGCCGCCGCGACGAGACGCGCGGCTACGCGCGGCAACTCGTGCATCGTTTGGGTGCGCGCCCTCTCCCTCCGTCGGGCGCCACGCGACGTCGAGTCAGCGCGGCGTGTGCGGACGCATTGGAACGCGTACGTCTGGTTGAGCCTTTACAACACAGGCGAGCGACGCTGACCGCTGCTCAGCAAAAGGTCTCGCGTTTGATACCCATGACTTAATCACAATCATGTTCGCTTGATCACGACGCGCCGGTTTAGACTAAAACCCCTTTATAATTTGAAAGTAGCGACACTCTCCTCCTCGCGGCGCTTTCCTCCTTGATTCTCCTCGACTGCCGGCTGCGCACGGCACGCTTTTTCTTCTGGGCTCCCGCGGACGGACCGCAGCATTCTATGGAGGCGTGTTATTTTGGGCCAGTTGCGCGCCCAAGTGGTGTTGAAAATTTTGGGAAATGCTGATAACAGTATCGATAATGCTGAAAGTCACGTTTATGAGGAGGCTGGTATTTTCTTAATGCCGTATCAACGGGCTATACTGATGTAAAAAGAGCTTTAGGCGAGTTGTATACTCCAGACAATTTTTCTGCCACATGATGAGATGATTTACTTTGTGCATCTGATCTAGTATTGATTGTGGCACATCCCTTTGCTTGTGGCTTATTAAGCGAAAGCTTTAGATCTCTATTCCAAGGTCGCGTTGTGAGCTACAGTAAATATCACGTTACCGAAGGAAGGCCTGAAGCGAACCAGAGCATGTGCGGCCGTGTATTAGCGATGATTACTGATTAACAAAGTAATTATTGATTAGTGATTGAATTAAGATGGATTAAGGTTATTAAGGAGGATTAAGGGTAATTAAGGTGGATTAAAGTCGATGAAGGTGTATTAGAGTGAATGAAGGTGGATAAAGGTGCATTAGAGAGGATTATGGTGGATTAGGGGGATTAAAGTGAATAAAGAAAGATTAGGGTGGATAAAAGAGTATTAAGGAGCATTAAGGCAAGTTAGGGTGGATTAGGGTGGGCACGACATCGCATGCAACACCATGCTCACCCCACGTCTATTTCTACAGATCCTGATGTGCTGCTTATCGTCCGGTTCGTGCCCTTCCCTTGACCTACCTCAGCCCGCCACCCTGTGCCTTCACGAGGCAGGTGACTGCATCGTTGGATGGCCTACAGACCCGCCGACACCCCCGGAAAACTCAGACCCAGCCCGGATTCTTCTCCTGGCCTAGCAACCCCTATCATCGATTACATCACCATCTACGCATTCCTAGCAGAGGCTACTTAAGGCGCGGCAATCAATCGACCACTTTGGGCACGACATCGCATGCAACACCATGCTCACCCCACGTCTATTTCTACAGGTTAGTTACCTCCGCTACTCAACCGAGTACCGGAGTGACAACCGTTTTCTAGTTGCGGTGTCGTGCAGTGGCGTAGCCAGAAATTTCGTTCGGGGGGGGGGGCTCACGTTGCAGCTTGGCCTCCTCCGAGGAAGCTTTATCTCGGATGCTCCTATCTAAATACATATAGAAGGTGAATTAGTTTTTCTCGGCAACCACTGCACAAAACTTGATGAGGTTTGTCGCATTTAAAAGAAAAACTTAAATTCTACTGTCTTATGGTTGCGAAGTTTTCATTTAGGTTGTCAATTTTTTATTAAAAATTGGCACAAATTCAGATTTCACACAAATTTTCAGAAAACAAAACTATCGCGTTTAAAACTCTGTAACTCAAAAATGAAAAATAATATCACAATTCTGTGAATCGCATCTAATAGTACATCCACAGCGGACAAAATTGATATGTTATAAATGAATCTCAAACAATTTAGCATTATCGAAATACGGCTTTTGCAGAACCCTTGTGCACCACGTAACTAATTCACGTAAGATACAAATTGACATACCGAATTTGTCCGCTTTGACTCTTATAATAGTTGCCGTTTGAAGAACCGCGATACCTGTTTTTGATGAAAAGCTTTTAGTTTGTAAACGTCGTGCTTCTATTTTTTTCGCACTTTCAAATTTTTCAAAATAATTCAAACAGAATTCAGGCCCTATATCGAACTTCCGCTTCCAACAGATATTAGAAGTTAACTTTCTCAAATTCACCAAATTCCATTAAAAGTGACCCAGGGGTTATCTCAGAAAAGCGTTTCTGCGTTTTACATTTATTTCAATAGGCAGCGTCGGAGTTGGGCCCGAGCTAAAGCTTCCTCTTAAACGATTTGTCGAGAGATCAAATACATGAATAATAACTGCATTGCCATTGCCAAAGATGCTGCAAACGAATTCTTGAACGCTACGCACTGTCAAAACAAGTAATATATGTATTTTTTAATAAAAAGATGTACTCGTATGTGCCAGAAATTGTGCTCAAAATAACTGATATCGATGCTTCCTTGTTTTTGTCTATTTAATAAAGTAAAGAAAATATCACACAATCCTTAGAACTATATCAGTTCGAAACCAGCAAAGCAGTGCATGCTACTGATATGAAAAATGTAAAGGCCATGAAATGAACAAGTTGAGGACAAATATGTTATAGAAACTTTGTCATTCAACAACCTTTTTTGCATTTTTATACATATGCAACGGCCAGTGAAAAATCTCAATGACGCTGTCATTTATTCCAATGTATTACGCAGGAGCAGCTGTCACCGGTCGTGTATCGTGAGTAATTGCAGCGAAATTATTGTCCCAGCAGAGAGCACCTATATAAAGCCGTTCTGCAAAATATACGAGGGTGAATCAAATGAAAGTAAAAAAAAATTAAATTATGGGGTTTTTCGTGCCAAAACAACTTTCTGATTATGAGGCACGTCGTAGTGGAGGACTCCGGAAATTTCGAACACCTGGAGGTCTTTAACGTGCAGCTAAATCTAAGCACACGGGTGTTTTCACATTTCGCCCCCATCGTAATGCGGCCGCCGTGGCCGGGATTCGATCCCGCAACCTCGTGCTCAGCAGTCCAACACCATAGCGACTGAGCAACCACGGCGGGTGAGTCAAATGAAAGTGAGCCAATGCAAATATATTGTTGCAGGAAGAAAGCAGGCCCACGAGTGTAAAATAACGTATATTTACAACTGGCGTATATGGCGTTCAGGCAACTGCCAGACTTCGTCTTCGTCTAGTCCAATCTAACTTCTTCGTTCCCTACACCGTAACATCACCCTCCCGGTGGAGTAGCTCCGTCCCGGTGCAAATTATAGAGCCTCACTTAATGGGGGGACATAGGGCTTAAGCTTGGCGACGTGAACAACATCGCTGGTGACGTTGCGATGCACTGAAGGCTGACCGACTGGGGCGATCTCGTATGTCACGTCGGACAGGTGGCGTAAGATCTGGTACGGACCAGAATACCGGGAAAGTAGTTTTTCCGGCAAGCCTACGCGACGTGAAGGCGTCCAGAGAAGGACAAGGGAACCAGGTGAAAAATGGGAGTCTCGGTGCCGAAGGTCGTAGCGTCGCTTTTGAGAAGCTTGCGAGACTGTGAGGCGATGACGGGCGACTTCTCGGGCCTGGGCGGCTAAGTCAATAGCATCGCGAGCGTAATCAGTGCTGGGTGATTGTACTGCGGAAGATAGCAACGTGTCAAAGGGCAAGGTGGGGTCGCGGCCATGCAAAAGGTAAAATGGTGAAAATCCGGCAGTGTCGTGACGGGACGAGTTGTATGCGAAAGTGATGTATGGTAAAGCGACGTCCCAGTCACGGTGATCGTCGGAAACGTACATGGCCAGCATTTCAGTTAGCGTGCGGTTGAGTCGCTCGGTGAGGCCGTTCGTTTGAGGGTGGTACGCGGTAGCAATCTGGTGTTCTGTAGAACAGGAGCGCAGCAGATCATCAACGACCTTCGATAGAAAGCCGCGATCCGTCAGCAACTGGTGAGGAGCGCCGTGGTGCAGGATGACATCGTATAGTAAGAAGTCGGCGACATCTGTAGCGCTCGTGCGATGGCATATCTCGTGGCATAATCGGTTGCTACAGCAATCCATTTGTTGCCTTTGATAGAAATTGGAAAGGGGCCAAGGAGGTCTAGGCCCACACGAAAGAAAGGCTCCGTGGGGATATCGATTGGTTGAAGCAAACCAGCGGGAGGCGTAGCAGGCGTCTCCGACGCTGACACAGGTCGCAAGAAGCGACATAACGGCGCACAGAGCGATAAATGCTGGGCCAGAAGATGCGTCACCGCAGGCGGTCGTATGTACGAGTGATGCCCAGATGTCCAGCAGTAGGAGCGTCGTGAAGTTGCTGGAGCACGGCTAGTCGAAGGTGCTTGGGAGCTCCGGGCCGTCAGGACGAACGCTACGATGGTATAATGTTGCATCGCGCAAGGTGAACATCCGGAGGGACGGGTCATTGGACGAGGAGCTTAGGCGTTCCATAAGTGTTCGAATAACAGGATCTTTGCGCTGCTCGTCGCCAATATGGAAAAAGCCGGAGATGGATAGAACACTGATGTCGGAGTCTGCATCGGTATCGTCCGGTTGATCCACGGGATTGCGGGACAGGCAGTCAGCGTCTTTATGTAGGCGCCCTGACTTATACATAATAGAATATGCATATTCCTGTAGACGCAATGCCCAACGTGCAAGTCGTCCAGTTGGGTCCTTCAAAGAGGAGAGTCAGCAGAGGGTGTGATGATCGGTTACGACGCAGAAGCTCCGACCGAAAAGGTACGGTCGGAATTTCGCGACCGCCCATACGAGCGCGAGACATTCTCTCTCAGTAATGGAGTAATTTCGCTCGGCCGTGGAAAGAAGGCGGCTAGCGTAAGTGATGACACGGTCTTGGCCCTGTTGACGCTGAGCAAGGACAGCGCCGATGCCATGACCGCTCGCGTCAGTTCGTACTTCAGTGGGCGCAGAAGGGTCAAAGTGTGACAGAATTGGTGAAGTTGTAAGCCGCTCAATCAGGGTAGAGAAGCCTTTCTCCTGCAGTGGTCCTCAAGAGAAAGAGGCGTCTTTCTTAAGAAGGTCAGTGAGAGGGTGAGCGATGTCGGCAAAATTTTTCACAAATCGCCGGAAATAAGAGCATAAGACCAGAAAACTACGGACTTCGTTTGTTGAACAAGGTACAGGAAAATTTCGCACGGCGTGAACTTTCTGTGGATCAGGTTGGATTCCGGCGGCGTTTACGAGATGGCCGAGCATGTTAATTTCACGGCGACCGAAATGGCACTTCGAAAAGTTTAGCTGAAGACCAGCCCTGCGAAACACGGAGAGTATGGTTGTGAGGCGCCGCAGATGGCTCTTAAAGTTCGGCGAAAACACAATCGCATCGTCGAGGTAACAGAGGCATGTAGACCACTTCAAGCTGCGCAAGAGAGAGTCCATCATGCGCTCGAATGTAGCTGGCGCATTGCATAATCCAAACGGCATGACTTTAAATTGGTACAGACCGTCCGGTGTGACGAAGGCGGTTTTCTCGCGGTCCATCTCATCGACGCTAATCTGCCAATAGCCGGAGCGGAGGTCAATTGATGAAAAGTATTGGGATCTGTGAAGGCAGTCAAGAGCACCATCAATGCGCGGCAGGGGATAAACATCCTTCTTTGTTATCTTGTTGAGGTGACGGTAGTCAACGCAGAAGCGCCACGAGTTGTCTTTTTTCTTTAGTAAGACAACCGGTGATGCCCACGGGCTACTGGAAGGTTCAATGATGTCCTTGTCCATCATCCTGTCTACTTCTTTCTGTATTATGGCCCTTTCTTTGCGGAGACACGATATGGCCGCCTATGAATGGGGCTGGCGTCACTGGTGTTGATGCGATGCGTGACAACAGATGTCTGGCCAAGTGGACGGTCGTCCAAATCAAAGATGTCCAGAAAAGATGACAGGAGGAGACGAAGGGCTGTTGTTTGTTCGGAAGAAAGATCAGGGGCGATCATCTTAGAAACATCGTCCGCAGGCGTCGAGTACGGAGGAGTGGGTGACAAAGGTCCGTTGGTACTGACGAAGGATTCAGAGGTCAAAGAAGAAATCTCAAGTTCTTCCAAAGGAGTGATATGCGCTATGGTGATACCGTGTGGCAGCACATGCGACGAAAATCCAAAATTGAGAATGGGCACGCGAGCGCAGTTTTCGCGGATCCGGATTAAGGTGCTCGGTAGGGCAATATTGCGCGACAAAGCCACGTCAGTAATCGTCGACACGACGTACTCGCCATATGGTACGGGAGGACAGGGCGTCAAGAGGACGTTTGTAGCCGCCTGTGGAGACAGCCTTGCAAACTCAGCAGAACATGAGCGGTGTGAAGCACAAGTTGTTGCGTCGGCAGGAAGCGGCAGATCCAACTGTAGAACACCTGCGGAGCAGTCAATTTGGGCAGAGTGTTTCGAAAGGAAGTCGAGGCCGAGAATTAGGTCGTGCGGACAGTGTTCAAGGACGATAAATAGAACAACGGTATAATGGCCCCCAATGTTCACACGTGCTGTGCACATTCCAAGGACAGGTGAAGTACTCCCATCGGCGACTCGCACAGTGCACGGTACGGCGGGTGTCAGAACCTTTTTGAGCCTTCGGCGGAGAGCAGCGCTCATAACTGAAAGTTGCGCTCCTGTGTCAACGAGAGATCTAACAGGAACGCCATCAACTTCAATGTCCAGTAGGTTTCCACATGTAGGCAGGGTCAACAGAGGATTTGTGGGCCGAGTCGGAGTTGCAGCTTCACCTCCGGGAGCTGCACCGCCTAGTTTCCCGAAGCGAAGCGACCGGTTGCAGAAGGGGACGAAGAGCGGTGAACGAGAGGCGAACGGGACCTACGACTTTGCGGAGACGGGGAGCGGCTGGATCTTGATGGAGCACTGTCGGCGTTGATGTTCCTAGTCGGCGTATATGGCGAGAAATTACGATTGTCTGGTACTTGGCGATAGTGACTCGGAGACGACCACCGAGGAGGCGACGACCAATGGTTGCGGCAATGACGGGCGATGCGTCCAATACCGGAACAATTAAAACAGATAGGTTTATCATATACTGTGCGCCAGTCAGCTGGGTTGCGACGAGAGGGCGGAAAGCTTTGCGTCTGGGAGCGAGCGGCCGGAGAAATCTGGTAGGTGTTTGTGTGGCGGACCGAGCAGAGAGATGGAATGCCTAAACTTGCTATTTCCTCCCGAACGACCGCTTGTATAAGTGAGATAGCGGGTACGCTTTCCCGACAGTCTGGACGAACTGGAGCCGGAGCCATGGCCTCAAGCTCACGGCGAACGATGCGCGTGATTTCTTCCGGTCCTGTGGGCTGAACGAAGCGCGGCGGGTCTTCGCAAGAAGATGTCGCGGCGGTATTGGGCAATCGGTCGAAAGTTTGAGCGTCGCGGCAGCCCTTCGCTTGTTCGAAGCGCCGGCACTCCTTTATAATTGCATCCACAGTGGCACAATCCTTGCACATCAGGAGATTGAAGGCATCGTCTGCGATACCTTTCAGTATGTGACCAATCTTGTCTGCCTCGGCCATGTTGTTATCAGCCTTGCGACAGAGGGCCAGCACATCCTGTATGTAGACGACATAGGATTCTGTGGACGTCTGAGCGTGGCACGCAAGTTCTTTTCTTGCCGCCAGCTGACGACCGACAGGTCTGCCAAACAGGTCTCGCATTTTTTCTTTGCAGACATCCCAGCTCGTTAGGTCAGCTTCGTGTGTGTCGTACCATTGCCTCGCAGTTCCTCTTAGGTAAAATATCATGTTTGCTAGCATCATTGTTGGATGCCACCTGTTGTTGTCGCACACTCGTTCGTACATCGTAAGCCAGTCCTCGACGTCGGCGTTGTCCGTGCCACAAAATGTCCCTGGGTCCCGCGGATGAGTGATGATGACCGTTGGCACGGGCTGCTGAGGCGTTGTCGCTTGTGTCGGTTGATTTGCCGTTGTGGCGGCGGGTAGATGACGTCCGCTGCGAAGTTCCGTGATTATACCCCGCACCTTCCACCAAAATGTTGCAGGAAGAAAGCAGGCCCACGATTGTAAAATAACATATATTTACAACTGGCGTATATGGCGTTCAGGCAATGTTGTTGTTGTTGTTGTTGTCCTGAGTGGCCGTGGCACATACCCACAGTGGGGGATTGGCCAAGAATCGGGCGGTTTAATTAGGTGCCTAAAAATAATAATGATAACAAGGGAGTTAACAATTTGGGCGTGTGAGTTTAAAAGTAAACGTTTTGCGTTTGGAGAAAAAAATAATCAGATGAAAACCGGGTATAAGAAAATAATAATAATAATAACAATAATAATTAATAATAGATAAGAAATAAAAGAAAGCTATGGTTGGGAAGGAGAACGATCGATCTAACATGGAAATCGATTGGTTTCAATTAGGTAATTTTGGATCGCCAAGCAAACATTTCTGTGGCTGAACCCAACAATGGAGGCTCCAAAAGATAGGATCACAGGCACTGATAAAGTTAGACCAATAGAGCGAAGCGGGATTTCGAGTAGTCGTTTTCTTAGAATAGAAAAACGTCTGCAAGACAACAAGAAATGGTCGATTGTCTCCGCTTCGCCACAGAATGAGCATAATGGTGAGGGGACCAGACCAGACCTGTGGAGGTAGAAGTTGAATGCAGGTATACGGCAGCGCAGCTTCGTGATCGACACTTCAATTTTCCGTGTTCGGCAAAAATCTCTGTTCCAAGGGTGCAGGAGATGTCCGTAATCCACAGAGTTAGTAATTGCGGAGCCTGATACTGACTGTATAATGATACTCCTGCGAAATCTAGCTGCAGTAACATAAGCAGTCAAAGGGCGTTCAGGCAACTGCCAGACTTCGTCTTCGTCTAGTCCAATTCAACTTCTTCGTTCCCTTCACCGTAACAATATGACAAACGGGGTACTTAATTTAAAAGTAGTCTCCTTGAGCATTTAGACATTTATCCCATTGACTAACGAGTCAGGTGATTCCCGTCTCATAAAACTCCTTAGGTTGCTGCTTCAACAAATCTGCAAGTGACTCTTTCACGTCATCGTCCGACACGAATCTGTTTCCCTTAAGCTGTTTTTTCATTTTCCCCAAAATGTGGAAGTCGCAAGGCGACAGGTCTTAGCTGTATGGCAGATGATGCAGCGTTTCCCACTTGAACTTTGCCAGTTTTGTATTAACCACATCAGCGACGTGGGGACGGGCATTGTGGAAAAATTTTAAATTACATTATGGGGTTTTACGTGTCAAAACCACTTTCTGATTATGAGGCACGCCGTAGTGGAGGACTCCGGAAATTTTGACCACCTGGGGTTCCTTAACGTGCACCTAAATCTAAGTACACGGGTGTTTTCGCATTTCGCCCCCATCGAAATGCGGCCGCCGTGGCCGGGATTCGATTCCGCGACCTCGTGCTCAGCAGCCCAACACCATAGCCAGGTCGTGGAACAAGATGACCCCATTCGTCAATTTTCCACGTCGTTTGTTCTTGATTACGACACGCAGCCGATCCGGCATTTCACAATATCGAAAACAATTGATAGTCTCTCCGGCTTTAGAAAATTCTATCAGTAATGGCCCCTGACGATCGAAAAAAAAAAATAGCAAACACCTTTCCGGTGGAAATGACGGCCTTTGCTTTCTTTGGGGGCGGTGAATTCGAATGTTTCCACTCTAAGCTTTGTCGTCGTGTTTCAGGCTCGTAGTCGTGGCACCATGGTTCGTCCCCGATTACGATTGCAGACAAGAAGTCGTCACCCTCATTGTGATACCGGATCAGATGAGTCAAGGCAGCGCAGAACCGTCTCCTGGCGGTGGTTAAATATCTTGGGCATCCATTGCGCACACAAGAGCCGATGACCGAGATTTTCATGAATTATGGTGTGAACCGAACCACGACTGATGTTCACACGCTCTTCCAGTTCATCGATGTTTATCCTCCGTTCTTGTCTCATCAGCTCATCAACTTTTACTCTTGTGTTGGGGGTGATTGCACGATGGCTTTGGCCCGGTCTTGGGTCATCTTTGCAACTTTCACGTCCTTTTTCAACCGTTTGCTACAATGTTTCACAGTGGCCAATGAAATGCAATGTTCAACGTACACGGCAGCCATACGGCGAATAATTTCCTTTTGGGAAACACCTTCAGCTGTCAAAACATTCACGGCACTCCGCTGCTCAACTTCTGAACTTCTCAACTTCTCATCGCGTTCGCTTGAGCGCAACCTCTCCGGAAAGTCTTGTCTTGCCGGTGTAGGATACCGAGCAGTATGCGTATAGTTCTCGGTTGACCAAGTGTCTCACGTTCTTTACGACATTCCTTCGGTAGCCACATTACGTGCCCAAAGTAGGCATTCGATTGTGGCCAACATGCTTTCCGTTGCGTTTTTTTCATTTCGGTGCTCCCGCCCCACACACACAAAAAAAAAAACGACATTGTTGCAGTGCAGCGAATTGTCGCATGGTGAAAGTTCAATTTTGTTACTTCTTCTTTTGCGGAAAGTAATGGGCCACGGGACTCCTGAGTTGCCGGATACTCTTATTATATTTATTTAGTTAAAAATACCTCACAGTCCCCTAGAGGCATTGTATAAGGGGGAGAGTACACTCAAAGATTATACAATATTTAGAATACATATGTGAATACATATACAAAAATACAGTGTAAGAAATGCGCTAACATACAGAAATGTGGTGTTAAAATTGTACAAATGACAAACGGAATGCTTTCGAACGCGAGAAGTCACTGAACAAGAAGGTTCCGCAAAGTAAAATATGAACAATAGAATTACAGAGCGAGCGCGACATACTTGGCTATAACAAAACAGTACTGAAGGGATAGTAGCACAATAATAACGGGAAAGTCAAGAAAAAATAACCCGTCAGTTTATGTAGAGTTTGAAAAATGCGTTGCTAGAAGATGCCGGAAATTTTCCTGGTCACTCTCATAAGCGATGACATTAGAAAGGTTGTTCCAAAGGCGAACGACTCTTGCAAGAGCGGAGTAGATAAATTAATTAGTCTTTCCGTAAATGCGCATGAAATTGAACTGATTGTACAGCTGGTGTGACCTGTAATGAGGAGATTCAAGAGGCAGAACTGACGGCGCTGTATAATGGGCATATTTATGAAATAATTATAGCAGGGCTATATCATGACCATCATGCAAGGGCTGTAGTGAGAGGTCGAGTTTAATTTGTGTTATGCTTTTGTTATAGTCATAACAGCTTGAAATAAAACGCGCAGCCCTATTCTGAATAGATTCGAGTTTTTCGATCAAGTATTTCTGATGGGGAGACCAGACGGATGCGGCGTATTCGAGGTGAGGTCGAACAAATGTTAGATAAGGTAGTTTACGAATGTCTTTAGTAGAATTATGCAACTTGCGTCTTATGTGCCTTATATTATTGCGATAGCAATTATATGGACACTCCAGGCGCATTCCTGCCGTCGCCCTCATGTTCCGTATAAAGTCCAAGGGCGATAACATCGTGACGGCGCGCCGCATGTGCGAATGGAAACGTATGGGAGGGAGGGGGGGGGGTGGCACGTGTGAGCCGACGATGGCGGCTTAGTCTTGTGTGCACAAAGGAGAAAAGTGGGGAGGAAGTCCGCCGCCTTCCTTCGCGCGCGATACATCGGGGCTAGTGGGTGGAACGGAGGCGGGATCTAGGATTCTGTGATCTGTGATTGCGCAGCATGTTTACTTGCCTTGTTTGACGTGTTACATACAGTGACTTTCTCTTAGATATGTAGATTTATTGGAGCCTTATACGTATATTTAAATCATTATTGCGGGGTATTGTGTATACGTGCAGTGAACTTTGTTTCCAGTGACACTTTTTTGCCCTTTATCAAGCTGTGTCATCGCATTTGTATATTCGATTGTATTTTCGCATTTCTATTGTACGAGGGCGAGTCAAATGAAAGTGAGCCAACCGATCCCGCGCAATAATGATTCGGTTCATTATCTGCGAGGCATGCGCGTATTACACAGTCATCTCTCACTTACAAAAGTGACACGCAGGTGTGAGGATAAATGTTCTTTATGCTCTCATGTACTGGGTTGAACATGGTCGCGTGGCATAATGGACGCTCCAAAAGTTGAACAGCGTGGCGTCGTGGGGTTTTTGACAGCTGAAGGTGTTTCCGAAAAAGAAAGTAGTCGTCGCATGGCTGCCGTATACCTTGAACATTGCATTTCATTGGCCACTGTGACGCGTTGGAGCAAACGGTTCAAAGAAGGACGTGAAAGTTGCAAAGACGATCCAAGACCGTGCCAAAGCCACCGTACAATCACCACCAACACAATTGCGAAGGTTAATTGATGAGCTGATTAGACAAGAACGGAGGATAAGCATCGATGAACAGTCATGGTTCGGTTCACGCCATAATTCATCAATATCTCAGTTATCGGCTCTTGTATGCGCAATGTATGCCCAAAGATTTTGAACCATCGCCAGAAGACGTACGTTCGGCGCTGCCTTGACTCATCTGATCCGGTACCACAATGAGGGTGACGACTTCTTGTCTGCAATTGTGATCGCGGACGAATCATGGTGCCCCTATTGCGAGCCTGGAACACGACGGCAAAGCTTACAGTGGAAACATTCGAATTCACCACCCCTAAAGAACGCAACGGCCGTCATTCCTCCGGAAAGGTGTTGTTGACTTTTTTTTTTCGATCGTCAGGGTACCATTACTGATACAATTTGCTAAATCTTGAGAGACTATCGATTGTTTCCGATATTGTGAAACGCTGGATAGGCTGCGTGTCGCAATCAAGAACAAACGACGTGGAAAATTGACGAATGGGGTCATCTTGTTCCACGACAATGCCCGTCTTCACGTCGCTGGTGTGGTTGATACAAAACTGGCAGAGTTCAATGGGAAACGCTGAAACACCCTCCATACAGTTCAGACCTGTCGCCTTGAGACTTCCACATTTTGGGGCATTTGAAAAAACAACTCAAAGGAACCGGATTCGTGTTGGACGATGACGTGGAAAGTCAGTTACAGAATTTTTGAAGCAGCAACCCAAGGAGTTTTATGAGACGGAAATCACGCGACTCGTTAGTCAGTGGGACAAATGTCTAAATGCTCATAGAGACTACTTTTAAATAAAGTACCCCGTTTGTCATATGTTCACATTGGCTCACTTTCATGTGACTCTCCCTCCTATATTTTAGGAGGGAGGAGGAGTTTTTTTTTAGCTTTCTGTATGTGCTGTCTGTTGCGACTATAATTTCGGTGCAATTACTCACAATACGCGACCAGTGACAGCTGCTCCTACGCAATACGTTGTAACAAAAGACAGCGCCGTCGAAATTTTACTGGCCGTTGCATATTTACAAGAATGGAAACAAGGTTCTTGAATGACAGTTTCATTAACATATTTCTCCTCAACTTGTTCGTTTCATGGCCTTTACATTTTTCATATAAGCGGCATGCACTGCTTTGCTGGTTTGGAACTGATATAGTTCTAAAGTTTGTGTGATACTGTTCTTACTTATTAAATAGACAAATAACATGAAAGAATTGATGTCAATTATTTTGGGCACAATTTTCGGGATATACGAGTGTATTCTTTAATAAAGAATACACATTTAACTTGTTTTGACAGTGCGTGGCGTTCAAGAATTCGTTTGCAGCATCTTTGGCAATGCAGTTATTATTCATGTATTTGATGCGCTGTCAAGTTAAAGGAGGAGGCCGAGCTACAACGTGAGCACCCCCCCCCCCCCCGCCCCCCGAACGAAATTTCTGGCTACGCTACTTATATATATATATATATATATATATATATATATATATAAACGAGAAGAAAGGGGGTTAACCGAGGGGCCCGAATTTTTTTAGTCATATCGTAAGAAGCCAACAAACACTGACACCAAGGGCAACATAGGGGAAATTACTTGCGCTTAATAACTGAAATAAAGAAATGCTAAATTAATGGAAATGAAATTGGATGAAAAAATCTTGCCGCAGTTGGGGAACGATCCCACAACCTTCGCAAATGCGGCGAAGGTTGTGGGAGCGTTCCCCACCTGCAGCAAGTTGTTTTTTGATCCACTTTCTTTTCCTTTAATTTATCATTTCTGTATTTCATTTATTAAGCGCAAGTAATTTCCCCTATGTTGCCCTTGGTGTCAGTGTTTGTTGGCTTCTTAGGATATATATATATATATATATATATATATATATATATATAAGTGAAGCAAAGCATTTATATATATATATATATATATATATATATATATATATATATATATATATATATATATATATATATATATATATATATATATATATATATATATATATATATAATGCTTTGCTTCACTTCTTAGTAATGTTTTTCATGGCTCCAGCGTGCAGCTACTTCGCATGACATTCTGCTAGCGTCCTTATGCTATTTAAATAAAAAGAAAGAACATAACATTTGTTTACAACTTGATGCATTTATGTAAGGTGTGTTGATGAGCTAGTCGGTACGTCACTTGGAAAAACGAACAGAGCTGAAATCGGGACCGAACAGGAACAAGACAGCGCACTGTTTTGTGCCTTCTTGGTTACTCCCGTGTTTAGCGCAGCTTGTTTTTCCAAGCATGTATATAAACAACAGCGTTTAGGAACCTATAGTGAACAACGTAACAATGGTTTACGTTACGGCAACCATCAGTTCCTGCGAAACCGGTGGCGAGAGGTGAATGACCCACGCACTGCAGTCGGTCCAGCTCGGGCACGTTTTCGCGACAACGCGACGCCCGCAACACACTTCAACAGAGTAAAAGAAAGATATAAAAGTAAGCAAAGGCCCACGTGATGTTGCCTCAATGCCACCCCGCCGTGCCAATAAAGCTATCCAAGGTAGCGCCGCATATCTGCGTTCTCGCGCGCGTGTGTTTGTTCCCACGTCGAACGAGCGACGACGCGAGCTGCACGCGCGCCGGCCTTATCGGCCGCGCACACACGGCGGCCCAGTGCCGTCAAGGCCACGCAAGCGACGATTCTTTCACTGCGTGCCACGAAAGCGGTACGGCGCCGCGGAAGTCGCGGCTGTTCGCCCCTACCGTCGTAACAGTGCCACTACATGACACGAATCCAGCGGTTTCCAGCAAAACAAATGCAACAAATTTTAGCGCTGACATGGCTACAACAGATACAGAAATGTACAGCGAAGCAGAAGCGATTTAAGGTAACAGTAGAATGTAAAAAATCACAGAAGGAAGATCAAAGTAGGTGTCAATAAAAATTTGGAGGACGTTTAAGCTTCGCCTTTAAGAGTGGAACGCCGATAGCATTCTAAGATCCCTGACTGCTTCTCACGCTTCCCGGCAAACTGCAGCATATGTAACCGTAACGTTTACCGGAAAACGCTGGCGTCAAACGCTATGCACGAAGACGGGCATTCTGGTAGAAATGCGGCCTCTTGCGTGGGCAGCGGTGCGGCGGGGGCGAGCGCCATCTCGAGGTGCTGCAAGGAACCGGGCGCGCCGCTTTATGGCCTTGAGGCCATGGCCGCTCTAGGAGTGGTTGAAACGGTGGAAAAGTTTTTTTTTAGTTTCCGCCTAACATAATTATGTTTTTTCGTATATTCTAATTACAATCCGACGCCATCATGTCTGCAGATTGTGTGTAAATCGTACTTTACGACTTTTCTGACCTATTTTACTCTGAGAAATTCAATTAGTTGAGTAACTTCTTTGTGCTAGGCGCAGGGTCTGCGTGGTTGGGTTTGTATGGTTCGGGATTATTTTTCTCGCCGAAGGAGCAGCATGCCTAAGCAATAGAGAGTTTTAGCAGAGCGTTTACCGTCCGCTCCGCTCAGACCGGCCTATCACAACAATTGGCACGCAGCCGCTCAGCAAAACGCTACCGGGAATACTGACGCGCGTGCGCACACCACACATAGCGGCAGCGGAACGTGGGACGCTGACCACGTTCCGCTAGGAACCGGATTTAGCGGTGCGTCAGGGAGCGTGTAGTTGCTTTCGTAATCGTTTTACTGCCAAGCTGAGAGCACGTCAGTAGCATCTCTGGGAGACGCGCTTGTTAGATAAGCGAAATCAATGCATTCTGTGCAGCCACCGGTGCGCGTGAAACGTGTGCGGAGCGGAGCGCAAGCAAACGCTCTGCTAAAACTGTCTAATGCCGCTTACGCGGGAAGTTTCTCGAAGTGTGGGCTCGCCCTGCCGTGATTTTTAACGAGTCAGATGGAAAGCTCTCCATTAAGTTACGATGCATGCGCATAAGGCCTCCCTACTTCACCGCGTGCGCCAGTCGATCCACGTGTTTTCGTTCGTCTCAATAGAACCCAGAGCCAAAACCGTTCCTGACGCACCCTCGTGTGGTCGCGCTGCACCGTGGACGACTTTGGTGGTCTCCATCATTGTTCGCCTTGACCTCTTGTGTGTTCAGGCACTCCTACGGTCTGTCGGGCTCAAGTCCTGTGAGACCGGCATGGCTCTTTGTGTGGTGAGTGCTGTAGCTCAGTTCGTGCTGCCCACAGCAGGCTTGTCCGGGAAAGACCGTTGGCCAGAACCAAAGCCCCTCACACAGTCAACCCGGGTATAGGGTCAATGTACCGAAGGATGCTGTGTCTTTGAGTACATGTGAGCTCGGGGACGTGGTACTTACGGGTACCATATCCTGTATCCATCTGACAATGGCGCCGACGCTGGATTTTCAGCGACACGGGGCCCTTAACGTTATCGCGTTAATAAAACCCGATGACAATGTTGCATAGTTTTCGTCGGTGAGGTTTTGTTCAGCCACAGTACAAAGCACAACAATTCTACTCATAACCGGTGACTGCACTCTAAATTTATTGTTTCAAAAATAAAAGCTGACACAGAGGTTATGCAATAAGATACTAGAGGCTGGAAAAATCTTCCGCCTTCCATTCCCCACCCCTGCAAAAAGAAAAGAGAAAAAAAAAGAAAAGAAGACCTCAGATTTTGCAGTGGTCACCATTTCGCGAAACAGGCACATAGTATATATCACGCGTTTTCATGAATACTAAATTTCGCGGCTTCTCTGGCTTGAGGTGTTGCACAGTACATACTCAATAGCTTTCGTGTGGTGTCAAGTTTATATCAAATTCCATTAAATATCACATATCATTCAAATATAAAATTCTATATTCGTAAAAAAATTAAAGTTACATCACAACTTCATTGCCCGAGCATGAGAGCGAGATAGTAACAGCCCTACGACAGGAACTAGCGGTTCTCCGAGCCACCATACAAGTGCTTACAGAGCAGCTTAATGACGCGAAACAGCAGACTCAAAACCTTAAAGCTCCCAAACAAGCACCACCCCAAGAGACAGACGTAAAAGTTAGCACAGCCAAGCGCAAACGCCCTCCTCTCCCAGAGACGGAAGAAGAGAGTCACGCACCGCAAGACACCCTAGCGAAATTCTGCGCCTCACGCGAGAGAAGCTAGAAAGTATTCGTACCTTAGCGAATCGTGTAGAGGTGGTGGAAAACAAAGTCGCCATTAAAATTAAAGATAAAGCTAGTAAGCCACAACAGATGGACACGACGACGCACCCTTCCCCACCAATAAATCCCCCGCAAAACCATCATGGCTAACACGACACGGGATACCTTAGAAATTTGGCAGTGGAATTGCGTTAGCTACGCAAAACGCAAATCCTCGCTGCAACAGTACCTCAAAATTCAACCCAAAAAGCCGCACGTAATACTATTACAAGAAACGCTATGCGAAACCCTCACGCTCGCAGGGTACAGCCCCGTCTCCCGAAGAGGAGGGGCGCCAGGAGAGGCATCGCCACGCTCGTTAATAGAGAATTCTCGCACATCGTTCATGACGTCCTACCGAAAAACAGTCGCATCGAGCCGATCCTAATCGAGTCTGTACCTAACCGACTCTTAGAACAAAGCGCTTTTGTACTAAACGTCTACAGCTCCCCCGCGCACTACAAACAGTCCTTCTACGCGATCCTTACTAAAGTCACATCATTGGCACGAAACTCACCGCTCATTATCTCAGGTGACTTCAACGCCCTCCACCCGTCGTGGGGTTACCCCACAACCAAACCTAGCGGCAACAACCTCTCGCCCGCAATAGACGACCTGTCCCTCATCCTGGTGACGGACCACAGGTTCCCGACCAGATTGGGTAAGTCGACGCGACGCGATACTACGCCGGACCTCACGTTACTCCAAAATGTAGCAAACTACACATGGACAAACACGTAAGAGAACCTGGGCAGCGATCACTTCGTCATACGCACAGAAATACCAAACACGAGGGCCCCACCCCGATCTTTCACCCTCACAGACTGGGATACCTTCCGTAAGTTACGGAAGGAAGACACGAACACGTACGACTCCTTCGCGGAACTCCTCTCTGCGATAAAGGGCGACGTAACTAGAGCCACGAAAACCATACAAACGGAACTGGAGGTCCCAAGGGTTGACCCTCACCTCGCACACTTACTCGAAGCCAAGGCCTCGATACTTGCGCGATGGAGAAAGCAATGTCTAAACAGACGCCTGCGCAAACGCATCGCGATCCTCAACCAAGACATCGACCAATACTGTACGGAACTCACAAGACTCCAATGGCACGAACTCTGTTCGGCGGTCGACGGCCGCATGCGGACTGGAGGTAAGTGGAACCTCCTGAAACGCATGTTAGTTGACAGCCAAACGAAGGATAATCAAAGCCACTTCTACACTCACATAAAGAGAAAGGGGGAACGGAGGAGTCTTTACTGGAAGAAATTGCCAAACGATACCTTCTGTTAGGCGACGCTCACCCCAACGATTGCCCGAGCATAAAGTACGAAACCACTCCCGAACTAGACGCTGCCTTCACGGAAGCAGAAGTCCGAGAGGCACTACACAACCTAAACAGCAGGTCGGCCTCAGGACCCGACGGGGTAACCAACCGAATGTTACGTAACTTAGACGACCAATCCATTACATTACTTACGAAAGACATCAACCACGTGTGGGAGACAGGAGAGGTACCAACGCAATGGCGCACTGCCACGGTGGTCCTCATCCCCAAACCCGGCAAACCACTTAACCTGGACAATTTACGCCCCATCTCTCTTACTTCATGCGTGGGTAAAGTAGCGGAGCACGTCATTCACAACCGAGTGTCACGTTACATAGAGGAACACGAACTCCTCCCATACAACATGGTAGGGTTTCGACCCCACTTATCCACTCAAGATGTCATGTTACTCCTAAAGAGACAGATCTTCGACGTTAAAACAAGAGACGTTCGAGGCATCCTCGCCCTAGATCTCACGAAAGCATTCGACACCGTCTCGCACCGCTTCGTACTGGAGTCTGTGGCAGGCCTCGGCCTCGGCCAGAGATTTCAGGAGTACGCATGCTCCTTCCTAAAAGACAGAGAAGCCCGACTGCGAGTCTCAGAACTTAAGTCGGACCCTTACACGCTGGGCTCCGTCGAAACACCGCAAGGTTCAGTCATCTCTACATTACTATTTAACATAGGGATGAAGGGACTCGCAGACAAACTACGAGACATCCCGAACGTAAACTGTGCTTTATACGCAGATGACATCACCATCTGGAGCCCGGGAGGCTCCCTGGCAGACATGGAGCAGGCATTACAGTATGTCCTATAGATGCCATGGAAGACTACCTACTAGACACAGGAATGAAACGGCAACGCATCCACTTTCGCGATAGCAGTCGTGGACGGCAACGGGAGCTTACGATCATCCGCATCGGTTAAAACGACCACCAGCGCTAAAGCAGAACAGATAGCCGTAGCCATCGCCATGGCAGACCCCACATTTATCCATGTCCTCACGGACTCGCGTGCCGCAATTCGGGCCTACGAAAGCGGCAACGTATGTAAAGAAGTAGCGCACATACTACTAGCGAGCTCAAAGGAGAGCAAACGACACCTCTCGTGGTTCCCCGCTCACACGGAGAAAGACATTCACCCGCGAAAACCAAACCTCAATGAAACGGCCCACGACCGTGCGCGAGAACTTACCCGTCGCGACGGTCCCACCACCTCCGAGGGGCTGGACATTCAGTTTAATGACCCGCTACTCACTAATCAGGAAATCACCTCACACTATCGAAAAGGTAGAATGAAATACCCGCTCCCGCACTCCAAACTCGAACGCGCGCAGGCGGCCGCGTTTCCAATGCTACAAACGGACTCGTATCCGTCACGAGGCCTACTGAGTCACTATAACTCCGACATCCCGGCAAATTGCCCAGACTGCCAAGAACTCTATTGCTCACTCTCGCACATGCTATGGCAATGTACCGCGTTACCAAAGGGCCCTCTCTCCAGTGAGCCCGAATGGGAAGAAGCCCTCAAAAGCCCGGACCTCAAACTGAAGCTCAAGGCCGTCCAGAGGGCCCAAGAACTGGCGGAGCGTCACCACGTTCCCGTCCCGACTTGGGCGTCGCCTACGGTTTCGGCCCGAGGAGCTCCCCGCGTGGGATCTCCAACGGCTTAAAACTCCTCAGGACCTCACTGAATTTCTTGACTAACTGACTGACATCACAACTGTAGTATATGTGAACTTGAGGTGTGCATGCGGATGAACGGAAAGGCAGTGGGAAAAAAAG
Source organism: Dermacentor andersoni (assembly GCF_023375885.2). Classification (NCBI taxonomy): domain Eukaryota; kingdom Metazoa; phylum Arthropoda; class Arachnida; order Ixodida; family Ixodidae; genus Dermacentor; species Dermacentor andersoni. The sequence goes on from NC_092821.1 coordinate 155,756,460, forward strand.
GCTTAGTCAAGAGTGGGATAACTCAGATAGGGTGGCATATGTCTTGATAGACAGACCTGTATTTGTTTGGGTGGTCTTTCTATCCCTAATAGTGTTATTCTTATGATGTTAGTGATGTGACGTGACGTAGTTTCACTGGTGGCAGCCACAATCGATAAGAAAAGCTGAACCTAGAGCCGTTTCGATGAGTCCCATTTACTGTGCATGGCAAACTAAATGCACATAATGTTGAAAAATTAGGATGTGCACATAACAGCACATTGCAGAGCACGGAAACAGGGGTCATAGAAGTAAATCAGCGAAATCACAGAATGGGATGGTGCAAAATGTTGTCGGATAACTGGGTTAAATAAAGCTACCTACTGCAGGGACCCTTTCTACAATCTCTACGAGAATTATGGGATATCCTACCTCTATAACATGTTCAATGCATAACTCTCATTCCTGCAGTAATATGTGAACCAGTAATTTGTGCAGCCCTTGAAGTTTGCGCAGCACGCGATAAGCGGGGCAGCAGAACGAGGGAAGCGAAGCGTTCTCTTCCAAGTGGCTTTTTTTTTAAACAACCAGCAGAATGTAAACATGCACTGACAGCAAAGAAAGAAATTCGAAGAAACCCACACAGTGACATATTTTTGTTCAACAGTTGACCGATGCTTTCGCCTAAGAAAATGTATCTCTTATGCGTGGGATTGATAGAGGGATGGATTGAATACACATGCAAATGGAGTTCTTCCGCACTGGTTCTCAATATAACTGGAATTCCATCTCGTGGCTCAGCTCACCTTGGAATTCAGTCTCCAAGGTGAGCGAGGGAAGATTACGGAGCGCCATACGTATGTAAAAGCGGGCTTTGATACAACGGCAACATTGGCGCACGAACAATTCTTCGCGTGCGGGGCGAGTCACCTTCCCCCCCCCCTCTCTCTCTCTCTCTCTCTCTCTCTATATATATATATATATATATATATATATATATATATATATATATATATATATACCGCCATCCGTGCGGTATAACCGAGCTCAGATTGGTCCACCTTGACTGATCAAATAAGGCACCACTGTAGGTTAAATGAGGCGTACAACTCCTGCGGGACCCGCCGTGGTTGCTCAGTGGTTATGGTGTTAGACTACTGAGCACGAGGTCGCGGGATCGAATCCCGGCCACGGCGGCCGCATTTCGATGGGGGCGAAATGCGAAAACACCCGTGTACTTAGATTTACGTGCACGTTAAAGAACTCCAGGTGGTCGAAATTTCCGGAGTCCTCCACTACGGCGTGCGTCATAATCAGAAAGTGGTTTCGTCACGTAAAACCCCATAATTTAATTTTTAATTTAACTCCTGCGGGGACGGTAGAGTATCCGCCTCCCGTGCAAGAGGACCGTGGTTCAAATCCCGGTACCGCGCAATTCTCCACCGTAAAATACCAACAAAAAAAAAAACCGTGTGTTGAGAAAATTGCACAAACAGGCCTGGAGTGCGGCCTGATGCCGGTGACCAGAACCGGTAACGCACTCTCTCACCAGAGCAGGATTGGCCACCCTGGTGCAGTACTTAACCACAACCTCCTATATGAATACAACAATCAAACCCCGGCCCTCATTCTCCAGCAGCCGCGAAGCAACTGACCACGGCGGCGGTCAGATCTGTGACGCAGCAGAGGGTGCTAAGAATACCTGGCTCCGGACAGGCCGCCATTGGAATCTGAACCTGGCAACGTTTAACGTTAGAACGTTATCTAGTGAGGCGAGTCTAGCAGTGTTATTGGAGGAATTAGAGGGTAGTAAATGGGATATAATAGGGCTCAGTGAGGTTAGGAAGACAAAAGAAGCATATACAGTGCTAAAAAGCGGGCACGTACTGTGCTACCGGGGCTTAGCGGAGAGACGAGAACTATGAGTCGGATTTCTTATTAAGAAGGATATAGCTGGTGACATACAGGAATTCTATAGCATTAACGAGAGGGTGGCAGGTCTTGCTATGAAACTTAATAAGAGGTACAAATTGAAGGTAGTACAAGTCTACGCCCATCATCCAGTCATAATGAGCAGGAAGTCGAAAGCTTTTATGAAGACGTGGAATCGGTGATGGGTAAAGTCAAAACAAAATACACTATACTGATGGGCGACTTCAATGCCAGGGTAGGCAAGAAGCAGGCTGGAGACAAGTCAGTGGGGGAATATGGCATAGGCTCTAGGAATAGCAGAGGAGAGTTATTACTAGAGTTTGCAGAACAGAATAATATGCGGATAATGAATACCTTTTTCCGCAAGCGGGTTAGCCGAAAGTGGACGTGGAGGAGCCCGAATGGTGAGACTAGAAATGAAATCGAATTCATACTCTGCGCGAACCCTGGCATCATACAAGATGTAGACGTGCTCGGCAAGGTGCGCTGCAGTGACCATAGGATGGTAAGAACTCGAATTAGCCTTGACTTGAGGATGGAACGGAAGAAACTGGTACATAAGAAGCCAATCAATGAGTTAGCGGTAAGAGGGAAACTAGAGGAATTCCGGATCAAGCTACAGAACAAATATTCGGCTTTAACTCAGGAAGAGGACCTTAGTGTTGAAGCAATGAACGACAATCTTATGGACATCATTAAGGATTGCGCAATAGAAGTCGGTGGTAACGCCGTTATGCAGGAAACCAGTAAGCTATCGCAGGAGACGAAAGATCTGATCAAGAAACGGCAATGTATGAAAGCCTCTAACCCTACAGCTAGAATAGAACTGGTAGAACTTTCTAAGTTAATCAACAAGCGTAAGACAGCGGACACAAGGAACTATAATATGGATAGAATTGAACAGGCTCTCAGGAACCGAGGAAGCCTAAAAGCAATGAAGAAGAAACTAGGAATAGGCAAGAATCACATGTGTGCGTTAAGAGACAAAGCCGGCAATATCGTTACTAATATGGATGAGATAGTTCAAGTGGCTGAGTAGTTCTATAGAGATTTATACAGTACCAGTAACACCCACGACGATAAGGTGAGAGAGAAAAGTCTAGAGGAACTTGAAATCCCACAGGTAACGCCGGAAGAGGTAAAGAACGCCTTGGGAGCTATGCAAAGGGAGGAGGCAGCTGGGGAGGATCATGTAACAGCAGATTTGTTGAAGGATAGTGGGAACACTGTCCTAGAAAGATTGGCCGCCCTATATACACAATGCCTCATGACCTCTAACGGAACGTACCGGAATCTTGGAAGAACGCTAACATAATCCTAATCCATAAGAAAGGGGACGCCAAAGACTTGAAAAACTATAGACCGATCAGCTTACTGTCCGTTGCCTACAAAGTATTTACTAAGGTGATCGCAAATAGAATCAAGAATACCTTAGACTTCCGTCAACCAAAGGACCAGGCAGGATTCGGTAAAGGCTACTCAACAATAGACCATATTCACACTATCAATCAGGTGATAGAGAAATGTGCGGAATATAACCAACCCTTATATATAGCCTTCATTGATTACGAAAAAGCGTTTGATTCAGTCGAAACCTCAGCAGTCATGAAGGCATTACGGAATAAGGGTGTAGATGAGCCATATGTAAAGATACTGGAAGATATCTATAGCGGCTCCACAGCCACCGTAGTCCTCCACAAAGAAAGCAACAAAATCCCAATAAAGAAAGGCGTCACACAGGGAGATACGATCTCTCCAATGCTATTCACAGCATGTTTACAGGAGGTATTCAGAGACCTGGAGTGGGATGAATTGGGGATAAAAGTTGATGGAGAATACCTTAGCAACTTGCGATTCGCTGATGATATTGCCTTGCTTAGTAACTCAGGAGACCAATTGCAATGCATGCTCACTGACCTGGAGAGGCAAAGCAGAAGGGTGGGTCTGAAAATTAATCTGCAGAAAATTAAAGTAATGTTTAACAGTCTCGGAAGAGAACAGCAGTTTACGATAGGTAGCGAGGCACTGGAAGTGGTAAGGGAATACATCTACTTAGGGCAGGTAGTGACCACGGATCCGGATCATGAGACTGAAATAACCAGAAGAATAAGAATGGGCTGGGGTGCGTTTGGCAGGCATTCTCAAATCATGAACAGCAGGTTGCCACTATCCCTCAAGAGGAAAGTGTATAACAGCTGTGTGTTACCAGTACTCACGTATGGGGCAGAAACCTGGAGGCTTACGAAAAGGGTTCTGCTGAAATTGAGGACGAGCAACGAGCTATGGAAAGAAGAATGATGGGTGTAACGTTAAGGGATAAGAAAAGAGCAGATTGGGTGAGGGAACAAACGCGGGTAAATGACATCTTAGTTGAAATCAAGAAAAAGAAATGGGCATGGGCCGGACATGTAATGAGGAGGGAAGATAACCGATGGTCATTAAGGGTTACGGACTGGATTCCAAGGGAAGGGAAGCGTAGCAGGGGGCGGCAGAAAGTTAGGTGGGCGGATGACATTAAGACGTTTGCAGGGATAACATGGCCACAACTAGTACATGACCGCGGTAGTTGGAGAAGTATGGGAGAGGCCTTTGCCCTGCAGTGGGCGTAACTAGGCTGATGATTATATATATATATATATATATATATATATATATATATATATATATAATGTGTATGTATTGTCACAGTCGGTAGTGTGGAAAGAAGACGACGCTGATGGTGGTCTTGAAGACGACAAAGAAGTGTTTAGCAGTATCGATGTATGTGCGGCCCATTTTAGAATTTGGATGTGTTTTATTTTCTGGTGCTCCAGCTTATAAATTACGTCCCCTTGTTCTACTTGAGCGGGAAGCCCTACGACTGTGTTTCGGATTACCGAGATATGTTGCCGATAACATATTACACCAAGAAGTCAGGTTGCCCTCAATATTGTGTAGATTTCGGTTACTGACGGTGCAAACAGTCTTAAAATTGTATGAATCGCCTATTACAAGATTGAAATACATATTCATTTCCCAGCCTGCACTTTTCTTCGGAGTACACTGGCATCGTTTTCATACTCCACAGGTGGTTTTCGTACAAACATTGATAAATCCCTTAAATGTACGTCTCTGGGAGGTACCGCCTATTTGTGATGTGCGAGAGAACCTACAAATTATATATGATGACATCTACCGAAATAATGCAAAACATCTCCCTTATAATATATTAAACGGCTTATTACAGGACCATTTATTGAGTTTATCTATAAGTACGGTCATTGCGACAGACGCCTCACAGTGTGAAGAAAAATCTGGAATTGGCATTTTTTCTCCCGCTCTAGACTGGTCATTTGCAATCAGGATTCCGGACCTCTATTCCGTATTTTTGGCTGAATTTCTAGCTGTAGTCCTAGTCTTACGCAAACTAAATTTGTCAATATCGGCGGTAGTAATAATAACAGATTCTTTATCATTATGTTAGCAAATGGTGTCACTAACCTTTTACGTACATTTCATTTTCTAGTGCCTGCCCACATAAATTTAATTAGATTGCTTTGGGTGCCTGGACATAAAGGATTAGTCATGAACGAAATGGCTGACAGTCTCGCGAGAGCGGCCCTCAGTGGCCCTGTATTACCATTACTTCTTACAATAGCTTACCTGACGACTACTAGATTCAGGAGATATACAATTACTCAAGACTTTTTGAACCCAGCTGTAGCTAATTTTTCAGAATATCGACACCTCCTATTCCCTTGGCCCAAAAATTCCTTTCACACCAGAAAAACTGAAGTAATCTTTACCCGATTACGTTGTCGAATACCAAAATTAAACTTCTATCGTCACAGGGCTGGTCTGGTGCCCTCCCCCCTGTACCCAGTCTGTCGAGAAGATGAAACAATAGATCATTTTTTCATATTCTGCCGCCGTTTCACTTCTTTAAGAAAAAATCTAGAATCAAGATTTACACAGCTTGGTTTGAGCTTTTCAATTATAAATATCCTTTCTCTAGGAGCCTCCTCTCTTGGAAAGTGCCACAGGGATATTTGCTCAACCGTGGAGGATTTTATAAGTGCTACAAAGAGATTGTCTTGAATTCTTAAACATATTATTTTTGTTCATTTCCTCCAGTTAGCTTTACCAATTTTAGTTTTTTAATAAAGATAGCCTAATTTCACCCAAATCTTGGCCAATCCCCCACAGTGGGTGTGCGCCATCGCATAAGGAATACCATACCATACCATACTATCGATGCTCTAGGCTTGTTGGCTCAGCCATTAAAAGCCATCTGTAAATAGACGAACGCTTCTTCCTTCCCGTAACATCATCGGTGGACGTGCGGGGTAATCACTTGAGCAAGACGGAGCTCCGTAGCGGACGTAACCTGACCGCCATGTCGTCCGAAGGAGAGAGTTCAACCGCGGCCCCGTCGTCGCCACCGACGGTCATCCTGGCCCAGCCTCGCGACCCCGGCATGTTTTCCGGGATTGACAACGTTGACGTCGATGACTGGTTACAGAATTATGAACGGGTCAGCGCACACAATAGGTGGGATAACACGCTTATGCTGGCTAATATAATATTCTACCTCAAGAAAACAGCACGGGTCTTGTTCGAAACACACGAAGAAGAGATTACGAGTTGGGACCAGTGTAAACAGAAGCTGAGAGATTTGTTCGGCAAACCCGTCGGCCGCCAACGTGCTGCGAAGAAGGACCTTGGGACCCGTGTACAGACGTCCACTGAATCTTACGTGGTGTATATCCAGGACGTCCTCGCTCTTTGCCGCAAAGTAGATAACAATATGGCAGAGGCAGACAAGGTCAGCCACGTCTTAAAGGGCATCGCGGACGACGCGTTTAACCTGCTTGTTTATAAGAACATCACAACTGTCAATGAGATCATTAACGAATGTCGCCGCTTTGAAGACGCGAAGAGTCGCCGCATAGTTCTACAGTTTACTCGTCTACCTAATACCGCAGCTTCGTCGACGTGCGAAGACATTTGTCCACCGCGTGAGTCCACCTCCTGCGAGAACGTCGTACGTATCGTTCGGTGAGAAATCGAAGCAGCGTCTCCTTCCACGCCAGTCACGCAGTGCTTTGATGATTCCCGGCCACTTGTGTCCCTCATTCAGTCGGTCATTCGCCAAGAACTTGCCAATGTAGGTCTTCCATCCATCTGCTCCGCCAGCCGTCCTGATTTTGCTTCGTCTGCTGCCTCTGCCCCTGTTCACCGGAGCCAATACGGTCCATATCCGAGCTATCGCAACCCGGCCGAATGGCGCACCCATGACGATAGATCCATCTGCTTTTACTGTGGACGTGTGGGCCACATCTCTCGCCACTGTCGAAGTTCCTGGCCAGCCCACTCCCGACCAAGCTTCCCCGCCTACCGCCGCTCCCCACTGAATCCTCGCCCGCCATCACTCTCCACCGAGGTTGATGACGCACCTGACAACGCTCGAGCCACCGCGACCTGCCGATCGCCATCACCACTTAGTCGCCGCTCCCGTTCGACCCAGCTGCGTCGCTCTCCATCCCCAGCTTACCGTCGCCGCTCTCCGACGGGAAACTAACTGGGGCAGCTCCTGGAGGTGGTGCTGCTCTAGAACACCGGCCTGAAATTCCTCTGCTGACCCTGCTTACTAATCGGAACCTTCTGGACATGGACGTGGATGGTTTGCCCGTTACAGCACTCATCGACACTGGAGCCCAAATTTCCATCATGAGTGCGGAGCTTCGAACGCGCTTGAAAAAAGTACTTACTCCTGCTCCGACTCGACTGCTCCAGGTCGCTGATGGTGGAACTCCGGCTGTGCTTGGAATGTGTACTGCTCGTGTCAGTGTCGCCGGTCGCCACATGTCCGTTTTGTTTAGTGTGCTTGAACGTTGCCCTCACAATGTGATCCTCGGACTCGACTTTTTGTCCGCCGATTCTGCTCTGATTGACTGTTCCGCCGGTGTTGTGCAACTTGACCTACCCCTACCTGTTCCCATTGACCTTCCTGCTCAAGCTCCAGCTCAGCTTTGCTCCGCGGATTTTATACGCCGGCCATCTGTTGCAGCAACCTGCATCCCTGTCTTAGCCTGCCCACCTGTACCTGACGGAGATTATGTCCTTACTCCCGCGATTTCAGTCCTGCTTTCTCACAATGTCTCCTTCCCGCACACCATCGTTTCTGTTGCGGACAATCAGACATGTCTTCCGATCCTAAATTTCGGACAGTGCCCACAAGTAGTCCCTCGAGGCATGTCTCTTGCCATGTTGTCACCAACGCACGAGTGCCACATTTCTGCCCTATCTGTCGCGCTGTCTTCGACCACTGCTCATTCTGCGCCTTCTGCATCAGTCCCGACCGACGACTTTACAAAGAAGATTGCACCGGACTTCTCAACCCAACAAGCCGCACAGCTCCGTGGCCTCCTCGAGTCCTACTCCGACATTTTCGATCTGAACGATCGCCCTTTGCGTCAAACTACGGTCGTGAAGCATCGGATAAATACCGGCGATGCAGCACCTGTTCGCAGACGCCCATACCGGGTGTCGCCCTCTGAGCCACAAGTTATCCAGAGCGAGGTTGACAAGATGCTTGCCAAAGGGATTATTGAACACTCTTCCAGCCCGTGGGCGTCCCCTGTTGTTCTCGTCAAACAGAAGGATAACAGCTGGCGATTCTGCGTTGACTATCGTCATCTAAACACGATCACCAAGAAAGATGTATATCCACTTCCCCGCATTGACAATGCTTTGGATTGTCTCCACGGTGCCACTTATTTTTCATCTATAGACCTTCGCTCTGGATATTGGCAAATTGCCGTGCATGAAATGGACCGTGAAAAGACCGCATTCGTCACACCAGACAGCCTATATCAGTTCCGAGTAATGCCATTTGGCTTGTGCAATGCCCCGGCGAGCTTTGAACGGATGATGGACATGCTCTTGCGTGGTTTGAAATGGTCCATCTGTTTGTGCTACTTGGATGACGTCATCGTATTCTCTTCAACTTTTGCGACTCATCTTGAAAGACTTTCATCTGTTCTTTCTGTTTTTCGCACCGCTGGCTTGCAGCTCAACTCATCCAAGTGCCACTTCGGTCACCGCCAAATAACCATGCTCGGACACCTCGTCGATTCGTCAGGCATTCGCCCCGACCCCGCTAAAGTTCATGCTGTGCAGAATTTCCCCGTACCAACTTGTGCCAAAGATGTTCGCAGCTTTCCACTTTCGCAGGTTTGTGGAAAATTTCGCCCATGTTGCCCGTCCCCTTACAGACCTCCTGAAGACGTTCCTTTCTGTTGGGGCTCTGAACAAGCGTCTGCTTTCTCGCAGCTCATCACGCTGCTTACCACACCTCCTGTTCTCGCCAATTTTTGCTCCTCCGCTCAGACAGAAATCCGCGCTGACGCCAGTGGCTACGGCATCGGCGCAGTTTTAGCTCAACACCAATGTGGGCACGACCGCGTCATCGCCTACGCCAGTCGCCTCCTCTCTGCCGCCGAGCGCAATTACTCGATTACTGAGCGCGAGTGCCTCGCCCTCATTTGGGCGGTGGCCATGTTCCGACCCTACATATATGGTCGACCATTTACAGTTACAACCGACCACCACGCCCTTTGTTGGCTTTCCTCCCTCAAGGATCCCACCGGACGCCTCAGTCGCTGGGCCCTACGGCTGCAAGAATACACATACACTGTGGTCTACAAGTCGGGTCGTCTACATCAGGACGCCGACTGCCTGTCTCGTCATCCCGTCGATGCACCGGATGGTTTAGTGGATGTCGCACCGATCTGCGTTCTTTTGCTCTCAGCCTTGCAAGACATTAGCGCTGAACAACGACGCGATGAGTCGTTACGCCCCATTATCGAACGCCTGCTCTCTGCTCCGTCTGGCCCATCCCTTCACATGTTCGTACTACAAAATGGCATCCTGTATCGCCGCAACATACACCCCGACGGGCCCGAGCTCCTAACCGTCATTCCGTCTCATCTGCAACAGATTGTACTGCAGCAACTGCACGACGTTCCCACCGCTGGTCACCTTGGCGTCACGCGGACCTATGACCGAATTCGGCGACGGTTCTTCTGGCCCCGTCTCAACCGCTCCGTCCGGCGCTATGTTGCCGCGTGTGAGTTGTGTCAACGCCGGAAAAGACCAGCTGTGCCTCCCGCCGGACTGCTGCAGCCTTTGGATATACCGGCCGACCCTTTTCTTCGCGTTGGCGTTGATCTTCTCATACCATTCCCTCTATCAAATGACTGAAATAGGTGGATTGCCGTCGCTACGGACTATACAACTCGCTATGCCATTACTAGAGCCCTACCGACCAGCTGCGCTACAGACGTCGCTGATTTCTTGCTTCACGACGTTATCTTGCACCACGGTGCACCTCGTCAACTTCTCACCGATCGCGGCAGATACTTTCTTGCCAACGTCATAGACGACCTACTTCGATCATGTGCTACTAAACACAACCTTACTACCTCTTACCATCCTCAAACTAACGGTCTTACCGAACACCTGAACCGCACAATAACTGACATGCTAGCAATGTGTGTTTCCTCCGATCATCGCGACTGGGACATTGCTCTACCGTTTGTCACGTTCGCCTACAATTCCTCGCGCCACGACACAGCTGGCTATTCACCTTTCTATCTCCTCTTCGGCCGTGAGCTGACTGTGCCTTTCGAGACTCTCCTTTCGACCACACTCGACTCGCCGACAGAGTACACTCGGGATGTAATAGTCACAGCGACCCAAGCACGCCAGATTGCCCGCATTCGTCTTTCTGGTTCACAGACACGCCAGAAGTGCCGTTACGACCAGCGCCATCACGACGTGAACTACGAACCAGGTGCTCTTGTTCTAGTTTGGTATCCAACTCGGCATGTTGGTCTTTCCGAGAAATTCCTCTCGCGATACTATGGCCCTTACCGCATCCTTCGCCAGGTGACCCCTGTCACATATGAAGTGTCTCCGCTGAGTGCCACGGTGCCTTCACCTCTCTCTGACATCGTCCACGTCAGCCGTCTCAAACCTTACCTTTCTCCGACGGATGAGCCGCACCAATGAGGTGCTTTTTCCGACGCGGGTGATGTCACAGTCGGTAATGTAGAAAGAAGACGACGCTGATGGTGGTCTTGAAGACGACGAAGGAGTATTTAGCAGTATCGATGCTCTACGCTTGTTGGCTCAGCCATTAAAAGTCATCTGTAAATAGACGAACGCTTCTTCCTTCCGGTAACAATATATATATAGTCATATCATAAGAAGCCAACAAACCGTTCTCGTGACGCCTGCTGCAAGAAGGACGTTCCACGTCCGCCGCCAAGGTCTTTGAGTGGTGGTGCTGGCTAACACTTTCAGGGTTCTACTAGGACACATAAATACCCAAGAAAGTGGATGGGAAAACAGCGCCACGGTAGCTCAATTGGTAGAGCATCGCACGCGAAATGCGAAGATTGTGGGTTCGGTTCCCACCTGCGGCAAGTTGTTTTTTCATTCACTTTAATTTCCAATAATTTATCGTTTCTTTATTAAGCACAAGTAATTTCCCCTATGTTGTCCTTGGTGTCAGTGTTTGTTGGCTTCTTATGATATGACTAATAAAAATCGGGCCCCTCGGTTAACCCCCTTCCTTCTCGTTTATATATATATATATATATATATATATGTATATATATTCTTCGCTGGACGTACCACCTGGGATCGTGAGTGAGGGAGTGAAGAAACTTTTATTGCCGGTCCGGCGAGGACGCGAACTCGTCGCGCACCTGGCTAGTCCCACGTCGGGACCGGCAGGTCTAGCCCACCGGCCCGGTTGCGGGCACGCCGGACCGCCAGGATTTGCTTTTCAAGAGCGGGGCTACGCAGAAGCGAGTCCCACTCCTCCTTGATGAACTTGGGGTATGTCGACCCGCACTCCCACAGCATGTGCGCTAGAGTGGAGGTCTGCCCGCAGGAGGGGCAGGCGTCGTCGCGATATACGTCCGGGTAAGCCTCGTGGAGAACGGACAGACACGGATACGTACTGGTCTGCAGAAGCCTAAGCGAAACGGCTTGCGCCCTATTCAGCGTGGGGTGAGGGGGCGGAAAGACCCTTCTAGACAGGTAGAAGAATTTAATAATCTCGTTGTGAGTAGCGGGAGCGTCCCTGTGGCCGTAGGGAGGAGGGGAGTCGGTGTTTCTTGCAGAGGAAGCGCGGTCGGTGAGTTCACGCGCAGCCTCGTGAGCAGACTCATTGAGGTTCGGGGGAGCACCCTCGACCGACCCTACGTGAGCTGGAAACCAGTGGATTGAATGATGCGTGAGAGCATATCGACTCGAGCTGCTAAGAAGACGAGCAGCTTGCTTGGCGATGCAACCCTTCTGAAAAGCCCTAACTGCCGTTTTGGAATCGCTATATATCTCGGACCCACGACCGTCTAGCAGGGCGAGGGCGATGGCGGCTTGCTCGGCGACTCCGGGGTCTGAAGTGTGAATGGATGCGCCATTGGAAATCTTGCCGCTAGAGTCGACCACAACGATGGCAAAGGTCTTCCCATCGCTGTACTCCGCGGCGTCGACGAAGCTTGCTGTAATGTCTCGTTGCTTGATATGTTTCAGGATGGCTGCTGCTCTGGCCTTGCGCCTGCCCTCGTTATGGACGGGATGGACATTTCGGGGCACAGGGGCCACTTCGAACTTGTCTCGAATGCACCTAGGGATCGGGGTAGTGACCATTGGGAATCCCGCAGGTTGGTAACCCAGCTCTTCGAGGATGTGTTTACCTGCCGCTGTGGTGCTCAGGCGAGTGAGTTGCGCGCGTTCTTGGGCTTTGGCAATCTCCTCGGCAGTGTTATGCACCCCCAGCTTGAGGAGATCCTCGGTATGGGTCCTGATGGGTAGCCCGAGAGCCCTCTTGACCACTTTGCGGATGAGAGCATTGAACTTGTCTCGCTCTGCTCTGAGCCAGTTGTGCATAGATATTGTGTACGCAAAGTGACATAGTACGAAGGCATTGATAAGCCTGAGGAGATTGTTTTCCTTCATTCCTCGGTGCCGGTTTGCTATTCTGCGAACGAGGCGGAAAGCGTTGTCCGTCTTTGCGATGATCTTGCGGAGAGCCGTTCCGTTCCCGCCGTTGAATTCGACAAACATGCCCAGGACCCAAATAACGTCGACCCTGGGTATCACCCCCCCGTCACAAGTGCGAAGACTGATGCTGCTTTCGGAGACTGGCTTCCAATCTTTGGGTCTGCCTCCCTTCTCTTTTCTGTAAAGCAGAAGCTCCGACTTGGCGGGGGAGCATCGAAGTCCGGTGGGGCGGAGATACTCCTCGATCACGTCGATCGCCTCCTGCATGGATTCTTCAACTCTGCCCTCGCAGCCTTCAGAGCACCATAAAGTGATGTCGTCGGCGTATATGGTGTGCTTGACGCCCTCCACGCGTGCCAACCTCTCGGAAAGGCCAATCATACAGATTTTGAACAGGGTGGGTGAGATGACGGCGCCCTGAGGAGTGCCCCGCCCTCCGAGGGGCACATCGTTGGAGCGGAAGTCCCCAATGCGAAGCTTGGCCTTCCTATCCGTTAGGAAAGAGCTGACGTAGCTATGGAATCTCGAACCTAGACCCAGGTCTGAAATGGTCTTTACGATGAAGCTGTGGAGCACGTTGTCGAAAGCTTTCTCGAGGTCCAGACCGAGCAAAGCCTTGACGTCTCTGGAACGGCCATCCACCATCTGATGCTTTATTAGTTTCATTTCATCCTGCGTCGAGAGTCCGGCGCGGAACCCGATCATGTTGTACGTGTAAACCTCGTTGTCTTCGAGGTACCCGTTGACTCTGTTGAGGACGACGCGCTCCATGACCTTGCCGACGCAGGAGGTTAGAGAAATCGGCCTGAGGTTCTCGATGTTCGGGGCCTTGCCTGGCTTGGGAATGAGCACCGTGCAGGCCATCTTCCATTCTGCAGGAACAACGCCGCTATGCCAGGACTCGTTGATTTTGTCGGTCAGAAAGACGATAGACGTGTCCTCGAGGTTTCTCAACATTCTGTTGGTGACTCCGTCTGGACCCGGCGCAGACTTGCGGTTGAGCGCGAAGATGGCCTGTCTGACCTCGGAAACGGAGAAGTCTTCGTCGAGATCGGGGCGTGGAGGGCCTCGGTAATCCGGGAGTTGGGTCACTGGATCTCCGTCGCGACGGACGGGCAAGTACTTCTGTACGAGTTTTGACACGAGCTCATCGACCGTGTGAGACCTGGTGGCTTCGTGAAGGGCCCGGGCCAACGTATGCCTCTGATTTGACTTTGAGCCGCTTTCGTCGAGAAGGTGCTTCAGCATACCCCAGGATTTGCCGTTGCGCATCTGTCCGTCGATGGATTCGCAGAGCTCGTCCCACTGCTGCTGGCATAGCGCCTTGCAGTGGTCATCGATGACCTTGTTGAGCTCCGAGATCTTTTTTCGGAGTCTGCGATTGAGCCTTTGACCCTTCCATCGGCGGAGCAGGGCGTTCTTGGCCTCGATCAGGTGGGCAAGTCTGCTGTCCATCCACTCGACGTCGAGGTCGGTTCCCACTTTCTTGGTAGCCGCGGAAGCGTCGTTCCGGACACCTTCGCACCATTCTTCAAGGGTGGCGGGTGCCCTGGCTCTGCCGGGTTCTTCGCGAATCTTGCGAAAGCGGTCCCAATCGATGAACGTGAATTCCTTGATCCTACTCCGAGATACCTTGAAGTTGGTCTCGAGAATGTAGTGGTCGCTGCCGAACTCCATTGCGGTGTTCTCCCAGCCCACGTCCTCAACGTTCCTGACGAACGCGAGGTCGGGTGTCGAGTCCCGGGTGACGGAGCTGCCGATGCGCGTAGGAAAATTCTTGTCAGTGACCAGAGTGAGGCCCATCTCGTTGGCGTCTTGCCACAGGTTGCGCCCCTTGGTAGTGTCGTAGACGTAACCCCAGATGCCGTACGGTGCGTTGAAGTCACCGACGACGACCAAGGGTCGAGGGCCGGCCAAGTCGGTCGCTTTCTTGAGGATGGTCTTGAACTGCTGGCGCGAGTCTCTGGGGTTGCTGTAGATATTGAGGACGAACACGCTGTTTCTGCGCTGATTCTGCTGTGGTACGTCGAGCAGGATCTCAACCATCACATATTCAATTCTACCACTCGCCAGCTTGAGGTCGTGGGTGAGATGAGTCAGCCTTTTATCAATCAAGGTGCAAATCCCTCGCCCCCCGGGCAGGCCCGACACGGCCCTGTAGCCCTGGAGAGAGGCAGCGGAGACTAATGTTTCCTGGAGAGCAATGACTTGAGGCTTGACAGCGAAAGACCTGAAGAACTGCTGCAGAGGGGCTTTTTTTGTTAGAATACCCCCTGCAGTTCCATTGGCAAATGCGAAAACTCTCTTTGGACCTATCCATTATGGCGGACCGGATGGACTACCACCTAACGGGGCAGTTAGGGCTGTGCAAAGACTCGGACCTCCGGTCGCCACCCTGGTTGGATATTGAAGTCTAGCTTCCTTTAGTATGGCGGGAACGGTGAGCGGTTGTACGACGGAGGCGGATGAAGCCATTCGTGCCTCAATGGCGTCAATGCGATCAGCGAGAGCTCCGAGGCCCCTGTTGGGGTCTCCGGGTGCAACCTGAATTTGACGAACGTTATCGGTGAGACAACTGACGCTAGCAGTGACCTGTTTGAGGCCATCTGCCAGCCCAATGAGAGTTTGCTTAATCTCGCTGACTTCTGCGGACAACGCTCCCGATTCACCTGTTTGTTTTACTACTGCTCTGCGTTTGGAGGACGTCGCAGTACCGTCTACTGGGGCTGGGATCGGAGTCTCAGTGGCCCTGCCTGGTGCACCGTTATCCGACGCATTCGAAACGAGTTTCCGAATCTCTGCCATTTCGTTAACTAGCCTCTTGATCGTGCTCTTGAGGTCGTCGTTCTCTTTGCGTAAGCGAATGACTTCCGCGTCTCTAGCTCGCTCTGGGTGTGGATCGTTACGAGGTGCCTGAGCAGCTTCTATATTGGCACCGGGCTTGGGAGGTGCCAGATAGGCCCAAAGGAGGGTCGGCTGCTTCCCCAAACGTGTGGAGGCGGGCTGAGGTGCAGATGCTGGTTGGGTTCTGCAACCCGGGCGGCCCCTGGAACCGGATCTGGATCTGGATCGGACTCGGGAACTTGACATCGACTTGGCCCTGGAGACGGAGCGGCTCCTGGTGCGACCCCTGGAGTGGCCACGAGACCTGGATCTCCGCTTGGACCGGGAGCGGCTGCGACCGTATTGGCGTTCAGGCGATGCTTGCCGAGCTTGATTCGCGCCCTCCATGGGCGGGAAATGTTCGGCGTTGAGGGCACGGGATCGTTCCCCCCGTCTGCGCCTAACGAGATATGGCGTCTGAAATCGCCGCTTGCACTCCTTGGCGGCGGTAAGGTGGTCGCCACCGCACAGCTTACATTTGGGATCGCACCTATGCTGGGCGTCAGGGTTTGCTTCTCCGCAGCCTCTGCAGATGGCGTCATTGGGCGAAGGGCAGACGTCGGAGCGGTGCCCGAGCCGGCCGCAGCTCTAACACACGTCCATTTGCTAGCGAAATAATGTGCACCTGACGATAGTGCCGCCGTAGGAGACAAAATTTGGCACTCAGTACCCCTCGAACAGGACCACCACGGTGCCGGTGTTCTTGATTCTTTTGGCGCCCAGCGCCGTTGGATTTCTCGGGTTTACGAGTTTTTTGTCGATCACCGCGGGCCCGTCGGTAAGGGAGACGCCTCGGATGACGCCCTTGCACGTGTAGTGGGGGGCGGCCTCGTAAGCGCTCACCTCGAAGCGGTGACCGGCGACGGAGATGCCCTCGATGCCGACGTTGCGTGCAGCGTTGTCCCTGTTTGGTGTGCTGATCACCATTATGTTTTGTTGAAAGTTGGGACACATCGTGTCCGTGTCTCGCGACGTCGAATCGAGCCCGGCAGCCTGCCATATGGCGTATGCCATATACCACCTATATGCCATATACCACCTGGGATATGCCATGTGCCATATGATACCATATGCCATATACCACCTGGGATCACTCTGCCGCCACTACTCTGTCCGCCTTGACTCCACACGCCAACGGCAGCTGCACTACCCTGCACGTAATTTCCCCTTTGACTTCTCTGCAGTACATGTTCGTTTTTCGTATGCTTTACCGCCCGATACGGAGCATTCCTTCCAAGGGGAGTGGAAGTTAGGTTAGCGGCATCTACCTAACCTCCCTCCCACCCGGGTTCTTCCGAGTGGGAAGGAGGTTAGGTAGTTGCCGCTTTAGTGGCCATAGACCAATGAACGATGACATGTTCTTTTACTTAATGTGTTAATGACATGTTGATTTGTTGAAAAATATTCATTGTAGGCTCTACGAAATTTCACGTTCAGGACTGGGCGGAGAATACATACTCGAAGCTGGCCCAGGTGGCACGTATACTGTAAAGTTCGCCTCCCTTGCGGGTTGTCCGATTGTCATTGCAATAAAAAAGGCTGAAAAATGCGTCAGTAAAATTTATCTTTGTCATCGACAGATCTAGTTTTCAATCTTACATTATGACTCATTAGAATCCAGTGTTGCCAACGTTTTAGGAAGCGTGTCACTGAAGTGAGACAGAAAAATCACCCAAACTCTCCCTATAACTGTCAAGTGGATTTTAAGAACGTAGGTATTTTGAAACACTCTAATATAAGCCAGTGTGAAGTAAATAGTTTACCTAGACGTGTCATGTTGGTCTAATGTCCGTGCAGCTGAAGGAAAACAGTGAATTTACCAACAGAGTATAGAGGGCTTTAGCTTTAGTAATGCACTTACTATAGGATAGGCGAATATCGAAGTTTCGAATATGAATAGTTGGTGTGTAATATTTTATTCGTATTCGAAAAGGAACTATTCGGCGTTTTTGAATAACAAAGCTAATCAAATATTTCGCAACAGCCGACTGTTCAAATCGGGTTACTGTTCTCCACCTGCTGAACAAAGTATCGCAAATTATAATGATCAGAAGTAAAACAGTGACAAGGTTTCTGACGCAATGCGAAAACCAGGTAGGCATACAAGCTTTTATTTTTGGTTTTGCGGGACCCGCCGTGATTGCTTAGTGGCGATGGTGTTGGGCTGCTAAGCACGAGGTCGCGGGATCGAATCCCGGCCACGGTGGCCGCATTTGGGTGGGGGCGAAATGCGAAAACACCCGTGCACTTAGATTTAGGTGCACGTTAAGGCATCCCAGGTGGTCGAAATTTCCGGAGTCCTCCACTACGGCGTGCCTCATAATCAGAAAATGGTTTTGGCACGTAAAACCGCATAACTTAATTTTTTTTCGGTCTTGAGGTTTGTGCGGGTTAACACTCCTTGGGTTAGACCTGGTATGTATAGATAAATACCCAAGACTGCACGGACGTGGTAACTGCCGCCGTCGCCGTAGCAGAATTTGTAGCGCAAGGCGCGCGTAATGCAGAGCTTGTGAATTCGGCTCTCACCGTCAGCCATGTTCAGTTTTCCTCCATTTCCCATTATCATTTTTTCACTTCCATTAGAAACTACATATAATTTATGCTATGCTTTCCGTTTCATCATTACCTGCTGTTTTCGTATGTTTCTGACTAACAGATACGCGCGAGCGTTCTTACAATAAAACCGGGCCCCTCGGTTCCCCTTCTTTTCGTCCAATACTTGACAATCGGCTACATTGTGCTTATGGCCTACCAATAGTCTATCTTGCAGCCTAGTCACGTAGGAGTTTTATCTCTTACGTTACAACCAGTGACGGTTTTTCTTCTAAAAAGCTCTGCATTCTTTCTGGGGTACACAAATACCTCCTTAGCGTTTAATTTTCCTGTTCCATAACTTCTGATATTTTTTCAACAAGTATTTATTATGCGTTTTCGAAAATTTGGTCAGCTTCATATGCCTGTCATTCTTGGAAAGCTTGTTTGTAACCAAGATTAAAGGTGTAAACCGGCTATCCGTGTAGTTTGTTTCATGACTGTTGTGATGTTTTGTTTAAAACCATCTTAATTGTGCGTGATAGTTGACTGTCTGTTCAGGGCTGCTGTAGATATGTGCGTCTGCGTTTGTCTATTTGATATTCGATATTTACTATTCGTATTCGATTTGTATTTGAAAAAGTCGATATTCGATCGTTTACCTCTAATATTTACATACTGGATTATGACAGCTGAAAATTTTCATTATCTTCAGATTGGCAGATTACAGATACAGCACGATTCAGAGGAACACAAGCAACGTAGTTTTCCTAGCATGAAAATGCATTTAGTCTGCATAATATCCCTAAATTGTTTGTGCTTGTCGACATTCATGGTAGCGAAAGTAGATTTTGTGGAACGGGCTTGGCCGCATGTTGTTAACATGGCAATGGCAATTACCCGAGGTTTGTACATGTTAAATACCATATTTTCGCCCTCGATCTAGCTGAAAGCCACCGTGAAGTACTGATTTGTCCGAAAGGCGTGAGAGGCGGAAGCGATTTTTTCAGTCGCGCGTGAACGAGCTAAGCCGTTCCGATATTTACGCTTTTACGCAGTCGATATGTCTGATTCATCTGCTGTGTTCTAAATCTGAACAGAAAATGTATTTCAGTTCGTTTTAGTAAATTAGTTCTCTGACAGGCTTGCCAAGCGTCTACCAATCGAATGGATATAGTGACACCGCTGAACCCGCAGCGTTTAAACGCTGCGGGTTCACATAGGTTTTGTAATATTCAATTATATGTATATTTAATTGGTTTTGTAAATAATAAGTTAACTTCAATTTTGTGACCACGATGTCAAGGCTATGGTGACCACGGTGCTGTGAAGCACTATCACAATATGAAGGCCACGAATGTAGAGGAAACCGTTGGTTCATCATGGTCACGGAGCCTATGCATCGTACAGCGAGTTTCGGCCACTTGCATGTGGCTTTTGAATATCAAAGCGCGTTCTCGAAGGCCATCTTTCAAGCAATCTTTCTAACTTATGAGTCGTTAAGATCTACAACTGTTCATTCAAGTCACTAAAAAAGTCAGTGATTGCTAAATAGCAAACTGTGCCGTAAACAGACAAACAAGTCACAAAATATAGCGTCAAAATCACTAAAATGGAAACACTGACAAAATGCCAGTCAATTATAAAAGCAAATTTTATCCTGTGTTTTCAAAGATGGCTGGGTTAGACGGCTAGGTTAGACAGCCCCAACAAACACGGGATGGTGCAAGTGATGGTAGACTAACCTTTGTTTTTTTTGGCCAGCTTAGCGATAGCTTTCTCAGCAATGCAGGCTTAGGCTTGCAAGCCACGTCTCGCAGTCGTCTCACACTGCAAAGTACGGAGTAACGCGTCATCTGCTACAGCACGTGGAGGCGAGGTCCGAAACCAGGGAATACGAAATAAATAAATCACGCCTATGTGAGCCCAATGTTTAGAGAAAACTTGGCCTCAGCTGTTGTTTTGTTGTATTTGGGCAGTGTACAACCGACAGTGCCTACTTTCACACGTGTGTGTGCGTAAGGGAGTGGATAAATGGCGTACTTTTCCATTTCAGTTCTGACTGTGGGTAGATTCAGTTCTGTCTGTGACGGTAGATGCGCCTATGACAAGCATAGTGTTACGCACGTGCAGGCAAATATAAACACATCTCACTCGATGACCACGAGCACTCGTTGCCACAACGCTGACGTGATGAAGACCGCCGGCAGCAAGAAGCGAACGCTTCGTTTCACCGCGAGAACACCTTTCACGACCAAATAAGTAAAAGCAGTCTTAAACCTTCTGGAAACCTCAATTGCACTAATGAGGCTCACTTGCACTATTGACAGACCAAGTAGCCCGAATCAATGTCTAGATCAAGACTTGAAAGAATACTGCAGACTTGGAGATGTGGGGAAATTTACGAACTGTTACAGAGTGGACTCTGTGTGCTATATAAATACCAGTGAAGAGTGCGCTGAATAACCAATGTGGCCGAAGCTCCACGTGCAGCTGGTGGAGAGGACATACCCCCATTATGAGGGCTTCAAGCCTCTTTCGGTATACCCGAGTGATCTTGGTTGTGTTACGTTTCGCCTACGACGCGCGGTATACCCGGCGCGGATGCAACGGACGCCGGGGCTTCGTTCAAAGCGGCGGACATTTTGGCCCGTTCAGCGCTGCCGCAACGCCTCCCCGCCAAGCGCGTCCAGGCATGTTTCAATGCCACGTGTATTCGTGTGTGCGTGTGTGTGTGTGTGCATGTTGGTGCCCACGCTTGTCAAGGCGCGGCAGCCGGGGAGAGGAGCTCCCCAAGTGTGAAGCGAGGAGGTCTCACCGGCGCCGGCTCGGCGGATGCGTCACCTTCTAGTCTCGACGTGCCCGAGCGCCGCCGTCACGTGGCCTCATCCAGAGACGTTCCTTCTTGCCCGCGACTCCGAGAGTATAAAAGCAGCTGCCCCCGGACGCCAGGAGAGAGGCTCCGATTTCTTCCGTCTAGTTACGTGCTCTCCTGTCTCTCCACTTCGGTCGACCTGACCGGCCGCTCTTTTGCGATGCTAGAATAAACAAGTTGTTCTGTTAGCAGTCGACTCATGCTTTGCCAGGACCTTCGGATGCTTCCAGTTGTGCCCCAGGCCGCCAGGCCAACGCTACCCTTGGGGCTTACTACCCGATTGCAACAACGGGTGCCAGCGGTGAGATTGCAACAACTGTTTGCCAGCGGTGAGATCGCGACAACGGAGGCCAGCAACGAAGATATGCGGTCGACTGTATGCTGAGCAGCACAACGACCATCCGGGAGCAGTGCAACGAGCCCTGTGTGATGACTGGTTGCCTGCAGCGGAACGACTGCGCTGAATTCTTGGCTGCGAGGTTTGGTGAGCGCGGGACTTCTTCTTCTGAGTTTTGCCAGGCTTTTGTTAGTGTCAGAAACAGAGCTGGTAATTGTGGTTGTCGTTGCTGCCGGGTTAGTTTGCGGCAAGACAATAGTAGGCAGTAGAGAAAGCAGCATTCAGAGCAGCCATGGATTGGAAGTCGTTGCGCAAACCGAAATTGCTGGAGCTTGCAAGAGAGTTGGGTCTGGATGTCTCAGACAAACTCAGAAAACCAGAACTGCTAAGGGCTATTCTTGAGTTAGAAGCTGAGGATGACGAGCTGTCGGAATGCCTTGAGACCATTGAGGAGAGGGCAAAAAGACAGGAGCGCGAACTTAAAGAGCAAAAAGAGAAACAGGAGCGCGAACTTAAAGAACAGAAAGAGAAAGAGGAGCGCGAACTTAAAGAACAGAAAGAGCGAGAGCAACAAGAAAAAGAGCGCGACCGTCAACACGCTTTGGAAATGAAGCGTCTCGAGATAGAGATGGAACGCGCTCGTAATGGAAGTCAGGCACACGGTGCAGGAGAACGAGTATTGTTCAAAATGACTGACCTGATGCGGCCGTTTAAGCTTGTAGAGGACATTGGTTTGTTCCTGGTTAACTTTGAGCGAACGTGCGAGAAGCAGGGGTTCTCTCGGGAGACGTGGCCACAGCGCTTGCTCACTTTGTTACCCGGCGAGGCGGCCGACGTAGTCGCTCGCTTGAAGAGAGAAGAGGCAGAGGATTTCGACAAAGTGAAATTGAGTCTGCTAAAAAAGTACAGGCTGTCAGCGGAGGCGTTCCGTCGGAAGTTTCGGGAAAATGAGAAAGGCAAAAGTGAGTCATATACAGAGTTTGCCTACAGGCTTATGTCAAACATGCAGGAGTGGCTCAAAGAAGAGAAAGCGTTTGGTGACCACGAGAAAGTTCTGCAATGTTTCGGGCTTGAACAGTTTTATAGTCGGTTACCTGAGAACGTGCGGTACTGGGTCTTGGATAGGCCAGACGTTAGTACGGTGGCTAAAGCCGCCGAGCTAGCCGAGGAGTTTGTGACGCGTCGGGCTCGCGGAGCTAAGGACGGTCAAAAGGGTGAATTTGGCTCTAAGTTTGAGAGGCCGAAGTTCACGCCCATGAGAGCAAGGGGGGACAAACGTAGTGCGGATGTGAGTGAAAGCAGTCCGACCGAACGTAAGGAGACGGCGGCAGCCGAAGCCGAACGCAGAAAGCGGTTCGAGACGAGGCAAGCGCGCGTGTGTTATACGTGTCAGAAGCCGGGTCACTTTTCGGCGCAGTGTCCAGAAACAAAAACAAAAGTCGTGTTTTTGTCATTATGCAGCACTGACGAGAACATGAAGCTTCTCGAGCCTTACATGCGAGACCTCCTTGTGAACGGGAAAGAGTGCCGAGTGCTTCGCGATTCCGCAGTTACAGTGGATGTAGTTCACCCCTCTTACGTAGAACCCGATATGTTCACGGGCGAGTGCGCATGGATCAAGCAAGGCGTGGAAGCTCATAGCGTGTGTCTGCCCGTAGCAAAAGTGCTTATTGAAGGACCTTTCGGAGCGCTTGAGACGGAGGCCGCAGTGTCATCTATGCTGCCCCCCCCCCCCCCCCCAGTACCCGTACCTATTTTCGAACAGGTCCGATCACCTCCTGCGCGAGAAGGGGCTTTTGTTTGGTGAGGCTAGCGTTCAGGCCTTAACCAGATCGAAGGTTCGGGAGCTCGCTGCAAAGGCGGTAGTTGCGGGGCCGACGTTGTCGAACAATGAGAAAGGGTCAGAGGCGCAGCAAGCTGATATTTAGAGCACGTCCGAACTGAATAAAATTGAGCCTGTAGAGTTGAAGGCACCAGATACTGGAGAGGAAATGCCCGACACGGGAAAGTTAGAAGAGCTATCTGCAGATTTGCTCTTCGCGCCTACGTCAGACGGACTTAATAGGTTGCTAAAAGTCAGCCGGTCGGCTTTGATAGCCGAGCAAAAAAAAGGATAGCAGCCTAGAAAACATACGCTGCAATGTCAAGGAAGGTATCGCCAAGAAAAATGCTCGTTTTGTGGAAAGAGGTGGGGTCCTGTACCGGAAGTATCTAGACCGCAGGGGAGTGGAGTTGGATCAGCTGATCGTGCCTCAGTGCTACCGTCAGGATCTATTGCGCTTGTCGCATGGGGGTTCGTGGTCCGGACACCTATCAGTTGAGAAAACTAAGGACCGTCTCTTGCAAGAGTACTATTGGCCAGGGTGTTTTCGGGACGCAGACCACTTTGTGAGGACATGTGACACCTGTCAGCGGGTGGGCAAACCAGGGGACAAATCGAGGGCGCCGTTGAAGTTGGTACCTATCATTACGGAGCCTTTTAGACGGCTCGTTATTGATACAGTGGGACCTCTGCCGGTAACAACCACAGGGTACAGACACATTTTGACTGTGATCTGCCCAGCGACAACGTTCCCTGAAGCAGTGCCGCTTAAAGAACTCAGCTCAGTTGAGATAGTCAATGCACTACTGTCCATATTTGCGCGAGTTGGTTTTCCTGCGGAAATCCAGTCAGATTAGGGCACAGTGTTTACTAGTGCTTTGACGACAACTTTTCTCGAAAGGTGTGGGGTAAAGCTGTTACACAGCTCAGTGTACCACCCACAGTCGAATTCCGTTGAGAAGCTCCGCTCCATCATGAAGCGCGTGTTGAGAGCATTGTGTTTTGAACAACAAACTGACTGGGAGCTGTGTCTGCCTGGGGTGATGTTTGCATTAAGGACCGCGCCGCATGCGGCTACGGGGTTTTCGCCAGCTGAGCTGGTGTACGGTCGCTCGCTTCGGTCTCCGCTTCGCATGCTTTGAGAATCGTGGGAAGGCAGGGGCGACGACCCAGTCGTGGTGGAGTACGTGCTTAGGCTCCTCGAACGCTTAAGAAGGGCACAGGAGTTGTCAGGTGAAGCAATGGCAAAGGCCCAGCAGAGGGCCAAGGTTTATTATGATCGGACAGCCAGGGCCCGTCGTTTTGAGGTGGGCGATGAGGTAATGATATTGCGCACATCGCTAAAAAACAAACTCGACGTGCAGTGGGAGGGCCCAGCACGGATTGTTCAAAAACTGTCGGACGTCAACTACGTGGTGAGTCTGCCAGGAAAACGGAAAGCAGAGCAAGTTTACCACTGTAATCTGCTCAAACCCTATAAGCAACGGGAAGCAGTGGTGTGTATGATGGTAAACGTTCCCGAAGAGCTTCCGGTCGAGCTCCCGGGACTAGGCTCAGTGACGAACAGGGAAGACACCGATCAAGTCATTAGTGACTTAATCAGTAAAGCATCGCTGTCGCCTGAGCAGAAAACCGAACTACACCAGCTCTTACAAGAGTTTCAAGGTCAATTCTCTGAGAGGCCTGGTAGGACTTCTGTCCTTACTCATGATATAGAACTTACCTCCCCAGAGCCAGTACGATCCAAGGCGTACCGGGTGTCACCCCGCCAGCACGATATTATGGAGGCGGAGGTAAAGAAAATGCTACAGCTCGGTGTTATTGAGGCGGGTGAGAGTGATTATACCTCCCCTTTGATTTTAGTTGAGGTACCGGGCAAGGAACCTCGTCCTTTCGTCGACTACCGCAGGCTTAATTCCATCACTAAGGATCAAATTTATCCGATCCCTAACATCGAGGAGCGCCTTGAGAATGTTAGTAGCGCTCAGTTTATTTCCACCCTAGATCTTGTCAGGGGTTATTGGCAGGTTCCACTTACAGAAGAGGCTAGTAGGTATGCGGCGTTCATTTCACCAATGGGAACATTCCGTCCTAAAGTGTTGAGCTTTGGTTTGAAGAACGCGCCATACTGTTTTTCAAGCCTCATGGATAAAGTGTTGCGGGGACAGCAAGAATTCGCTTTACCGTATTTAGACGACGTAGCGATATTCTCCGCATCCTGGTCTGAGCATGTGGCACACTTGCGGGCAGTGCTAACCCGCCTGCGCGAAGCGGGCTTGACAGTCAAGGCTTCCAAGTGCCAGTTAGCACAGGCCGAGGTTGTCTACCTCGGTCACGTGATTGGTCGGGGTCGTCGCCGCCCCTCTGAAATAAAGGTGGCCGCTGTGCGAGACTTCCCGCAACCTCGCACGA
Organism: Dermacentor andersoni; assembly: GCF_023375885.2. Lineage (NCBI taxonomy): Eukaryota > Metazoa > Arthropoda > Arachnida > Ixodida > Ixodidae > Dermacentor > Dermacentor andersoni. The sequence goes on from NC_092821.1 coordinate 155,782,293, forward strand.
AGACCGATATTCGGTCGTTCTTAGGCGTCGCCGGCTACTATCACAGGTACATCCCCAGGTACTCTGATATCGCGGCTCCCCTGACGGATGCTCTAAGAAAAACAGAGCCCCAAACAGTCGTCTGGGACGAGACAAAGGAAAGAGCTTTTAGCGCCCTAAAGAGCGCCCTAACAAGCCAGCCTGTGCTACGATCGCCAGACTACACAAAAGGGTTCGTTGTTCAGTGCGATGCTAGTGAGCGAGGCATGGGCGTTGTACTGTCATCATCATCATCATCATCATCATCAGCCTGGTTACGCCCACTGCAGGGCAAAGGCCTCTCCCATACTTCTCCAACTGCCCCGGTCATGTACTAATTGTGGCCATGTTGACCATCCAAACTTCCTAATCTCATCTGCCCACCTAACTTTCTGTCGCCCCCTGCTACGCTTGCCTTCCCTCGGAATCCAGTCCGTAACCCTTAATGACCATCGGTTATCTTCCCTCCTCATTACATGTCCTGCCCATGCCCATTTCTTTTTCTTGATTTCAACTAAGATGTCATTAACGCGCGTTTGTTCCCTCACCCAATCTGCTCTTTTCTTATCCCTTAATGTTACACCTATCATTCTTCTTTCCATAGCTCGTTGCGTCGTCCTCAATTTAAGTAGAACCCTTTTCGTAAGCCTCCAGGTTTCTCCCCCGTACGTGAGTACTGGTAAGACACAGCTGCTATAAACGTTTCTCTTCAGGGATAATGGCAACCTGCTGTTCATGATCTCAGAATGCCTGCCAAACGCACCCCAGCCCATTCTTATTCTTCTGATTATTTCACTCTCATGATCCGGATCAGCAGTCACTACCTGTCCTAAGTAGATGTATTCCCTTACCACTTCCAGTGCCTCGCTACCTATCCTAAACTGCTGTTCCCTTCCGAGACTGTTAAACATTACTTTAGTTTTTTGCAGATTAATTTTTAGTCCCACCCTTCTGCTCTGCCTCTCCAGGTCAGTGAGCATGCATTGCAGTTGGTCCCCTGAGTTACTAAGCAAGGCAATATCATCAGCGAAGCGCAAGTTGTACTGTGCCAACGGGAAAATGGAGAAGTGGAACACCCCGTTCTGTATGCTAGTCGTAAGCTGACCATTCGTGAGCAGGCGTACAGCGCCACCGAGAAAGAGTGTGCGTGTCTCGTGTGGGCCGTTCAGAAATTGTCATGCTACCTAGCCGGCTCGAGGTTTATCATTGAGACGGATCACTGCCTTCGGTGGGACTAGTCAAGCTGCCGTTATGCAGCTTTTATCCTGCCATCCCTACCGCTTTGTATATATCAGTGTACTTATGTGGTAAATAAACTTCTTCTTCTTCTTCTTCTCCAATGGCTGCAGACCATCTCTCCCAAAAATGGCCGCCTCCTGCGCTGGAGCCTCGCTTTGCAACAATATTCCTTTGAGGTGCGTTACAAAAAGGGGAGTCTCAACGGTAACGCCGATGGCTTAAGTCGAAGCCCCTAACTTAGGAATCAGCCTCAGAGTTGTTTGTTACTGATGTTTTCTTCCTGAGGCAGGATTTTTAACATATTGCTTTTGTTTAGTGTTTCAAAGTGATGACGTGCTTTCTAGTGCAATTTTCCAATTTGTGGATGTGTTCTGGGTGCTGCTAGACTACTGTAAGGAACTAGGCAGTAGTAAACAAGGGGAAAGAGCCTGGCATGGCTTAGTGAGGGTTGTGTCGTGCTTGCTGACTGAGCGGTTGAGTTTCGGCGTAGTTCTAACGCTTGCTGGGAACGAGAGAAAAATGGCAACTCTCCCGAAGTCACTTTGCAGTGTCCTGGGTGAAGCTGAACGTGAGAACGAGGCCTTCTCTGTGCGCTGCGCTCAAGAAACGCCGAGGGACCACCGACTTCAGTTATGAGCATCACCGAGCGACATCCCTCCGGACAGCGGATGCAGTCCCCTGACCATCGGGATCTCCTTCCCCCGGCGGGGCGGTCTGTTACGTTTCGCCTACGACGCGCGGTATACCCGGCGCGGATGCAACGGACGCCGGGGCTTCGTTCAAAGCGGCGGACATTTTGGCCCGTTCAGCGCTGCCGCAACGCCTCCCCGCCAAGCGCGTCCAGGCATGTTTCAATGCCACGTGTATTCGTGTGTGCGTGTGTGTGTGTGTGCATGTTGGTGCCCACGCTTGTCAAGGCGCGGCAGCCGGGGAGAGGAGCTCCCCAAGTGTGAAGCGAGGAGGTCTCACCGGCGCCGGCTCGGCGGATGCGTCACCTTCTAGTCTCGACGTGCCCGAGCGCCGCCGTCACGTGGCCTCATCCAGAGACGTTCCTTCTTGCCCGCGACTCCGAGAGTATAAAAGCAGCTGCCCCCGGACGCCAGGAGAGAGGCTCCGATTTCTTCCGTCTAGTTACGTGCTCTCCTGTCTCTCCACTTCGGTCGACCTGACCGGCCGCTCTTTTGCGATGCTAGAATAAACAAATTGTTTTGTTAGCAGCCGACTCATGCTTTGCCAGGACCTTCGGATGCTTCCAGTTGTGCCCCAGGCCGCCAGGCCAACGCTACCCTTGGGGCTTACGACCCAGATGCAACAGTTTGCAATGTGGGCGCATATTTATTTATTTATTTGTTTATTTATTTGTTTATTTATTTGAGTACCCTAAGGGCCCGTTAGGGCATTACTAGGGGGGGGGGCGAAAAAGTTCAAACATTAGTGAAATGTGTACAATGCAAATATATAAAGGCATTAGGAACCACAAAAAAGATGATCTAAACATCTAGCAGAAGCAAACAAAAGAGAACGAAAAGGGTAACGAAGTTTATACAATGTTTAGTAACGTGAAACAACCATAAGAACCTAAAATGCGATGCAGACAATCAGTACCCATCAGAACACGAGTTTAAGGATGCAATCGAATGATGATTTAGGTAAACAGCCTACACAGATACATATCAGATGAAACGGAATGAATTTTATACAATGCCAAGCACATGAAATCACTCTTTCAGTAAATGTTCAAGGAAATGTGGGTTCGGACAGGTTGATACACTCTAAAAAGGTTAGCAGTGCTGCATGAAATGATGACGATTCCGTAAGCGAGACAATGTTTGCAGGTAGCGAGTTCCATTCGGCAATAGATAAACTAGAGGCGAATTTTGATAAGCGTTAGTCCTGGCAAATATAGGTTTTACTTTATGAACATGGTCTGTGCGGGTCGAGATGCGGGGAGCGGGAAGAATATGGGCTCGAGCGAATGCGCTGTTGCTGTGGTAAAGGCTATGGAAGAAGGACAACCATGATAATTTCCTGCGCATGTCAAGTGAAGAGAGATTAAGTAATTTCTTTAAGGCGGACACACTTTGATATCGAGTATGATATCGAGAGTATAAAGTTAAGATGAACCGCGCAGCTTTATTTTGAACTGATTCGAGTAGGTTCGTGAGATTAGGGTGATGGGGGTGCCAAATTATGGACGCTTATTCTAAAGAAGGCCTGATAAGAGACTGTATGTGCGAAGTCTGGTATCTGTGTTAGCAAGGTGTAAGTGCCGTTTCAGGTAACCAAGTTTTTTGCATGCTTTTGCGGTGATGTGTTCAATGTGAGCATTCCAGCTTAAATTGGAGGTGAACAGGACACCCAAGTACTTGATTGAAGAAACCGAGTCAACAGTAATACCGCGTATTGTATATTGGTCAGAGGTAGGTCGAGTTATCGAAGCAAATTCTACGTGTTTAGTTTTGACTATGTTAATTTCCATCTGCCATGTGTCCCACCAGTCAGTTAGTTTTGTTAAATCAGACTGCAGCACAGAGATGTCGGCAGGGCAGTTATTTCATTATACAAGACGCAGTCATCTGCGAAGAGACGTATTTGTGAGGTAATATTAGTTGCGATGTCATTGATGTATATTAAAAATAGCAGTGGCCCAAGGACGGATCCTTGAGGAACTGCCGAAGTGACTCGAGTGCGGTTAGAAAAGCAGTTGTTGAGACTGATTACTTGAAATCGGTTCGTTAGGAACTTCTCAATCCATCGCGTCGTGTTGTAGTGAAGCTGCAAGTTTCTAACCTTCAGTTTTAGTCGATTATGAGGTACCCGGTCGAAAGCTTTAGAAAAATCAATAAAAATGGCGTCTGTACTAATCAATCTGTGGAAAGAAATGTGAATATCTGTTACAAGTTCAGAAAGTTGCGTCTGACATGAGCGATTTTGGCGAAAACCATGTTTGTTATTGAGGACCGGGTTATTATCGTTAAGATAGGCTATAATGTGAGAGTATAGGATGTGTTCCAGTAATTTGCAGCAAATAGATGTCAGTGATGTAAGTCTGTAATTATTAGGGTCTGCTGTATCACCAGATTTAAATACCGGTATCACTAATGCTGATTTCCAATTTTCCGGTAGGCACCCTGTATCGAGTGATTGCTGAAATATTAGAGATAACAAAACTGAAGAGTAGTGCGAGGTTAATTTTAGAAGTTTAGCACTTATACCGTCATGACCTGGGCTGATTTTATGAGGAAGCCTGTCAATTGCACGAGAGACACCATGTTCCGTTATTATGATGGATGAAAAAGGGAATCGAATAGATGGTTGTTTAAGTATGTGAGTGTTATCAAGTGGCAGTTCGTTAGTAAAAACTGCAGAGAAGCATTTGTTAAATAGCTCAGTGCTATCTTTTGTGTTGAGCATTGCTCCGCTTTCGGAAATTAGTAAGGGAGCAGTGTGATTTAGTTTTGGGTTAACTACTTGCCAAAACTTTTTCGGATCAGTTTTTATCATATTGGGAAGGGTGCAATTAAAAAAACTTGTCTTTAGCTTCGAGAATTGTAGTTTCTGTATGGCGCGCTATGGTTTTGTAATTTTGCCATTCTTCTGGAGCATTTGTTCGGGCAGCTTTTCTGAACGCTCTTTTTTTTCATGTTTATATACTTCTTCACATCGCGGTTAAACCACGGATCGTTTTGCCTTGAGCTGATGGTCATTTTTGGTATACATGTAGTTTCAACTTCTTTGAGTTTATCGTGGAACAAGCTCCAGTTATCATCTACCGTTTTGTTTTGAAAATTGTTTGCAAAGTCTGCTGTGAATGAGGCTACCAGATCAATCATTCTCCCAGTGTCGGCGCGTGCGTAGTTGAGAATGCATTTTTTTGCTGTATTTCTTTTGGCAGGTTTCAATACAAAGGAACATTGCACCACCCTGTGATCACTTAATGGTTCTAGTACATGTGTCGCAGCAATTTCTGGATGATTTGTTAAAAGAATATCTAGTATGTGTTCCCGGGTTTCAAAAGTAAGGGGGCAAATGAACTACTGTGCCCCCTTGCTCCCCCGGTAGATACGCCTACGAACGGCAAGTTGTGAAAGTACATAGGGAACATGGCGCTGTTTAACTGAATATATATATATATATATATATAGCCTGCGCATCTATTGAATGACAGGTCAGTACAATGCACAAAAGAACTCAACTAGGAAATGAATGACGCACGTAAGCACAAATCCCAAGGCAATGGCCACAGAAGAGCTAATGCTATATGAACAGCGCCAGCGACTATATGGCGGGGCGCTGCTGAGCTCATGGATAAGATCCGGGCCGCGGCTGGTGCTGCGCTTATACAGGGGCGGAATGTGAATACGCTCGCGTACGGTGCATTAGGTGCGCGTTAAAGAAGCCCAGTTCGTCAAAATTAATCCGGAGTCCCTTACTACGGCGTGCCTCACAATGAGATGGTGATTTTCGCACGTAAAGCTCCAGAATTTAATTTTCTTTTAAAATTCGGTGTACATCCACAATCGCGGCAGTCAATTCCCATAGGTTCCTGGATTGCTCTTTGCACATTGTAATAATGCTCTTTTTTGCCTTTCATTAAGGCTGCGACCAGCTTGGCCTATTTATCTTCTCCCGCAGGATAGTTGAATTGAATAAGCCACCCCAACAACACAAGACACAAAACAGAAAGTGGTGCGTGGGGGGAGCGAATTGATCGGTTTGCAGAGCCGGAGTAGCTTATCTGGCGCGGAAAACACTGCTTCCGCCCTACTCTGTAACACAGAGGCCCAGCAAATCTTCTTTATCAACAAATCTTTTTTATCTGCTTTAGTAGCTTTTCAGCTACGTAGCAGACGGTAGTGTGTAGCCGTGTACGCGGAGCACAAAAGCCGATAAACTTGAGCTGCAAACTTCGCTACATGGCATGATGACAGGATTTCCTGAGGGCATCGATGAGACATAGATTAGTAATGCTTCGCTTAGCCAACTTGGAATGGGTAGTAGTCAAAGGATAAAAAAGGGGTTTCCCATTTCTTGATTCATACAGCCAGCACACATGGTCATGTGAAAGGAGTAAATTCAAGTCTAGGATTCGTAAGCTGTTGTCAATTGGTGTCTCATGAGTCAAGACAAGCGGATGAAAGCAGTCGTTAAAAGTTTCCACGATGTCGTCTTATATGGGCTTGAAAGCGACGTCACTGTAATATACAAGGACCAAAATGTCATCGACAGAACGGCATACTTGACGACACTTCATTTATTTAGCATGCTCATTAGCAGCCGGTCGTGATGATCAAGGTACATACTAGGCATGACCCAATGCACACACCACTATTTTGAGTGTAGTTCCGGTCATTAAAAAGACACAAAAGCCGATTTTAGGTAAAACGACAAAAGTTCAATGAGGCTGCTGTTATGTATACACCAGCGCGATTCTGGAAACCTGTTTTATCAAATGGTTCAGTGGCGTCATCAACACATTGGAACAACTTGTCGTGCGTCAAATAATGTAAATATTTGATGTGGACTGAAAGAACTTGTAAGCCCCCTCTGATTATCTTTGAGAATGTTTGTCGAGGGATCTGAGTTCCTTATTAGAATAGGGTCATCAACAGTAAGGAATCAGATTTCATGGCAAAGGCTAGCAGCACAGGTGTTAGCGCCCCGTCTTTGTCCCATTTTCACAGGAAGTACGACTATCTTGGTCGCTTCAACCGTGCATGAAAGAATGGCATGTGTGATGCAACTAATAATGGTGTGGTTCCCTCTCGGTGTGGCGTTATGTCACCTGTTTTGACGATATTGTCTGATGCTTTCTTGTGGCCATATGTTTCGTGCAGTCTGGTAATAAATCTAGTTGTAAGTCAGCGCTCTGTTCCTTCTTTTGGCCAACTCGGCTGTATTTCTTTTCCTTTCCTTGTTTCGCTGTACCATGCAGTTTGAGAATGAAATACCCACTCGTCCACTCCTCGACGCTAGTGGACTCCTCGTGGTCAGGTCGCAGTTTTGGCACGTGAAACCCTACAACTTATTTTTTAACCTGTTGAACAAGATTATAAACGCTTAGAAAAAGTAGTAATGTTAGAAAAGTGTGCGAATCAAGAAATCAAGAAGGTAGGAAGAGGATGTACCGTTGCACTAAAAACAAAGGGATGTATTTGGCAATGAGGCGGGGAGAGGCAGTGTCACTGTATGTCCTACAGTTGTTGCGGTTGCGAGCAGTTTATTTCGCAGTCAGCCCATTTTCAGCCGACAGTAGCTACACCGTCTGACAATGCTGAAAAAGTTTCATGACATCGACCTTGTTAAGATGATGTCACGCGAGAGAGAGAGAGAGAGAGAGAGAGAGAGAGAGAGAGCGGCTGATTTGGAACCAAGGCCCGTATACTCCCCGGGATATCTGTCCTCCCAGGGTTGTACTCCACTGCTCTTCAGGGCAGTCGTTTCGTCACGAGCGTATCAGCACGAGCGCCTAACTTTCACACGCGTGATCAGGGAGAGCTTACTTAGCTGTAGTTCGTGCAAAACTATATAGTCTATTGCACGAGCTTTGTAGTGTAGAGTTTATGTGTCTTGCCCAGGATTCAAACTACTCAGATGCGTCACTACGTCGTCAGGTAAGTACTGGCGCTGCAAACGTGTCGTCTGTAAAGGAAAGCGATTGATATCGACTACTGCCTCAGTGTTACTTCAGACTTAAAAGTTTGAACAAACTGAATGTGATATAACGTGCATTCGTCTTTCGAAAATTAAAAGTAATGTTCACTTTCTTTTATTAAACACAGTCAAGCCGCTTGGTCTGACAGACACCTTTAAAACCAACGTGGCGCCACAATTATGCACATTCTTATTTTTCGCATTGCCTCTTGGCCACCTCGCAGGAAAACAGTTAACACCAGCCTGTCACTTTTGTGTTGGGCGTCTCAAACCGCAGAAAAAGGCCTGTCTTCTCCGGTCTTCCTCTTTTGCAAGGTATCGTCACTGGCGAAAAGAAAACCTGATTTGATTGATTAATTGATTGAATGATAAATCGATTTATTAACAGAAATGAAATTTTAGACTTACTGCTAGTAGAATAACCCACTTCGTGAGGACATTTCTTATTGCCGAACACAAATAAAACAAATTACCAGACAGTTATATGTCAATTATTTTCATTTTTTTTTGTAACTAGAGCGGTGGAATTCGGTCTGTGCGATGCTGCTTGGTTTAGAGGGCAATGTCTGAGCTTGAAATCACTTGGCCACCACCATATCCTGTGGCGCCACCTGTAGACACGCACACTCGCCACCCCTTATCCCGCATCCACCCGGGTGCCTTCAGCCCAACTTGCTGCTTGTGCTGCCCCACTCCACCGCTACCCTAACACACATCCTGATGGAGTGCCCGGCTGATGCTCCCCCACCGGGCGCGGTGTTCTCCACATGGGAGGCCACACTGCGAGTGACGGTCCCGCACGGGACCACGCGGGCTGCACATGTGCTGCAGCGAAGTGGACTGGCGGACATTCACTGGCCCGGGCTTGCAGCCCACACCAGCGGACATAAAGTTTCGTCTCTCTCTCTCTCTCTGTCTCTTGTTGTTCGCCAACACGTTAACTTGAGAGCAAGAGCTTGGAGAGGTCACTAAGCTCTTCTCTACAAACGACTTCTAAGTGCCCGTAACAGAGGTCACCGTCACCGTCTCCCACATCCGTCTGCAACTAATGCGAGATCGCATAGGCTAAAAACGGAAATTCGGGTTAGACGTTCCTGAATAATGGGTGAACCACTTCACAAGAGACAAATTACGGCTGAAGAAACCAGACACACAAAGCGCTGACGCATACTCATAGACAAATATAATACAACCATAAGAAACAGAAATCACATGCACTACACCTTAAAGGCTTAACGCGTGCACATAGAAGTTTCTTTGTCGACTAACGCAATGCAATAGCAGGAGTGCTCACAGATTGCTTTGCAGCTCGGTCTGTGAAATCTGCTTCATTTCTGCCGGAAGTGAATCTTTCACCTAATGCTACACTTGTCGTACAAGGAAACGCAAAAACATCCTGCGCAATGATAGGATAAGACTCCTTGCTTAAATACTTGCTGGCGTTACGCTCATGCACAGCTAATCTTGTGTAGACACACCACACCGTCTTTCCCATAATATAGCGGAAAACTACAAATAACCTTCGAGCAGGTTACAAGCTGCCTATTTAGTTTTTTAGCATATCTTACTGATTTCGCGTGATTGTGGTTACCTTCCCCCATTGTACTGTATCAAACCGGGCGCTCGTCTTATTGACTTCCCTGCCATTCTTCTCCTCTCTTTCTCTCTCTTTGGTTACTTATAGTTCGCACAGTTTGGGTAGGTTTTCTGGCGCTGAAAAGACAACAGGAGCGCTTGATGTTTGCGTGATCTTATTCAAATTTTGGGATAATGTAAGGAAGTATAAGGAATGACAACGGTTCCTTGCATTTTCTTCGAAGGTTGACTGCATGATTTTTCTCCGCCTCTACCATTTCTTGAGCAGGCTCTCAAGAACTAATAAACTACAATGTGCCTGGGATAGGCGCCGGATAGCGCGATGTTGGTTATATGATCCGCGCGTCAACAAGTAATTACTGAAGTAGCAATCGTCGCATTCGAGGCTACAATCAAAAGAAGTGTGGTAAATGTGTACTCTGTAAACGGCCCGAAAAAGCCTTGTCCCACAACATGACAGAACGCCTCGATAACCCGGTGATTATTTTAATGTCTTACTTTCTCCCTGATTGGTGTCACTAAACGCCGTTTCACACTTAGAACGACAGAAAGCTGAGCTAGTTGGTAAGGATTCGTAATGCGAAAAAGAGGTGAGGCGTGCAGACAGGACGCAAGAGTAGAGAAGCAGACAACACGAACGACGGCGTTCGTGTTTGTCTACTCTTGTGTCCTGTCTGCACGCCTCACCTCTTTTTTGCATTATGTTTCATACTTGGCGTTTAACGCGTGGAAGCTATCAGCGAAAAGTTTGGTAATCAAAATGCTGCACTCGATCCTCACGGGTCGAGTGGTTTATACATTTATTTTCTAGTCAAGGGGGGCGCCACGACAAACTTGTGAGAGACCAGGTGACTCCGCGAAACCGGTGCAGCTATCGACCAGTGTGCCGCGCTGCAGGCCGTCAGCCACGTCTGCTCGCGCGAGCTTGCGGGTGAGCCTGCCTGATCCCCCCCCCCCCCAAATAAATATAAAAATAAACTCTTAGCAATATTATCTAAAACAAGAGTATAGCTGCATAACACAGTGTGCTCGCTTTTAGGGATCAAAACATTGCTTCACATATGTTTCAGAAATAAAGGACATTTATCATATATTTTGGGGGGCGGGGGTAGGGTGCGAACGCAGCATCTGCAAGAAGCCTTGCTGGCCTCCACAGCTTTGTACAATACCGATGAATTCGCCATGGATGGATTGATGGATGGATGTATGTTATGAGCGCCCCCTTTGGAACGAAGCGGTGGGTTGCAACACCAAGCTCTTGCTATTATACTGTCTAATGTCCTACCTATGTTAAAAAAGAAAAAAAGAGAAGAAAAAACCCTACGAAATCCCACAACCAAGTTTCTGATCCCCTATTGCGAACATTGCTTTTGCACGTCTGCGTTTTTTGTCGTTTCCCTACTTCCACCAATCTTCCAATCGCCTCTTACTAATCTCTATTGCGGACATGTTTACTTTTCCACTGCTCTCGCTTAACCCAAGGGCTTCAAGGAGGCCACTGGTGACTAAATCGATCGCTGGGCAGGCGTCTTCACATTCTAGTAAAACATGCTGCATAGTTTCCCTAGCTTTACCGCAGCAAGCACATGCTTCTTCTTCCTTCTTATATCTCGCTTTATAGGTGCGTGTTCTAAGGCATCCCGATCTCGCTTCGAAAAGTAATGAGCTTCCCTTTGAGTTATCATAAATGGTTTCTTTCCTGATTTCGCTTTTTCCTCTTAAGTAGTTACTCATGGCAGGTTTCCTTTCCATTGCCGCCACCAATGAGATTATTTCGGCCTCTCTGACTATCCGCTTGACATTCTTTGTTGCTGCATTGCCCACCCTACAGGCCGCATACTTGCTGGTAAGCTTCCTAGTCCATTTCCTCCACTGTGAATCAATATTTTTCCTGTACAGATACCTCAACACTCTTTCAGCCGATTTACTTTTTTCCCTATTCCTCAGTCGTTCTTCATAATCAATTTTACTGCGAGCTTCCCTCGCTTCAAAACTAGTCCAGCACATATCACCCTGCACAGCTTCATTTGTAGTCCTCCCGTGAGCGCCCAATGCGAGTAGTCCCAGTGACCTTTGGTTCCCATCGAGTCCTGAGTGTACCCCTCATTTAAAGCAAACAACCGCATTTCCAAAAGGAAGTCCTGGAACCATTACACCATTCCACATACCCCGGAGCACCTCGTACCTATTGTATCCCCATAGCGCTTCGTGCTTCAATATGGCTGCATTTCTCTTCCCCTTCACTGTTATTGTTTTTTTCTGTGTTTCCATATATCTATTGCCTTCGTTTATCCATATACCAAGGTATTTATATTTTGTTACCCGAGGTATTTCCTGGCCCTGTATCGCCACTGTCTGTTCACTGTTTTCGTTGAATACCATAAGATCTGATTTTCTAACACTAAATTTCAAACCTAATTGTTGCCTTCCTGTCGACAGCCAGACGTTGCAAATCACTTTGCTTGTTAGCTAGCAACACAATATCGTCCGCATAAAATAAACCTGGAAGCTGCTGCTCTACTACTGTACCCGGCTGTTTTTATGAGAGATTAAAACTGATATTACTTCCTTCTAGCGCCCTTTCCATCCTCACCATGTACATCATAAACGGCAGTGGGGATAAAGGGCACCCCTGCCTCAGTCCCTTGTTGATATGAACTTTCTCCTCGCTCCTCATCCCTTTCCATTCAACGCAAACGGTATTTTCTAGGTAAATCTCTCTTAAAACCTGTAGGCAATCGTCACCTAAGCCTTCCCCTTCCAGAATATCCCACAAAATGTTGCGGTCTACGTTGTCATAGGCTCCTGTAATGTCTAAAAACGCCAAATATAACGGTCTGCTTTCTACTTTTGATATTTCAATACACTGAGTAAGAACAAATATGTTATCATCTAAACGCCTACCCATTCTGAAGCCACTCTGAAGTTCTCCCAAAATGACATTATTTGATGCCCATGCTTGAAGCTTTGATTTGATTGCCTGCATTGCTAGCCTGTATATTACCGATGTAATGGTCAACGGTTTATACGAGTGAATTCTATCTTTTCCCCCTTACCTTTACAAATTAAATTCATTCTGCTTTGTCGCTAACTCTCTGGTATTCATCTACCTTTTAAAGTTTTTCCGACTGCTTTCAGCAGAGCTTCCTTACTTCTTGGTCCTAGTTCATTAATCAGCCTAACGGGAACCTCGTCTAGCCCTGTGGCTGCAGCACGTAGGAATTTTCTCTTCCGCTTTCTTCCAGTTGATACTTGTCAACACCAGCTCCTTTTCCACTTGGGTCTCTTTCATGCTCTGTTTTTCTCCAAATGCAACCTCGTCATTGCCTTGGAGAGATCCCGCAGTTACTTTTCGGATGTAATTTATTGCCGCTTCTCCTTCCAGTCTGTTTACATCTTCGTCTAGGATATGCTGTTGTATTGTTGTATACTTCCTGCCTAATAATTTTATGTGGTTCCAAAATATTCTAGGCGCGGACTTCTTTTTCTCACGTATTTCTGACAGCCAACGTTCACTTTCACCTTTTAATTTGGCTTGCACCAGTATTTGAACCAAAGACTTTTTCTCCCGGTATACTTCCCATTTACTGGCTTCTTCATTCTGCGGCAATTGTGCCTTCATTGCCTGCCTGTGCTCTTGGGATGCTGTCTGTCGTTCGGCGATCGCTTCTCGTATCTCCCTGTTCCTCCAGCTTTTCGGTTTCTTTTTTCCTTTCCAACGAATATGTTGTTTCACTTTCCGTATTTGTGTCGTTATTACACTTAGAAGCTCACTATATTCCCACTCTTTATTTGGCCATTTGCCAAGTTCTTCCTCGACTCTAGTGACTATATTTGTTATTTGTTCAGCGTTCAAACTTGGACTGGCCATATTGCCCTCCTTGCTCTCTTTCCCAACTACATATCCTATTTTCAAAATGATGCGTTTATGGTCACTCCCTATGCTGCTCTACCCTTCCTCATCAATGACCATTTCTCTCAACTTATCATTAATTCCTTCTGTCATCAGACAGTAATCAATGGTTGATTGCCTGGTTTCCCACTTGCTACGTGATCTGTCCTTCACACTTAGGCCCTGTATTCACGATAACGAGGTTATGTTACTCACAATGGTTTAGCATTGACTTCCCGTTGTTGTCAGTATAGCCATCTAAATCGTGTATTTGGGCATTCATGTCACCTAATAGGATAATTTCAGCACCATTACCGAGACCCTCTAACTCTTTAATCTTCTCTGTGCAATTATTTCCGGTCCACAAATACGTAACGCCCAGGCAAGCTTTTTCTTCCACTCATTGTACCTGATAACCAAAGATGCTCTTGACATTTTGAATTTACTCTTTTCCATTTGGCTCCCTGATGGATGAGCATTCCAACTCCCTCTCCCTGTCTTTTCGACTTAGTTCTGTTGCACCCTTCCCAAACATAATTCTTAATCACTGGCGGCTGTTCTGAGTCTCTAAAGTGCGTTTCTGTCACCGCATACACTCCTATTTGTTCGCTATTTAAGTGCTCCTCAATCTCTGCCCACTTTTCCTTTCTTCTACCACCCTGCATGTTTATGTAGCCTATTGCTTGGCGAGCTCTCTCTTTCTTCCTTTTTCTGTTTTCGACGGCGATGCTCTTCTGAGGTTCCTATAGGGGACCTTCTTCATTACTAGCTACTCTGGCCTCCTGAGCGTCCGTGGGCCCCCTAAAAAAGCAACAGCGTGACCACCAAGTCGCCAGCCCACTTCTCGTGCCAGCCTTTAATTGAAGTGGATCCCGTCTCGTTTAAAACCTCTACACCTTCTCACTTCCCTGTTTACTGCGACAATAGGCTTCGAAGGTTTTCTCTCGGCTCATTTTTCATATCGCCTCATTAGCAGCCACTGCGGCTCTTTGTACGTGACTGTCACGCACAGGCACCTCCGGCACCGTGCACACCACGATCCCCACGGCTGTGGGGATAACTCACGCAAGTCGTCCACCCCCTTCGCCAAGCGCTGGGCTAGTCCTGTCCCTTCCCTGTTTAGGACGTCATTTAGCTCACCTGCTACTATGACAAAGTTGCGCACGTGGGCATTTTCCGCGAGCTTTTCTTTTGCTCGCTCCATGACAGACCCCAGTGTCCGCCCTGGAAATGCCCCTACCGCCACTCTTTTATCGCCTTTCACCCTCACCACAATTGCTTCTGAGCACCCAGCCAGGTTTGAGTCACCGGCGATAATCGCCCTTTCACTCTTTGCTACCTCTCCCTGCTTCCCTTTGTCCTTTTGTGCGTGACACGGACTCGACAAAGGGCATTGTCCCCTGTGCCCCTGCTTTTTCCGCGTGGTAGCCTCAAGGTAGGTCACGCTCTTTCCAGCTAACCCTTCACCACGTTGCACGCATTCCACGTACTTTGCTAGCGCTCTCTCTGCTGTCACGTCGGGGGACTGCGTTCCATTGTCAGGCACATTCTCGTTCACAATGGCGGCCCTGTTCAGGTTTTCCTCGGCTGCTTCAAGTCAACCAATGTATTGCGTCCAGTTCAGAGGCGTTGTATGAAATGGTTACAAAGTGTTCTGGCTGTCCTGTGAGGAACAAAAGTAGCAGAGATTTCACATTTAGAAGAAATAGTGGCCATACCATAGGTGACGTGTACAAGGAGTGTGAAATGCTTGGGTTAAGTATAATTATTACTGAATACTAGTTTCCTCGACACTTTCATGCGTTATACGAGCCGCCTATAGGTAGTTCTGCCGATCTTCTCGGTGAACGCTAAGGGAAGGAGGTTGTATCTGACTTGTTGACGTGAGAAGCATGTTTTAAATGACGCACAAAAAATATTTAATCTGCGTAGGAAGAATCACAGCATTTGTAGAAAATTAGAAAGCCGCTTGTCGTACGGCGGCAATCCGCAATGTTTCCAAGGGTCGTAAATGAACTGTACACGGGACCAAGACCGTATTCGGTAAAAATGTGTGTGTGTGGGCCGGGGGGGGGGGGGGAGGTGCATGTAAAGTGCAATATGAGGCGAAGCTTTACCTTCATAGCCTAATTAGAATCTTTGTAAATAATTACTGAACCCTAGATTTTGCTCCCTATTTCAAGCATTATATGTACGAGCTTTGCATTATGTCCCCGGCATCCCCGGTTGACAAAAAAAAAAAAAAAAAACGCCTGTTGCTATTGCTTAAAAAAAAGAAAGACGGGGGGCGGGGGCGGCATGTAATGTGTGCTGTGTGTAATGGGTGATGTGTAAAAGGGTCAGGTGATGGGTGATGTGTAGGAAAAGTTCAAAATATGTGGGTTTTGCAATAAGTTGCGTGTGTGAGTACGCCGCGGTGCTTCGAGTGTGTTTTGCGAGCAGTGCAAAATTTAGCCCGTTGTCCTGACCCAATTATACAAATGTCACCGAGGTTATATTTAGCGGAAATGGAGGCACACTATGGCAAATCTGTATGCATAGTTAAATGTGTTTGCATGAAATATATCTTTCGTAAAAAAATATTTATCAAGTGCTCGAAAGTGTTATAATACGGCCATTTTATACGCCATGTTTCCTAGTATCCCGAAAAAACTGTGTGTTACACCCATCTAACATTTAGGTTAAACAGAGGGAATCTTAGGTGGAATGTGTGGTGAAACTATAATGTTAATGGCGTAATTAGGAGCGTTGTAAATATTTACTGAACCCTCGTTTTCTCTCTGTTTTCATGCGTTGTGTGAGGTTCGTAGTATAAGTTTTCCAGGTATCCTTCGTGGACTAAACGAGACAGCTTGCTTTTTTCTGAGAATGAGCAAGGTTGTATCATATAGGCATACTTCAGGAGAGATAGATAGCTAGATAGATAGATAGATAGATAGATAGAGAGAGAGAGAGAGAGAGAGAGAGAGAGGAAGGCAGGGATGGGGAAGGGAGATGGGAGAGATAGACAGAGAGGGGTATAGAGACGTGCATGGACAGAACGTGACCTAATTGCGGCCTTTGAATAAAAACGTATTCAAGCGCTCCGGAGTTTTCCAAGTGCGTTGTATATACTAACGCCTCAGAATTTCGCCGCTGTCCTAGATGAACTGTAGATGCCACCCTACAAGATACAATATAGTGAAAAATGTGGTAAAATGGTGACTAATGCGTTAGAAAGGTAAAATGTGTGCGGATGAGTTGCTACTATTGGAAAAAAAAATTGCATTAACACGTGTTTGTAAGCATTACATGCGGGCAAGGTTTCAAGAGGGCGAGTCATATATGCGGGCAACGTTTTAGTGTATCTGATTTAATTACAGGTAACTTCATTACCATTTTAACTGCTATAAAGAAATGAATTTACTTGAAATTCTGTGTGGTTGTGCATGGTTAAACACGTTTGCTGTCTTTTAAGTAAATAATTTGAAGTATAACGAAATTTAAGCGAAATGAGCAGTGAATGGATTGGAGTTTAACAAAGAAGCTAAGGACCGCCCAATAAGCAATGTAACGTTAGGCCTGTAAGAAACAGAAAGACAGCGGTGTGGATTACCGAACAAACTGGGCTAGCTGATATTCTGGCGAAGAGATGGAGTCTTGGCAGGACACGTTACGCGTAGGGCAGGTAACCGACGTCCTAAAACACAGGGTGGGTGCCAAGGGCAGGGTAAGCGCATCCGCGGACGACTGAGAATTAGGCGTTGTGACGAGATTGGGCAATTCGCAGGCATATAGGATGGCGTGTAGGCAGGTGTAAGCCGGGCGGTAAACGTACATGGGAGAGACCTTGGTCCTGCAGTGGACGTAAAATAGGCCGCTGCTGCTGAGGATGAACCGGAATTATTCGCGAATCGGATTGCCCATAGTGGAGAGCGGTGCAGCGGATCAGAGATTCAGGACGCGCGCAGCTGCTGCGACTGCGTTTGCTATCGGTGCCTATAATGCAAGAGGGGGCGCGCTGAGCACAGCCGCACCACACGCACATGTGTTGACTGCTGCGCACGACGGAAATCCACTCCCCGCAATCGCGACGCGCGTCACAAGTTGGCGCCCGTTTAAGCCGACCGCGAGGGACGGCGTGTTGCGCAGGCACGAGCCGCACAAGGGAGGGAGCCGCTTCCGCCGCGCAGGCATGCATCGCTTCGTCAGCGCATCCGTTCGAGAAGCGCTTAATGGTCGTGACCCGATCACAAGGAGGGCAGAGCCCGCACCGTCCTTAATGGAGCGGCGACATTGGACTCCTCGTGGTGTGAACGTCGGCGACCTCGCTTCAGCGTGCTGCCCCGTATTATAGCGCGGCGTTCTATCACCGCGCTCCGTAGCTTCGCGTTGTTGTTTGTTAATCTGACTCGTAATAAGGTACGACGTAAAGTGGCATACTGAGGCGTTCGAAAGTCGCGTTCGTTGGCTTTGAAACTTTGACCAGTCGGGCAATCCTTCTGCTAATCGTTCCGCGTGTGGAACACCGCGGAGGCATATTTTTCGAGATGATGCTTCCTGTTTGCAGACAGTTATGTGTTCTGGCTGCGGCGTTGGCGGCAGCCGCTTTGATGACTCCTTGCCACTGCTGGCCCACGTTCGGAAGAAAACGGACTCGACTGCTGAACAGCTACGACTACGTTATTGGTAGGTGCCGTTTCCCCAATTGGAGCGCTTTCTGCCGGGGATTGTGCTACTCTTTTCGTTGTTTGATACAAGTTTCTCTTAAGAGAGCAATGGAACAAATCAGATCAATTTGTAGCGTCTAACTTCATGAATGTGCACGGTTTGCTATGAGTTATGTAGTAGAGTACTCAGGATTTACACCACCTGAGTTTTTTACAACGTACACCCAAACCACGGTACACGAACGCTGTTGTATTCCTCTGCCTGGGGCTCGAACCGGCGACCTCGGCAGCAGAATGCCGCAGTCACCACGGCGGGTGTAAGAGATGACTCAGCAGTTGTGCACGGTCATTATTCAAAAGACTAGCGCAAAATAGCAGAGACACAGACAGAGAAGACGACGGGACGAGCGTAGCGCTCGTCCTGTCGTCTTCTCTGTCTGTGTCCCTGCTATTTTGCGCTAGTCTTTTGAATAATGATGACACACCAGCTAGCCCAACTTTCTGCCTTGATCGAGTTGTGCACGGGCTTATCAGTTTGCTGAACTTATCTGTTTGCACAAGCGAACATATAGCAATCGCGGTATTTAAATCACATCGTTTATACTTTAAAGGACGGCGGGTTGAGGCTTCTTGGAGTTAGCGACCATACTCGCCGTGGTGCTTAGTGGCTATGGTGTCGCGCTGCGAAGCTTGAGGTCGCGCGTTCGATCCCGGCCGCGGCGGCCGCATTTCAATGGGACAGAAATGCGACAAAACGCTCGTATACTTTAGGATAACTTCTTCATTGGGCGAGTTGGTGTTTACTTAACTTGATTCTTTCTAGCGCCACCCCCTCCCCCCCACCTCCAAAAAAAAAAAAAAAGATGACAGTGAGAGTCGAAAGGAAAAGAAAGACGAACGCTACGCTTACAATTGTTTATTCCGAAAACAGCTCATCCTACATATTGTCACGAGCCTTCGGAAGTACTCTTAGGGTTTAATAAACCGTACAGCAGCTGGCTCCTGGAAAACGCGTCCGTCAGGGTTGGCTCGCGAACAGGGTAGAGAAGCGCGGTCTTAGTTCTTTTGGGCTCGACCCACTACTTACATGTGACATTGTCCCCTCTTCCGAACAAATGCATCGGTCTCAATGCTGCCAAAATAGGCGCAAGCAATAAAAACCAAACAAACAAACGAAAAGAATAACAGAACGCAAACAAAGCGAAAGTACAGAAAAGAAACGTCCCGCTGGCCCAGTCAATGAACACAGAGGCACGCTCACGAAGAGAAATGAAAAGCAGATACAAATAAAGGTGAATGAGAGAAAGAAAATTATGAACGCGCAGTGTACGGCTTCATGCGCACAATATAAACTATGTACGAGCTCGGTTGTCTTTGTGTCCGGGTCCGTGTCTCCGATGTTGTGTCCGGGATCATCATCATCATCATCATCATCATCATCATCATCATCATCAACAACATCATCATCATCATCATCCCATTCTATGTTCACTGCAGCACGAAGGTCTCTCCCCGCGGCATCCAATTACCCTGTTTTGCGCCAACCGATTCCAACTAGCAGCCGCAAGTTTCCTAATTTCGTCGCACCACCCAGTCTTCTGTCGCCCTCTACTGCGCTTCCCTTCTCTTGGTACCCATTCTGTCACCCTAATGGTCCAGCTCTTATCTACTCTACGCATTACATGACCTTCCCAGAGCAATTTTTTTCTCTTCAAATCAATTAGAATGTCGTATATACCCGTTTGTTCTCTGATCCAAACCGCTTTCTTTCTGTCTCTTAAATTTATGCCTAGCATTCTTCGTTCCATCGCTCTTTGAGCAGTCCTTAACTTTTTCTGAAGCTTCTTTGCCCGACTCCAAGTCTCTGCCCCATATGTCGTCACCGGTAAAATGCACTGATACCTTCCTTTTCAATGATAACGGTAAGCTTCCAGTCAGGAGCTCACGATGTCTGCCGTATGTGATCCAACCCATTTTTATTCTTCTGTGAATTTCCTTCTCACGGCCAGGGTTCCCTGTGATTAGTTGACTTAGGTAAACGTACTCCTTCACAGACTCTAGAGGCTGAGTGGTGATCCTGAACTCTTGTTCTTTTGCCCGGCTATTCATCATTATTTTTGTCTTCTGCATATTAATCTTCAACTTTACTCTTGCACTCTCTCTGTTAAGGTCCTCAATCATTTGCTGTAACTCGTCTCCAGTGTTGCTGAACAGGATAATGTCATCTACAAACCGAAGGTTGCCGAGATATTCGCCGCTGCTCCTTACTGCTAAGCCTTCCCAGTTTAATAGCACGAATACTTCTGCCCAGCACGCAGTGAATAGCATTCGAGAGATTATGTCTCCTTGTCTTGGCTCCATTATTTTTAGGTATCTTCCTACTTTTCTTGTGTAGAATTAAGGTGGCTGTGGGATCTCCGTAGATATTTTCCAAGGTACTTACGTAAGCGGTCTGTACTCCTTGATTGCGCAATGCCTCTATGTCTGCTGGTATCTCTACTGAATCTAATGCTTTTTCGTAATCTATAAAAGCTACACAGAGAGGCTTACTGTTTGCTGCCAATTGCTCGATAACCTGATTAATGACATGGATGTGATGCATTGTAAACAATCCCTTCTTGAAGCCTGCCTGTTCCCTTGGTTGACTAATGTCCAGTGTTGCCCTTATCCTATTGGTGCTTATTTTGGTAAATACTTTATATAATACTGGGAGTAAGCTAATAGGCCTATAATTTTTCAGTTCGTTAATGTCTCGCTTTTTGTGGATTAGTATAATGTTTGCATTGTTCCAGTTTTCTGGGACCCTTGCAGTCGATAGAAACTTCGTATAGAGAGCCGCGAGTTTTCCTAGCATTATGTATGCTCCATCTTTGATTAAATCGACTGTTATTCAATTTTCTCCTGTCGCTTTTGCCCGTTTTATGTCTTGCAAGGCCCTTCTGAGCTCATCTCTAGTTATAGGAGGAGTTTCTGTATACTCTTCATTTTTGTTTCGAATGGAGTTCTCCTGAGTCTTCTGGGTACTGTACAAGTCAGTATAGAATTCTTCCGCTGCATTTATTATACCTTCGAAATTGCTGATGATATTACCCTGCTTATCTTTCAATGCATACATCTTGGTTTGTCCTATGCCAAGTTTCCTTTTCACTGATTTCAAGCTGCGTCCATTTCTTTACGACTTCCTCAGTCTTTCACACGCTATAATTCGGATATCACTTATTTTCGCCTTGTTGATCAGTTTTGACAGTTCCCCGAATTCTGTCTTATCTCTTGAGTTGGACATTTTCATTCTTTGTCGCTTCTTTATTAGGTCCTTTGTTATTCGGGAGAGCTGGCCTACTAGTTGGCTTGGCGCCTTGCCTCCCACTTCAATTGCTGCCTGTGAAGCCAGCGTCGTTACGGTTACATTCATTACCTCTATGTCATCATCATCATCTCTCTGTTCTAAGGCTGCAAATTTGTTTGAAAGTACCAGCCTAAATTTGTCTGCTTTCACCCTTACTGAGTTGACCTGTTTCTTCTTGACCAATTTTACTCTTTATCTCTTCAAGTTGAGGTGAATTCTAGCCCTCACTAACCTATGATCACTGCACGTTACCCTACCTATCACTTCTACATCCTGCACTATGCTGGGATCGGCAGAAAGTATAAAATCAATTTCATTTCTTGTTTCACCATTAGGGCTTTTCCAGGTACCCCTTTCGGTTGCTACGCTTCCTGAAAGAAGCGTTCATTATTCTCAGCTTATTTCTTTCTGCGAATTCTACCAGCACCTCTCCTGTAGCGTTTCTAGAATCGACGCCGTAGTTGCCAATTTCGCCTTCACCCGCCTGCTTTTTCGCCACTTTTGCGTTGAAGTCACCCATTACTAAATTAAACATTTTCATAAAGCTGATCTACTTCCTCATCGTCGTGACTGGATGTTAGAGCGTAGGCTTGTACTACCTTTAATCTATACCTCTTATTAAGTTTGATGACGACTACTGCTACCCTCTCATTAATGCTGTAGAATTAGTCAATGTTGTCCGCTATGTCCTTATAGATTAAGAATCCTACTCCGTATTGCTTCTTATCAGGGAGACCTCTGTAGCAGAGGACATGGCTGTTATTCAGCGACGTATAAGCCACCAGTTCTAATCTCACTAAGGGCGATGATATCCCAAACAATGTCTGATAATTCCTCAGAATCCTGCTAAGCTAGCCTCACTCGAGAGGTGTTCGGGTGTTAAATGTTGCAAGGGTAAGTTTCAATTGGCGGCCTGTCCGGACCCAGATATTCTTAGCACCCTCTGCTGCGTTACAGGTCTGTCCGCCGCCTTGCACAGGTGCTCCGCAGCTGCTGGGGACCGAGGGCCGTGAGTTAATGGTAGATATCATTGGGGAGGTTGTGGCCGAATACTGCACCAGGGAGGCCAATTCCTGTTCTGGTGAGGGAGCGTCTTTGTTCAAGCTTAGTGGGCCTTCCTAATTTGGTAGTACCTAGATTAGTATAGCCCCACTCACTCTCGGCATCTTTCGCCGGTGCCAGGCGTCACTCCAAGCCTGTCCGGGACCACTTCACAGTTAACGTCACTGACGCGGCGTAGTACCATATACGGACCAAAATACCGGCTCAGCAACTTTTCACAGAGGCCACGGCGGCGAGCAGGGGTCCACACCCGAACTTGGTCTCCCGGGTTGTAGGACACGTCCCTGTGGCGGATGCTGTAGCGTCATGCGTCTGTCTGCTGCCGCTGGCCGATGTGCAGCCGCGTGAGCTGCTGAGCTTCCTGGGCACGCTCAGCAAGTTCATCGGCGTAAGTTGTCAAGTGGTCGGCGTCTTGACACGGCAGCAAAGCATCCAGCATCCTATGGACTTCGCTACCGTAGAGAAGGCTAAATGGTGTGAATCGCGTTGTCTCTTGCACGGCTGTGTTATACGCGAAGGTCACGTAAGGCGAGAGCCGATCCGATGTTTTTTGTTGAATGTCGATGTACATGGACATCATGTCCGTGATCGTCTTATTAAGTCGCTCGGTAAGTCCGTTGGTCTGTGGACGATACGCGGTTGTCATTCGATGCCCGCTGTCTCTTAATTCAAAAACGTCATCCATAAGCTGGTCTGTGAATGCTGTCCCTCTGTCTGTTATGACAGTGCAGGGAGCACCGTGACTCATTACGATGTGGCGCATGAATAATTTCACTACCGCTGAAGCCGTAACTCGTGGGATCGCTTGCGTCTCAGCATAACGAAGTCGAGGTTTCGACGGAAGCTCATCTGGTCGGGGTGAAGCATGAAGCAATAAAACGACGGACACCGACCAAAAGAAATACTAAAACAGGAATAAATCTAAAAGACGTATCGGCTTCACTACGGAAGCCTTGTTCACAATGTTAAAAAAAGTAATAAATCTAAAAGACGTTCCGGCTTCCCTACGGAAGACTTGGTCACATTGTGAACAAGGCTTCCGTAAGGAAGCCGGAACGTCTTTTAGATTTATTCCTTTTTTAGTACTTCTTTTGGTCGGTGTCCGTCGTTTTATTGCTTCACGTCTCAGCATAACGTGTTAAATGATCATTCGCGACGATCACGCATTTGTTGCCGTCGGCAGAGAAAGAAAACGGTCCGAGAATGTCCATGCCGACTTGGTCGAAAGGCGTGTGAGGAGCTTCGATTGGCTGAAGGAAGCCAGCCGGCTTAACTGACGGTGCCTTTCGGCGCTGGCATTCACGACAGTCTTTAACGTACTGTTTGACGTTTGCCGAAAGCTCGGACCAATAGTACATCTCGCTTAATTTAGCGAGTGTTCGTGAGAAGCCTAAATGACCAGATGTGGGTTCGTCATGGCAAGTGAAGTCGTTTCGCATGTCTCTTGGAACCATCAGGAGGTAAGCACGGCCGTTCGAACGGGCATTCTTCTTATACAGCACGTTGTCTCGTACACAGAAGGATGTCAACGAGCGGTACGGATGGCGTGGCATGGCTGTGCCGCGGCCCTCTAAATGATCGATCATCAGTCGAATCTCAGCGTCGTCACGCTGCCGTCTGATGAAGTCCAACGAACTAATGGCGCCCAGAAAGCCGTCATCGTCCTCAGCTTCCTGACTGACAGGATCAGTGGGTGCGCAGGACAGTGTATATGTGTCTTAATGCTTACTGCCAGACTTATAAACGATAGTGACGTCAAATTGCTGTACCCACAAGCTCCACCGTACCAGTCGTCCTGAAGGGTCGTGCACACTTGCCAACCAACTGAGTGGTCCGTCACTACTTTGAAGGGACCATCATAGAGGCAGGGGGCGAAACTTGACAATCACCCACACGACTGTGAGACACTCTTTCTCTGTAGTGGAATGATTCACCTCGGCACGGGACAGTGAGGGGCTGGCATAGGCTATAACTCTTTCCACTCCATCTTGACGCTGGACGAGCACTGCGCCGAGGCCAATGCTACTGGCGTCGGTATGCACCTCTGTATTGGTATCATCGTCAAAATGTGCAAGAATAGGTGCTGACTGCAGGCGCTGTCGTAATTCAGCAAAAGCTGCCGGTTGCTCATTATGCCAGACAAATGGCGTGTCGTCCCTTGTAAGGCGAGTCAGAGGCTCCGTTATCTTCAAAAAGCCCTCAGTAAACCGGCGATAGTTGGCGCACAAACCCAGGAAGCGTCGGACGGCCTTCTCATCGGCAGGGCTACAGCGGCAAGGTTGTTTGGATCGGGTCGGACCCCTTTGGCGCTTACTACATGCCCGAGGAACTTGAGCTCTGCATAACCAAAGTGGCACTTTTCCGGCGTAACTGTGAGGTCTGCCGATCGGATGGCTTCTAGCACACTCCGCAGGCAGTGAAGATGCTGCTCGAACGTTTCGGGAAATACGACCACATCATCAAGATACACAAGTCTGCCACTTCAGCCCAGTGAGGACAGTGTCCATCATTCGCTGGAAATCAGCCGGGGCTGAACACAAGCCAAAAGGAAGAACTCGAAATTCGTAGAGACAATCTGGAGTCATAAAGGCTGTTTTCTCGCGGTCTCGTCCATCTACCTCAATTTGCCAGTAGCAAATTTTTAAATCCAGAGAATAGTGGGCACGCCGTGGCCTATCTAACGCGTCGGCAACGGGCACACGTCATATTTAGTCACGTCGTTAAGCTTCCGGTAGTCGACACAGAAGCGGAGCGTTCCGTCTTTCTCTTTTACAAGAACGACCGGAGACGATCACGGGCTGTTGGAAGCTTCGATGACACCGTCGTCAAGCATCTCCCGGAGCTGCGTACGTACGGCTTTGCGTTATTTTGCCGACACGCGGTAATGTTGCTGGTGTATCGGGCGTGCGTCCTCGAACGTGATCCTGTGTCTAGTGATGCGAGTCTGGCGTACCTTTGAAGAACTCGCGAAGCAGGTCCGGAATTCACGCAAGACCTTGCGCAGTGCTGTCTGGCTATCGGTGGACAGTTCAGAATTAATGTTGATATGGCCCAGAGACCTGTCTGCTGTCTCGACTACTTCCGATGTGAAACAGTTGTTAACGTTTGCTACTTCGTCTGCAAACATTATCGAAGTGCCGCGGAAAAGGTGTCGATGCTCGTTGCTGAAGTTGGTAACAAGCAAATGTGATGGGCCATCTCGAAGCTGTATAACACTTCAAGCTACACAAACACCTTGCTTTAGGAGGTGTTCCAAATTAGTTTCGGTCACCGCTTCGCCATCGCGTGAGCCGCAACATGTGACGTCGAAGAGGACACTGGCTCGTGGGGGAAGCATTACACTGTCTCCAGAAACACAAAGTACGTCGGCATGCCGTTGATCGTCCTGCACGTCGATTTCTCGGTAGGTTGAGAATGTGATACGATTATCTTGAAGATTAATAATAGAACCATACTCCTGCAGGAAGTCAACGCCGAGAATAACGCTGCGGTAGCATTCGCGTAAGACAAGGCAACACGCCACGAATGTAGATCCTTGAATTTCAACTCTGGTCGTGCAGGCGCCTAGTGGGGTAACGACGTGCCCACCAGTCGCCCGTATGTGCGAGTTATACCAGGGAATGATTACGTTCTTCAGCTGCGTTGCCATTTTCCCGTTTAATATAGGGTAGTTTGAGCCGGTGTCCACTAAAGCACTAACGGCGCAATTGTCAATAGTTAGTGCTATATTGAGAGAAAGCCGGTCGTCTTGTTCAGCTGCAGGTGGTGTCGGATGGGGATCTGTTGGTTCCTGAGTTGATCGGAGCTCTTCAGCACTTCGATCGTCATCCACATCGTCCCCAAAGATCGCTTTCCCGGCGGGACTGCGTGACCGCGCGGTAGAATACCGCTGGGGCGGAGACGAACATCGTCTCGGAGACGGTGACCGCGACTGCCGCCCGGCAGGCGGTGGCGAGCGCTGCTGAGAGAGGTAGTCCTCAATGTCCCGGTGTCGCTGGCCATATCGGGGCGGCGGCGGGTATGCGGAAAAGTCGCCAAGTCCAAGGCGCCGGTATGGACACTGGCGGTACAGGTGGTCAGCTTCACCGCAGTGGAAACACTGAGGCCGGCGACAGGTGTGCGCCAAACATCCGACTTCCGAGGAGACGTGCGTCTATCGTCGATGTAGTGGACCGGTTGCTCCGGACGATGGACACCTGCAGCGACATGAGCAAAAGGTGGCGGCGTGTACCCAGCTTCGCAGTACGATATCGGCTGCGCCGACTGAAGTGACACTGTAGGAGGAGCACGACGCAACAGGGGCGGAGAGGAAGCAGGGTGCCTTAAGGCTTCCGCGTAGGTCGCTTTAAATGCTTAGCAATCTCAATTCCGAATCACAAAGCGTAACAGTAGTTCAACTCACGTTGGCTAGACCAGTGGTTTGGATGTCGTAGGCCTCCAGCACTTCACGCGCGGTTTTGTTCGTGCTTCTGCCTAGGATCCTTGACATTAAGGAACAGTGGTTCACAGTCGGAACAATATCTGCAATGCGCAGACGAGTGCGCAATCGTATCCTTCTATAAAATATTTGGGGGCTCTCTCACTCAGTCGTTGACTCAGCGCCCAGTTTGCCAAAAGCTCCTTAAACTTAAGTTTGCCCAATGTAGCACTTGCCACAGCTGTGCGGAATCAGATAAGCCACTCCAGTGGAGCTGTGCACGTAACGCTCAACGTGCTGTCCTGTACACCCGTTCGTAGCGCCATGCGTGATTCGGGTACAGAGATGGGCCAGCTAGCTCGGGGCGGAGAAGACCACAGGTGCTCCACACTTGTTCGCCACCCTCTTAAGGTTGTGGGTAACCCTTTGAAGGTACGGGACCACTTGTGCCTTTTTTTTTTTTCGAGCGTTATGCTCGATTTCATAGCCCATCTTAGGCTTTTTGTTGCCTTTCAGCTTCTGGAGCAATGTTTCCCCCACTGACGCCAACACCGACCGGGGGGAGCCGGCTTCTAAAAGCCACTCGATCTGATTGCTCTGCACGCCAAAAACTGTGTCTTTCAAGAACCTTCCGAACATTTTTTTCGAGGAAACTTGTTCTTTCACCACGACACAAGAGGGTGCGTCACGTTAGGGAATTTTGGAAGAAACCCCCCTAGGAGGGACATAACCTTTATTTGGGTTCCGGCCGATGAAGAAGTTCCAGGTAACGAAGCCGCTCACGAGCCCGCCCGAACACTCTAGCACCGGGCAACTCTAGAGCAGCCAGTTCCAGGGATCAAAAATAACATCATCATGTACAAGGAAATCGTAGATCATTACAAAGCCGAAAGAAGAATCTTTCCGCCTCCGCATCGGTCTCTCTCTCCGGAGGATGCTCGCATTTGGCGGCGCCTCCAAGGAAACAATTATACATCCCCATATTGGATCTACTTAGCTCAGACGAGGGACTATAACGGCGCCCTTCGCAAAATTTGTAAGGAGAAAGGTACGCTAGACCGTGTAATATGGGAGTGTGCTGGCTCCCCAGGGGCCAAAGAAAAGATTTACAGTAGAGAAGCCCGGAAGGTCTTGCTCCAAAGCGAGGGCGAAGACGACCAGCGTCGAGCGATCCTCATGGCCGTTGAGGCCGTGAAGACTCGCCGTCCTCAACGCTCGGGAACTGCTTCGTCCTCCCTCCCTACCGGCGTGTAGGGTAAGAGGTGGGCATCCCAGCTCGGTAGAATAATAAACTTTTCAATCAATCAATCAATTTTGGAAGAAAAATAAGCCTAGAATGTGTTCTTTACATTTCTTTGTCTTTCGCGAAATAAACAAAGGCGTTCACGATTTTTTTTTATGCCAAAGTCATTGCACATGAGGGCAGCTTGTTTGGCGAGTTGGTATACATGATTTTAAGGGGCGGAATGCCAGTGAAACAAAAGGAAACGAAAAGAACCTAAGGAAAGACGCTGGCAAAGTTTGTTGTAGGGCGATGAAAAACTCTCTATGGAAACGTTGTCCCCAGGCTGACCGAACGGCACATTCGTACCAGAACGATGTTTACAGAAATAATGTCCAGCGCTCTATCACGAATTTCGCCCGTGTCTTCCACTCATTTCTTTCTTGTCTCCTTTTCTGTTTCTTTGGACCCGCCGTGGTTGCACAGTGGCTATGATGTTGGGCGGCTGAGCACGAGGTAGCGAGATCGAATCCCGGCCACGGCGGCCGCATTTCGATGGAGGCGAAAACACCCGTGTACTTAGATTTAGGTGCACGTTAAAGAACCCCAGCTGGTCGAAATTTCCGGAGTCCTCCACTACGGCGTGCCTCATAATCAGAAAGTGCTTTTGGCACGTATAACCACATAATTTAATTGTTTTCTGTTTCTTAGGAATTTCATGAGATTTGCCCTTAGCTGGAGCTGATGGGAGAGTCGGAATGAAGTATCTATTGCAGCAGTAAACGAGTTCAGAACCAAAGGATTTGTTGTGGCCTGCTGATAATTTATGCGTTGTTCTAAGACCTAACTGACTAAGCCTAAGACGTCTTGCTGAGTACATATATGCTAGTATCTCGTTTTATTTTACACCGAGGGCTCACGCATGCGCAGTTGGCGGTGGCTCGGCAGGCAGCGTGCTGGCCAACCGTCTGTCTGCCGACCCTGGGAACAGTGTGCTCTTGCTGGAAGCGGGCGGCCCCGAGACAGTCGCTGAGCAGGTTCCTTTCCTGGCACCTTTCCTCGCCACCGAGGCCAACACGTGGGGCTACAAGACCGTGCCGCAGAAGGACGCCTGCCTTGGTTTCCCGGAACGAGTGAGTACTGCGCGCACGCTTGCATTCAGGCGCTGTGCTGTCCCATCCTAAAGAGAGAGAGAGGAAAACGATAAGGCAGGGAGGTTAAGCAGGACTGGGCCGGCCCGGTTGGCCACCTCACGCTGGGGGAAAGATTAAGAGAAGAAAAGAAAGTCCAATGGCGATATCGCCGACATGGTAACAATTGTCTGCTCTATGTCCACCGACGGTCACTCAGTCCGGATCACAGAGGGTCCTAAGGATATCGCCGGGCTACTACAACACATTTCACTCGGAAAGACGGAATGGTGCGACTCCAATAGCCATTGCACGTATAATAATGTCGCGCAAGAATTCTTTTTGCAAGCAATAAAGAGGTAGGGACACGGCCGCTCGATGAAAACCCACTCCTGCGTATTTTTATCCAGCTCCCACGGCAGGGTGATCAATCAGAACAAAACAACGGTTTGTTATCCCATACTGGAGACGAGAGAGGAGGAAAGTAGAAAGATGTGGAAATGGAGAGGCACCGACCACAGGATCTAAACACCATTAAGGCTGTGATTTACATATGATGATCATTAATTTACTTGTTCCGCACTCATTTTAGCGAAGAGAGCGTGCCAGTGAGGGAAACGGGAGAACTTTTCTGTGCAATCCTTTCACTGCAACAATGCGAGATTTCTAACAGAACTCCAGGGAGGTTAAATAGGAATACTGCTCCGACGACTCAAAATGACGTGACAGCTACGTAACCACGTTATACTATCAGCGTCTTGTTTTACCGAATTTTTAGGAGAATAGTAAACTGAGTGTGTGTTGGCGTATCTGTACATTGTTGCAGTGCTATAACTGACATGGGATGAAAGAAGGAGGCGACCGACAGAATGCTTTGACCGTCGTACTATTGTGTCTTGCTTTCCTCCCGTGTCAAGTTTGCGCTAACCCTACAGCCATGAGCGTTTTTTTTTCTATTAGAAAGGTTTAAAGTTCCAAAGCTGCACAGGAGCCTACGATGGAAGTTCTGGATTACCTTTCTTGCATATCTGGTGCTCGTCGACGTACTTGCAAATCTCGGCACACGAGCATTGCTGCCTTCCATTGCGGCTCCAGCGTTTCACGGCTCCCTGTGGGCTGCAAGAATAACGCGTGGTGCGCGCCGACGGACGCGCCACTAGTGGTGGCCTTGCCGAGGGGACTCGGGAAAAGAGGCAGCCGTACGCCGCGGTTTCCTGCTTCGTTGCTCATGATTTTCGCATTTTCAGAGCGAAATAAGCAACATCCGTCGCATGTGCGTGGTAGCCAAACTTTAAGGCATGCCGAACAACACCTGTTGCGGGATGGGGTGCTCGAATAAACTTGCTGTCGACACGGTTCTAATCGTTCCCCACTGCGAGCGGCCTCACGAGTGGCAGCAATGGTTCGCCGCCGTTGGGCGGGAAATTTCTTGTGCTCGCACTTTCTTTTTTGTCACTTCGGTGTTTGTTGCACTCGAACACGTTTAGACGGGTAAGCAACGAAGCCGACCAACGCTTGCCTTAACTCCGTGCGTCCAACCAAGCTGTGGCCATACCCGCGCGCGTCGCAGAAGCGCGTGCGCTCAAGCACGCCGGTCAGGCCAGGACACGTGCACCTAGAGATAGCGGTGATGACGCGAAACCTACTGCGTCCACCGAGGCTCTATGGTAGCGCGCACCAAGTCTCGCCGCTGGTTGCCCACAGGCGGTGCGTTACGCGCGTACCGCCTGGCTTTTCGCTCCGTCTCTCCAGCGGCAGGTTTGAGCGATATGCGCGTGCCTTTTCAGGATTGAATATCTGTGCTGTGCAGCTCCTTATTGTGAATTTGTGAAGTTATTGTGAAGGCTTCCGCGTAGGAGACAAAGATTAGTGGCTTAGTTGCACTGACGCTCACCTTCGGGAGCATTGGGTTGGAGAGTAGCAGGAGAAGAGCCTCCACCTTAACACTCTGATAGAGACGGTGACTTTTGTCATTTCTTGCATTCTTGCAATTTTAAGCTCGCGCAACCGGTGCTTCAGTGAGGAATCGCAACACATCTTACGGCAACGTCTGTCCAAACAAAGTTCTTTTTACACACGCTCAAGGCTGTCACTGTATCACGTGGTTGTTGCACCGCGATATCAAAGACGACAAGCTTTATACACATAAAACGCTCCTCTAGGTGTATTAGGCACGGTTGTGCCTAGTATTCGCTGTTGCAGCGTTATAATAAATGTGACCAAGTTAAGTGCTGTGGAAATTATTACATAAGTGACATCGCGCATAAAATCTGCGTAGTAGTTGTTCTGCAGCGCATACTATGAGCAACTTTCCCTTGAGAAGCAAAATCGATTTGGTGAAGAACCATGCAGTGGCATAACCTTAGCGCAGTACTTGCATCCTTTCATTTTTGATACAGTGCAATAAAACAGGACGGTAATGAAGCCGTCTCTTTCGTCCCTCTGGCTCTGTTTAACTAATTAACTAACTTGCCCTGTTTCCCACTTTGCATTCTTGAGGCATAATATTTGCAAGCGGTATTTAAAGAAGGTCGTCCAAGAGCGAACAAAAACTGTTTCATTTCGTTATCATTTTTTCGGAGTATTATTTGGTTATTATTTTTAGCGCTATGACTTACGATGCAAAATTTGTTTAGTTTTCACAGGAACCAATTACTACCTTTTTGTAGTATGTTTACAATATGTATGTTTACAGTAGCCTGCTTACAAAACCATTGAAAGGTGACCTAAGAAATAGTAATATCAAGCATTCATTTAAATTCCTGTATGTTAAATTGGCTTTCATTAAAGAAAGACCGGATCCCAGACCGAAAGAAAAGCTGCGGTTTCAGCAGCTCGACGTGGGCTTCAGCGCTCATTGTACTTAGCAGCAGGCACAATATTAAAGGATACATAATGACCGCATCTACCGTAGGCTGATCATCAGAGCAAAACTAATAAAATGGCCGAGATATGCATTTAGGCATCGACGTTTGCACCTGTTTGCTGAGATCAGGATGTGACAACTTGACGTCTTGAAGCTTGGTATGCTCAGCCAAAAAAACAAGACCAATGTCCACTTCTAGGGTCTACTCCGAGTGGTTTGCCATTGCATATCTGCATAACAGGGAAACATGTTTCATTGAACATTTGCAAAATCCAACAGAGGATTGCTGAATGCAACTTGCAGTCTGATTCGACTGAGTGAGCCACAAAAATAACTCATCTAACTTGGTAAATTAAAGCCCATATTAGTGTGATGTACAACATACATGTTACACTAATGTGGCGGATTCTCTGGCTTATACAGCAAGATAATCGGTGCGCGAGAAAAAAATTATTTTTGCGTACCCCTTGTAGACACTGATTTAAGGAAAAGGAGCTAGAGCTGTCCACATGATCTACTTATTTTACCTGCGAGTATACTCAACGAAAATGTGTGTCCTAGCAGCTTAGTGGTATCTGAAATTATGTCAGTATTGCATATGTGCGTGTTGTCTAAAATAATTGAATTTTGAAAATGCTCGTAGGGATCCGATGTGCGTATATAGGCAAATTATGGACACATGTAGAAGACTCAGCATCCAGTGCAAGTGAACGGTCCTACAGGCCTGGAGTCTATCGTGCAAATAGATTCGCTGCACGCATTTGTTACCAGAAAAGATATGTCACATGAAATGGCATGCAAGGAAGTGTTCAAGATATTGCACAGTTAATAAAACGCCTGCGCTATTAATATGTGGGTTCATGCACTCGATTTCGTCCGTATTAGGGACTCACCTGTTGATTTCTTCCGGGCACAGAAATACTCAGTACACCATCAGGCTTTAATGTATTTCTGCGGTGACCTTTCTAGAGGCATGATTGTTCAAAGTGCAACAATTAAACAGATTCTATAACTTGCTTGTAGATTCGCCAGTACAATTCCGGTTGCGCTGATCCACCTGTCCAGCAATTCCCTATTACTGAAGAGAAGTCTGCAAATAAAATACTGCTCCGCATCTAAAAAAATGCTCTACTGTGACGCTTCTAAAACGATTAAGATACATCACGAGGGCTGTCTACTCGCGTGATGTTCTCAACAAGAAGATACATTCGTTTACTTACATGTGAAGGTAAATGCAAGAACCCTTCGGGGCTTGGGTGTGGCACAAAAGACACGAAGGTGCCATAGCGTCCGATATCGTTGCGCGATCACATGTCAAACCTGAACTGTGCAAAAATACTACGCATCCAAAAACACAGAAATTCGAAACCGAAATTCGCGCCATGCTTTATTGAATGAATGCGTACATTGTGATTTACATAAATTACGCACTTAGCAAGCACTTTCTGTAAAATTAATATTCTCACATCACTTTCATAAAACCATCAGGTATGCGTTTTTAATGACAAAGCATAAGGCGACCTGTACTTGTTTTCAGCTCTTTCAACAGTAATTGCGCTGACCACATTAACAAGTAGCAACAGGGCGGCGCCCTAGCGGTTCCCCCCTTTTCGGCCCAGCTTTTCCTCTAGAGTTGGTTATATTAACTCTATGGGTTATATACCAAATCTTCTGGAGTGGAAATGGCTCACCGAAAGGGAAGCTGGTCACCGCCATCTTGCTTGGGGTAAAAAGCCCGCGCCGCCGTGGTTAGCCGTCGTAGCAGCACGGAGTGTGCTGCTGCGCTGCTCTTGTAATGGTATTTAATGATTGCGGTATGCTATTCTAGATCACTGAAGCACCTCAGTAGGCAATGTTGAAATAGTGCGCTGCTGTCAGCTGTACATATTGTCTTAAGAAGACGCTGGGAATAATATCTCATCTGCAAGTACACGTTCCTCTTTGCGTACAGTCGCCTGTATGGTGTGCATTTTCTTCAATTGGGAAGCATTGGGAAGATGCGGGTGCATGGTTGAAATAGTAGCTTAGCACGATAAAAATAGGTCCTTGTCCACCTTTCTTATTTCCGTGTTTTTATCGCGCTAAGTTACTACTTCAATTATGGACGACCAACTAGCTCAACAATCAACTCTTCTATGTGCATGGTGCATTGCATTACAGGTGTATTGATGTTAAAGTTGTTAAAATGTAGGCTGTGATTTCACCGCTAGCTTCATCACGCTCGAGTTCTGCTCAAGTACCCATTAGGTCTGATTGTACGCACCACAATATGTCTACTGGTAATAATGCTTAAGCGCAAGGGCGCTTAGGTACGGAGCATTATGTACTAATGGGTACTACTGGGCAGCTGCGGATGCGCTCTAAATTGCGAGTTTGTTAAAGCGTAATCATTCTTTGGCGAGTACCCCAGCCCCATCACGTGAACGTGTAATGCCTTGTATCTGCACAAAAATGCGTAATTTGCGAAGTTAAGAGATTTAATTGTTATAGTAGGGCAAATGTAGATGATTGGTAGTTTTATAAGTGATTAGAAACAATTTAAGCCAATAAAGAAATTGATCAGAGAGAATTACCATAGGGATGCACACTGCTCCACAGAAAATGCATGGGGAAGCTTATAATTAGGGGGAGGCCAAATGAAATTCGGCGTTGGCCAACTTGAAATTTGGGAGCAGACGAACCTGAAATTTAGGGGTAGGCCACCCCAAATTTCAAGTTGACCTACCCGGAAACTTCAAATTTGTCCCCTCCCCCCCACCCCTCAAATTTCAAGTTTGGCCAACCCCAACATTAAGTTGGCCCACGTACTAATTTCAAGTTGGCCCATCCCCAAATTTAAGTTGGGCCGTCCCCAAATTTCAGGTTGTCCCAACCCCAAATTTCAGGTTGACCCACCGCCAAATTTCAAGTTGGCCCACCCTCCAATTTCATTTGGCCTGGCTCCGAATTTCAAGTTAGCCCACCCCCATATTTCAATTAGGCCACCCCCCAATTTAAGTCGGCCCATCCCTACTATAAGCTTCTCCATGTATGTTCTATGGAGCCCTATGCACCCCTATGGGTATTCTCTCTGGTAACTTTCTTGTTGACTTAAATTGTTTCCAATCGCTTATAAGTAGACCAATCATCTACATTTACACTAGTATAACGATTAAATGTCTTCGAAAATTACGTATTCTTGTGCAGGTGCAGGTACAGGACACCGAACTTTTCGCGTGATGGTGCTGGGGTACTCGCCAAAGGATGCTTACGCATTAAACGAAGTTAATCATAACAACCACTTCAGACTCACGAAAGACATATTTAGAATCATATATTGCTGTAACTAAATTGTCTCATCACAAGTAAAATAGTTATGTAAGATAAATATTTTTTGTGCAATTTTTGATCGGGGAAAAGAAAACGCACTCGAGTGCCGCGCGTACTCCGCGCTGCCCATATTATGGGTCCTCCCTCTTTTGCCCCCAGCAATATGGCCGCTGGTGGCTTCACTCGCTCCCGTAGGCGGCCGCAGCGGCTGCCAGCCCAGAAGTTTTGGGCGCGACGTGCCTGATAGCGAAGAACGGATACGCATGCCCAAAGCGCCCCTGGCCCAGAAGTGCTGGGAGCCTCGACCCCACGCTGTGTGACGGCAGACGACGCAGCAATGCAGTTTTGCGTAGTTTTGCGACGCTCCGCCACGCATTGCAGATCCCGAAATCTTTTGCTGCTGACAGTACCAGGTTGCACGAAACGCACTTTGCTAGGGCACCGCTTCGCATTTGCTTCCCATTGGGACGAGGCCGTTAGCATGACAGCAAGTCCCTGGGATAGTAACTTTCCATTACTCTCTCTCCTAACTAGCGCGCAGGCATGACCCAAGGCAAGATTCTCGGAGGTTCGAGTGTCCTCAACTCGATGAGCTTTGTGCGGGGAAATCGCAAGGACTATGACACCTGGCAGGATGGGTATGGTGCTCACGGCTGGAGTTACGAAGATGTCCTGCCCGTCTTCAAAGAGATCGAGACCTACTACATCCGCAATCCGGGTCGTGAGTGCAATATTATAAGTTTACTCTTTCAAAAAGAAAAAAAAAAGAACACGAGAAGAGCGCTAACCAAACAGGGATTGGTTAGCGTTGGTATCGTCCACTGACATGACCGTCAACCAGCTGACGTCACGTTCTCTTAATTACTATTTGTGCGCACGCAGACTGTCTTCTAGCAATGTTTCAACAAATATCCTGAAGCACTTTTTGACTACGCGGAAACAAGTGTTATCACATTCTCTGGCCCCTGTCAATAAACACTGTTTCTTCGTTTAAATATTGCACGGGTTCCCACAATAGGTACTAGAATTGTTAAATAAAACCGTGGGGACCCAACGGGCTTTTTGGAATCTATGCGAAGGGAAGCTTTTGTGAAACGGTTAATCAAACGCTGTTTTCTGCAACGCATATTCCAGCATAGCGATTGCGCGCCTGCCCGGCAAATCAAGAAGACACAGAAAAACCCACCACGTGACCCATGCGATCACGTGATCGAGCATTACACTTTCTCGGCCCATTTTACTATTACCCCGTCTCCAGGACCGACCCACCTTACTCGGCTAAAAGCCGACACAGCAGACGCGTCCTTAGCTAGCGAAGAAGACATAAAGGTTCGCATTAATTAGCACAAACATGGCCGAAGCTCCCTTAAGGGGAATTATTGTGGTGCGAAGCATTATACTCGTATAGTGGCTCTTATATGCGCGTTTGAGAGCTGAACGTTCTTGCTTCTCTGCTTCTGTTAGATTAGGGTAACGCTGTCTATCGGCGGCTGTTCTTTCACATGACGTAGAAGCAACGCTCACACTTTCTTTGGTCGAGGTATGTTTGCAGTCCGAGAACAGCAGCGGCTGCGGCGAGCGCCGCCCAATCACTTGCGCGCCAGGCTCCGCTGGCCTCCTCGAAGCCCCGTGGTTCAGGCATTGTTCGCAATAGAGAGTGAAAGGTGGTCCGAGGTTTCGCAGCACTAAAGTAGGGAGCCCGCTAACAGACGAGAAGTTCCCAATAATGGTTTAGAAAGCTTGATACTGGCCATTAATTGGCTGTTAACAGATAGGTAGGACATTGGGCAAAATGAAAAATCACCGTCCCTTCCCATCCGTGAAAATGGTCAAACAGCGAAGCTGTGTCAGTTAGACCGAGTGTTACACCGTGCAATGGAGTATTAGTGTAATGCTGTATTTGTTGATGGTCGGGGCAGCCGTTTAAACTCGGCATCTCTGGCGCGCAGCTCGAGGTCGGCCCTACGACGACGAGCCCGTTCACGAGCCAACTCTCGTTGACGCTCGCGGTAGGCCGCTTCTTTCTCAGGAGTACGCACTACTCGTGATCATCCCACAGTTGTAGCTGGCATGGAATGTGCGGAACCACTAATCTAAAGCTCCGTGTACTGGGCGCAAGACCCGCACTTCTTGCTGGCCCAATAAGTGCCGGCAGCCACGCAAGCCTGTATAGTATGGCGTTTCAATCGCTGGCCAGTGTTCCTTGGTCGCAAACCGCAAGCATAAAATTTATGTGTTTTTTCTCGCGGCAGGGTGGAATCAATCGTCGATAAATTCGACGCCGATTTTTGTTGGTCGCCGAAAGTGCACCGTGTGACAGCCGCCTGGCGCATTCTCACAGGGGAAAGCTCCAACCCCTTTCCTCGTGTTGAGCTCTCCCGCTAGGTCACGTGGCCCCTTTTTAGCGAAGTCCGACAACGAAGGCACAGGGTCCGACAGCTTCGCTGTAAAATTGGTTGATCTCTCTTTCATAGGAATCGGTCATAACACGAAGGTGGAACAATTAGTCCCAGCTTTGTTGGATCTTAAGAGGCAGCCTCGAAAGGCGGGAGTGTGCTCGGGGTACGCGAAGCCGGTACAACTAGACATCACAGGCACCCTACGACGGCACAAGGATCCGTGACAGTTGGCACACAAACGATAGCTGCCGAACGACGCGCGACCGGGAAGCATTCTCCGGAAACGTTGCATTGCACGCAATGAAGCGCCGCTTCAGATCCGCTATAGAAACCACGGGCGTTCGCAAACCGTACGAGCGAAGCCGAAGGCGTTGCCCGTAAATCGCCTCACGAACTCGCGGTCCGCTGCCGCTAAAGAAACACTGCTTGCGGACCGGCAGCTGTCTTGCGGCTTCGCTTGGCGAGTGACCCCCTGTTGTCGAGCGGCTTCGCCGAAGTTAGTATAGCACTTTGGTCGCTCGGTTAAGCAGCGCAGTGACTGGCGACGCGCTCAGCTCCACGAGCGCGAGAGGCACAGTTCGTTGTGCTTCGGGCTGGAGTATCTGTCGCTGGTCATCTTCGTGACATTCTCCCGCTGCCCTTCTGCGGCGCTTAACGCTGCAGCATTGTCAGTTGAAGCCATTGCAAGCGGAGCAGTAGGCGGCGTGCAAACACTGCTGCTCCACGTTTAAACTGCACTCCCGATGGAACCAGCCGTCGTAGGCTAATCCGACGCGGAAGGGAATCCATGTGGTGAAGCGGCGTTGTAACAGTAGGCAGTCAGACAACAGAGCTAATAGAATTAGGCTTACTGTATAGGCTACAAAGGGAGCCTGTACAGTAATTTTACAGGTGATAATGATGATGATGATGATGATTTTATTGGCATCCCCTCTGAAACGGAGGGCGGTGACAGTTACCTACCTAGCCATCTTGAGTTAATCAGGTATGCTATACATGCTTTTCATTCTAGCATTTTTGTTTACATCTTCGTAACTTGTTTTTTCTCTTCCTCAAAACGTCTCTACCTACCTTGTACCGCTACCTGTGCCTGTAACGGATACCTGTCTTGACCTTCTCGCCTAATTATCTTGTCTTGTATAATTTACCTCGTCCTGGCCCTCTCGAGCAAATTTGGAGCAGATTGGGCTCCGCCGTGCACCTTCAGCTCATCCCAAGAGCCATGACCTGCGTCCTCCTTTCTACCGCTCTGCCTGTGTCTGACGGTGATCATGTCGCCTCTCCTGTCGCGGACATCCTCCTTGCCCATCACGCTATTCCTCCGCACACCGTCGTCACTATCACCAACAACTGCAAGCCTTCCTCTCGTCAACTTCGAATTGGTGACCACGTCCTACCGCAACGTGCGACGTGGTCAATATGCATGCCTTATGTGCGCATATTTAAATTCTGTAAATACATATCGCGTTTTGCTTTGTCCTTTCGATACATTTTTGCACTCACGCGTCACGTTTTTCTTCCTGCATTGGTCCAGCTGGACTGTGGTAACGAACGAACGAACGAACGAACGAACGAACGAACGAACGAACGAACGAACGAACGAACGAACGAACGAACGAACGAACGAGCGAGCGAGCGAACGAACGAACGAACGAACGAACGAGCGAGCGAGCGAGCGAGCGAGCGAACGAACGAACGAACGAACGAACGAACGAACGAACGAACGAACGAACGAACGAACGAACGAACGAGCGAACGAGCGAACGAGCGAACGAACGAGCGAACGAGCGAACGAACGAGCGAGCGAGCGAGCGAACGAGCGAACGAGCGAACGAACGAACTTTCCAATTTTTTCGACATCTTAGAGCTCGGACTCTCAGGACCACTCTTTTGTACTGTGAAATGAAGCGAATGTTTTCGGTGTGAGATAAACAATACGAAGTACAAAGGGTCATTGGACCCGTATACGTATAAGATGTAGCAATAGGCCCACTTAAAAAAAAAAAAAGAAGACAGCGTCTGCAATCCTCAAACAAAAACATGAATGAGAAACTCTGCCTGAAACAAAATTTCCGAAGCAGGAACTCTGCCAAGCCAATGAGCCACTCATGTCTTCACGAGGTCATTTCCAATAGTGCCCCTGTCCTTAATACGCAGAGCCGGCTTCCTATTTCCGACTTTTTCTCCTGGCGACAAAGTTCTTCTTTGGACTCCTGTGCGCCTTCCCGGCTCATGCGAAAAATTTCTTACTCGATTTATCGGACCTCAAACGGTAATTGAGCGCACATCTGTTAATTACCGCGTCTCGTCCCTTAGAACACCGTCCGATCACTATTGCCTTGGGACGGAGATAGTGCGTGTCCCTCGTTTAAGGCCACGTACTCGACGCATTTCATAATACTCCCGCGTGGCCAGGCGGCCGCTTCCCCAGCGAGAGGGAATTAGTGTGAGTGCAACACACGCCTGACTCTCATAATCATAATCTATGCATATCATCATCCATTGTACATCTTCCTGATCTGCATATATTATCATCAGATGCGCCGCGTGATATTCGTGGCGGCAGTCCGAGCTCGGCAGGAGTAAAGCGTTTCCTTATAAGAAATTTTTATTGCGTTTCCGCGCAGTTCTCGCCCTCTGTGTTAACGGGCCGACAATATCCTCCTGCTGTTCGGTTTTGACGCTTGAGCAAAGCACCTGACGGGGCTTTAAGGCAACGTAACTCTAAATCAGATACGTTTCCTGTCAGTGAGCTGCACAATCAGCGACGCCCATGCTATTACACACGGACATGAATTATTTACGCACGTACATGACGACAAAAGGTTCACTTTTTGCTTTCATTCAGGGTACCATGGCACGAGTGGAGAGATCCCAGTCAACTACGCCAACACTCATACGTCACTGAGTGACGCTTTCCTCAAGGCGTGCAACGAGTCGGGATATCTGTACGTCGACTACAACGGACGGCGACAGTCGGGTGAGTGCGCACTTTTCCTTGACGGGACAGAGGCTCCCAATGCGATAGCTTTCGCTTGTAATAACATACTTACAGATTACGGAAACTAACGCATAATTCCTAATCAGGCTCACAATTTTATCAGCAGGCTTGCTTTACAGAGTAGTTCGATTCCGTGCACAGTCGGTTTTAAAGGGACTGACAATTGGCCAGACTGTGTTGTGAGATGTTGATGAAAATGAAATGACCATGTTTTATAGTGATAGAAGTCGGAATTATAATTTCAAAAAATAATAATCTAAAAACCAGTAAGTGGCGCGGCCTGGCAGTGAAATCTTGGTACTTCGGATGTAGTCTATCAGATTACTGTACGTAAGTCGGCTGCTATTAAGTACATCATACTTATTGCTTAAGCTCGCAGTTCATATATTATCAGACGCTTGCAGCTTTATTCTACGCGTATTACAAAGTAAAGAAAGTCCACGCTAACGAGCGGAGCTCGCGTCCCATCACAATGCATGGCGGCGCACGTGCTGTAGCGCGCGCGCGAGTTTGCGAGTAATTAATACCGAGAGTTGTCTGGTCTCCCTGTGAGATACAAAATGCCATCGACTAGTTGTGCCGTAAGTGGGTGCCAGCAGTACAATATTACCCCGCGCGTGCCTACGGCGGCATGCTGAACTGTGTATCACATTGGAAAGCGTCGTTTTGCTTTAGAAAGCTTAGCTTGGCTTGGCTAAAGGAACTCTTGACTGGTTAATTACCAATGAAGCTGGACAGAAAACCACCAAATCACGTAGCTGTAATTGAATAAATAATTTGACACTTCGTAAAACATGGATCGCAGGAACATCGACTTGATAAACAAAATAACACTTTCTGCCAGCTAGGGCCGCATTTGTCGTCTGCCTCCTTCAAATTGCGGCGTATAATCGCTATAATCGCAATCGCGCTCACATATCAGTGGTTTTAGCATGCTTCCAATGAACGATTACAATTTCACTGCAGATAGAAAAATTCTAATAAAAATTGTTCCAAGGCGTTTTCCCCGTTACCACTTCATGATTAGACATTCTGACCGGTAAGCTTTCCCTTGCACTAAAAAAATGGGCACCATAGAGATTGGTTGTCAGTTATTTTAATGTGTGCGGCACCGATAGCGATTGTGGTAGAAAGAAAAAAAGAACTAACAATAAAGAAAGCAAAAAAAAAAACACCTTGCGCATAGCCCTTTAACTTCATGCGAGTAGTTTTCACTTCTGCGCGCATCATAGATAAAAGAAAAATTTCTCACGTAATAATATTTGCGCATTTATCGTGGCGTCGTGCTTCTGTGAATGGTACTAGGTCACAAATGTGGAGAAATCGGTTTGTAAAACCCACAAGAGATGATTTTCACTCTTGAGAATACGAGAAGGCTCGACCAGACGACGACTCTTGAGCTTCCATCGAACCTTCGTCGTAAACGGCTGCGGGCGCCTGGACGCCGTTGTGTGGGTTTCTCAGTTTTCGATGGTCTCTCGACGTGCTCGGTGGCACAGCTTTGTTCACGCAACGTTCGAATGTCCGTTCTGCAAAGCCCAACGGCCGAAATGCGGAGGCCTGTAGAAGTCATACTCGAGCTTGGCATGTTGTTGCAGGGTATTCGAGGGTGGAGGCCAACGTAGCCCACGGGACGCGGCAGAGTGCCAACAGGTGCTTCCTCTCGCCTGTTCGACGCAAGCGGCCGAACCTTCACATCAGCCTCTACAGCCTCGCGACCAAGGTGAGCGCCTCTGCACGCGCGTATCTCCAGCGTATCTCTGTGCCGCACCCACAAAGTGACCAGACAAGCCGATTTAGGCGAGACACCTCCAGCTTTTTCGGCCGCAGTCCAGAAGATTGCAACGGTGTTATTTTCTGTCCTGCTCTCCTGCGTCTCGCTCGGAATAAGCTTAGTATGCAGCTTGGTGGGCCTGCAAGGCACACCTGAGTCTGCACTACTCTGAAATACAGGCATTGCTCTGAGTATTACAGTAAAAAAAAAAAAAGAAAGAAGGTGTCCGTTTGCTCAAGTACCGACAGGAAGCACACGTAAAGACTCGAGACTCTAACAGATCCAGCAACAACAGAGAAGGCTGAGAGATGAAAATTTAGCATAGGAAATTTTTGGTGGAAGAAAGCAGAAGAATATGTCCCTAAAGACACGTCCGCAGGACCCGATGAAACCGCAATACAAGCAACCAAATACCTCGGTCCAAAGAGCAAGGAACTGCTGACCAATGCCCTAGAACGAGTGATTAGAACGAAAAAAGTTCGGGTTGGATAGTGTCAAAGCAAGGTGAACTTCATCTACAAAGCCAAAGGCGATAAGGATAAGGCGAGCTCGTACAGATCAGTTACAATAACGTGGGTAATACAAAAGGTGTCCCAACTATTATGCCCGAAGATCTAAAGATATGCGAATGCCACGCATGGAGAATACCTTAGTAACTTGCGATTCGCTGATGATATTGCCTTGCTTAGTAACTCAGGGGACCAACTGCAATGCATGCTCACTGACCTGGAGAGGCAAAGCCGAAGGGTGGGTCTAAAAATTAACATGCAGAAAACTAAAGTAATGTTTAACAGTCTCGGAAGAGAACAGCGGTTTACGATAAGTAGCAAGGCACTCGAAGTGATAAGGGAATACATCTACTTAGGGCAGGTAGTGACCGTGGATCCGGATCATGAGACTGAAATAATCAGAAGAATAAGAATGGGCTGGGGTGCGTTTGGCAGGCATTCTCAGATAATGAACAGCAGGTTGCCATTATCCCTTAAGAGAAAAGTATATAACAGCTGTGTCTTACCAGTACTCTCGTACGGGGCAGAAACCTGGAGACTTACGAAAAGGGTTCTACTGAAATTGAGAACGGCGCAACGAGCTATGGAAAGAAGAATGATAGGTGTAACGTTAAGGGATAAGAAAAGAGCAGATTGGGTGAGGGAACAAACGCGAGTTAATGATATCTTAGTTGAAATCAAGAAAAAGAAATGGGCATGGGCAGGACATGTAATGAGGAGGGAAGATAACCGATGGTCATTAAGGGTTACGGACTGGATTCCAAGGGAAGGGAAGCGTAGCAGGGGGCGGCAGAACGTTAGGTGGGCGGATGAGATTAAGAAGTTTGCAGGGACAACATGGCCACAATTTGTACATGACCGGGGCAGTTGGAGAAGTATGGGAGAGGCCTTTGCCCTGCAGTGGGCGTAACCAGGCTGATGATGATGATGGGCAGAGCCAAGGAAATATTGCTTGCCGTCGCTTGGGGATACTCACATTATTTTTTGCATTCGTCCTAATTACGTAATTGTTCTTAATTAATT
Organism: Dermacentor andersoni; assembly: GCF_023375885.2. Taxonomy (NCBI): domain Eukaryota; kingdom Metazoa; phylum Arthropoda; class Arachnida; order Ixodida; family Ixodidae; genus Dermacentor; species Dermacentor andersoni. The sequence goes on from NC_092821.1 coordinate 155,826,399, forward strand.
AAGCAACTTCCCGAATATCATACTTAGATATAAAGTGTCAATGAGAAAATTCTAGGGTGACATGAAAAACTCCCGATGCAGCTTTTTGTTCCTCAATACGTGCTACATAAAAGTGTTTTTCCGTGCGTGGAAGAAGCCCGCGAATGAACGCAATATTGCCGCGCAACTGGCCGCTCGAGGCACTTGGCGTGTATTCGCGGGCTTCTTTCGCACTCGAAAAAACACTTTATGTAGCACGTATTGAGAAACAGAAAGCTGCATCGGGAGTTTTTTATGTCGCTCTATAATCCTCTCACTCAAACGTTTCATCTAACTATTATATTTGAGAAGTAGATTAATTAAGAATAGTTATGTAATTAATGCAGAATGCAAGAAATACTCTGAGTATCTCCAAGCGACGGCAAACAACATTACTTTGCCTCTGTCCAGCTACGTGGCATCTGCATATCTTTAAATCTTGGTGTATGACAGTCGGGTTACCCTGGATATAAATAAACTGCGAATTAAGGGGCTCATTAACAGCGGCGACTGACAGCGGTCGCGCGACCAAGTTGGTCACAAATGGTCGCCTTTCTCGAAAAGCGACTGCTTTGGGCCCAGTCGCTCGGTGCTCGATTTTTCAGGCACCGGATTTTACCGGTGCTGACATATGGGGCAGAGACTTGGAGACTGACAAAAAAGCTTGAGAACAAGTTAAGGACCGCGCAAAGAGCTATGGAACAAATAATGCTAGGCATAACGTTAAGAGACCGAAAGAGAGCGGTTTGGATCAGAGAGCAAACGGGTACAGCCGATATTCTAATTGACATTAACAGAAAAAAAAATATGGAGCTGGGCAGGTCATGTAATGCGCAGGTTAGATAACCATTGGACCATTAGGGTGACAGAATGGGTGCCAAGAGAAAGGAAGTGCAGTCGAGGACGGCAGAAGAATATAGGTGGAGCGATGAAATTAGGAAATTCGCGGGCGCTAGTTAGAATCGGTTGGCGCAAAACAGGGGCAACTGGAGATCGCAGGGAGAGGCATTCGTCCTGCAGGGGACATAAAATAGGCTGATGATGATACGTATTATTATTGATCACACATGGTGAACTATGGTGGACCGGAGAGTTCACTGAATTTATATAAAATTTCGCGATGCTGCAGTGAAAAAGGGCAGCGAGGTCTGACAGAAGTCCTTGACCCTGCACAGCAGCAGGAGTACAGCGCATATGAAGATTTGCTACAGTTTTAATAATTCAACAAATTATGCTATTTGGTGTATAAGTCTACAGCACCATGTTATCGCTAGTTAAGGAAATATTATTGTCGCGGCTGTATACAACAAAGTACAGTCAGCACGAAAGGCTTACAGTATTCACGAGGAAAAAAAAACAACAGGAAAATGTCAGCAGATCTCGCAGAATTACAAACCAGTTTCCAGCGAAGCTCTCTCTTACGAGCAGTTGAAATGAACGTTTCGGTTTCCTGTAATAGCACTTGAACTAGTGGCCTTTGAAACCTTACTTGCATGTAACGCTTACAAGCACTTATCTTTAGGAATTTTTAAAAGCCAGTAATTCATAAACACTCGTTTTGCTTCACCAGCACATTAACCCTAGCCTCCCCCCTTCCCGCCCACCCCGTTTTATTGCTAGATTTGATCACGTTTTCGTTCCCATTTCTCCCAGAGCATTGAGATGATAAAGTTACGGATCTCTATCGGGCGTAACTTACTGCAAATGCCGAATCGACCCCTTACTTTGGAGTTAGCCTACACATTACCATAACGCGCCTTTTATTTTCGCCAAATATAACCAAGGCACCTTGATTAGTTCACTGAGGACCTCGGAGAAACCAACTACGAACGTCTTATGACGCATGAAAATAGGACAAGAAGATATCGAACGTTCAGTAACTATTCGCAGTGATTCTAACTGGACCAGGAACGTAAAAAGCTTTCTCAGACATGACACCCCCATACCATGACCAACCTTCCTATTTCCAGGAAACATAAAGGTGGTACAACCTATAGCTATGTCGGGACAATGCAAAGCATAGCTGATAGCGACCGTATCACAGGTTCTGAAACTTGATTAAGATATTTTCTTTTTTACAAAAGCTGTGTTTGATTCAACTCATTTAACTTCGCACACAAATGTTTCATAGCGTTGCACCCATGTTCACTAAATTTGATCTCAGTGGCATCTGTAGTTCTGCCAGGGCCAACGGGCTAAATTCTTCTCTGTTCATTAGACACACTCATAACTCTCTAGAGCACTCGCGTACGTTATTCCTTACCACAGCACCAATTACTCGCCAACTTTAAACTTTACGTATACACATCACCCATTACCTTGTTTGTCCTCACTGTCACCAAATACAAAGAAACTGCCTTGTTTAGTTCCCAGAGGACACCAAGCGAACCCAGTATACGTATCACGTATATCACCACCACCTCCACCACCACCACCAACAAGGGTTTAATAAATATTTTTAACGCTTCTAAATAAGCCCGAAACGTTAAAACTTCGCGACGCATTACAATTACGCTGTGCCAATTTTTTCAAAGTATGAAGTTTGGGAAATGCAGAGTTCTCTTTGTCAAAGGTAGCTGATAAGGTAAGTTTGGCACTTTCGAACGCTTGCGGAAATTTTTCTAAATTAAATTTTTCTTCCAACAATAGTATTTGATCAACACATTTAACATCGCGCACAAACTTGGCGTAGCTTCGCCCTAATTGAAGCGCTTATCATTGTCCACCTTTCTTCTCTAGTCCAACAATCAACTCTTGTAGTGGCTTTGCCCGTATGTTCAAAAATTTAATTTCAGTTGTGGTTGCAGTTATGCCATGACAGCGGCGTAGGTCTTGCGCCGCTCGTAAGACACACACTAATACCGCTATTGGACCACTTGCATACGTAAGCTGTTGTAAAAAAAAAGCGTATTTAAGCCACCTACCTGGTACATTGCCTACGCGTTACACATATCGCGCCACTAATGTTTCCCGAATATGATCAAGGCGCTTTGTTTAGTTCACCGAAGACACTGGAGAAACAAACTGCGAGCCTCGCATGAC